>NC_083344.1:92409155-93609155 GCF_019175385.1 Lycium barbarum
CCACTGCCGTCCCATTCTTGAGTGAGCTGGAGCGCAGCCATCTTATCCACTGAACTAGCTAAAAGCTATCACTTCGGGCCAAACTACTACTCAAAATGACACTATTCCCACATTCATGACCCATTTTCTATATCCTTCTACAATCCAAATGTTTTAACTTTTCAATACCTTAATCAACATGGAATGATCATAAAACTCACCTTAGATAATGGAAGAATAAGCCTTGAGTGGAAATACTCTTCTTGCACCAAAACCCTAGTTCACTTCCATTAGAATTTCTTGGCTTAGATGAACTTCAATGAGTTTCTTACACTTGATTTTGTTAGTTTGATGAAGTTGATCATAGATTTCTCTTGGGTTCTTGTGGATGAAGAGTGCGGAGGGTTCTAGAGAATTCTTGAAGTTTGGAGAGAAAGAATGAAATGAATTAAATGAGATGAGGTCCCTATATCAACTTTTAAAATCTGTCCCGACATGAACGTACGGTCCTTATCTTTTATACTGGCTGTATGTTTGGTCCAGTGAAGGTCCCATTCTGGGCAGGACATACGACCAGTATGTTTTATACGGCCAGTATGTTGGACCGTATGTTGCCTAACCTTCCAGAATTCATTCTCGCCGACTCGTTTGACCTCCAATCCTTATGGAACCTTCTTAACACTTTCTTAACACCTCGTTAACAATATAAGGGACATTATAACTCTTCTCCAAAGCATCATTAAGACATCATTAATTCAATACTCGTAAATCTTGCCCGACACACAACATATACCTTGCTTTCCTTAACAACTTCCGTCTCCTACCTCGAATGTCTTTGAAATCTCATTTAGAATCATCAAATGTTATTTATTACTTACCAATACATCGTATACTTCATGCCCTTCATTAGACTATCCACTGTGCATTAACGGAAAAAATTTCCGGGGTGTAACAGTAATGGTGGTGCCCAGCCTAACCGAGACGGTCCTCAGGCAGGTAGAGGCAGACAGCAGCACGGCAGAGGCAGGGTGCAGACTGGTAATGGTAATCACGATGGTTCACAGGCGACAGGGGGGCACGGTCATTTGTACGCCTTCCCAGGTAGACCCGAGGCTGAGGCCTCCGATGTAGTTATCACAGGTACTATCTCTGTTTATGACCGTATGGATTCTGTTTTGTTTGATGCGGGTTCTACTTTTTCCAATGTATCTACCTATTTTGCTGTGGGTCAGGATATGATGTGTCAAAACTATTGATACCCCTATTTTTGTGTCCACTCCTGTTGGGGATTTTGTGGTAGTGGATAGCGTCTACCCTTCGTGTGTAATTTCTTTTATGGGCTATAAGACTTGGGCAGATTTGATGATCTTAGACATGGTAGACTTCGATGTTATTTTGGGTATGAGTTGGTTGTCCCCGTATTATGCTATACTTGATTGCCATTCTAAGACTATTACACTAGCCATGCCTGGGGCACCTAGACTCAAGTGGAAGGGTAACCTTAGTCCCCTCCCTAAGAAAGTAATATCCTTTGTTCGTGCTAGGAAGCTAGTAGAGAAAGGTTGTTTAGCTTATCTGGCATATATCCGTAATACCAGTGCAGATAATCCATCCCTTGATTCAGTTCCAGTGGTACATGAGTTTGCGGATGTGTTCCCCGTGGACTTGCCTGGTATGCCACCGGATTGTGACATTGATTTCAAGATTGACTTAGACCTAGGGACTCGTCCTATCTCTATCCCACCTTATAGGATGGCACTAGCAGAACTCAGGGAACTGAAATAGTAGTTGCAAGATCTTCTGATTAAAGGGTTTATTCGCCCGAGTGCCTCTCCGTGGGGTGCTCCTGTGTTGTTTGTTAAGAAGAAGAATAGGTCTATGCGTATGTGCATTGATTATCGTCAGCTGAATAAGGAAACTATTCAAAATAAGTATCCCATCCCCCGTATTGATGACTTGTTTGACCAGTTATAGGGAGCTTCTCTGTTCTCTAAAATCGATTTGAGATCAGGGTACCATCAGTTGAAGATTCAGGCAGAAAGATGTTCCAAAAATCGCTTTTCGACCAGGTATGGGCACTATGAGTTCTTGGTTATATCGTTTGGGCTTACAAATGCCCCAGTTGCGTTCATGGATTTGATGAACAGTGTGTTTAAGCCCTAATTAGACTCATTCGTAATAGTGTTCATTGATGATATCCTGGTGTACTCTAGGAGTAAGGAAGAGCATGAGAAACATTTGAAAATTGCTCTTGGAATATTGTGAGAGAAGGAGTTGTATGCTAAATTCTCCAAGTGTGAATTCTGGTTGTCTTCTCTATCTTTCTTGGGGCATGTTATTTCGAAGGAGGGTATTATGGTGGATCCTCAGAAAATTCAGACAGTCAAGGAATGGGCTAGGCCCACATCAATGACCGAGATCCGTAGTTTTGTGGGTCTGGCTAGCTACTATCGTCGGTTTGTGAAAGGGTTTGCCTCTATTACTTCTCATTTGACCCGTTTTACTCAGAAAGAGGTACCGTTTCAGTGGTCCGACGAGTGTGAGGAGAGCTTTCAAAATCTCAAAACATTGTTAACCACAGCATCGATTCTAGCATTACCTGTGGAGGGCAAGGATTTTGTTGTTTACTGTGATACTTCACGTTCTGGTTTGGATGCTATTTTGATGCAGGAAAAGAAGGTGATTGCTTATGCTTCTCGGCAGTTGAAGGTGCATGAGAAGAACTATCCTACTCATGATCTAGAGTTGGCAGCGGTGGTATTTACGTTGAAAATTTGGAGGCACTACTTGTATGGTGTCCATTGTGAGGTATACACAGACCATCGCAGTTTGCAGCATGTGTTCACTCAGAAAGATCTCAACTCTAGATAGTGGAGATAGATGGAACTGCTGAAATACTATGACATCACCATTTTGTATCACCCTGGTAAGGCTAATGTAGTAGCTGACGCATTGAGCAGGAAGTCGGCTAGTATGGGAAGTCTGGCTCGTTTGATCTCTTTTAAGCATCCGTTGGCTAGAGAGGTGCAGACTCTGGCTAACAATTTATGAGACTGGATATTTCTAACACAGGCAAGGTGTTGGCTTGTGTTGAGGCTCGGTCATCATTTTTAGAGAAGATTAAAGCTAAGCAGTTTGAAAATGCTAAGCTATGTAAAATACGTGATAAGATGTTGCGTGGTGAGGCCAAAGAGGTCGTGATTGATGGGGAGGGCGTGCTGCGGATCAAAGGGCGAGTGTGTGTGCCACGTGTGGGCGACTTGATTAATACCATTCAGACAGAGGCCCATAGTTCTAGGTATTCTATCCCTCCTGGTGCCACTAAGATGTATCGTGATTTGAGACAACATTACTGGTGGACTAGGATGAAGCGTGATATAGTAAAGTTCGTTGCTCAGTGTCTGAATTGCCAACAGGTGAAGTATGAACATCAGAAATCTGGAGGTACATTGCAGAGGATGCCCATTCCTGAGTGGAAGTGGGAAAGAATAGCCATGGATTTCGTGGTGGGTCTTCCGAAGACGCTAGGGAAGTTTGACTCTATCTGGGTTATTGTTGATAGGTTAACTAAGTCTGCCCACTTTATTCCGGTGAAGATAACTTATGATGTGGAAAAATTGGCTAAGGTTTACATTCGAGAGGTGCTTAGACTCCATGGGGTTTCTATCTCCATCGTGTCTAACAGGGGCACCCCGTTCACATCTAGGTTTTAGGAGTGTTTGCATGAGAAGTTGGGTACAAGGTTAGATCTTAGCACAGTCTTCCATCCTCAGACTGATAGGCAGTCTGAGCGGACTATTCAAGTTCTTGAGGATATGCTTCATGCGTGTGTGATAAATTTTGGTGGGCATTGGGATCAGTTCTTGTCCTTAGCCAAATTTGCTTACAATAATAGCTATCACTAGAGTATTGATACAGCCCCATTTGAGGCATTGTATGGAAGGAGGTGTAGGTCTCCTATTGGATGGTTTGATGCATTCAAGGTGAGACTATGGGGTACTGACCTTCTGAGAGAGTCCCTAGAGAAGGTGAAGGTGATTCAAGCCAAGCTTTTAGCAGCGCAGAATAGGTAGAAGAAGTATGCAGACCGCAAGGTCCGAGATCTTGAGTTTGAGGAAGGAGAGCAAGTATTGTTAAAGGTCTCACCCATGAAGGGTATGATGAGGTTTGGGAAGAAAGGCAAGCTTAGCCCGAGGTACATTGGTCCGTTTGAGATTCTCAAACGTGTGGGAGAGGTGGCTTACAAGTTCGCTTATCAAGCGTTCATCCAGTGTTCGATGTGTCGATGTTGAAGAGGTACCATGGCGATGGTTCCTATATCATCCGTTGGGATTTGGTTTTCTTAGATGAAAATTTGTCGTATGAGGAAGAGCCCGTTGTTATCTTAGACAGGGATATTCGCAAGTTGAGGTCCAAGGAAAAAGCTTCTGTGAAAGTTCAATGGAAAAAGCTACTTGGGAGACAGAGTCCGATATGCGTAGCAAATACCCTCAGCTTTTCGGCGAGTCAGGTAACTCCTCCCTAGTTTTCTCACCCTTGTCCGTTCGGGGACGAACGGCGTTTTAATTGGTATCTGGTGTAACGACCCTTCCGGTCGTTATGGGAAATTAGGACTCCGATGGGAATTTCGAGATCACGGGTGGATTCGTGGGGCGTCTTTTTGTATGTGTGCATGTTTTGTGTTATGTTTTTGATGCCTTTGATGAAATGTGGGGTGATAGGGGAAAAAACTGGACAAAATCGAGCCCACTGCCCAAAATGAGCCGCTGTGGCGGTACTCGGACCGCTGCCAACGGCCATCCATTTTCCTTGGTGGCCGCTGTAGCGGGAAATGTACCGCTATGGCGGTACCTCTATAGCGGTAGATGGACTGCCATAGCAGTCACAGCGATTTTGTGGTGGCCGCTATAGAGGCGTGACGACCACTGTAGCGGTCGACGTAAAATAGTAGCCCAAATTTTATATACTCAGTTTTTATTTTCTCTTCTCACAAAACCCCAACACACTTCCCAACAAGCACCTAGAGAGAATTTTCAAGCTAGGGCAAGATAACCTTGAGAGATAAGTTCCATTGCTTTTCATTCTATCATTACCTTCCCCTTCATTATTATAATCATCTTCATGGGTCTTTAATGGTGAAAGTGAAGTAGAAATCCTAGAATATTAATAAACTTTCTAAACTTGATGGGTTCGGGTTATTATCACTTATTTATCATTTAAATGGAGTGATGAGTTGCTATTTGTCATAAATTGAACATTTAGAATCATAAACTAAGTGATTTGAGACCTAGGGTTCAATAAAAATTGTGTCTTTGCCATAGAAAATGGTTTGTAATGGGAATAATTTAATAGAATGTTGTATAAATTGATGGTAAATGAATACTAGGGGCCTTGATAGATTATTTATCACCCAGAAAATCATCCACCCTTAGAATGGGGAAAGGGAAGGGTATTCTTGCTTTGGTGTTTGTAAATTGAGCAATGTGACTCATTGAACCTTCTATTTTTAGACCGTGAATGTTTTTTGAGGCTTTGAGGAAAGGAAAGGTTGTAGCAGAGTAACCTGCATGTTCCAGCTCTACTTTGAGGTAGGTTACGGTTTACTTAAGTTAGACTTTGGTTAGTTGATTGTATGTTTGGTGATCTCCTTAGGAGAAAGCATGTCTAGTTGTCATGCAAAGTACTGTGTGGTTAAATTCCTACGTGAATGTGATTGATTGATTGTGTAGGCTCCGTGCCATTATTCCTGTGTGATTAAATCTACAGTGGATGTGTTGTGATGAGAGGCTAATATAATCTTCTCAAGGTCTAAGGTACACCCATATCAAGAGAGCAAACCCTAGAGCTATCAAAACGAGCCCGCCTAGCCCAAGCTTCACGAGTCAAGGAATTTGATGGGCTAGGGCGGGCCAACCCTTCATTTGAAAGGGCCTTAAATTAAGGCCAGTCCAACCCAGCGCTAAAAGTGTCGCAGGCTAGGACAGGCTAACCCTTCATTTTTTTTCAATCCTTTTTAATAATAAAATTTCTTTTTAATCTAAATTGAAACTTATAAGTATGTCAATTTGTCTACATTTCTAACATATGATTATATGGAAGTACGTAATTTTATGACAACTTATGCATACTCAATATCAACTGTCAAGCACATTTGAATTCATTTGATAAAATTGTCTTAATTAATATCTTCATCTTCATATACATTCATATGCGAATTTAATTTTTCAAAAACTAAAAATATTTAAATTCACTTAAAAATATTACTACCACTTTGAATTTAGGTAAATTTGTGCAACCAATTTCGAGTAGCAACAAGTGTTTGGACATTTTCATGATGGATGCAACTTTTATAATTGGTGATTAGGAATTTTAGTATTAAGGATTTCACGCTAAATAAGTAAAGTATTGAGTAAGAAACTTCTAAGACATATTCGGTAATCACTATTCCTAGTTTTTACTTCTTCTTTCACAAATTTCTTTTAAATTTTAAATTTAAATTAAATCGCAATCATGAATGCAACTTCTATACTTGGCGATTAGGATTTAACGCTAAATGAGTAATATATTGTGTAAGATACTAAAGCTTATTCGGTAATCACTATTTCAAGTTTTTACTTCTTTTTACACAATTTTCTTATAATTATTTTTCTTGCCACGCCTCAGTCAAGCCTCAAGGACCGGTGGGCTGGCTTGGGCTGGATTTATCAGCATCAGTTTCTAATGGGCTTACACAAACATAATCCAATCCTACCCCAATAGCGGGCTGGGTTGGGTTGGCCTCAAGGGCCAAGCCCATTTTGATGACTCTAGTAAACTCCATAACAGGAGGAGAATTTTTAAGACTAGGGATTAAGGTCCCATATCAAGAAAGTTAATTTTTGTTGTGTGTGAAAGTAAAAGAATAGGTGGTGTGTATCGTATCTTGTATTTATAAAGATTTAAGTTATATATATCGATAATTAGGGGTGTATAAAGTAAACCGAAAAATCGCATCAAACCGATAAACCGAATCAAACCGAGAAAAAAATCCGATTAGTGGTTTGGTTTGACTTGGTTTGGTGTTGAAAAAATTAACCTGACCATAATTGATTTGGTTTGGTTTTAGCTAAAAAAAAGTCAAACCGAACCAAACCAACCAGACACTACTTGTATTCATTTTAAAAATATTTTATACATAAAAATATTATTTGTAATGTAATTTATAAATATTTCTTAAAAAATTTCATAGTTTTTTGTCTTTTATCATATTATATTTCAACCTTGAACTTAGAATATTGAATGTCAATAAGTTTTATATCTCACGGATGTTAGTAACTCAAATAAAGTACAAACCGAAACCAACTCAACACTAATGCTAACAAAAGAAATTCAATTCTACCACTAATAATAACAATGATGTTTAATATCTATTCTTTAGTTTTGCATAATTGGTTTAGAGAGTAAAAATACATAACTTAATTTTTTTCTTTGTCATGTAATTAATACTTATTAGCCGTACTTATTTTAGCATGACTTAGTATTTTTAGATTATGGTCATTTTCTTTATGGCTTATTAATTAGCAATATTTATTTTAACTGATTTTATTATTTATTTTTTTGTTGAATATTTTAATACAATGTCATCACTCATCTCACATTTTGTGTTACTTCCTTAAGAAACACCTTAATTATATAGTTGTATCTTAATAGGACTAAAGAAATATTTGAAGTAAAAGTTATATGTTTTGTATGAAGACTTTTCCGGAAAAAAACTCGAAAAATCCGAGAAAACCGAATAACTCGAGAAAACCCGAGGTTGAAAAATCCGAATTTTATTAGTTTAGTTTGGTTTATAAATTTAAAAATCCGACGTAATTAATTTAATTTGATATTTAAAAAATCTGAACCAACCCGGTCCATGTACACCCTTACCGATAACAGATGCATTTGTCTAGTCATTCGGCGCGGAGGGTGTGTTCGGTACTCGGGTATATACAACCATCCATCACCAACAAGAGGTGATATGTATAGTAACATATCAAACCATTTCCAAGATAGACGTGTACTAGTTTCAATTCTCTATAATCACTACCAATTCCTTTATTTTAGATAAGGGTCAAAAGCACGCACCAACTATCACTTATTTTTTTAGTTTCATATCTAAACTATCAGTAGGTTGAAAAAACTACCAAAACTATTACTATCTAGTTTACAAAACACATCTGAACCAAATGTGTGAACTCACTCTCCAAAAACCAAGTGAAGCTGAAATTTTCTCAAAACAATTGTCCACATGGCATAAGTAATGCAATGGTGGCACCTACATGGAAATTAAAAAATAATATTTTTTTATAAAAAAAAGTTGTATATTATTTTTTTAAAAAAAATCAGCATTTTTGTTAAAAATAAAATCTGGATTTAAAAAACATTGTAAAAAAATATCAAAAAAATTAGAAAAAAAAAAGATTTTAAAAATGGAAAAGTTGATTTTTTTTTTAAATGTGAAACTTTTCCATTTTATAAACTATTTGTTAAATTTTCTATAATTTTTGATATTTTTTTACAAAAATTATTATTATTCAGTTTTTTTTTTAAAACAAATAGTTTTTTTTTTAATTTCCATGTAGGTGTCATTGTGACATTATTTATCCACGTGGACAACACTTGGCAAGATTTTTATATAAAATGGAGAGTGTAGATCACATGTCATTCAAGAATAATTTGAGGTGTGTTTTGCAAACTACATAGTGATAGTTTAGGTAGTTTTCTTAACCTTCTGATAGTTTAGGTATGAAACTAAAAAAAAAGTGATAGTTGAGGTGTGTTTTTGACCCTTATCTCTTTATTTTATTATCATTTTCTCGTCCTTAAATTTCTCGGTATCTCCGGCTAGGGGCGAATCTACATATAAAAAATGGGTCACGTGAACCCATGATAACCCGATTAAACTCAGTATATTATGTATAAAAAATTTAAAATATATCTAATATTAACTGAAGGAACACATGGTCAAACTAAATCAAGTGGAGCACTGGTTAAGTTCTGGGTTTAATCCCTTATGGTTGTAGGATCGAACCCTACTAAATGCATTTTTGTGTCTTTTAAAAAAAAATCTAAGGTAAACTCATCCTCTTGAAATCCTGGATTTGCCTCTGTCTCCGGCTCCCGTTGTACACGGTAGAAACCGGATATGAGTCATATCCGGAGAAACTATGGACCGGAGGAAGAAGAGGGCCGGGAGTTCGCACGAGGGGCGTCACACCTTCCCGGATAAGCGCTTTAATCGAAGCTGAGCAGGGGCGCCCTTTGGTCCGGTCTCTGTGCCACCGATGGTTCGGGGACTCTACCCGAGGGTTCGTCACCGTTGATCCGGACACCGTTTTCCCGTGTATCCGTTGGTCCGTTATGACCGTTGCTGAAGCGCACCAGTGGTGTCACGTCATGGTCGGCCACCAACTATGCGTGTGTCAGACGGCGCCGTCAGTCCAATCCCACCAAATCCGTGCAGGGGCTGTCCTTTTTATTGGTATTTTATTAATTCCTATTGTATGAGGCCCATGGGCTCACTGCTATAAATAGGGCATATCTACCTCCCTTAAAGGGGTTGGGCTCTTCTTACTTTCCAAGAACATTTGTAATAGAGGAACTCTTGTATACTAATTCTTTCATCATTTAATTCGGCCAAGGCCGCCCGTTATTGTGATTAGCGCATTTCATCTATCAAGTATCATACATTGCTCACAAACCGATATATATCGCTAACCTTCAAATATTTTGTTTACTTTGCCTAGTACACATCAAGAGCAAAACACATATCCTATACCCACCTATAAATTTAATTGATCACCCGAATCCGGGGTAAACAGTTTGGCGCCCACCGTGGGGCTAGGATAATAGTGGTCTTTGGCCTTGATTTCTACCATATTCATCAAAGCCAAAAACGTCCCTACCCATCTCTGTGAAAACGGTTCAAATGGCTGACGTCGAGCAATCCGGTCATGTCAATAATGCCGAGATCGTGGCGGAAAACGAAGGGAGCGGACTGCGGGCATTGCCGAACCCCGCTGATCCGAACCCCGTTGATTCGAGGGAAGGACTCAACCGGCAAAATACCGTAGATCAAGAGAACGCCGTCCCACCGGCGACCGACCCCCTAAACACTCATCATTCCGTTACATTGTCCCGGGATCGGGGCCGGAGAGAACCGGAAGCACCAAACGATGGCATTAACTTGCGATTAATCTTTGAAATGTTGCAGGAACAAAGGGCGGCAATCGCCGAGCAAGGATTAGCGATTGCCCGACTGCAGAGCGGAAAGGGTGAAGCTGGGCCTGAAAAAGCTAAGGGTACAGCGGAAATCGGAAGGAACGAGCCACGGGTGGTCGAGAGTGATGGTTCTGGGACCGGATCCTCCACCGAGGTTCTGAAGATGCTCGAAACTTTGGCACAGCGAGTGGATTCCACCGAAAAGAGGGTTGAGACGTACAACTCTCGGGTGGATCAGATACCGGGGGCTCCACCTTTGCTAAAAGGGCCAAACTCAAAAAGGTATATTCAAAGACCTTTTCCTCCGAGTGCGGCCCCCAAGTTGATCCCGAAGAGATTCAAGATGTCGGATATTCAGAAATACGACAGCACCACGGACCCGCATGAGCATGTGACCTCGTACACCTGTGCTATAAAGGGCAACGATATGGAAGAAGATGAGATAGAGTCGGTATTGTTGAAAAAATTTGGAGAGACCCTATCGAAGGGGGCATTAACGTGGTACGACCATCTACCCGAGCATTCGATCACTTCTTTTGAAATGCTCGCCGACGCCTTCGTCAGAGCCCATGCCGGTGCCATAAAAGTGCAGGCCCGTAAGGCTGATATTTTCCGGATAACCCAAAGGGACGACGAGCTACTGCGAGAGTTCGTCACCCGGTTCCAGAGGGAACGGATGGAACTCCCCCCGGTGCCAGAAGAGTGGGCCACGCAGTCTTTCACAAAGGGCCTCAACAAGCTAAGTTCGGTGGCTTCGGCCAAATTGAAAGAAAGTTTGCTAGAATACGAGGCCGTAACATGGGCCGACGTCCACAATCGGTATGAGTCAAAGATTCGGGTGGAGGATGATCAATTCAAGCTCCCACCGGTAAGGATCAAAGTAAATAGAGGTTTCGAGGCACCAAGGAAGGGATACGAAACGAAGTCCGAATCATCGAAAGAAAGATTTCGGCCGTATCCCCATTCGGAGAGACAAAATGTCAGGTCAGAAAAACTAATCGAGAGTCCAAGCCATTTCTCTGGACGGGGCAGCAAGCGGGTTGAGCGCCCGTCGAACAGTCGGGGACTCTCGTTTAGGAGCGATGCCGGATGTTTCGCCAGTAACAAGGTTCCGCCAAAAATTTCGGAGTACAACTTCAACGTTAGCACTTCGGGACTTGTCTCGGCCATTGGGCGTGTCCCCGATGTAAGATGGATCCGAGCGTAGTGTGTGAATACCACGGAACCCACGGTCATAGAACCGAGGATTGCCGCCAATTGAGAGAAGAGGTAGCCCGGTTATTGAAAAATGGCCACCTCCGAGATCTGCTGAGCGAGCGGGCCAAAAATCATTATAAGGAAAGAGAATCTTATCAAAGGCCCGAACCTGTCGAACCCCAACATACAATCAACATGATAGTGGGGGGGATTGACGCCCCTCGAGGGCCGGTAATGAAGAGGACGAGGATTTCTATTGTTCGTGAGAAGCGCACTCGAGGTCATTCGATCGAGGGATCCATCTTCTTTAATGACGAAGACGCGGAGGGCGTCATCCAACCCCACAATGATGCGTTGGTAATTTCTGTACTTGTCTTTAAAACTAAAGTCAAACGTATTTTGGTTGACCCAGGTAGCTCGGCCAACATCATCCGATAGAGAGTGGTTGAACAGCTGGGACTGCTCGGCCAGATCGTACCAGTGGCCCGAGTGTTAAGCGGGTTCAATATGGCAAGTGAAACCACGAGGGGAGAGATCTCGTTGCCCGAAAACGTGGATAGCACCATTCAACAAACGATGTTCTATGTGATCGAAGGGGACATGAAATATAACGTGTTATTGGGCAGACCTTGGATACATGGTATGAAGGCGGTTCCTTCAACACTGTATCAGTTGTTGAAATTCCCCACTCCGGAGGGGGTGAAAACCATCCGGGGCGAGCAGCCCGCAGCAAAGGAAATGTTCGCAGTAGATGAGGCGCCTTCCCAGCCCGAGAAGCCAGCTCAGGAAGAGAAGGGTGCAACCGGAGGGGAGGTCCCCCAATAGCAACTAAGGTACACTGGACCGGGTCCAGTGCACGAGGAGGACGACTTCGGGATGCCCAGATCCTTTGTCATGGCGGATGACTCGGACGCGACCAAGTCAACCGTGGAGGAGCTGGAGCAGATCATCTTGTTTGAGTTCTTACCGGACAGAAAGGTATACCTGGGCACGGGGCTCACCCCGGAGCTCAGGCGTAAGTTAATTGAATTTCTTCGAGCTAACGCCGATTGCTTTGCATGGTTGCATATAGATATGACAGGTATATCACCGGAAATAGCATCACACAAACTCAGCTTGGACAGGAAGTTTCCCCCGGTCAAGCAAAAGAGGAGGCCCATGTCGGAGCCAAAGCACGCCTTCGTGAAAGACGAGGTAACGAAGCTTTTGAATATAGGTTCCATCCGGGAAGTGAAATACCCGGATTGGCTTGCTAACGTGGTGGTGGTGCCCAAAAAAGGTAATAAATTTCGAATGTGTGTCGATTATAAGGATTTAAACAAGGCATGCCCGAAGGATTCATTTCCATTGCCTCACATCGACAGAATGATCGATACGACAGCCGGGCACGAAATGTTAAGTTTTCTCGATGCTTACTCCGGGTACAACCAGATCCGGATGCACCCGGAGGACCAAGAGAAAACATCCTTCATCACCCGTTATGGGACTTACTATTATAATGTCATGCCTTTCGGATTAAAAAACGCCGGTGCAACTTACCAACGCCTAGTTAATGGGATGTTCGAAGAACAAATAGGAAAAACGATGGAAGTTTATGTTGACGATATGGTTGTTAAGTCCCTGGAAACAGAGGACCATTTAAAGCATTTGCAGGAAACCTTCGATGTACTCCGAAGATACAACATGAAGCTCAACCCCGAGAAATGTGCCTTCGGCGTCAGGTCAAGTAAGTTCCTGGGATTCATGGTGTCAAACCAGGGAATTGAAATCAACCCGGATAAGATCAGGGCCATCGAGGACATCGAGGTCGTGAACAACATAAAGGGGGTACAGAAGCTCACCGGGCGGATAGCGGCGCTGAGTCGCTTCATTTCGAGGTCCTCGGACAGGAGTCACCGTTTCTTCTCTTTGCTCAGAAAGAAGAACGACTTCGTTTGGACGCCGGAGTGCCAAGAAGCCCTAAGGGAATTGAAGAAGTATTTATCCAGCCCCCCGTTGCTGCACACGCCGAAGTCCGATGAGCCACTCTTCCTCTATTTGGCAGTCTCCGAAATGGCGGTAAGCGGTGTTTTAGTCCGAGAAGAATCAGGTACGCAATTCCCTATCTATTATGTAAGTAGAACTTTGGGGGATGCGGAGACCCGTTATCCCCATTTGGAAAAATTGGCCTTAGCATTGGTAAGCGCTTCCAGAAAGCTCAAACCTTATTTTCAATGTCCCCCCATATGTGTGGTAACCACTTACCCTTTAAAAAGCATCATGCATAAACCTGAGTTATCCGGTAGGTTAACACAATGGGCTATAGAAATTAGCGGTTACGATATCGAGTACAAGCCTCGGACGGCCATCAAATCCCAAATCTTGGCCGATTTTGTGGCAAATTTTACCCCGGCCATGGTCCCCGAGGTCGAGAAAGAACTTTTGCTGACCTCGGGAAAGACCGCGGACATTTGGTCTCTACATACGGACGGGGCCTCGAATCTTAGAGGTTCCGGCCTTGGGGTTGTCCTTAGGAACCCGGCCGGGGAGGTCATCCGACAGTCCGTTAGAACTGCTAGATTGACTAACAATGAAGCCGAGTATGAGGCTATGATTGCAGGTTTGGAATTGGCTCGAAGCATGGGAGCCGAAACAATAGAGGCAAAGTGCGACACGCTTCTAGTCGTGAACCAGGTGAACGGCGTTCGAGGTAAAGGACGAACGGATGCAGCGGTACCTCGAAAAAACGCAGGTGGTGCTTCATCAATTTAAAGAGTGGACCATGCAGCACATACCGACGGAGCAGAACAGCGAAGCCGATGCATTAGCAAACTTGGGATCCTCGGTTGAGGGGGAGGAAATCAACCTCGGGGCAACGGTGCACTTATCAAACACGGCCATAGAAACTGGGCACGCCGAAATATACATAATGGGCCTGACCTGGGATTGGCGCAATAAGTACATCGACTACCTGCGTGAGGGGAAGCTCCCAAAGGACCCGAAGGAGTCACGATCGCTGCGGACCAAGGCTGCCCGTTTTTGCTTGGTGGATAGTCAACTGTATCGACGGTCCTTCCTCGGTCCTTTAGCTAAGTGTTTGGGCCCCGCTGAAACGGAATATGTGATAAGAGAGGTGCACGAGGGGACCTGCGGCAACCACTCCGGTGCAGATGCTTTGGTTCGGAAAATCGTCAGGGCCGGTTATTACTGGAACCGGATGGACGAGGACACGAAAAATTTTGTCCAAAAATGTGAAGGTTGTCAGAAGCATGCTCCGATGATTCATCGACCCGGGGAGTTGCTGCATTCGGTCATCTCACCTTGGCCTTTCATGAAGTGGGGAATGGACATTGTTGGTCCATTACCTCGGGCACCAAGTAAGGCCCGTTTCATTTTGTTTATGACTGACTATTTTTCTAAATGGGTTGAAGCGCAGGCCTTCGAAAAGATAAGAGAAAAGGAAGTCATCGACTTCATATGGGACCACATCATCTGCCGCTTCGGCATCCCGTCTGAAATTACCTGTGATAATGGCCCCCAGTTCGTGGGTGGCAAGGTCAACAGTTTCCTCGAAGGTTTGAAGATCAAGAAAATCGTGTCAACCCCGTATCACCCGTGTGCAAACGGGCAGGCAGAATCAACGAACAAAACGATAATCCAAAATCTGAGGAAGAGACTTGAGGCATCGAAGCATAATTGGAGGGAAATACTACCGGAGGTGCTCTGGGCTTACAGAACCACATCCAAATCAAGCACGGGGGAAACCCCATTCTCGTTGGTTTACGGAGCCGAAGCCCTCATCCCCGTGAAGGTTGGCGAACCGACCCTCCGTTTCAGATATGCCACCGAAGAATCAAACGGGAAGGCTATGGCCGTGAAGCTCGACCTCGCGGATGAGCTACGCGAAGGAGCGTCGGTCCGCATAGCGGCACAAAAACAGAGGATGGAAAGGTATTACAACCGAAGAGCCAACTTTCGGCATTTCCAAGTGGGGGACTTGGTGCTTCGAAAAGTCACATTACATACAAAGAACCCCAACGAGGGAAAGCTAGGACCGAACTGGGAAGGACCGTACAGGGTAACCGGTGTAATGGGCAAAGGATCATACCAGCTGGAGTCCATGGATGGGCAATGCCTGCGCAACAACTGGAACATAGCCCATCTAAAGAGATACTACTGCTAAGGTATGATCTCCCCACATGCTTTTTGTTAACCGTATCTTTCTTTTGCAGGAAATCAAGGACAGCACAAAATTAGAAATTTAGGACTGAAAGCACGTGTTGCACTCTTTTCCTTAGTGCGGTTTTGTCCCGAAATGGGTTTTCCGACGAGGTTTTTAATGAGGCAACAAGTACAACGTGCTACGCAACAAAGATAAAGGGCCAGCACTCGGACACACGAGGTCACACCTTCCGAGTGGGGGCTTGATAACACTCACCCGACCTCGAAGCTCGGATAAATGTTAGGGGGCACAACACCCACATCGAAGCACGCCACGATAAAGAGAAACGAAGAAGCTCAGCATTTTCCACGACAAAACCGAAGGCCGGCCACCGGTCATTGCCATCGATGTAAGGACCAAACGATCATAATGAATCGTGTCCCATTCAGCATTTGCCATGGCAAAAATAAAGGCTGGCCACCGGTCATCGCCTTCGATGTAAAGACCAAACGATCATAATGAGTCGTGTCCCATTTAGTGTTTGCTACGGCAAAGATACAAGAAATAAAAATTCTCATATGTACGAACATTTACAATACAAAGACCATGGCATTGGTCGTATTTCGGCGTTGTTCAATTTATACGCCCTACACCGGGCACTGTGGTCGAAATTCGACAAGGTCAACGAGGTCATTACGAACCGGCCACAAAAAAATGTCGGTCCTAAAGAGACGCCTATCACGGGCACGAAAAGATCCGAGGTCACAAAACATCTTAGTAAGCCCTACGGGCAGAATTAATCAATGACTACGGATCATCTTGTCCGAAAAATGGACCGATAATTCAAAGAAAAATAAAAACGAGCACTCAAATGAAGAAACAAGAAAAGTGCAACTTTCATATATACATAAGGTACTTTTACAAAGAACACTTTCACATCAAAGGTCAAAAATCCAGCAAAGACAAAAGGCAAAAGCCAAGTAAAAATCCTATGTTAGATGACTGGAGGCAGAATGATCCGACTCGGTTCTCTCGGAATCGTCTGAACCGGACCCGAGGGCGTGGTTTGCCTCCTCCTCCATTCCTTTGGCCTGGTTTATCAGGGCCGGGAGATCGGAGAATCCGTGCTCGGCTTCCTCGAGGGTGAGCCGCCGAGACTTCCACTTCTCGTACTCGGCGACGATGGCAGTATGAGCCTCGGCCGCCTCCACGCCTTTCCAGGCTTCTTCTAAATCAGCCTCGACTTTAGCTAACTTAGTCTCCAGCTCGGCCCGATTTGCCACAGCAATATTCCTCATGTGAACAGCAGCTTCTAGCTCAGCCTTAAGAACATCGTTGGCGCTCACCGCCTCCTCCAGCTCAGCTTTCAAGCCCTCACATATCCGAGACCGCTCCTCGGCTTTCCCTTCAAAAACTCTTATACGTTCTTTATACAGAGCGGTGTCGGATTCCAGTAGTCGGTTCCTCTCGGCTAGGCCCGCTGCATCGGCCTTCACCAAATCCAGTTCCCCCCGGAGTTGGGATACGGTGGTCTCCAGCTCATCCAGCCTCGACGAAAAATGGGCCTTGTCTTGGCTAAGGCCAATCTTCTCAGTCTCGAGGCTTCGGTTATAATCGGTCATGGCGACCAATTCGCTCTTCAAACGACGATTTTCGTCCTTGGCCGCATCGAGCTCGGGACGAAGGTTGGCAAGAACAGCCGCCCGACCCAACTCTTCCTCTTTTTCTCGGAGAAGATGCTTATATTTCTCCGTTTCTCGGCCTTGGGCATCTAGTTGACCTCGAAGATCGTCCATCTCGTGTTGGGCACGGATGAAGGCCTCATTGACCAGTATCACACTCTGTAAGAAAAACAAACATAAAGAATCAAACAAAGTGAGCATAAAGTCTGATGATATATAAAGGTGGCTGAGGGTCTTACCCGGTTGCCCGCGTGCATGCCTTCGTTCATAAGGCACTGCCAGGTGACCCCGGTCATTTTACGTTTGTCCGAGTCGGAGACAAGAGGCCGTAAGTAGCTTGCTACTCCCACCGGGCGCGATAGAAAGCCGCAATCCTCGGGGACGGTGATTACGGCCGATCTAGTCCTTCTTCGTTCTACGCTCGGGGCTGGGAAGATGGTCACCAGGTTATCTCTAGAGCCAGATTCTGACTGTCGGTTAGCCGGCCTCGTGGCCCGAGGAATTGGAAGATGGCCGAAACCTGCAGTTTCACCGGTAGCAGCAGGAGTGGTTGAAAACATATCTTCAAAATCTTCAGCTCTCCGAGCCGGGGTAGATGAACTTGGCGTGGACTCAATGTTTCTGGCAAAGACCGGGGGCTCCGCAGTGGAAACAGGTTCATGGTCGGGAGACGGATGTGCGTGAATGGGGGCTTCGGTCTCCGGAACTGGGGCAATCCTTTGATCGGCTACAGTGACAGCCGTTTCCCACGGTCCCTTCCTCTGCAGGGGAGTATCTTCCGGAGAAGTTCCACCTGAAATGTCGACAAAGTCAACCGACCGGAGAGGAGCCGGGAGAGAATTTCTTCCGCACCTGAAGGAAAAATGGAAATCAAGAGACCTTCGTTGACAGAAGGCAAAGGCGGAACGGAGGCGGTCTCCTCGGGTACTGGAGTCTTTGACGGAGCCGGGTCGACCCTCCGAACTATGATGTCGGGCTCCGCTTCTTCTCTCGGGGGCCGGGCAACACCTCTTGCCTTCTTCCGTTTGGGCGGCTCCCCCTTTTCGGAGGGTCGTTTCCTTTTGGCAGCTTCGGCAAGAACGCGGGAAGAACCCGCCGTGTCGAACGCGGACGCCGGAGCAGGGGAAACGACGCCCGACTCCGATCTGGATGCCAGCGAGCCCTTCGGCAAACCTGAACGACAAAGGCATAGGCAGGGCTGAGAAAACGGACCACCGCGAATGGCTAAAGATACAACAGAAACGGAGGAAAGTCAAACATTACCATGATTTTGAGCAATCCATCGACCACGAGACAAATGGGCCCATGTTCGGTCCTCATAGGGAAGCTGGCCGAGGAGTGTTGTGACCCATTCACTCAGATCACGAATAACCGGGGGAACAAATATGTTTGCTGCAAAAAATAAGGAAAGGGCAATAAGGAAACAACACTAAAAACGGCTAAACAAGTAAGGACGATTGCTCAAAGGATCGAACTTACGCTTATCGTTCCACTTCTCCGGAAAAGGTAGATGGGCGGCCGGGATTATGTCCTCGGTTTTTACTCGGACGTAGCGTTCTAGCCATCCCCTGTCCCGGTCTTCGTCCATCTTCGAGAAGAACGGGTTCCGGCTACGCTTGGTTAGTTTTATGACACCGCCCCGGAATATTCTCGGAGAATACAGGCGTATTAGGTGGCCCAGCGAGAATTCCTTCTCGGCTCTGTTGGCCAGCAGCCGGAGGCAAGCAACGACCCTCCAAACGATTGGGCTGATCTGTGCCAAAGTCACACCATAGGTCCGGCACATATCCAGTATAACCGGATCAATCGGGGGGTCGAGTTTAAGGGTAAAGGGATAAGAGTACACGTACAAGAACCCTTCCCGGTGGTCGGTAATGGATTCGTCCGGCCCGGGTACAAAAACCCTCACTGGGCGTGTGTTCCACCCGTAGTCTGCCCAGACTATGTCAAGCTTATCCTTGGTTATAGAAGAAGGATATCGCCTCACGACGTAACCCCGGTCTGAGACGGCAGAGGGCTTTTCCACCTCGAGGTCTTTATTGAAGTTAAATTTGGCCGGTATAATATCCGAGGCCGTGGTCTCGGGGTTGCTCCTTTGTTTAGTCGGAGACACAGTCTCGGCCCTCGGGGATGAAACCGAGGGAATTTCGGGAGAAGTGATTTCAGGCATATTGTAGGAATGAAGGGAAGGGAATTTCAGAAGATAATGCAAAGGAAACGGAGGAAATGGTGATTTGAAGAGCAACTGGAGCAAAAGGCAGTTGGCGAGAATGATGACAAAATTAATCTCCCTTTCACGTAAAAATAAGCGAAGATTTGGTAGTAGATTTGCTGTAGAAAGGATGAAGGTAGAACGCAGAGGAGAGAAGAAACAAAAGAGAAGATCGTAAAAGTGAAAAAATGAGGAGATGAGGGGCTTTATATAGGCATAAGGAGGGGAACGGTTATCGAGGAGGGCCAATCGGGGATCGCCACGTGCCCCATCATTAATGCGAAGCGACCCGAAACGACGTGCAAAAGGCGGTTGGCAGGAGCGGACCATCCGGAGCAGGGTACGTGGCCGTCGAAGGAAAAGGCATGACGCAACTATTCCCGCCAAAATGAGGAGATAAGAATAGGCCATCCGGGAGGTCGGTTGTATGATTCATTCACTTCCCGTTACTCCGATGGATCGTTGACCCGGGAAGCGTGGGGGCTATCTGTATACGGTAGAAACCGGATATGAGTCATATCCGGAGAAACTATGGACCGGAGGAAGAAGAGGGCCGGGAGTTCGCACGAGGGGCGTCACACCTTCCCGGATAAGCGCTTTAATCGAAGCTGAGCAGGGGCGCCCTTTGGTCCGGTCTCTGTGCCACCGATGGTTCGGGGACTCTACCCGAGGGTTCGTCACCGTTGATCCGGACACCGTTTGCCCGTGTATCCGTTGGTCCGTTATGACCGTTGCTGAAGCGCACCAGTGGTGTCACGTCATGGTCGGCCACCAACTATGCGTGTGTCAGACGGCGCCGTCAGTCCAATCCCACCAAATCCGTGCAGGGGCTGTCCTTTTTATTGGTATTTTATTAATTCCTATTGTATGAGGCCCATGGGCTCACTGCTATAAATAGGGCATATCTACCTCCCTTAAAGGGGTTGGGCTCTTCTTACTTTCCAAGAACATTTGTAATAGAGGAACTCTTGTATACTAATTCTTTCATCATTTAATTCGGCCAAGGCCGCCCGTTATTGTGATTAGCGCATTTCATCTATCAAGTATCATACATTGCTCACAAACCGATATATATCGCTAACCTTCAAATATTTTGTTTACTTTGCCTAGTACACATCAAGAGCAAAACACATATCCTATACCCACCTATAAATTTAATTGATCACCCGAATCCGGGGTAAACACCCGTCCTTTGAGATTTATAAGATACTGTTTGTTTATTTGCATGGCAAATGTTGTATGTCGACCTGTAAGACAAAAGAAAGAGGCGGTAAGCCATTTCGTCTAATTAGCAGAAAATGGAATGACAAATAAGACCCTACATTCTGAACCACCAATTTTAAGCATAAAATGAAAGAAAATAATGAAAGTAGAAGATGCGCAACGAAAGAATATTGGTTTAAGAAGAGTTGCAATATGTTAACCAAAAAAAAAAAAACGGAACAGTTACAATATCTAATCCCTAATGCTTGATTGATTCTCTCCTATCAAATGGTTTTGGACCTTTGGTGTACAAGTACGTTAATTTCATGTTAATATGGTCTTAGGAGACAATGATATTTCCAAGTCAGCCCGTTTGGATTGGCTTATAAGTTGCTTATAAGTTGTTTTCAGTTTTTTTGAGTGTTTGACTGGCCAGCTTAAAATCATTTTGTGCATAAAATAAGCCTAAAAAAATAATTGGGCCCGTTTGAATTAGCTTAGCTAAAACAGCTTATAAGTTGAAAACAGCTTATAAGTCAAAAAAAATAAGTTAGCCTACCCCAACTTTTTTTTTTTTTTTGACTTATAAGCTGCTTATTTTAAGCTCATCCAAACAGGCTAGTATGTTTTGCACAGACAGGATTTCTAGATTTTCGACCACTCATTGATAAGTACACTGAAAAGAAAAAATAACTCTTTAATATATTTCCTTAACAGATTCTAAATATTACATTCAAAACATTTTTTGAATCCCTCTACTATAATTCATGGCTCCACTGTCTTTATATGGAACTCATTGAAATCTTTAAGAGGCATCAATGAGATGGTAAAAATGTTACAGAGGGGCCTTTTTTTTTTTTTTTTTATTGCTTTCGGCAAAAGGGGTGGAAATTTCACGTCTCAAAATCTAGTGAGAATTTGTTCTACATTTTGCTCAATATAAAATGTAGCTTTTAATTTATTAAAGTCAGAATGATATGTGTAGCTTTTAATATCAATAGGATTCGTTTCGCGAATGGGCATCTAACTTTAATTTATTAAAATCATAAAACTAACATTTATAATTAAAAAATAACTTAACTATATGCATATATAGAACATAAAAATGCCGAAAATGCCTCATCTGATCCTAAATAATAAGTAGGCTGCAACTCTATGATCCTACTTACAATATCTGTTAGGTTTTTGGGTTTTCCCTTCCTATGTGGAATTGGATTAATAAAACCCAATCCAATTTGGACCAGGCCAATTTTGCCCAAACTTTCCTCTATATATAGGATCAATTTAGGTCTTATTTTGAAAACACAAGAGTGAATTTATAGCAGCCATATAGAGAGAAAAACGTGAAAGAAAAAACAGATTTTCGTCCAAAACTTTTCTGTTACAGCAGTCCGCTTTAAATTGCGTTTCTCGATTCGTTAACCGTTGGATCGTGCTGAAATTTGAACTGGGGGTTCTCAACATCGGGTTCTTTGATTTCAACGGTAGAGATCAGATTTTGAGTCTGTAGCTCCAGTTTTTTAGTACGAACAGTAGCTCATTTTTTGGGGTGATTTCTCTCATTTCTTCGCTAGTTTTGGTGTTATCTTTTATGTATTGTTGCTCCGTGCTTGGCTTTGTTGTTGTAGCCATTTGGAGAACATTGTTGTAACTCTTGTTGATTATAGTGGAGCTTTTGTGGGCCGGAGGTCCCGTAGATGTTTCCTCTTCACCTTGAAGGGGTTTTACCACGTAAATTTGGTGTCTCTTCCATTCGATTTATTTTTGCTTGCTTTGCTATTTTATTGTTGGTATAGCTGCTGCCTGGATTTTCATTTGTGCTAGTGTTTATTGTCTTCTCTTGGTTTAAATAGTGTGGGAATTTTTTACTTGGGTATTTCTTCCGCTGTTACCTCGTCGTGCAATTTGGTTATTGCTTGTTTCTTCCCAACAAAGTGGTATCAGAGCTTGTGGTTGTATTTGGTTGTGTTGATCGTCTATTTGAATGATAGAGGCAAATATGAGCAAGATGGTTTGTTTAAATGACAGTAATTACCATATTTGGAAAAGCAAGATGAAAGATCTTTTATTTGTCAAGAAATTACATTTACCTGTGTTTGCTTCTAAGAAACCCGAGTCTATTGAAGATGAGGATTGGGAATTTGAGCACTTACAAGTTTGTGGCTATATTAGGCAATGAGTTGAAAATAATGTTCGAAATCATATTGTGAAAGAGACAAATGCTAAAAGCTTGTGGGAAAAGCTTGAGACACTTTATGCTTCGAAAACTGGCAATAATAAGTTGTTCCTACTGAAACAATTGATGAATATTAGATACAAAAAGGGCAGCCCTATTTCTGATCATATCAATGATTTTCAGGGTGTCCTTGATCAGCTGTCTGGAATGGGTGTCAAGTTTGATGAAGAAATACAGGGACTTTGGCTTCTTAATACTTTGCTAGACTCTTGGGAAACCCTTAGGGTTTCTTTGACTAATTCTGCTCCCAGTGATGGTGTAACTATGGAATATGCTAAAAGTGGTGTTTTGAATGAAGAGATGAGAAGAAGATCTCAAGTTTCGTCTTCTTCAGCTTCACACTCTGATGTTTTGGTTACCGAAGACAGAGGGAGAAGAAGTTTCACAGGTCAAAATGATAGAAGTAAAAGTAGAAGCAAGTCAAGATCCTCCAGGTACAAGAATCTTACATGTGACTATTGTCACTTGAAAGGGCACATCAAGAAACATTGCTACAAGTTTAAGAGAGACTAGAAAAAGCAAAAGAAAGATGGAGATAATGAAAAATGTGTTGCTATATCTACTACAGAAGCTAAGTTTATTGCTGCCGTTGAAGCTTGTAAAGAGTTGCTCTGGATGAAAAGATTTATGGAGGAACTTAGCTTTTCTCAAGATATGTGTTTTATTGCGACAGTCAAAGTGATATTCATCTTGGCAAGAACTCTACATTTCATGGTAGGTCGAAACATTTTGATGTAAGATACCATTAGATTAGAGATGTGCTGGATTCTAAGTTGCTTGAACTTGAGAAGCATCACGAACCGACTAGGGCTATGACGAGCACCCGGGGCTAACCACCGAGCACCACTCATTCTACTACTCATCTGCTTTCATTCATATTTCTTATGCTCACAATCATGGAAAACTATTTTCATTTAAAACATATACACTTTATATACATAAGCCCTTCGACTATCAAAATAATACATATATGTATATACAATGAGAAACTTGTGAGACCATACTACCCACACTGCGTATCTACGAGCCTCTACTGGAGTGCTAGACATAGGGACTGGACAGGACCCCGTCATGCCCAAAACATACATATACATATATATCAAAAGAATAATCAATGGCACCTCCGGAAAATGGAGTGCTCTCAAATCAGCTAATAGCTCCTACGAGCCTGGATCACCTCCCTGTCTACCTATGGGCATGAACACAGCGTCCAAAGAAAACGAACGTCAGTATGAACATTGTACTGAGTATGAGAGGCATAAGTAATAACAATACGTCAATGAGACAAGGAACCATCAAATAAGGAGCCACTGTAACTGACTGTCAATTATAAAAGAGATAATGTATGCTGGTTTACTTCATAGTCATCATCATATCATATATGCATACATAAGCTACCCGTCCATATCAGTACGGTGTGATAGTAATTAACCTGCGTCCAGGCCTCCCGCGTCCGGGGTATAAGCTGTCCATTATAGTGGTGTGTATGTCTGCCCGTCCATATAGGTACGGTGTAATATCATCATCATATACTCGTCATCATATGCTCGTCATAGTATGCTTATCATAATACATGCATAAAGACTCAAGAACAACTACACTTTATCGGGGTGACGTAAGGTCGTGATCCCCCGATTCCATTATGGACATCTATAAGTACTCTGCCTCACCTTGAGGGGAATAGCATACAAGGTGAGTGTATACAATAATGATATCACTAGCTCAATGGTATTATGTCTCACCTTGAAGGAAATAGTATGTAAGGTGAGTATGTACAACAACAACATCATTAACTTAATGGGGACATCATATCATGGACTCTATAATCTTTAGACTCAAGCTTATCATCATCATCATCACTGAACTCATAACATAGCTTTTATCTCATATAGCTATTCATAATCATAGACTCTTGACTTTCCGGAATATAGAAAACTCATGGAGAAGAAAGAAGGATCATACCATCGGATTCATGCCATAGAAAGAAAGGACTAGCCTCACATACCTTTTCCGTTTAACTATTCTATCGCTTGCTTATTCTTCTTCAATGCCCACGTTTCTACCTTCAAAAGGAAGTCGCATGAACATTAGCTAATTGATTACTCAAACGTGCTTACTAAAGCTAAGGAAAATTGGACAACATTTCCTTTGTTTATACAACCTTCCCCATATTCTATATCAAGTTTCAAACGTTCATAACAACATTCACAATATCATAAACGACAAGTATTATTCATTTATATTATTCACAGTTCACCATTTCACTTCAACTCATCCATAATCATGACCATAGTTCACTATCGTGTTCTTTCACATATAATACTCATTCCATGTTCTAAATTTCATTCATAACATATTTGAAATCACAACATACCAATGTCCATAATTCAATCCCAATCTTTACTCAACAATGATACTATTCACACATTTATGACCCATTTTCTATACTCTTCTACAATTCAAGTGTTTCAACTTTTCCATATCCTAAATAACATATAAATACCATAAAACTTACCTTAGATATTGTAGGAACAAGCTTTGAGTTGAAATACTCTTCTAGCACCAAAACCCTATTTTACCTCTTTTGGAATTTCTTGGCTTGGATGACTTTAATGGGTTTCACACTCTTGATTCTTGTTGGTTTGATGAAGTTGATCATCAATTTCTCTTGATTTCTTATGAGTGAAGTGTGAAGAGAATTCTAGAGGTTTCTATGTCTAAAATGGTGAAAATAATGAGTTAGGGTCAAATTTGTTCTATTTATAGTGGTCCAGAAAATTCTGGACCGACACAACATGCGGCAAGCTTTGCTAGACGCAAAGCGTGCTTTGCTAAACGCATGTTGTGTCGCAGACCTTGCAGAATCACAAAATTTCACTGGCACACTTTGCTGCGCAACTGCGTGGCCGCAAAGCGCGCTTTGCTGCTTGCATGTTGTGCCACAAAGTGCGCCAGAATGTGACATTTTACCAAACTTCCACCGAAACTTAACTCTGATGATTCGACGAGTCTTAAACCTTCCCGAGGCTTACTAAACATGATTTTTCTCCATTATATACTCAAGATGGACATATCTATCTCCATGACCTCGAAAAATTTATCCTACTTCCCAAAGATAGGACAATTAGCATTCGGCGAAACTCAACGTATGAAAATGAGAGGTGTAACAAGAAGATTCACACCGATGATAATGGTTCGGATATGTTGACCAAAGCTTTGCCAAGAGGGAAGTTTGAAGAGTGTTGCTTGATCGTCGGGATGGCGGTTTCCTCCACACAGTTGGGAGGGGGAGAATTGTTAGGTTTTTGGGTTTTTCCTTCCTATGTGGAATTGGATTAATAAAACCCAATCCAATTTGGACCAGGCCAATTTTGACCAAAATTTCCTCTATATATAGGATCAATTTAGGTCTTATTTTGAGAACACAAGAGTGAATTTATATCATCAGTGGTTGTGAATGACTGATTTTTTCAATCTTTTCGACCTTGGTTTCAGCCTTATAGAGAGAAAAACGTGAGAGAAAAAGCAGATTTTCGTCCAGAAATTTTCTACTACAGTAGTCCGCTTTAAATTGCGTTTCCCGATTCATTAACCGTTGGATTGTGCTGAAATTTGAACTGGGGGTTCTCAACATCTGGTTCTTCGATTTCAACGGTGGAGATCGGATTTTGTGTCTGTAGCTCCAGTATTTTAGTACGAACAGTAGCTCGTTTTTTGGGGTGATTTCTCTCCTTCCTTCGCTAGTTTTGGTGCTATCTTTTATGTATTGTTGCTCCGTGCTTGGATTTGTTGTTGTAGCCATTTGGAGAACATTGTTGTAACTCTTGTTGATTATAGTCGAGCTTTTGTGGGCCGGAGGTCCCGTAGATGTTTCCTCTTCATCTTGAAGGGGTTTTACCACGTAAATTTGATGTCTCTTCCATTCGATTTATTTTTGCTTGCTTTGCTGTTTTATTGTTGGTATAGCTGCTGCCTGGATTTCCATTTGTGCTAGTGTTTATTGTCTTCTCTTGGTTCAAATAGTGTGAGAAGTTGTGACTTGCGTATTTCTTCCGCTGTTAGCTCGTCGTGCAATTTGGTTATTACTTGTTTCTTCCCAACAATATCTAAATTGCAGCGCTTGAAAAAAAACCAAAACCCATATCCCTATTATTTAAATAAAAATAGAAACACCTAAGGTATTGTACCTAGTAACATAAGGGGGAAAACAGAATGACAAGAAATGCTCTGCCGTGGGATGCCTGTAATAATTTGTCAAATATTTAACATAATAATTGGAGATCAAACTTAATTCTTTTTGTAGTCGTATCGTACAAGTACAGAAGCCAATTCCAATTTCGCTTTTCTGTTGTCTCCTTTATTCTGTGAGCAAGGATGTACAAGTTTACTATAGTCAAACATGTCAAATGTCTCCAACCAATGAAAACCATGGACCACAGCTTTGGAATATAATGTGCTCATCCCCAAACAATAAAGGAAGAAGCTGATCGTAATAAAGTGGGCAAACTGTAATCTCTAATGTAGCAGATGCATCACTTTTCCATCTTCAATTGTGGAATAAGTGATGGCCGGTGGCCAGTCCACAATGGAGGCTGGCCAACCCTCACTAACTACGACTATTCCAAAAACCAATCCTAATCCATTACAATATTCAGATCTGTTCAAACCAAAAACCTTGAATGATACATTACATAGTCAGATCCAATCACTGCCCCAAATTCCAATGAAACCAGTAACTTACCTACATGTGGTGCCATACATTAAATACACTGAAGTAGAAGTTGATCAGATGAATATCATTGAAAATCTTCAGTATGCTGTGGTAGGAAAGTTCTCATATGGCCAACCAGATATTGAACAACTTCGTCTCATAATCCCTACACAATGTGGAATAAAAGGTGAGTGTAGAACAGGTTTTCTAAGAAACCGCCATGTGCTTATCAGATTAAGTCTTTTTGAAGACTTTGTGAATTTCACATCAAAGCCTGTATAGTACATTCAAGATAGAGAGGGATACTCGTACCAAATGAGAACACTAATCTATGATTCGAATTTCAAGGTTGATGAAGAAACATCAAAGACAATGGCATGGATTTCCTTCCCAAAGTTATTGCCTACATACTTTGTGAAGGAAACTCTTTTTTCAATTGCATCTGCAGTGGGTATTCCTATACAATTGGATATGACTACGATTAACAAGACTAGACCTAGTTGTGCTAGGGTCAAGGTTTTAGTAGATCTGGTAGCGGATTTACCCAAAACGGTGAGGATGGATATTGAAAATGAAAAAACAGGAGCAATAAGAACTGTTAATGTTCAGATTCATTATGATTACCTTCCTAAGTATTGCAAGGAATGTAAATTACAGGGACATGATGAATATGATTGTAGAATTATAAATCCAGAGCGTGTTCAGTATGACAATGAAAGGGAGGAAATGCCAAAGGAGAATGGCAAGACAAAACCTCATAAAAGCTCTGATGAAGTGCAAAATAGTAAGGAAAGCAATAAAGATCTCCAAGAGGATAAAGAAATTGAAGCAAAAAAGGCCAAGAGATTACAAGCAGAGGAACAACATAATAAAAAGCAGACTAATGACAAAGGCAAACAAAAGCAAGAGGATGGAAACCAACAAGGATATGAAGGGAAAAAGAATTATGGAAAATACAATTATAGAGGATACAATAATTTGTACAATTATTCTGCTAGAGTGTTGGCAGGTGGAAGAGTGTTAGGAAATTCGGGAAATTGGAATCCCATCAAAGACAACAGAAACTTCAATGCTGAGAAGGGAAGTGCAAATCATAGCAAACAGAAAGAGACAACAGTCACTGCTACATGCAACAAATTTAACACTTTGGTGGACTTGGAGGAGGAACAAGAAAAACAAAATGAAACACAAGAAGGAAGCACACATAGTAGTAATCCTGTTAAAGAGACAGCTAGGTCATGGGTGGATGCTGCCTTTGGGAAACAAACAGAAAATAACAAAGTTATGAAAGAGCAGGGAAAGATAGATAGCAGACAAGAGCAAGATAATAAGAAGGAGAAAGGGGTAGGGGATAATCAGTCAGAGGAGATAGCCATACAAGATTCAGAAAGAACAATTACAGATATCGTGGAAAATGATAACAAAAAAGAAGATGATAACAAACAGATTACTGAAGGCCAAGACGTACTTCAACCCATAGAAGTACATGACAGTGTTAATTCAAGCTCATATCAGCAAGTGGAATCAGCTAGACAACAAGTGGATCAAATGAAGGACTTACCGGAAGAGCCTCCTGATACAAACAATATGGGTGAAGGAGATACAGCATCATCTGCAAATAAGGAACAAAATAATGAAAGGGAAACACAAGCAAGGGATCAGAGAGATCAAAACAACAAAGATACAGCCATAGAAATGCAGGCAATTTCAGGAAATCATAAGTATCAACTGGTAGCCAAAGATCATGAAAACACAACACAAGAAGAAGTGAATCAGAATAAAATAGATATTGGAGAAGAGGAAGCAGGTGAAACTATTAGTTCTGATTTAATGGAGGGCAACAATAAAGGAGATATTTCCCCTAAACACTTGACAAAAACTAAAAAGGGTCACAAGCCAAGAGATAAAAGTGTTCCTCCCAAGACAGTGGGAGGAGTACAAACAAGGATGGCATGTTCTAAAGGAGTTTCTCAATGAATAGCTCATTAATATGGAATATAAGGTCTGTAAACACTCAACAGGCCTTTGAGAGGGTAGTACTATTGCATAGACAGAAACATTTTAATTATGTTGCCTTACTAGAGCCTTTCCAGCATGTTAGACATATTGACATGTACAAATTGTGGTTAAATATGGGGACATCATGGCATAATGTGAATGGGAAGATTTGGATTTTTGTGGATGCAGAAATTCAAGTAGAAATAATGAGAGATACAGAACAACTGTTATCCTGTAGATTCACTCATTTGGGTGATGGGCAAGAGTTGGTGCTTACAGTTGTTTATGCGAGTACTGATAGAAGTGGGAGAATAGCTCTATGGGAGGATCTATATGACATGTCTTCACACATCACCATCCCATGGCTTGTGGGTGGGGATTTTAATGTCATTACAGATGACATTGAGAAATTTGGGGGTCTTCCTGTACAGTTTGCAGAAACAGAGGATTTTAGACAATGTATAGACATTTGCCAACTGATGGATCTTGGTTTTACTGGAAGTATGTTCACATGATGGAATGGGAGATCGGATGAGGCTTGTATATTTAAAAGACTGGACAGATGTTTGGGAAATCAGGCTCTGCAGAATTGTTTTCCTAATTTGGAGGTAGAGCATCTCATTAAACAAGGTTCTGACCACTCCCCCTTGCTGGTAAATATGAGAGCAGATAGTAGACCAATTAGGAAATCTTTTAGGTTTCTTAATTTTTGGGTGGAGCATGAATCTTTTCTAGATGTAATCAAAGAAAATTGGGTGGAATCTTATGGCTCAGACCCCTTCTTTAACTTTCATAATAAGTTAAAAAAGGTGGGAAGAGCTCTCTCTAAGTGGAGTAGGGACACTTATGGTGATATCTTCAAGCAAATTGCAACTCTGGAGGAAGTGGTGCAGGTGCATGAGCAAGAATTTGAACAGAATCCTACAGGGCTTAACAGGGAAAGGCTACAAAGGGTACAAGCTGATCTGATCAGGTTTTATGCTATTGAAGAAAAATTTTGGAGACAAAAAGCAGGGATGCAGTGGTTTCAGGATGGAGATAGGAACACAAAATTCTTTCATGCTCATGTCAATGGAAAGAGAAGAAAACTACAATTACAGAGAATTCAAGATCATACAGGTACATGGCTGGACACTGAAGAGGAGATTGCGCAGGAAGCAATCAGATTTTTCTCAGACCAATTCAAAGAGGAAAATATCCCTACAGATTTCTCTATGCTTGATAAGATTCCTAAAATGGTTACAGAAGAACAAAATCAACAACTCTATGAAATGCCAGATGAAGCAGAGGTGAAAAGAGCAGTTTTTGGTTTAAATGGAGACAGTGCAGGGGGTCCTGGTGGTTTCACAGGAAGATTTTTCCAAGCTTGTTGGGAAATTATTGCAAATGACTTGGTGACTATGGTGAGATCATTCTTCTGTGGGCATGAACTCCCAAGGTATGTAACTTGTACCAATTTGGTTTTGATACCAAAGAAGAAAGAAATTAATACATTTTCTGATATGAGGCCAATCAGCTTGAGTAACATCACTAGCAAAGTTATTTCAAGAATCATTCATGAAAGACTGATATATCTGCTGCCTGAGATCATTTCACCTCAGCAATCAGGATTTGTTAAAGGCAGGAGTATTGTAGAAAACATTCTGTTGGCTCAGGAAATTGTACATGATATTAGGATTAGAGGAAAGCCTGCAAATGTTGTCATTAAGCTTGACATGGAAAAGGCTTATGACAGAGTATCATGGTTATTTCTAACTAAAGTCTTGAGGAGAATGGGGTTCGGTGAATTTACTATTGATCTGGTGTTTAGAGTTATCTCAAATAATTGGTATTCCATTCTGATTAATGGGCAACCTCATGGATTCTTCAAATCATCTAGAGGAGTAAAGCAAGGAGATCCACTGTCCCCTACTTTATTCATTTTGGCTGCAGAATGTTTGTCTAGGGCTCTCAATACACTGCATACTGAGGATGAGTACAAGGAATATGGGATGCCAAAATGGAGTCCATATGTCAATCATTTGGCATATGCAGATGATACTATCATTTTCACCTCTGCTAATGAACAGTCTATGAGATTAGTGATGAAGACTTTGAGTAATTATGAGAAGGTGAGTGGTCAGAAGATCAACAAGCAGAAAAGTGTTATTTATATGCATCATTTGACATCTCATAACATTAAGGAGCTGGTATTTTCTGTCACCCAGATTCCTAAAAAGGATTTTCCATTCACATATTTGGGTGTACCAATCTACTATGGGAGAAGAAGGAACATTCACTACAAGGAGATAATAGAAAAGATTCAGAATAGACTGAGCTCATGGACTGGTAAGTTGTTATCTATTGGAGGAAGGACAACACTGATTAAACATGTTTTACAGAGCATGCCTATACACCTACTATCCGCTTGTGACCCTCCTAGTGCTATACTTGCTCAGATTCATAGATTGTTTGCTAAGTTCTTTTGGAGCAACTCTGTGGGAAATTCAAGTAAGCACTGGGCAACTTGGACAACCTTATGTCACGCACAAGAAGAAGGTGGCATGGGGTTTAGAAGCCTACAAGATATATCTAAAGCCCTCTTTGCTAAACTGTGGTGGAACATGAGAACCAAACAATCCTTATGGAGAACTTTCATGAGTAATAAGTACTTAAAGAAGTTTCATGCTGTGATAGCCCCTAGCGGATCAGGTACTTATGTGTGGAAGAAGATGATTAAATACCGAGATGAGATGGAACATGAGATATGGTGGAAGCTTCAACAAGGTAATTCTTATTTTTGGTTTGATAATTGGACAGGACTGGGAGCCCTATACCATATTACTCCACCAGATTTTGAGTGTGATCCCACAATCATCCTTGTAAAAGAAACTGCAGAAGTGGGGCAATGGGATGAACAGTTGCTAAGAAGAATCCTTCCTGAGGATCTAGCAGACCATATTGTGGAGCACATTAATCCACCAAATGAAAATGGCCAAGCAGATAAGGCTTTCTGGAAATTAGATTCGAGGGGGAAATTCACAGTTGGGTCTGCATTTCAATTGCTCAGACAAAGAAAAGACCCCAGTAATTTGTATAAGCAGATGTGGATCAAAGGACTACCAATAAAGATATCTTTTTTTATGTGGAGATTTTGGAAGTTCAAGCTACCACTGGATGATAAGTTGAAGAAATGGGGACACCAATTCCCTTCCAGATGCTATTGTTGTCAACATCCAAAAGTGGAAGATACCTCCCATGTCTTTGTACACTCACCAACAGCTCAAGCCATCTGGAAGTATTTTTGTGGACCAGTGGGAATAAATACTGAGAATTTGCAAGTTACCCAAATAGTTAACAGATGGTGGGATATGCCTAGTAGACTACATGCCAAATGCATCAACCAAGTTGTCCCTGCTATTATTATTTGGGAACTCTGGAAGAGGAGAAACACTATGAGACATGAAGGGAAGGTGTCAATCACAAAACGCATTTACCAGGTGATGCATACTTTGATTCAATTCATGAAGGTGAGAAGGAGAAATTTTAGGTATGCACCATATAATTGGAGTGTGATTGTTGAGGCATTACAGAGATATTCTCCAAAGATAAGAGTAACACCAGTGACTTGGAGAACTCCAGATATTGGATGGATAAAAGTCAATACTGATGGAGCCTCAAGAGGAAACCCGGGTAGGAGTTCATGGGCCTTTTGTGTAAGGGATGAAAGGGGAGATGTGATACAAGCACAGGCCAGAGAAATAGAGGATCTTCAAAGCACCAACACTGAGGCAGAGGCCCTAGCCATTTTACAGGCTCTCAGGTATTTAAAGACAGTCAATGGGATCAAATAAGGATAGAGACAGATTCACTTTTGCTGAAGAACTCTATTCAAAGGGCATGGGAAATTCCTTGGCAAATCATTACTATGGTGGAAGAAATTTGGAGAATAAGTGAGGAAAAAGTGGTGGTGATAGAGCATATTTATAGGGAAGGAAACAAATTAGCAGATCACTTGGCTAATTTAGCTTTGGACACAGGGGACATACAATTCAATTCCTTTCATGACATGGAGAGCCACTGTAAAAGAATTGTGAACAGTGACAAATTACAGCTGCCCTGTCTAAGAATTAGATCATGTTAAGGAGACTGAATATAGGGGGAAGGTGGGAGAAAATGAGGTCCTCACACTCAAATCCTTTGGGAGGAGAATGTGAAGGATTTGGTTTACACTAACTGTTTGCTAATGGTTGCAGGTACACAAACTAACATAAATGGAGGATTTTAATTCAACAGGTACCACAGAACAACCACACTGAAGGAATACCAACAAGCAGCGAAACACAGTGTAATCAGGATGTTGAGAAGTTTTACCAGCATAAATTGCAATTGGTTGGAGGCACTTTTGACAAATGACATGAAGTGGAATTACTGCTCCTAATGATTGAGCACATGGAACACAACAGACCTCTTCAGTACACATGGGCATACAGTTTCTATTTAGTGGTTGTTTCTTAGTTGGTGGTATTAGCACCCCGGGATGCTCATCCTACTGAAAACTGGTCATTAGTTAGAAAATGTACTGCCTTGGTGCATATAGAGGGCCAAATATAGAGCATGTGAGATATAGAAACAAAAGTTCTTTATGGAGCAATTATTTCAAATTTCATTCTATTAGTAATTTTTTAACAATTTGTAATATCAAATTAAGACAAGTTATAAGTCTTAATTTGACCATTAGTTTAAATTTTGTATTTTCATTAGCCTTTTGGCTAGAGTTGTACAAACTTATGGATTTTTGATAAAATTTATAAAATTAGCCCTAGGCCAAAAGCCTAGTGGACTTTTATTTAAAAAAAAAAAAAATCGAGACTAGAAGAGAAAATGGCTGCCAGAAGGTTTCTTCTTTGAGCAGTCATCTGGAAGCATAGGGGAAAGTCTCTGAAAGGGGCCCATCCATACTACGAGCTCGGCAACACTCAATAGCTTTGGCTTAATCTCTATATTTATATTGAAAATTTTATTAAATATGTACAAATAACCTATCCGGAAACCAATAGGCTAAAAATATTATAGTCCCGAATGGCATATAAACTAAAAATTCTGACTTTACCTCTACATCCAATTGCTAAACATATGTGTTAGACTATGTTGCTCGGACTCTTAAAAAATATCGGCAGGTGAGTGTTGAATCATCTAAAATTAGTGCATTTTTAGAGGATCTGACACGGGTGCGACTGTATTTTTTAGAATCCGAGCAACATAGATATTAGGTCAAATGGGAACACGTGGCAGGAGAGACATGAGTAGCTAGTTAAGCCTGAATAATTAATTACGATATAACAAAATTGGATAGGAAAATTAAGCACAGTTCTAGAAGGCTGAATAAATTAACAATTTAACCAAAAATTGGTGGACATAAAGCAGATTCCAATTTCTTTTATTATCTTCACAGTTTCAAACTTCCAGAACACCTTTATAGTCAAAAGCAATAGAAACAAAAAAGAAAGAAAGAGATCGGAATCAATTAGTCAGCTAATGGTGGCTAAATATAGAATTTTCCACTCTGAAACCTTCCCACCACCTTCGCTAATCCCCCAAAAAGCCACACCCCAGACAACTTGGTGGCTAGCTATATAAGTATAGAAGCCCCTCTTCAATTGCAAACATATTTGTAAACATACAAGTGTTTATTTAGATGCTTTAGTTGCCTAATATTTTTCATATTGGGAGCAAAAAACAATTGTGGGAAGTGAAGATGGGAAATTGTTTGAGACATGATTTGGAATCAGTGGCACCAGTGACAGGTTTAGATGCAGAGAAAGAAAGACTCTTGTGGATAAACACTAGTAATACAAATAATTTCTCGTCATTTTCATCATCATCTTTGAATAGTAAGAGAGGGATGAAAATCAGAATAACAAAGAAGGAGCTGGAGGAAATGGTAGGAAAAGTGGACATGCAGATGAAGGGTGTGACGGTAGACCAAGTGTTGTCTGCAATGTTGATTAATTCGAGGGAAGAAGGCTTTGATCATCGTATCCAGCGTCAACAATACTCATGGCGTCCCGTTCTTCAAAGAATTCCTGAGGTTTATTGAAAGTGACTGCCACGAAGAAGATATATATAGTGCACGTCTAGAAACGAATTCAAAATTTAAACGAGAAAAATGTAAACCTTGAAATGTTACTACTTTTTTTTGTGGTAATGAATGAATTCTAATTAAAGCATATGTAAATCCCAGAGATGCCTCTTTCTTGGATTTTTCTGCTTAGAATTGAAGCTTTGGATGCCACGACAAATTTTGTGCGTTATTGTAATGACCCTTATTGCACTTTTGATCTATTTACTTCCGTTGACTCTTCTCCAAGCCCCGTTAGTATGATTTTGACCTGCGGGGATGGACGACACGGTTCCCGAGGTAATCGGGCGAGTTTTGTTGTGACTTATGAGAATTAGAGCCTTAAAATGAAAATCCTTTGACCAATAGTTGACTTTTGGGTAAACGGACCTTTTTCAGAAATCTGTCGATTCCGTGAGGTCCGGAGGGTTGATTATGACTTGGTGGGGGTATTCAGTTCGGTTCCCAAGGCATTCGGGAGCATTTTGTACCTATGGTTGGAAAGTTGGTTTTGGCCGTTTGGGGGTTGACCCAATCAAATAGACCTTCATTGGGAATTCTGAGGCCACAAGTGAGTTCGTAGCGTGTTTTTATGTATGTGTGCATATTTGTTTTGTATCTGGGAGGTCTCAGGTGGATGTCGGGATTTAGGGTGAAACTTGGTGACAAACCAGAATTCTGCTGATTCTGGTGCCTCGCCCCAGCGAACCCGCCTCAGCGAGGCTTGGTCCACAAGCGCGAATGCCTACCTGTTTAATGAGATCCGCCTCAGCGGATGGTCCTCCGCTGGGGCGAGATCGCGGGGGCGGACCTTCTTCCGCTGGAGCGAGAATCGCTGAATCAGAATCATTAAATGTCCTAATTCGAATCATTCTTTTCTCATTCCCAAAATTAATTCTTCAAGTTACTCAAGGGAGATTTGAAGTGTATTCAAAGTTGATTCATCTTGGGATAAGTCTCCCTCACCTTGTTCTTGTTTACTTACCTTCCTAAGCTAGAAATCTATGGTGGAATCTAGAAAAGCTAGTTGGAGAAGATGAGTCTTAACCTTAAGTTTAATATTTGAATCTTGGGCTATGAATGTGAGTCTAATTGATGGATTTAGCTAATCTAAGCATGAAATTTCATGAATTAGTAGTATAAGCTTGAATCTCTAATTTGGGTTAATGATTTGATTATGGGAAAACTAGGGTTCATGCCTAAATTGGGGGTTTCCATTTGAATGATGTAATTGATCGATAATTGAGCTTAATTAGCAATTGGAGAGTAGAATTGAACTTCTCGAATATTGGGGTACTAATTCCGCTTTTGTAATTCCCTTTTACCCTTGTGGGTCCGATTTCCCTCTTTTCTATAGTTGATTTTCGATTCGAACAAATGTACATAGCAATATGGTACCGTTAATCCCCGTTTCTAACTTAGATTTTGATAATGACTAGACTTTGAGTATTCGGAGGCTCTTTGGAAGGGCAACACTCACATTTGACAGTTTGTGGCACCAACTCGGGATCGAGATAGGTTAAGGCTTACCTTGCGGTTAAACTTCGATTAGCGAAACATATGTAGAAGTTAGTGATTGATAGAGAAAACATGTTAAGCCTTCGGGTATGAAGTTGGGATGGATACTCTTAGGTTGGTATTGTTGATGACTTTGTGGGCTTGTCACCTTGTTTATTGTGATTTGGCTTGTTGCCACGTGTGAGGTGTTGGGCTTGTTGCCCATTTACTATGTTGTGTTTGTGATGCATTCATCTCTCACTTATTTTGTCACTTATCATCGATAAAGGAAAGAACAATGATCTAGAATTGGTATTGTGATATGTGCTCATGTAGAGGCACGAATGAGATTTTGACTATGATTTATACTCGATATTGATATCATGCATGACATTCATACACATTTGCATGATTCATTGATACAGAGTGTGATTGGTACCGGTGATGATAAGTGAGAAAGGAAGATTCGAGATTGTGGACATATTTGATAGGAACGTCAGAGATTGTGGACTATTTGATATGGAAGTCATCTCTGGGTTGTGTGCAGAGTGGCTAGTGTTGTGGAAGTCATCTCTGGGCTGTGTGCGAAGTGACTGATACATGGACTTCGCGGGTCCCCCATGGGTCATGACTATCGAGACGTGGAGGATATCTATATGTAGCATGTGTGTATGGAGACAGACAGTTGGCCAGTGCATCTCATTGCATTGGATGTGCACTCATTTACTTCATTCATCTATATCATTGATTCTGTTATGGCATTTATATCACGTGTGTTGTTCTGATTTTGGATTGTGTTGTGATTTGTACTTGATTGCTAGCATGTCTATCTTTCAGTTTCTTTCTTATATATATATATATATGTGTGTGTGTGTGTGTGTGTGTGTGTGTGTGTGTGTGTGTGTGTGTGTGTGTGTGTGTGTGTGTGTGTGTGTGTGATCTAATTGTTGTCGGCCTATGATACCTACCGGTACATGGTGTTTATACTGATACTACCTTGTTGTACTCTTTTTTTGAGTGCAGAGTTCATAGCAGGTTCCACCTTCGCACCTCGTGAGTGATCCCGAGGCTTAGCTTGCATAGTTTCCAGGGTGAGCATTTGATGGATCCCGCTGCCCAGAGACTCCTCTATCTTACTTGTCTTTTTTTCTATTTTGAGACAGTTTCAGTATTTCAGACTGGTATTTCCAGTTATTTGTATTAGTAGCTCTTGTACTATTCAGACCAGATTTTGGGGGAATTGTATTAGTATTCCGTATGTTTAGTTATTTATGATTTGAGACTACTTTATCCTTTTATTTACTTTCTTATGTTTGAATTGTCCGTTGAATAAGGGAAGGGTTTGCCTACCGGGGGTGGGGGTGGGGGGAGAGGAGGGGGTTAATGTGGGTGCCCGCTCGATCCCACGAGTTGAGTCGTGACATTTATAAAGAATAGAAAAAAAGATAAGAGTTGAACAAGAATACAAACATCTATTATGCATACGGCTCAATAAGAAAATTGATCTACCCTCCTTTCTATTGAGTGTCTTCCATTCTCTCTTCACTAGATAAATAGATAAATAATCAAACCAATATAGATTATGACTTTTCACACCATCTTCAAGTGCTCACATGCAGTGTATTGTTACCGACTTCTCCATTCGATTTTAGCCATACCATATAAAGTGAAAAGTTCTTTCAATAGAAGTAATTACTATGTTTGTCTAGTTTTGATCTAAAACGGAGTTTAAGAAAATAAAGAAAACTTTTGAATTTTGTCGTATAAAGATATGTAAAATGTATCAAAATGTCCTTTAATCTTGTGGTCTTAATCATGTCATGTGAAAAGTTGAAATTAAAGAGTTGCCAAAAAAATAAAGAGTAATTTTTTTTAAAATGGATTAAAATAAAAGTAAGACAAAGAAATTAAGAAGAAGAGAGTTCAATATTCAAGCAAAAACTCAATCGAAACTATCTTTTGTTAATGGAGTCTGACGAACGCTGCAATTTTGTTGAACTTTGCAAACTAATAATCTATGTGCCCTTTTTCACAATTAGTCAGCTGGTAAGAGAAAATTTGGACAAAGTTGGAAAAGCTCCATAGATTATTAATTTGCACAGTTGCTGAATGGAGCTCCATTCAGGGAACACACTCTGTTAATGTTTTCAAGCCTGAATTTAGTCGTGCATGACTGAAATTGAAATGCATTAAAAATAGCTAAAAGTTCAGTTATATGTGTCTGTATTGTACTTTAATTTTTTTTCTTTCGAATTTCAACAATCCAACACACAACTCAACATCCGAATCTGCTCCAAAAAAACTCAAATTTGAAACTTAAGTTCCATATATCATAAAGAACAAACATCAATCATTAATTTTCCAAAAAAAACAACAAATCTAACAAACCCATTTAACCCCCTATTAATTTTTTCATGTACACCTGCTGTTCAGACATGTAAATATGGACTCAATTTCAGTCTTGGGACTGAATTTTTCATGTATGCCTGAACTTTAATCGTACATGATTGAAGTGAATGTAAAAATTGGCTAAAATTTAAGTCATGCATGTGTGGCTGGATTTTTTTGCCAAAAAAAAAAAAAAGTTCTTCGAATTTCAATAATCCAACACCTAAGTCTACTCCAAATAACATTTTGAAATATAAGTTTCATATATCATAAGGAGCAAATCACAATCATCAATTTGTCAAAACAACGACAAATCTAACAACTCATTTTGCAATAATGGTGATTTGCCATTGTTTTCAAGATTCATTTGATTTAAACTCACTTTTTATATTTAAAATTCTTCAAAGCATTACATTTCAGTGATATAAATTTGAAAAATACTATTATACAACAACTACGAAGAAGAAGAAGCAGCAGTTTTTGTCACCCAATACCGAATATTCGTGCAAAATAAAACGCAAGGCGGGTAACAGTTAAATGAAGCAACCAAAATAGGGCGCTTCATGAAATTTTTACTAACTTAGAGAGCGCTTTTTTTTTTTTTTTTTTTTTTTTTTTAAGATTATGTCTTAATTTGAATTTAGATCTTTATATTTAAAAAAAACTAAAAAAGAAGAAAGATACATATATATTCATTTAACCTGACTACATGTGTTTTTTTTTTTGGGTGATTTTTGGTTGGAGTAAAAATTTGCTCGTGAATAATGGAATTACGAATCAAACCACCACTACTATATATATATATATATATATATATACACACTAGTGGCATTTGGTCCGTGTTAAGCCCGGGCCCAAGCCAACATCAAACATATTTAATGTTGTTGGGTTTTTCAGAGTGTGAATAGAAAATGAGAAAAGGTACCTTTTGGAGTGCATCCAAAAGGCACCTTTTGGATTGTACCTTTTCATTGCCTATAAATTTAGAGGACTAGCCTTAGTTTTCTACACAGAAAAATTCTGGACTTCTTTTACATATTTTCTTACAAACTAATATCGAGTCTTTGTGTGATTCGTTGCCGAATTTGCATTCGACGAAGTTGTTGGGGTTTGAGGTACCGGTACGCCAGCAACAGGTATATCCATTTTATCCTGGGAAGAAGTAATTCATAACCTCGGTACACTGAGGGAATTAAATTCCTTAAGGACACACAAAAAACTTGTCGACTCGGATATTTTCTGTTTTATACATTTTGCATTTTCATTGGGGTTCCAGTTTATTTTCGTTTACTGGTTTACTGATTTTTTAACACAGTTTGGATAACAATCTTAAGGAATTTAGTTAATTATTTTATCTGTGATTAGATGACAAAACAAAAGCAGTTAGCATTGGATCGTTATTTTTCTCCGACTGTCACGAACACTGGTCGTAATCGTTGCAATAGTGAAACAGTGTGGTCGTTTTCTTGATTGGTTTGCATCCCGAAATTTTAATTGAAAAGGAACCTTAATAGCCATATTAAGTTGCTGCCTTAATTACATTTTTAAGAATTTTTTTTCCTTCCATCACGTGATCTGTTATCACATTGCTGTATCCTTTCCAAGGATAAAGCTAATACAATTTCTATGTTATCAACTAAATTTGATGTTTGATAGAGATTGGAATCAGGTGTACGTTGAGAGTGGGATGTGATCAACCGTCATAGACGTTGAAACATCGCGACTTTTCTAAAAAGAAAATTAGAAGTAAATATGTTTCCAGTCCAATGGTCATCCTGGTGCGTAAAGAGGAAGGGATGAGCATGGATTCAACGGAGTATTTTTGTTGTGCAAACAATACATGTCCTATCTATTTTATTTATGTTTCATCTTATATTCTGTCTGTGGAAGACTAACTTCTAGTGATTTTTACTCTGTTTTGGAGACTAAAATCTTCAAATTTTCTACACCGTTATTGAGATTAAAGTCTTCGTCTACTCATTTTGCACTCAATTATTCGTAAGATGGCATCATGACATGGAAGGCAAATGGTGAAGACATCAAGTTTACGGTGTTTATCTTGGCCATTATTTGGAGAATTGGCAAAGAAAGCACAAAATAAAATATGTTGTAGTATTTATTTTGGTTTCAAGAGGAAAGAAAGATCGAGGCAGTGAGAATATTTTGAAGCACACAAAGTGGATAGATACTTTGGTTCTCAGATTCTCTTATTAGTGCACACCAATATGCCTTTAACGGTGAATATGATCTGGTTCATGACAGAGAAGGCAATCGAATTATAAGTTTTACTCTACTCGTCTTTTAATTTCTGTCCTTTATAATTTATAAAAATCAGGTTTTATAAATGTTGTTTATTGTTTGATGATATCAAAGTATATTATAGTTGTGTCCAAGGCATAGAGGGACGTGTTTTTTCTCCAAATGTTACCATGTAAAAATGGTGTTGAAATAATAGAATTAGTGATCTCTAACTAAGAGACTTTAGAAAAGGTACCATACGTGGAGATTCCTTTATAAGGAAGGAGACGCTTGAAAAAAAATGGTTTTGAATATTGAAATAACCAAAAGGATTGCATCAACGCGAATTAAATTATTTCATGACAACTGAAGTTGCATCCCCGCTTTCTGGATAAGTAAATCCAAAGTTTTCAAGCAAAATGGTTATTGTTATACCCTATTTTAACCGAAGTCAAAATAGTTTATAACATTCCGGTAATTCCGGGATTAATTAAAGTTAAGAGTCGTCACCTAATTATTTACGGTGAATTAGGACACCTAAGGCTTATTAAAGTTATTTATCTAAAGTCAACTCTATTTTAAAGTCTACGAAACCAAATGATTCTAGATACGGGTTCAACTAACCTAGAGGGAAGGTATTAGGCATCCTCTAAGTTCCATTAATAATGGTTAACCGACCGGACTCAAATTTAATTAGGCTAAATGTAAATATAGTGTTATAGGAAAGAAAGTATCTTTGTGAATATAGATAAAGTTACAGATAGATATATAAGAAATATTGTTTAAAAAAAAAGATTTGCAGAAGGTAATAACTGGTATAAAAGAAGATTCTAAGTGTTATTTAAAAGTAAGACTTATAAAAGGCTATTAGTTCAATATAGACTATGTAAGGATTGTTTTAACAAATACATGCTTCAAGCGTTGAAAAAAAGCTAAAGTGAAAGAATTATCCATTAAACTAGTTTACCTTTTTTATTTCTCAGAAATTTGTGATGTTCTAAATTTCTAAGACGGTAAGAGTGAAAAGTGATTCCTTTAACCCGAAAATATGTAGGCATGCTATTTGAAAATCAATTACTCAAATAAATGTTATAGATACCATAAATAGTTTTAAGATAAAAAGAAGAAAATGAAACTTTATAGAATTGATTATTATTAGTTTTCCTTAAATTAATTACCCATTATTAAACTAAACTCCACTAATTTGCTAAAGTTCATCTAGATTAACAAACAAAAGAGTTAGTCATACAACACAAATTAAATGCACAAAGATAAGATAGAAGAGCAAAGAAGCTAAATGGGCTAAGCCCGTTTTAGGACTGCTGTGACAAAGCTACTGCTGGGCTTCGGCCCAGCAAACTTAACATAGTGCTGCGGGTGATTTGAATGAGGAACGACTCGAGAAGATTATTAAAGCCGAACACCAAATGCGGGAAGATGACGAGTCCCTCGGACTCGTAAGCGATGGTCATGCACAAAAAGAAAGAAAAGAGATTAGTACATAACCAACAAATAAGACCAAATGTATATAATGTAAAAAAAAACAGACCAGTGGACTGGGCATATATCATGTATATTCAAATAGATTCATTATCTAAACAGTGTCAACGTTTAGCAATTAGGCAGAATGGGGAAGGGTCAACGTTGTGCATCACATCCAGATCATAGAACACAAAAACAGAGGGATGAAAAGAAAGAATAAAAAAAAGGAAAAAAAGCAAAAGAAGAAAGCAGCAAGCATAATGCTTGCAGGACAGCAAGGGCAATATACCAAGCGTGGAACAAGTGGGAAAGTGTTATTTCCCAGATTGTTTCCGTTGTTAGGTGATGGGTTAAAATTTTTATACAAACCAACAGTGTACTTACGCTATCATAAAATGAACAGAGCCAGAAGGGGAACCTCTTAAAAGGCTTATGTCAACATGGTTCCGTTCAATATACCCACGTCGGAGAAGAACAGAAAAAGGGAGATGGTGAGATGTCTTACAATCAGGCAGGATGCAGTATATTAATCAAATTAAATCAGTTTCACACACAGGTTCTCGTATGCATAAGAAAGCTTAACATACTAGTCCATTTTACTTGTCAATGGTGTTCAAAATCTGAAAGGGAAAGACATATGTTGAAGGTTTAACACAAAGCAGGGAAAGGCATAAGGAACTCTATATGGTCAATATAAACATGCACTTTGGCCTAACATTTTAAACATAGCATACATATGATAGGAAACATTATATTATGATTCAAAGAGTTCCAAACGAACATCATACTAGTTTAAGATACACAAAACACGATATCATTTCCTCTTTTCACTAGACAGAAAACAGAACAGATGGTTTTAGGTTGTTATGATTACCTTCAATAGCAAAACAATATAACAGTGACATATCATAGCCTGGGCTGTCCCAAAACATGCTCAAAATCATCGCTAGTCTTTAACACAGACAGGACTTGTATATACTTGTCATAACCAACAATACTTACATACACACAGATCAACTGGACCAGCTTATATTAGGAAACTAAGCTAAGGCTAGTCTGAAATCGGATCGAAGAGGCATGATTATCAACCGACATGTATTCTAAACCAATGCGCCATATAACTAAGTAAAACTGAAAACTAAGCTAAACTAAAATAGGACATAAACATACAGATGCTGCTAACCACTAAATTGAAACTAAACCGAACTAAGACACGAGCATATAAACATTATTAATTACTAAATCGAAATTAGACTAACTAAAACATGAACATGCGTAATACCACTAAATTACTAAACTGAAAGTCGACCAACTGAAACAAACATGTGCGAACATATAACTACTTCTTAATCTACTAAAACTGAAATTCAATGGCTTAAAGGAGGATTGTTTACCTTCCGCGGGTACAGTGAACTGAGTGTGGATGGCCTCGAATCCACTCTCGAACACGACGAACGATTTCGAAACTCGAATTACAACCATCCAGAAGTTCTTGTTTTCCAGAAATGTTCAAGAGCAGGCTCGAACGATTTATCGAATCGTGTCAACTAAGACTTAAAATAGTAGTGGAAAGGTGAAATGTTGAGTATGGTAAAGTATTCTGTTTCCGATTGTTTTTTTTCGGCTGAGGACTTAAAGCCCTTTTTATAGTAGATGAAGAACTCGGTTTTTGGGTTTTTGAATTCGGCTTTTGGCTCCAAACAAAAAGCTAAAAGAGTCGTTTGAATCCCACAGTCGAATCTTTGATTTTCTCAGAAAATTTGGAAAGTATTTTGTCCATTTGTGTTGACTAGCTCGTGAAGATGAAAGAAGAGAGCATTTGCACTAAAATGGGGTTTCACAGTCTGTGATGGTGAAAGAGGTACTGACCTTTGCTAAAAATGGAGGAAGACGACGAGAAAGGAAAGATAAAGGAAAGAGGAGTGCGTGGCTGTTTCAATCCGGAAATGGGGTGACAAACCTGCCACGTTCGAAAGAGGGTACAACTCTTTGCTGATAATGGAGAGGAGAAGATGACGATGACCATGTGCGGCTCTTCTTCTTTTCTTTTCCTTTCCTTTAGGCTTTTAGATGAATAGGCATAGTGGGCCGGACGGGTATAAAAATAGTGGGCTGGCCCGACATTAACATGGGGGTTGGGTTGAATTTTAAGTGTGGGCTTGACTGATTGGGCCATTAATTTGGCTGAACTTTCATGGCCCTTTCTTCCTTTAATTAATTTATTTCGGGCTTCTAATTTAACGACTAGTACAATGAAGACAATTAATAATTAGTATGTAGAAAGTAAAGATTTAATAAAGTATAATTAATTTAACGAGTACAAAATCCGAAAATGAAATGATGACGAGCTATTAAAAATTGTAATAAAATAATGCTCATAATGTTGATAGTAAAAATAACGAAAATGAGAGTAAATATATTAATAGAAGTAGAAATAACAAATAGTAGTGAAAATAAAGTACTTAGTTTATTAATAAATTTAGAAGCCCAAGGAAATAAATAGAAATAAAGGAGAGACAAAATTGGGTATCAACAGTTATTATGAGATTATATCAAAGGATATAATTTTGCCAATGATATGTCAAATTTAAATCATGTTAGATCTCTACATATGGTGGTCTGTGTGTAATATTGGTTCACTTGGAGTCTGAATATGGCAGGAACAAAAGGAATTGGATAAAACGTTGCCAGTTGGCATCCCAAATCTATTTGGTGGCATTTGAGAGTTGAAAGTGTCCAACAATGCGAGACTTCCTCCTAAAATCTTATTTCGAATAAGTGGACGGCATGATTGCCAAGTATATTGGATAATTCTTATATCCCATCTGTTATGACAGATTGAGAATTCGAAAAGTGGTAGTATTACATAGCAAAAGTGTTGGAAATTTGTCTCAACAACTTAACTTGAAATCTCATTTGTTGAGATTATTAGTTATAATTTTTAGAAAGGTTGGAACCCAACGGTGGAATTTTTTTTAGTAATCTACTATGGGAAAAAAAAAAACCACTCTTTTCAGAGAAAGAAGAAAGTATTCTTTTCTGAGATTAAAAAGAAAAAAAAACTCTTTTCAAAAATAAAAAGTACTCTTTTTGGAGATTAAAACCTTTGTGATTAAAATCTACGTGATTTTCTAATCCAAGTTACTATTCGGTTTAAAGAATAAAAAAACTTTACCGAGTTACTAACTTTTGTTGGTTTGAAGATATAAAATCTTCGTTGCTTCTCATTGTTGTTTATTCGATTTGAAGATATAAAAACTTCACCGGTTAAATAAATCGACTTGTCTTATATTCGGTTTGAAGATATAAAAACTTCGTCTTTACTGGAGAATGGCGAAAATGGAGAGCAACCGAATTAAAATATGTGGAGGATTATTTTCAAGGCGGTAAGACATGAATTACGCTTACATTAGTATTTGAAAATTCTTCTTGAGATCATGAAATAAATGTATATATCTTTTTGGGTCAATAAAGGTATACACATGTTAGATTGATAAGAATAAGAGATCAAACTATTAAAATATATTGTTAATAAGTTATGGTTTACCCCAGAACTTGTAAGGGGAAGCTATCCTTATAGCTAGCCGAATACTCGGTTGAGTGCCCATAGCAAAACACAATCTATTCCATACGAAAGATGGAAAGAGAGAAAGCCTAATTTGGAATACTTTAAAGTGTGGGAGTGTTTGGCCAAAATACAAGTTCCTAAACCCAAAAGGGTAAAAATAGGACCTAAAATCGTTGATTGTGTTTTCATAGAATATGCCACAAATAGTAAAGCATATCGATTTATGGTTCACATATCAGAAAATCCCGACATTCATGTGAATACGACAATTGAATCACATAATGCTGACTTCTTTGAAAACATATATCCGTATAAAAGGGAATGTGAGTCGTCTAGCGAAGGATCTAAACGACCTCGGGAAGAAACAAAGAAAAATGTTCCTGATGAGGAAAATCCAAGACGTAGCAAACGTCAAAGGACATCTACTTCCTTTGGACAAGATTTTCTAACATTTTTGTTGCAAAATGAGCCTCGAACTTTCAACGAAGCTATGTCTTCATCGGAAGCTCAATTTTGGAAAGAGGCAATCAATAGTGAGATAGAATCCATATTGAACAACCATACTTAGGAATTGGTTGATCTTCCTCCAGGGAACAAACCTTTGGGTTCCAAATAGAGTTTCAAAAGGAAAATGAAAGTTGATGGCACTATTGATAAATAAAGTCAAGACTTCTTGTTAAGGGTTTAGAAAAATGAGAAAGTCTTGATTACTTTGATACATATTCACCGGTAACGAGGATTACATCTATTCGGGTGTTAATGGCATTAGTCGTTGTGTACAAATGGATATGAAAACAGCCTTCTTAAATGGAGATTTGGAGGAAGAAATCTATGTGGAACAACCCGAAGGTGTGTAGTTCCCGGAAAAGAGAAGAAGGTGTGTCGACTTGTTAAGTCTCTTTACGAATGAAAACAAGCACCCAAACAATGACATAAAAAATTTGACCATGCGATGATATCTAATGGATTCAAGATAAAAGAGTGTGATAAATGTGTTTACATTAAGAACACTCCGAATCAAGTCGTCATTGTTTGTTTGTACATGGATGATATGTTGATAATGAGTAATGACATTGCTAACATAAATGCTTCTAAGCGCATGCTTGCTAGTAAGTTTGATATGAAAGACTTAGGGGTTGCCAATTTATTTTTGGGAATTAAAATCCACAAGACTCCTCAAGGTCTAGCATTGTCTCAATCTTATTATATTGAAAAGGTACTTGAAAAGTTCAAGTATTTGGACTTTAAAATTTCAAAGACACCAATTGATGTGAACTTTGCTCTTGCTAAGAATAAAGGTGAAAGTCATTTTCAATTGGAATATGCCAGAGTATTGGGAACTTTGACGTATATCATGAATTGTACCCGACCTGATATCACTTGTGCTATAATTAAACTGAGTCGCTACACAAGTAATCCCGACCAAAATCATTGGCTGGCAATGAAATGAGTTTTGGGGTATTTGAAACATACTCAAAACTTTGCTTTGCATTATAACAAGCATCCTGCAGTTATTGACGGATACATTAATGCAAATTGGATCACCCGATCAACTAAAACTAAATCCCCAAGTGGATACATTTTTACCATTGATGGAGTATAGGCGTCTTGGAAGTCATCCAAACAGACATATATCACTTGCTCTACAATGGAGTCTGAGTTCATAGCTTTATACAAAGCCGGTGAAGAAGCTGAATGGCTCTGGAATTTCTGAGAAGACATTCCGTTTTGGCCCAAACCGTTGGCTCCTATATGCATACATTGTTATAGCCAAGCGGCAATAGAAAGGGCTAGGAGTGTTATGTATAACGGAAAGTCTCGTCACATACGACAAGACATAATACCGTTAGACAACTACTCTCTAGTGGAATTAACACAATTGACTACGTTAAGTCAAGAGAAAACATGTCGGATCCACTAACTAAAGGCCTAACTAGAGAGGTGGTTGATAGATCGTCGAGGAGAATGGGACTATGGCCGAGGATAAGTCATCGTGGCGATAACTCAACCTAGAAGACTGGAGATCCCAAGATCTAGGTTCAAAGAGATCAAACAAAGTCATTGATGGCGGTTCAACATTGTCAAAATAAACTATTATGGTCCATTCTCGTGATGGGACAATGTTCAGTACTAGGATAAAACATTAAGGCTTTTTAATAGTTTCTAAGTTTGATACGGGGTATATCAAATAGTGTAGCTACGGGATGACACATTTAGGAATCACCTATGTAAGTGTGAAGTGTAAGCAGCTTCAAGGAGAATTCTGTAAGGCCAATTCTCTACGCACTTATGAACCAGGCAGTGTTCATGGCTGAAACGACCAAAACAATGAGAACCAAAGACAGTTAAAGGATTAATTGTGTGACATGTGGTTGTCTAGGTATACACCAAAGCTCGACAGTTCAAAGACATCAAATCTACCGATTGACCGAGTATATCCAACATATGTTCACTACGGAAAGTTCAAAGAGAAATCTACTTATCCAGATGCGATTAATCCTTGCTTACGAATCACACAGCTTTTCATGCATGTTATTCATAATATAGTCATTTCCCATTCGTGTGGGGGATTGTTGGGTCTTTTGGAGTGTGAATGGGAAATGAGAAAAGGTACCTTTTGGAGTGCACCCAAAAGACACCTTTTGGATTACACCTTTTCATTGCCTATGAATTTAGAGGACTAGCCTCAGTTTTCTACACAAAAAATTCTGGACTTCTTCTACATATTTTCTTACTAGCTAATATCGAGTCTTTGTGTGATTCGTTGCCGAATTTGCATTCAACGCAGTTGTTGGGATTTGAGGTACCGCTACGCCAGCAACAGATATATCTGTTTTATCCTGGGAAGAAGTAATCCATAATCTCGGGTATAGTGAGAGGATTGAATTCCTTAAGGACACACAAGAAACTTGTAGACTCGGATATTTTCAGTTTTATACATTTTGCATTTTCATTGGGGTTCCAGTTTATTTTCGTTTACTGGTTTACTGATTTTTTTAACACAGATTACTAACAAATGCTACAAATATTATTGAAATATGAGGAAATCAATCAAGTAACTGATAAGCAAATATAGAATTTTAAGTTTGATAATTAGTATAAGTTCTGGAACTGCATATTTTTTAGCGTTTCTTCAAATTAAACAACAAAATTATTTTTTGGAAAGTTCATGCAAATAATTTTTTTTCTTACTTTATAAACTTTTTTTTTCCTTCCAAAAGAAAGTTAAACCATTCCCCCCTAAATTATGTAAAACATTGATTGTCCCATTTTGCAAATATTTCAATATTAAAAAATGTGAAATTTTAACTTTCTTTTTTTCAGTTTTTAGTATTATTTCCATTTGAAGAGTTAAATTGTTTTATTTTTATAACTATAATTTTTCAAACATTGTCAAAATATATACGAAAACAATACTTTATAGTAGGATTTCAATGTAGTCATTTATTAGGTAAATTTATGCTAAAAGAGTGTGCACGTAAAATTAGATTAGTTAACTTTCGTACTTTGAAACCCTTTGTTTGATTGAGACGGAAGAACTAAGATTTACATTTTTGATACTTTTTAAAAGTATTTAACATTGTTATAATTTTTTTTTTACTTTAGAATTTACCCAAGTGAAATCTTTGATTATTACATGTGTTTTTAATCATATGCAAATTGAGACATTATTAGTAAACACAAAATTCAATCAATTCTTAAAGTATGCCACTAAATTATAATTAAAAAAATAAAGTTATCTAATTGCACTTTCTCTGGCATAAAATACGTATGATGTTTCGCTTCTCGAGTCAATTTAAATTTAACTAATCTTCAAAACCAAATTGAATTAGATTAGATTAATATTTTAAAATTAAAACTCAGATATTTAAAAACTATACGAAAAGTACTACACAGTGCAATTCTTCTAATTCAAAAGTGAGTTTCTTTCTTACTAATAGTAGAGTAAAATTACACATAGTTTACATAAAATCCATTAGAATATTGAGGTAATAAAGAACCAATTCTCTATTAAAACAAGGAACCAATTCACGGGCACAAAAAAGTTTGAAAAGTCTTACCTTTGAAAAGTCTTACCCAATGAATGACTTTGTGAAAAGTCTTACCCAATGAATGACTTTGTCCAACAGTTAAATAAGACAATTGTTTACCAAATAAGACAAAGCTCAAAGTACAAAAATGTAAAATACCTAAAATGCCCCCGTGACAAGGCCCAAGTGGAAATGATGTAGGGGAAGACCAGCCATGTGGAATAGACTTATAGGATGAAAGAGTGTTGAGAGGAACAATTTTTTTGGATTCTCCCTTATTACATATAGTAATATATACTATTTTATTTTTTTATTTTTTAATTTATGCATCTTGTGCACAAGATTTTTGCAGTGTCCTGTGATGACCTGTCACGTCATCATGCCATCTAGGCGCCACGTGGAACTATTTTTGCCATGTAGAAAGCTTTATGTGGATGCTTACATGGAAAGGAGGCTAGCTTATGTAAGAATGTTCTAGAGAAATATGGAGATTTCTCATGGAAGGCTTTAGAACCTTATGGAATTGCATGGAAGGTCCTTGGAATAATCTAGTTGTGTAGAAATTTCTATAATAGGGGCTTATTTGAAAATATATAGGGACTTGCACAATAATTATTATTTACAAATTATTTCCTAGGTGAGTAATATAAATAGGAGGGTCATTCATTTGTAAACCATCAAGCAAAAATCAATCAAGTCTTCTATAATAAAAACCTTCCTTCTAGCAAATTTCTCTTGTCTTATTCACTTACTATTCCCTTAGCGATCCTAAGTGTAGTAATTTAGGATGACTTGGCATAGCAAGATCGTGAGCGAGTTGTCAAGTGCCGCACGTGCTCTTAGTTGAAGACTAAGGACGTCACAATGTGGTATCAGAGCGAAGATTTCGACTAAGGGAATGACAAACGATGGAGAAATCAACGCTACTAAAACCCAAGATAACGTCATCCAGGATGCTGCTGGCAAGAAAGGCCATAACAAAAAGAGGAATGTCGCTAACACGAGCTAAGAGGTCCTACTAGAGGTTGTGCCAAATGAAGGGCTTACATCCTAAGAACCATCTACCACTGAGGCGAGCGAGGATGTCGTGGAGGTCCTGTCCGAGGACATCTCGCTCGGTAAAGAGTGGGTTATGAAGGTTAATGTGGGGATGGATGCCATCGATATATTTGGCCAACGTTTAGGCAAGGTGGAGGGAACTCTTAGCGTTCTTGAGGGGCATACTCTTGAAGAGATTGAAAGCATCCGAAATGACTTGGAGGGGATATGCAGGCTGAGATTGAGGTAAAACAAACCATCACTGCCTTAGAGTGCAGACTCATAGAGGCGTTGAGTACTATCGATGCCATGGGCAAAAATAGTGGCACTCGAAGAGCAGGTCAGTGTTGGCGTGACCGAGGCAGCCAACAACGTTGTTGTGACGAGGGAGGCTAAGATCGAGGCTCCTAAGCCACCAGTGTTCAAAGGGGTTCGTGATGCACAAGAGGCGGAGAACTTTCTTTGGCACTTGGAGAACTACTTCAGGCATGGCAAATTGAGGGACGATGAGGCCAAGATCAACACCGCTGTGTTGTACCTATCAAAGACTGCCATGCTATGGTGGAGAAAAAAGGTCTCCGATGCTAAGAGAGGTCTATGCACAATTAGCACGTGGGATCAGTTCAAGAACGACTTCAAGCGACAGTTCTTACCAAGTAATGTCTTGTATGAGGCAAGGCACAAACTAAGAGAGTTGAAGCAAATGGGGAGCATACGAGACTATGTCAAAGAGTTCACCACCCTTACGCTTCAAATTCCCAACCTCACCAATGATGACTTATTGTTCTACTTTATAGACGGGTTGGAAAATTGGGCTAAACAGGAGTTGTAACGCAGTCAAGTCGCAGACATAGACCAAGCCATATGACTTATTGTTCTACTTTATAGACGGGTTGGAAAATTGGGCTAAACAGGAGTTGTAACGCAGTCAAGTCGCAGACATAGACCAAGCCATAGTGGAGGCCGAGTCTTTGATGGACTTTAGGAATGACAAGCACGACAAATGCCAAGGCAATGAGTCAAGGGGTAGCGATGCCAAAGGTGGGGGAGACTGTGGCGAGAGCAAGGAGTCGCAACAACCATAGTCCAAGACCCAAAATGCGAACAAGTTCGACGGCAAGAAGTCAAGTCGTCAGGGCTATGCCGAAAAGAAGGCACAAAATGAGAAGAAGGGATGCTACTTATGTGGAGGGCCGCACAGCTTCAAAAATTGCCCTGACCTGAAGAGCCTTAGCGCTATGGTGCGTGAAAGTCACAAGCAGACGCAAAAACAGAGTACGAGAATCGCAAAGTTGGGGACGATTAAACTATGTGGCGCTGTCACGAGGCAAGATAGTCAAATCAACAATAATAAAAACCAGTACGTGGATCTCACCATCAATAACAAGCCCGCTCGTGCACTGGTAGACACTGGGGCGACTCATAATTTTGTGACCGAGGCCGCACCAAAGAGACTAGAGTTGAAGCTCGCTCCAATTAACGCACTCGTCAAGATCGTGAATGCTAAGCCGGAAAATGCTTGTGGTGTAGCCAATGGAGTTGGTGTCAAATTGGGAGATTGGAAAGGTACGATAAACTTTACCGCCACTACTATGGATATCTTTGACATTGTTTTGGGGCAAGAATTCTTTACACATTGCCACGCGATGATCGATCCCTACCTCCAATGTCTCTTGGTCATGGAGTGAGAAGGCGCTTGCATGGTGCCTACAGTGACTATGTCGCATGGACAGGGCCATGCACAACTTTCAGCTATGCAGCTCGTCAAAGGGCTCAAGAAAGAGGAGCCAACATTCATGGCAACCATTACACAAGTTTGGAGGAAGATAATGGTACCCAAGAGACACTATCGCCTTGGATAGATAATTTGCTCGAAGAAAACAAAGATGGTATTTTCGAAGAGCTAACTAAGCACTCGCCTCTTAGGCGTGAGCTGGATCACAAGATTGAGTTGGAGCATCAACCGGGAAAGGGTCAAGTCATACACCGATTACCATCACCGCTTCACACGATAGGGAGATTGAAGCTATCATTGACTACCAGGCCAGGCGGAAACAAGGGCAAGAAGCCACCGCCATTTTCCTCGTCCATTGGAAGGGGCAATCACCGGAAAAGGCCACATGTGAGCGATATGAAGACTTGTGGCAGTTTAAAAACAAGAGTCGAGAGTTTAAGCAGCAGCAGTGCGCCGCGGTCGTCGCAACATCAGGTGGGGGAGAGTGTGATGACCCGTCACATCATCATGCCACCTAGGCGTCACGTGGAACTATTTTTGCCATGTAGAAAGCTTATGTGGATGCTTACATGGAAAGGAGGCTAGCTTATGTGAGAAGGTTCTAGAGAAATATGGAGATTTCTCATGGAAGACTTTAGAACCTTATGGAATTGCATGGAAGGTCCTTGGAATAATCTAGTTGTATAGAGATTTCTATAATAGGGGCTTATTTGTAAATATGTAGGGACTTGTATAATAATTATTATTTACATATTAGTCCCTAGGTGAGTAATATAAATAGGAGGGTCATTCATTTGTAAACCATCAAGCAAAAATCAATCAAGTCTTCTATAATAAAAATCTTCCTTCTAGCAAATTTCTCTTGCTTTATTCACTTACTTTTTCCCTTAGCGATCCTAAGTGTAGTAATTTAGGCTGACATGGCATAGTGAGATCGTGAGCGAGTTGTCAAGTGCCGCACGTGCCTAAAAGTTTATTAAAAAACTGCAAGATTCTATCCAAATTTGCAACGAAAATGAGATAAATTAATTACTCGACTCACAAACTTATCACGTGAAATAGGGCGGCAACAATAGTACTTTTCTTTCGTTGAATTTGAAAATTGTGATGTCTTTACTTCTCATCAAAATTTGTACTTAATGGGTTACAACTTTTATGTATATCCAAACAGAAATTATCTTATTAAACACTTTTTTTTATGGCCAGCAAGAGAAACTGCGTTATTTTCGCTAATTGAAAAACTGTTGACGAAAACAAGGGGTATGAAAAGGAAAGTTGAAACAGAAAAACATGCACACGCAATATGCAAACAATAAACAGAGTTTAATCCCCTTGGCTTTTTCTGATCTGAGGAATAACTCTGACACAACATCCTGCATTTTGCACTTTGCCACTCAATATCTCAATTTGCGTCTTTCTTACAATCCAAAATCTTGATTCATGTGATGTGATCGAAAAAAGATTGACATAGTCAAAATCTTTTCCTTTTCTTGTTTCTCCTAAACCAGCTAATAAAACCCAAATTAGTTTGAGTTGATTATATCAATTGTCTACATTCATTTCATTCAATTTGAAACTGTATTCAAATATTGTCATAACAACAAATTTCAGATTGAAATGGGTGGTTGTTTCAGCAAAAACAAATATACACAACAAGATGGTAAAGGTTATAGGCCAAGAACAAGAACAAGAACAAGAAGTACTGGTGCATATCAACATTACCAACATCCAGTTTATTATCATCATAACTATCCAAGACCACCCCAAGAAAGACCCAATAAGCCCCAACCACAACCACCACAAAAACAACAAAAAAAACAACAAGTGACTACTGTGAAAAATACTCAACCACGTATTCAAGAACAAAGAATAGAACAAGATACAATTTTGGGTAAGCCATTTGAAGATATTAAAGGACACTACACACTTGGGAGAGAATTGGGTAGGGGTCAATATGGAGTGATTTACCTTTGTACTGAGAATTCAACTAGGCAACATTATGCTTGTAAGTCTATATTAAAGAGGAAGCTTGTGAGTAAGAAAGATAAGGATGATATTAGAAGAGAGATTCAAATTATGCAGCATTTGAGTGGGCAACCAAATATGGTTGAATTCAAAGGTGCTTATGAAGACAATTATTCAGTGCACCTTGTAATGGAACTTTGTGCTGGAGGAGAGTTGTTTGACAGAATTATTGCCAGGGGATATTACTCTGAAAAGGATGCTGCTGATATTATCAGACAGATAGTCAATGTTGTCTATATTTGTCATTTCATGGGTGTTATGCATAGAGATCTCAAGCCAGAGAATTTCTTATTGACTAGTAAGGATGAACATGCAATGCTCAAGGCTACTGATTTTGGACTTTCTGTCTTCATTGAAGAAGGTGATATTCTTACCCCTCACCGTTTTAATTGAATGTTCAAGTTATATACACTTATAGTATAAAGATTTGTTTCACTATCGGTCTAGTTTTAACCAATGATAGTAGGTTAGTTTACTATTTTTACTAGATTATCAATTAATGCTTATAACGAAGATTTGCCTATAATTGTCTTATAAGTGATCTGATTGTCAAAACAAAACAATGTTACTACAATGCAAGTGCAAAGAACTTAAACTCATTAATTATAATGGTTAAGATTTTGAAATAAATTTGTTATGTTTCTGAGGCACTAAGGTGTCTTTTCACGCACTTCTCAGCTTTCATTGCTACTAGGTTTTTTCTGTCAAATGTATAATGACAAGGTCATTTTTGTTCCAGGACACTAACAGTAGCATCTAAGTTCAAAAGGCACACATTTTGACCGCTGTACAATCTAAAATAAACTCAGAAGAGCGACCTAATACATGGAAATGTATTTAAACTGTTATGCCTGGAAAAGAATGGAATACCTCCATCCTACACTCCTAGTCTTATGTAGTACCTAAGAGCAATAGTTGTGAATCATGTGTCACTGCAGAATACTTTTAAAATCAAAGTTGTATCATTTACCTACTTGCGGATTTTTGTAGGTAGGATTTCATGAGACCTCTTGACCAAGAGTAGCAGTTAATCTGAATGCATTTCATAACTTACTGTTTCACCTGCCAGCTTAAATAATATTTATGTTACTAGATTCCCCAAGTGGTTAGCATAGAGCACTTGTCCAATATGTGCCATATACTGGAAAATAAATGTTTCAACCTTTTGTAACACCCTAATTAGATAATTCAATGCTGTGAGTAAGGCACTTATGCTGTGAAATATGAAAAGCTTCATTTGTTACTTCCAGAAATAAGGTATCTTTGTAGAGGTTAAGTATTTTGAGGAAAAAGGGGAACAGTGGGCTCACTTTTAAGCTGTAAAGAAGCTGATGGAAGACTAGTTTATGGAAATCAACGGCACAATAGTAGCCTCTTATAAAAAAATAAAATTTGTAGCTATTCTGATTCCAGAAGGATTATTAAGACTTATTATCTAGAATAGAATGTACTACAACATTCAACAAACCAAGTTATCCTTGGATGAGTTTGATCTTTATTTGGTAACCCGAATAACTGGAATTGTACAAAAAAAGTAAATGAATGAATTTGAAGTTAAAGTTACTAATACGTAAAATAAACATCATAGGATATCCTAATAAGTTACTAAATATGTGCTACTTCATATCACGTCGCTAACCATCCCTCCCCTCTTTTCTCTTTATAAAATAATGAATACGTGTACTTCACAGGAAACCCTCGCTCTTGCAATTCAAGTTTCTTAAGGTGCTTCTTGCCAGTGTATTGATGATCCGACCATGCTTGTATTTTGTTTTTAAAGCAGTTATCAAGCCATTCTTAACTTAAAGTATCCTTGTTTCCTGCACCCTGTTTTTTTAGAATCTACACAATTCAAATTCATGTTTCATTTATTGATTTCAGGTAAGGTGTACCGCGATATAGTTGGTAGTGCTTACTATGTAGCTCCTGAAGTATTAAGGCGAAATTATGGAAAAGAAGCGGATGTATGGAGTGCAGGTGTTATTTTGTATATTATACTTAGTGGTGTACCTCCATTTTGGGATGGTAAGGACAGAGATAAAAACATAACAAGATTCTGTACTAGGTGTTATTTTCTGCACTTGTCTTTTAACATGTCTTGCCAAATCTTTTCAGAAACTGAAAAGGGAATATTCCATGCTATACTAAAAGGAGAAATTGACTTTGAAAGTGATCCATGGCCATCCATATCAAATAGTGCCAAGGATCTTGTTCGAAAAATGCTAACACAGGATGCGAAAAAAAGAGTCACATCAGCAGAAGTTCTTGGTATCTCTGTCTCTGTCTCTGTCTGTCTGTCTCTCTCTCTCTCTCTCTCTCTTTTTGTGTAATCAAAAGCTACACATGATCTTCTCATCTTAAATAGCACTTAATTGCCCCAGTGTAGTTTTATAGGCATGGCGAGCACTCGTGGGTATTTTGGTCCATAGTGTGACTATATATTATATATTTGCCAGAGCACTATTGAGGGGATTAAGTATGTGACATATCCTGTATTTGTTAGACAATACTTTCGTTTTTCTTCACAAAACATTGGATAACAATCTATTACAACAAAGAAGACAGAACTACAACCAAGTACAATTAATAAGGCAATTTAGATGATAGTAGACACAAATTGAGTTAGAATCGAAAATCAAAAACTAAGAAAATAAATAATTAATGGTTGGTGGAAGAGGTACACTAGGTTGTCTTACACATTGTCCAATGTTATGATCCGTTAATGAGTATTTCTTGCCCTTTTGGTGTCTGCTTAGTCTTCTCGATATATGATTTGGGAGTTTTGGGGGGGGGGGGGGGGGGGGGGCTTCAATTGCTTGGTAGTTGTTGGAAGAGGTACACTAGGTTGTCTTACACATTGTCCAATGTTATGATCCGTTAATGAGTATTTCTTGCCCTTTTGGTGTCTGCTTAGTCTTCTCCATTTTGACTTGCTTATCAGGTTTCTTAGTCTTCTTGATATATGATTTGGGAGTTGGGAGGCTTCAATTGCTTGGAGGTTGTTTAGTATGCTGGAATTAAATTATGCGCCCTCCTTAATATTCTTCGTTCTTGCAGAACATCCATGGCTTCGAAGTGGAGAAGCATCCGACAAGCCGATAGACAGTGCAGTGCTCTCCAGAATGAAGCAGTTCAGGGCAATGAACAAGCTCAAGAAACTAGCACTGAAGGTAGAATCTAATATTGCAACTATTATTTCTACATGACAAATGCTTAAATATTGTCTACAGATTGCCATTACTTAGGATGTCTCCTTAACTTTCATCATTGATTCTTCATCAGTAAAAGTTGAGATGAAGCATTTTCTAGGGACCTAATCTAGAAAGTAAAACTACAAGCTGATGTTTCATCTCTTCAAGAAAGTGGTCACACAATTGGTTAAATTTTCTTTACTGGTAAATAAGAAACTGTAACATCAACTCATTTTTCCTTCGCAAGATATTTTTAGGGATTGAACTTGGTCTTCGGTCTTCGTTGATGTATTCGTTTCTTTCACAAAATGTCTGTCTATCAAAGAAATGATTTCATATAAAGGTGGAGAAATTACATTTTTTGCAGTTCCCTAACATGTATTTCGATACCTAACAAGTCAATGAAAGAGATCAGAAGTTTCCATTTTCCCAGAAGGTTTCAAATTTCAACCTCCTGATATTCTGTTAACTGGAATTCCCCAGGTCATTGCAGAAAATTTATCTGAAGAAGAAATTAAGGGTCTGAAAGCTATGTTTGCAAACATGGATACAGACAATAGTGGGACAATCACTTATGAAGAATTAAAATCAGGATTGGCTCGCCTTGGATCAAAGCTTTCAGAGGCTGAAGTTAAGCAACTTATGGAAGCTGTAAGTATGATGCATTTGACTAAACTTATCTGTTCATTGGGCTTCATGTCAGATTTCTTAGTCCTATGTATCCTGTTTATGGTTCTATATTTCAGGCTGATGTGGATGGAAATGGAACGATTGACTACATTGAGTTTGTTACTGCAACAATGCATAGACATCGACTTGAAAGGGATGACCATCTGTTCAAAGCTTTTCAGTATTTTGACACGGACCATAGTGGGTGAGTCCACACAACCGATCATAATTTCAGTATATCTGGCTCCTAGCTTATTGTAGCTTACTAGCTTTTTCCAGATGCCAATATATATCAGTTAGAATAACTTTGGTATGAGGCAAATGAAAATTAGGTTTTAGCCTTGTTTCCATCGAGTGCCTATATTATGATGAATTGATGGAGATGTCTCCCTAAATAGTTCATGGGTCGGTTGGGTGTCATCCACTGTGTGTTGCTACTTGATTTGGGTAGGAGGAAGGGGGGTCTAACTATGGTTGATGGAGCCTATGCTCTATGGGTTCAACTGAACATATATATAAAATGCGTGCATATGTGTGTGAGAAACTACTGAAATTTCAATAGATAATAAGTCTTAGATCCATAATTCCAAAAGTACAATATTCTCAGTGCAAAAAAACCTTATAGATTGAATTCGTTAAGTTTAAATCACGAATCTGCCATTAGTCCAACTCTTTCTGTAGGACCATGGATAGGATTGGCCATGGGTTGGTGGTAGATAGTATTTTCTTCTATACGAGATGGTGTTTTTTTTTAAGGGGAGCCTTGGCGTAACTGGTAAAGTTGCTGCCATGTGACCAGGAGGTCACGGGTTCGAGCCGTGGAAACAACCTCTTGCAGAAATGCAAGGTAAGGCTGCGTACAATAGACCCTTGTGGTCCGGCCCTTCCCCGGACCCCGCGCATAGCGGGAGCTTAGTGCACCGGGCTGCCCTCACACGAGATGGTGTTTTTCTGTTATCTAAGTTGTTAATAATGCAATCTTACCCCTCACCCCAGATTCAATAAAACCTCATTATGGCATTTAAAATATGGTTGTCCCAATCAAGTAGCCAATCGAAGGATGATATTTGGTTGGTCAAACATATCAAGCCAGCTAACGCCATAAGTATTTCTGACATATTGAGCCCTCTCAGGCACATTTTGCCTTTTATTGCTTTGTGAACTTTTCAAAAGTTATTCTCCCTAAAATTTCATGATTTTCTTTCATCGGAAAGTGAAAGGGAAATGGTAGAGGGAAACATGAAAAGAAGTTGTGGAAAAGGGTAAGACGATAGTTGATGCTAGATCTACCAAAAAATAAGGAAAATGCAACAAGTAAGGGCTGTTGGACTTGTGGTGGACCACATATTCGTAAGAATTGTCCAAATAGACAACGTGTGGATGCTATGCTTGCTTTAGATAAGAACCGAGATGGTGAAGGAAGTGAAGTTGCTGCCCTAGTGAATCCTTTACAATTGCTGTGTACGATGACGTTGATGAATGCTACAAGTGATGTCGTTAATCCTCATTCTTTACTTATGCACATTGAAATGAAGATTGGGGACAGGAGTGCAGTGACCGCGGTTGTTACTGGAGCCACACACACCATTGTTTCTGCCAACTCATGCATAAGTATGGGTTGACTGTGAGTAAATTTTTGTCATACATAAAGACTGTGATTGCCCAAGTCCAAGTCATTGTGGGTATGGCTTATAATATTCTTACCTCTGTTGGAAATTGGAATGGAAAAGCTAATTTGATGGTGATCCCATTAGAGGACTTTGAGGTGATTCTTGGGATTGATTTCATGCGGAAAAATAGCTTTGTTCAACGCCTCACTTGGATGGTTTAATGCTTATGCATGAAATGATGCCTAGTTTTTATTGATGTTATTAATCCATATGGGGAAGAGAAATAGAAAGAGAAAGGTGCTATTACAATTTCTGCCATGACCGTTGAAAAAGGTTTGAAAAGGGGAGATGAGACTTTCCTTGCTACCTTGGTCGAGATTAAACCTGATGTGAAGGTTGAAATGCCAGGCTGTGTTGCGCAAGTGTTAAGTGTATTTGCCGATGTGATGCCGCCTAAATTGCCGAAGAACATGCCACTGCAGAGGGCAATTGATCGTAAGACAGAGTTGCCGTATGGTTCAGTGCCCCCTGCACAACCTCCTTATTGTATGGCTCCAAAAGAGTTGGCTGAATTGCGGAAACAATTAAACGATTTTCTGGATGCTGGAATTATTCAGCTATCAAAAGCTCCATTTGGTTTCCCTCTTTTATTCCAAAAGAAACAGGATAGGTCGCTTTGGATGTATGGGTAGTACGATAATCAACCAAGGAGTTCGTCGCAGTAATCACACCTGGGAGGTCTTTCACGTTGTGCCTCCTTGGTTCCCTCTGAGCCATGCCTGCATCCTAGAAATAAAGTTGTGCAATTTATGTCATCTGACATGTTCTGATTTCTGAATGTCCAACATCAAAGAATAAAATTCCTTGATATAGTCGCGAACTGAACCCGTCCGCCTTAGGCGTTTCAAATGATTCCTAGCAAGACACGATGCATTGCCAGGCAAGAATTAGTCTCTCATCTCCTGATGCATCTTTACCCAAGTATCAATTTTGGGTCTACCAGCACTTTTCTTCATTCCGAGTTCTCCACCACAATTTCGCATCACCAGTAAGATACATGGTGGTGATTTTGTTTTTGTCATTTTCAGTCACCCGAGCAGTAGAAAATTATTCTTCCATATCCCACAGAAGTTTTCCAATTCTTTAGCAGTTGCGCTCCACCAAACGCTTTAGGTTCTGGGATCTTAACCTTAGAACATTCATCACTTCCTTAAACCAGTAGTAGCCATAGCCCTTTGAAGAAAGACGAGTTCGAGGTTGAGATTTTCGCTCTCTTTCTTCAACTTCTCAATCTGAACATCAGCAGCCTCACGGGATTGTTGCACATCCCTCGTTTGTCCACAAAAAGTTTCACGAAACTGTTCTAGATCTCCCCTCAAATGATGGATTTAGGTTATTAGTTATTACGTCACCATATCCACCGCATCGTCAGTCGCTCCAAACGAGTGTCTCCAATTTTGACAATCATTCACGTAGTTCTGCATTTGAGTTTCCTTCAAGCATAGATCCAAGTCATGATCTCTCGCCCTGATACCAGTTGTTACAGGGTCATTTAACGCAATCAACACTGCACGATAGTCACCCGCACATAGCAACTCCTCCTTACACTTCCTCTTTTTCATTTGGGACTTAGGATTATTTTCAGAACTTAGTAAACAAAGCACGCACTAGGACATGAACTGAAGCCACGTCCACGAGTCCTTCATGTTCTTGTCGATGTCTCTGCCCGGCATCCTTCATGTTCCATCTTTAGGGGCTAACACAAGGCATGTACGGCAATTGTGTTGTGTGCAAGGCATGTGCAGCAGTTGTGTTAAAAGGCTGAAAGCAATCTGTTCGTGGGATGTGGCTTCAAATCGTGGGCTACTGTTTTGCTTGTTTTGTGCAGCCTTGGTCCCGCCCGTTGTAACTGCCACTGGCAGCTGCCTTTATGTATGTATTGTTGTTGGCTAAAGCAGATTATGTTGTAAGCCTTCCAACTCAAGATCCTTTATATATTCTGAGAGAGTAATAAAAGATTGGGAGATTTTACCTGTAATTCTGTGTGCTTTGTTTACTAAGTTCTGAAAATAATCCTAAGTCCCAAACAAAAAAGACAAAAGTGTAAGGCTCGGCTGCTGTGTGCGAGTGACTGCCGTGCAGTGTTGTTTGCAAAAAATTGACCCTGTAGCATGAAGTTTCTACGCCTGTTAAAGTGAGTACGGCCCGATCGATCAACCTTTAAGCCAATTTTTTTTTTTCATAAAATGTCTACCTATAAAGCCCTGAGTTGAAGTGGAAACAAAATCCCACAGAGAGAAAATAAGTGGGGGCCAGCCGTCATAGGATATCCATGAGATAGCATTCCATCGGTTTTGTTAAGATAGGAGGGCTCTTTCTAGTACTAAATAGGGTCAACTTAGTTGATATGTTTCATGAATTACAAGTTAATCCTGCTTAAGAAATCCTTAATCTATGGATTTGGTAGGATCTGTCTCAGGCATTATATTTTCGCAGATCACTCCTTTGAGAAGTTCACTTCTTTATTTTCGTTAATGTGATTCAGCTTCATAACAAGAGACGAACTTGAAAGTGCTATGAAGGAGTATGGTATGGGCGATGAGGCCACCATCAAGGAAATTATAGCAGAGGTGGACACAGACCATGTAAGTATTTTCAGGTGCAATGTTTAACATTAGTAATTCTATTATGATACTGGATTTTACCTATACTCTTTCACTTAAAACAGGACGGTAGGATCAATTATGAGGAGTTCTGTGCGATGATGAGGAGTGGAACACAACCACAAGATAAACTCTTTTAGTTCCTTGGAACAGTAACCTTGCAAGCAGAGATGTTCAGTAGCCAGCATGATATAGAGAGCTGGGCTGCGAGAAGAGAAGATTCAGAAAAGGCGGAAAAGGTATTCTTGATGTACTAGTTATATCCGGTACCTCCAATCTTTTTTTACTTGCTTTGACTACTTTGGAAAGCAGCGGAGTACAGGAAGCATTTTGGTGTACATCGAATTTAAAGCAGAATAAAAAATTCATATATTTATAATTTATATTCATTCCGCCCCAAAAAGAATGCAGTATTACTATTTGAGAAATCAAACTGTCTTTCTTTTATTATGATTTTTTCAAATAATTTTAATATTTTTAACAATAAGAAATTTGTGATTTATAGTACTTAAGAAATCAATGTCTGAATATAAAATGATAGTTAAATGTGCTGATCTTGAACACTGTATCGTCTTTTCATTTTTTTTATTTTTTTTTTCACAGAGGGAGTAGTTTCCTAGTCATACACAGATTCCGTTGTAATTTATACATTCTTATTTGATATTCGAAGGAAACAGATGATTATAATGAAATAAAGAACCTCATATCTCTTTATGTTTCTGAAGCTACTCAAAGTCCTGGAAATTTAAAATGAACGTGTGAAGGGGATTAAAAGTGTCTCGACCAAGGAACTTAATTATTGTTAGTAGGTTCTCGTAAAGTTGAATGATCTGCATTCAGCATTCCATTATATTTCTATTGTCAACCAGGGAACTGGGTGATTTTCACAGCCACTATACCAACTTACCTGTTATTTTTGAAAACTACTTCTGTTAGGCCTTTTACTGAACCTAAAACTACTGATGTTCACAGAAGCAACAGGTCCCGAACTCCCAAAAAGGAGAAAGTAAAAAGTACTTGTGCAAGCTTTACCTTATTCTTTTCCTCATTGCATCAACCCTCATTAAGTTGAAATGAGAAGAACCAATATCGCATGCATTTTCATTCTAAAATTGTCGACTTTTGTTTGAGGAAATGATTATCCATTTTAAGATCAAAACTTTTAAGGTTGTCAAAAGATTTAAGGGTATATTTCCTTAAGGGGATGTTCAGGTGATCAAAGAGTTAGAGCAACAATCTGAAAAGCAGGTTTCCACTATTCCTAGCCAATGCAACATTCGGTGCGTTCTTCTAAGAATGTAAACAGTTCATCATAACTCAAATTTAAGCCTTGCTAACACAACCCACAAGACAGATTGAAGTCTTTTACGTCAGCTCAAGATATAGACTGATAGGTTGGTGACCTTTCTGAATATTTGGTGTTCTGGTCTTATGAGCTATTCAACGTATAACTAAGCTTATGAGCGTATTGTTGCTATATTTGTATGCTTTCGCTCTTGAACTAAGAACTTTCCCTTACAATACCATCTCTCAATTCCTGGAACGAAAATTCCAGATTGTGATGAATTGATAGCGCAAAAGCGCCAATACATTTCATGAAAAAGATGTCTTTTTATGTATCAGATGTCTAATAGTGTATTTGCCTCTTAATTGTCTGCATTAACTCTTGATTCTGTCAGATGATTTCTACTTCCTTTTCTCCTCTAGTGCATTCAAGTCCTCTACTTGTAATAGCATTCAAGGTCATAGTCTTGTTCGGTGTGCGAACAAAGTACCACATTGGTAGCTGAAAAGAAAAAGAAGCTACTTATAAGGTGTTGGATACTCTTAATGATGTGAGGCCTTTTGGAGAAAACAGTGCGGGCTTGGCCCAAAGCGGACAATATCACATCATGTTAAGAGTATCTTTGGGCTGTTTTAGCCCAACAACTGGTATCAGAGCCAATGGTTTGTCGGGATGAGTATAAAGATGGCAGAGTGTGACGTGGGGCCCCGCTTAGTGCCTTTGCCATCTATGGGCCGGTTTACGACCTTTACCCGTAGCATTGAAGACGCATACACAGCCTTTGGGCTTCGGTGACCGTAAATACTCTGACGATGTGGGTTGCACATTGACATGTTGAATCTCTGACCCGTGAGTTATGGTAATAAGCTATGTGGAACTTAGTTCGAGGGAGAGATTGTTGGGTGTGCGAACAAAGTACCACATTGGTAGCTGAAAAGAAAAAGGAGATACTTATAAGGAATTGAATACTTTTAATGATGTGAGGCCTTTTGGGAAAACTGTGCGGGCTTGGCCCAAAGCAGACAATATCATATCATGTTAAGAGTATCTTTGGGCCATTCAGCACAACAACTGGTATCAGAGCCAATGGTTTGGCGGGACGAGTATGAAGATGGCGGAGTGTGGCGTGGGGCCCGGCTTAGTACCTTTGCTCGTCTATGGGCCGGTTTACAACCTTTACCTAAGCTTTGAAGATGCATACATAATCTTTGGGCTTCGGTGACTGTAAATACTCTGACGATATGGGTGGCACACTGACATGTTGAGTCTCTGACCCGTGAGTTATGGTAATGAGCCATGTGGAACTTAGTTCGAGAGGGAGATTGTTGGGTGTGCGAACAAAGTACCACATTGGTAGCTGGAAAGAAAAATGAGCTACTTATAAGGAGTTGGATATTCTTAATGATGTGAGGACTTTTAGGGAAAACCGTGCGGGTTTGGCCCAAAGCGGACAATATCACATCATGTTAAGAGTATCTTTGGACAGTTAAGCCCAGCAACTGGTATCAGAGCCTTTCCCCAAAAGGCCTCACATCATTAAGAATATCCAACTCTTTATAAGTAGCTCATTTTTCTTTTTAGCTACCAATGTGGTACTTAGTTCGCACACCCAACAATCTCTCCCTCGAACTAAGTTCCACATGGCTTATTACGGGTCAGAGATTCAACGTGTCAATGCGCCACCCACATTGTCAGAGTATTTTCGATCACCGAAGCCTAAAGGCTGTGTACGTGTCTTCAACGTTATGGGTAAAGGTCGTAAATCGGCCTATAGACGGGCAAAGGCACTAAGTCGGGCCTCACGCCACACTCCGCCATCTTAATACTCATCCCGCCAAACCATTGGCTCTGATACCAGTTGTTGGGCTAAAACGGCCCAAAGATACTCTTAACATGATGTGATATTGTCCGCTTTGGGCCAAGCTCGCACGATTTTCTCCAAAAGGCCTCACATCATTAAGAGTATCCAACACCTTATAAGTAGCTTCTTTTCAGCTACCATTGTGGTACTTTGTTCGCACACCAAAAAATCTCCCCCTCGAACTAAGTTCCACATGGCTTATTACGAGTTAGAGATTCAACGTGTCAATGCGCCACCCAAATTTTCAGAGTATTTACGGTCACCGAAGCCCAAAGGCTTGTCCCGCCAAACCATTGGCTTTGATACCAGTTGTTGGGCTTAACGGTCCAAAGATACTCTTAACATGTGTAATATTATCTGCTTTGGGCCAAACCCGCACGGTTTTCCCCAAAAGGCCTTACATCATTAAGAATATTCAACTCCTTATAAGTAACTCCTTTTTCTTTCCAGCTACCAATGTGGTACTTTGTTCGCACACCCAACAAATCTAACGATTGAGGAAATGGGAATATGAAGGGTTTGAATTTTAGAGGCTCAAAAAAGAAAAGGTGATTTCTTATCATTTTTTCTTAGCCTTGTGGGTAGCATTATCCAATACCTATACTGATAGGATGATCGAGGTACCGGGGGACTAACCGAAGTGTATGCAAACAAAAAAAAAAAAAAAAAAAAAAGAAGGTGGGGGGTGGGGTGGGTTGGGGATGTCCCACTGCTAGTAATTGTAGCTCCTCTGTCTGAACCTTTTTACATTATTAGTTTCTGCAGCACTGATATAAATAATGACATTAATGTGGATATATGATTCATTTTTGCTTTTGTAAAGGAATCATTTCTTTATTTTTAAAAAATATTTTTCCATATATTTTTTAAAAAAATTGAAGTGCCTGGAGTGCTAGTCATCAAGCTTTACCTTCCGCAGATGATTTTTTCTTTTTTCATGTAAATCCATTATAAAGTTAATGGAGTCGTGCTTGTATCTTTATGATAAAGAGGAAGAGAGAGAGAGAGAAACACCTTCTTCTATCATGGCCCATCTCCAACATAAAGCTTACAGCCTAAGGAGTAGTAGCTTCTGAGAACTTAAAAAAGCAACTGGGAATAATATTGTCACCACTACTTCCACAAACCATCTTAAAACAAGTCATAATTGGGCTTAAAACAAACTCCAACTGGGAAACACCACCTTATTTCTATATTATCACGGTCCTCTCCTCATATATACAAATGGAAAGACAGGGTACAAGTAGTAGCTAAAGCAAGTTCCTAGTGGAGCTTGTCGGCAAGATTGCACTGCTTTCTGATCTCCCCCTTTGTGCCGGTGAGAGGATTGTTCTCAGAGAGAACGGTGATGGCTCTTGCAGATTCTTTGAAGAAGTAGCCTTCATTCTTTGCCATTTTCTTTACATATTGTCTGGTCTTTTTATCTACAGCTAGTTGGTGGTCTACCAACATCAATTCCTTGTTGTCCAATATGTTCCTGTAGTAGTTGTTGTCTAGCCTCATACGTGTGCCTCTGTCATTTCCCACATACTGCACGACGTTTGGGTTAGGGATTGGATCCGGGCATTTCTTGAGCATGTGGGGTACGTGTTCATGGTTGAGTTGAGGGTCCACCTCGGGATGTAAATGGTGAACCAGCTTAATACAGTGTGTTCTTCCCACACCTGTGAGCACCTGCAAGAGAAATGACACATAATTAACTTTGATCTCTTTTTCTCCCTCTCCTATTAATGGATCCGAGAATTAGGGTTTTGCATGATCAAGCCATGAAGAAAATATTTATTAGAAATGCAAGATAAGGTTATGTATAATCACAATATGGTCGTCTCTTCCCATGACCTCATGCATAGGGAGAGTTTAGTGCATCAAACTGTCCTTTTTTTCTTCTTTTTATTTTTGTTAATAATTGATCTAAGAAACTCAAGGTATAGTGGAATGTATATGCCTAGCAAGGCAACAACTCCAGGAGTGTTAATTCCAATGTTGTTAAATCTCTCAAGCACAACACTCATGCTTTCATTGCGGTCTAGGAGGTGTTGCTCAAGAATATCTGCTCTGCTTCTCCTTGTTAGCTTTTGAAACTACAGAGAAAACAAATAGGTTTAGCAGAAACTTTTTTCATTCATTTCATATTCCAAAAGGTATACACACATATATCTACATAATACACTTCAAAAGTTAGTAGGACACCTAACTTATCCAACCACTATTGTCCTTTCTTACAAGACATATTCCACAAAACAAGGACTACCATTCCTTTACAAACTAAACAAAATATCAAACTAGGAAATATTAAATTAAAGACTATCCAGTCTAACACTCCTCCTTGATATTTTTCATGGATACTCCTAGCTTAGCCCTTAGAACTTCAAATTTCCCCTTAGGAAGAGCCTTGGTCATGATGTATGCAATCTGCTGATTTGAGCTGCAATGAACAAGCTTAACTTCGCCATCCTTCTCAGCTTGCCTGATAGTGTGAAACTTCACATTTATATGCTTGCTACGACTATGATGCACCGGATTTTTGGCCATCGATATTGCTAACTTGTTGTCAACCTTAATGACAGTAGCTTCAATGTCATTTTGCTCTGAATCATATAAAATATTTCTTAACCATAGAGCCTGATTAGTTGCACCAACAACAGCGATGTATTCTGCTTCTGCAGAAGATTGAGCTACCACCTCTTGCTTCTTTGAATTCCATGAGAACAAGCCTGAACCAAGTGTAAAAGCATATCCAGAAGTTCTTTTCATATCATCAACACTTCCTGCCCAATCACTATCCGAATAACCCATCAATTGCCCTTGCTCTTCCTTTTTAAACAAAATACCATAATTAGCGGTTCCCTTGATATACCTCAACAATTGTTTAGGGACACCAAGATGAACTAAACTTGGAGCATGCATGAGCCTCGACAAAAGACTTGCCGTGAACATAAGATCAGGTCTTGTTGCTGTTAAATATAGAAAACTACCAATTAGACTTTTATAAACTGTTGGATCAGCCCTATCACCTTCTTCAAACTTCAAAATCTTTTCATTCTGAACCAGTGGGGTCGATACAGGCTTGCACCTGTCCATCTTGAACCTTTTAAAAATATCCTATGCATATTTTCTCTGAGAAATGAAGATTCCATTAGTAGCTTGATGAATCTCCATTCCCAGAAAGTAAGTCATTTCACCCAAATCCGACATTTCAAACTTGGTCTCCATTTCTTGCTTGAACTAATTCATCATAGCTTCATTACTTCATGTTAACAGAAGGTCATCAACATGGAGTGACACCATAAGCACATCTCTGCCTTTAGCTTTCTTAACATATAAAGTGACTTCATTTTCACTTCTCTTGAAGCCATAATGAATGGGATCAGCATCATTCTTACTGTATCAGGCTCGAGGAGCCTGCTTTAATTTGTACAATGCCTTATTTAGTCTGTAGACTTTATCCTTCATTCCTGCAACTTGAAAGCCTTCTGGTTGATCAACATAAATCTCCTCCTGCAACAGCCCATTTAAGAACGCCGATTTCATATCTAGATGATACAAATTCCAATTTGCTTGAGCTGCCAAAGCAAACAGAAGCCTTATTGTATCATGTCTCGCAACAAGTGCAAATGTGTCTCCATAATCTAGACTAGCAACTTGTGCATAACCTTTCACAACAAGCCTTGCTTTGTACTTATAAACTGAATTATCTGGATTAAGTTTGGTTGTATAAACCCATTTCACCCCTATAACATTTTTTTCTTTGGTTTTATCAACAAGCTTTCAAGTGTCATTCTTCTCGATCATACCAATTTCCTCCTTCATAGCTTTAATCCAAACTTCTTGTCTTGATGCTTTTTGATAGCTAGTTGGTTTAGAGATTGCAACATTTCAGCTTTCGTATATATTAGAAAGGGAATTATCTTCAAATTGGCGAATTAAGTGAGGATTCCCCGTCTGCTTCTTCATCTTCTTCCAGATTTTCAGAGCCAACAGATTGTGTCGCAGGCAGCGGAAGCAAGTTCTGAGAAACTGCATTTTCTTGCTCAATTTGCTCCTTATCCCCGTTCCAATAAGCATGCTCATCCACTACTACATCTCTTCTAATGGAAAACTCTATAACCCTTGGCTTGAGACGAATATCCAATAAAAATCCCTAATTCACCTTTTGATTCAAGTTTGCTTCTATTGACTGAAGGAACATGAGAATAGCATATTGAACTAAAGATTTTTAAATGCTTGGCAGTTGGCTTTATTCCACTCCATGTCTCAATAGGAGTCTTTCCATCCACAGCTTTTGTCGGCAGCCTATTTAACAAATACACCGAAGTATGAACAACTTCTGCCAAAAGCTTTGCGGTAGTTTCTTTTCCAACAACAAACATCTAACCATTTCAACTATAATCCTGTTCTTCCTCTCTGAGACCCCATTCTATTCGAGTGCATAGCTTACTGTCATCTTGTGATAAATCCCCATATCTTCGCAATACTTATTGAACTCATTTGAAGTGTATTCTCCACCATTTTCCGACCTCAAAGCCTTTAGCTTACAACCACTATGTCTTTCAGCAAAAGCTTTGAATTTCTTGAAAATTGAAATTACTTAAGACTTATTACTCAGAAAATACACCCAAGTCATCCTTGTTAAGTCATCAATAAAGAGGACAATGCCCAAAGATGGTGTCTGCATAGGTCCACACACATCAGTATGAACTAGCTCAAGTTTTTCAAATGCCCTCCAGGTAGCACTTTTAGGAAATGCTTTCCTGTGTACCTCACCCATTGACATGAGCTAACAGTGAGATTTTAGGTAAATCCTTAGACAAGCCCTTTTCATGCATAGACTTTAAGGTGGCATAGTTAAAATGCCCATATCTTTTGTGCCACAACCATGACTCGTCCAAACTCGCAAAATTGGCACTATCAAGATTCCTGTCTAAAGGAAAGATTTTATTCACCATTTCTACTTTAATAACCAAACTATCTTCAGAGTAAAAAACCAAACAATGCTTACCCTTAAAAAATAAAGAATAACCTTTCGACATCATTTGAGCAACACTTAACAGATTACATGCTAAACAAGAAGCATACAACACATCACGTATAAATTTTGTACCTTGTTTAGCCTAAAAGGCAACTGAACCCTTCCCATGTGCTTCTATCGTTTCACCATTTCCCATCCTGACTTTAGTTCTAATTGACTTGTCAAGTGTCTGAAACAGAAGCTCATTGTGTGTCATATGACTCGCACATCAACTATCTATGAACCATGTGGATCTGTTGGTTGTGTTTTTTTCATCAGAAGCACAAATATGCCTTCTTCTTCCTTTTCTAACTCTTCAATAAAATTTGCCTATTGCATATGGTTTTGTTGTGGTTGGTTCTGCTTGATCCTACAATTCTTCTCAATATGACCCATTTTTCTATAGAATCTGCATTGAATAGATGGCTTTCCCTTGAACCAGCAGTCCTTTTCTTGATGATTGGTTCTTTTACAATGGTTGCAAGGTGGAAACTTCCCTTTCTTTGAAGATTCCTTCCATGTTTTCCCCTTTGCTAATTTATCTCCTTCCATCCTTTTATTGTCCTTCGCAGGCTGCTTGCCTTTATGCTTTTCTTGAAATGCCACTGCTGCTACTTCTTCATCTCTTATACTTGATCTTTATTCTTGGGCTTGCAACTTGCCTATCTATTCTGCTACTGATAAAGTCTTCAAATCACAAGATTCCTCTATTGCTGAAATCTTGGACTCAAACCTTGCTGGTAAGCTTATCATCATCTTCTCGACCACTTTTAAATCTGGAAAGACTTCACCAAACAATCTGATTTTATTTACAATCTCCAAAAGTTTGGCAGAGTAGTCTTTCATAGTATCTCCTTCCTTTATCCTTAACGTCTCAAATTCTCTTCTGAGAGTTAGGAGTTTGACAGTCTTCACTCTGTCACTTCCATCGAACTCCTCTTTTAGCTTCTCCCATGCTTCTTTAGGTGTCTCACTAGCCATTATTCTTGTAAAAATCACTTATGAGAGTGCTGAATTAAGATATGTGAGAGCCTTTGGTTTCCTGTAGTGCTGAATGAAGACATGCTGAATTCGTATTTGCACTTGCCTCATTTAAAAAGGAAAGTGTCTCGGGGAAGTACGGTTGTCCATCCATGCTTGAGGTCGACTTGATCTAGGAAAGTTAGTGGGCCTCGTTGGACCCACCAATGGATAGGAGTTTACAATAAACATGGGCATACATTGAATTAGTTTTTAACTCCAGGACATAAATTAAATTACAAGGCAAAAAATTTAAATTACAACAGAATTGGGCTAGGCCCATAATTATTAAGCAAATAGGGAGGGACAGGTTATGCAAAGGGGACATTTTTCTCAAATATTTCGGCTAAAACAGTAGACCGGCCCAACTACTAAATAAGCAATATAAAGAGGTCCAGTCGAATAAAGAGATGAGCCCAGAACCCAGGGCCCAAACCAAAGCATTCTCGAATTTTACTAAGTGTCAAAACTGAATATACATGATATACCCCATGATATACACCTAATGGAGAGCAAAACACAATAGCATACCCTCCATATACCTGATATACACCCCCTTATACTTAGTCAATCCAACTCCTATAAACGTATACATAGCCAAAGTCTTAGGCTACTAATTAACTTCTAACATCACAAATAGGTCTTAAGACCAGTATCAACAAACAACCAGTTAAGAATTTTAAAGGGTTCCAAACAGTTCACTTTCAAGCCCATATCAAACATTTAACTACCAGGAAAGACCAAACAAACTCCTTGAGGTTTTATATTATCCAAATTTGAAGTAAACTATCAACAAATTCAGAGTGAAAGTAATACAAAAATGACAGGATAACAAGGAATACAAACAAGAATAGAAATGTGCACAACAGCTAGGACACAGAAGTCATATTGATTTTGGTTTTAGTATAGCTAGCTAATCAGTAGTGTAGGGTAAAATATCAAAGAGATTCAAGCAAGTATTTCTAAACTTTCTACATGTTGACCCAAATTCTATCTTTTAAGGTGAGAAAATGCATAGACATGGTAGTCTAGGTGTGGTCTGCCACTTTCAATCAATATTAGTCTATTGTAGAATCAAAATGACAAAACAATGCCAGTTTTGAGGCTTAACAAATCCCCAAACTTTAAGTTTTTCCAAGTTTGAACTTAACAAGTTTCAAAAGTTATCTTTTGCCATGCCAGATTGTAATATGTCACAAAGGAAAGTCTCAAATGATGATTTAGCCATAAGTTGATTCCCAGAATGAACAAATAGTTCAAAGGCTTAATATAAGAACTCACAATAAGCTACATAGATGGTCTAGTAAATCATAGGGTATTCCAACATGTAGATCATATAGGACACTTGTAAAGGTTTTAACTGGTTTCCTAGTCTCAAACTTATCTCTAGGACTACTCAAATGAACTAAGGCACAAGTAGAGGTCACATATGGTCATAACAGAAAGGGTTCATAGCAAAATACTCAAGTCTGAGTTGCATGATCAAGTCAAGAGAAGTATAGGTTTCATGACACTCATCCTAGGTCTTAAATGGCATCTAGGAGACAAGAATATATAAGCAGAATCATCAAGTAATAGGAAATGGGAAAAGGACAAATGCATAAGCAACTTATAATTATTGAACTCACCACTTCATTTTTATCTTTTCTTAACTCATCAATATTCCAAGTTAAACAGAATTCTTAAGGATTTTTCAGTAGATGTTTTGTCACACATAGAGCATGAAAGTAAGCCTTAAGATCACATAGGAAGGGGAAGGAAGAGACCAGGTAGCAAATAAACAAATATAGCACTCAACTCCTAATCAAAGTTACATCCAGTTCTTCTTCTTTTTAAATTCATAGTGTCAAATGATCAGAACATCAGCCAATGAATCAAAACAGGCTAGCAGTATCTACACTAATACAAAATAGGCTAGTAGTATCTACACTAATACATCCTCAACCATATTTTCAATGATAGACAGGATTCAAACTTCAAATGTCAAACCAGAATAACTTAAGGGTTGCAAGTAGGTGAGTAAACAAGTAAGCCAACTCCATTCTCAATATTTAAAGCCATTTCCAAGCAAAACATAAGTCCAATATATCTTCCTATATTATAACTTTTTAAAACAGTTTTTAAGCATCCAAGTTAAGTAAGAACATATAGCAAACTAAACATGAATAATATTCAAACTTCAAGTCAAAGTAACTCAGCAAGTAGGATTTTCACAGAATTCCTTTTTTAAGTCTTAGGCAAAGTTTTCTGTTCAAGTTCAGCCAATTTTAAGAGATTCAGGGATGAAAATAAGCAAGGTTACTCCTAGGGTCCAAACCTAGACTAGTGTCAAAAATCATCCAAGCAATGTACAGATCTTTGAGGTTTCAAAATTGCATTTTTCAGACTCAAGCTATTCCAAAACTCACAAGATATCCTCCTAAGTTAACTAAGTGAGGCAGTTCTATAGGTTCTAAGCAGTTTTAAGTAGGGACAAATTGGAGAAAATAGTGATTCAATATTTCAAATTCAATAGCTTATTCTAAGTTGCATTGCAACATTTAGCAAAAGTCACATAGAAGTAGTTTTTACAAAGAAATAGGTTTCAATTTATTAACTAACCTCACATAAACAACTTTATGATTTCAAAATCGTACAAACTACATTCCAAATCAGTTTTCAAACTTATTAAACTACTTGGATAGGCTAATAAGTCATAAACGCCATTCAGTTGTCAGTTCTAAATCAAAATGAAAACATAAACAGAGTTTCAGGTTTACAAACTAAATTCTAGTAGTGACTTAAAATCTTTGAAATCATTTTTTTCACAAAAAACTAGAAACGTATTAATCACAAATCAAGTTATCAAACACTTAGCCTAGTTATGTATCAAATTTTTAGTAGTTTAGACAGTAAAGGGAGTGATAGGTCATAATCATCCAACCAAAAGCAAACTCAGGATATTCAGCTTTCATAAAACCTTATTCCATACTTACAAATAACTCCATGAATCATTTTAAAGGAAAACTTACTAACTTAAGACAATTTTCAACATATCAAGCAAATATACTACTCTAAAATGAACTTAAGCAATTAACAGAAATCATATTCAACTACATGGCAGCAAAATAGAATCTAGAATCTGAAATAAACCATAGGAGTTATTTCCAGATTTCAGAACAACTATATCTTACCCAAAATCAAAGCTAAGTACTCCTATCCTATCAAAACAGTCTCCAAAACTACCACAGTTTCAAAACACAAAGCTAAAAAGCATGAGATTATAATTTCAAATATAGATTATAGCCAACTAAACTTCTTGTCCTAATTATCTAACTAGCTACCCTTAAACCAAACTTAAAAAAAAAAAACTTAGACCCCCCATTTTCAGTTATTTCTTCCTATTTTTTAAACTAGTAAGTTATAATGTCTATGTAACACCCCGTACCTTTAACCTAAGCTTTGACCATGATCCTAGACTTAGAAAACCATATAAAGAATGTGGGAATTGGAAATTTCCTCTTCAGCTGTAAGATGGTGGTTTATGACCATGAACAGTGACCGTATTTCAGTTTACGGGCCGTATTTCAAATCGTAAACTGAAACCAAGGATTTCTGAGCATTCTGGAATTTGGCAATTTGATGTCAAATGGTTAAATACGGACCGTATTTCAAAATACGGCCCGTATTTCAAAATGTATTTGGAATTTGGGACAACTTCCTTCATGAAAGTTGTAGAGCTTTGAAATACCTTTCCAACGGTATATTATGGGCATCAAACGGACATTTGTGCAAAGCGTTATGACCATTTTACTAAAGAGACGCAGTGTAGTCCATATGTCAAAATACGGACCGTATTTCAAAATACGGCCCGTATTTCAAAATACGGCCAGTATTTAACTGGGCCGAAAATCTAATTTTTCCAGAACAGTATATATTCATCCATATCAGTTCAAATCATTATTTTTCATTCCTTCAAGCCCTAGAACGACTTCCTACCCTCTTCCATCATCAAGAACACCAAGGTAAGTCTACTCTAATTATTCCAAATCAATTCTAATACCTATCCTTGTAATCTAAACAAGAAATCATCATTCCAAGACTAGGGTTTTCAAGAAAACCTATCTCAAGGTTCAAGAATGCAAGATTTTGGAAATCTTCTTCAAAGCTCAAGTCTTTAATTCAAGTTTTGGAGCAATTAAGGTATGTAGAACTTCCATCCACATGAGGGAATCTCTACATTCTTCCCCATGCTCCGTTTCTTGATATCCATGAAGTTCAAACCCTAGGGCATTAAACCCAACATATTGGTAGCCCGTATTTATGTATTTATGTACATGAATTTTGAATCTATATTCGTTATTGTATTCCTAATCTTCCATTACGGTTATTAGGAACCCTAGCTTAATCCATGAATCATGAATTCTTCCTCATGTATTCTCATTATGTTTATATGAAACTTTATGATTTTATGTAGCAAGTTACAAGCATGTTTTCAAGTCAATTATATATATATAATTATGAACTATTGTTATTACTCATGAATCAAGAACATGTTTGCAAGACTACGACAAGTTATCTCATGAAACCATATTACAAGATATTTCATGAAACCATGTTTACAAGTTATTTCATGAAATCATGATTACAAGTTATTTACAAGTTATTTCACGAAAATCATGGGCTTCTTAGCCAACTATATTATGTTCATGTTTTGGGAATTGCTTAGTTAACCGAGAAAGCTCAGATAGCCTGAAACTACGTAGCCACCGTAGGATAAGGGTTGTCAGCAAGGAGGCAACACCTTCATTATGCAGTTTGGATCCTTACATGCTTATTATTACTTAAATCTCATATCCCTGGCAAGGTTGTGAGTGTTCTGCTGGTAGGACGCAAGTACCAGACCATGTTGTCGGTTATACTATAGCATTCCCCACGTTACAAGCAGTTTACATACATGTATTCCCATTGATTTACTGTTTTCAGACTTTACTCACGTTTTATGCTCATGTCCAAGTTACATTCAGTTTCAGTTCATGTCCTATACCTATACTGTGCCATGTTCTTCATTTCAGCAGGTTTTACATACTAGTACTATTCACCATGTACTAACGTCCCTTTTTCCCGGGGCCTGCACTTCACGGTGCAGATACCGATTTTCAGGAGCATACACCTGCGCAGTAGGATCACTTCAGTTATCAGCTTATTGGTGAGCCCCACTTCACTCGGGGTTCAACATGGAGTCTGCATTAGTATTCAGTTTATGGTAGTCCAGGGCCAGGTCCTGATAGTTAGTATTCAGACATGTTTTTAGAGGTTTCATAGACAGATATTAGTTCACAGAGTCAGTGGTGTTTTTCTTGTTTGCAGACTATTATGTTTTCATGATATTTTATGCTAAGAGATAAATTCAAGACTTTATTCCGCAAATTTACATTTTCATGATTTATTTAAATTGCATCATATAGATTATGTTATTTTGATGCCCATGTTGACAAGAAAGCCATGAGGTTCGCTCGGACACATGCAAGCAAGGCCCGAGTGCCGTGTTACTCCCAAGCCATGGTTCGGGGCGTGACAAAGCTTGCAAGGTTGTGAGTGTTCTGCTGGTAGGACGCAAGTACCAGACCATGTTGTCGGTTATACTATAGCATTCCCCACGTTACAAGCAGTTTTACATACATGTATTCCCATTGATTTACTGTTTTCAGACTTTACTCACGTTTTATGCTTATGTCCAAGTTACATTCAGTTTCAGTTCATGTCCTATACCTATACTGTGCCATGTTCTTCATTTCAGCAGGTTTTACATACTAGTACTATTCACCATGTACTAACGTCCCTTTTTCCCGGGGCCTGCACTTCACGGTGCAGATACCCATTTTCAGGAGCATACACCTGCGCAGTAGGATCACTTCAGTTATAAGCTTATTGGTGAGCCCCACTTCTCTCAGGGTTCAACATGGAGTCTGCATTAGTATTCAGTTTATGGTAGTCCAGGGCCAGGTCCTGATAATTAGTATTCAGACATGTTTTTAGAGGTTTCATAGATAGATATTAGTTCACAGAGTCAGTGGTGTTTTTCCTGTTTGCAGACTATTATGTTTTCATGATATTTTATGCTAAGAGATAAATTCAAGACTTTATTCCGCAAATTTACATTTTCATGATTTATTTAAATTGCATCATATAGATTATGTTGTTTTGATGCCCATGTTGACAAGCAAGCCATGAGGTTCGCTCGGACACATGCAAGCAAGGCCCGAGTGCCGTGTTACTCCCAGGCCATGGTTCGGGGCGTGACAAAGCTTGGTATCAGAGCCCTAGGTTCAAGTGTCTTAGGGAGTCTATGAAACCGTGTCCAGTGGGGTCATTTTTATATGTGTGTGGCGCCCACACATATAAACAGTTGACCACCAAGACATTTAAGATTGTCTCACTTCTTTCAACTCTAGATCGTGCAATAGAGCTGTGTTCTCAGAAATCACTCGAACTCATGTTTGTTTCCCATTCTACCGAATACGCCTAGTCTCAATGGATGAGGAAGATGTAAAGCTAGTCGTTATCGATATGTTTCTCTCCGATAGAGGCATCAGGAATTATTCTAACTCGTGTCATGAAGCTTAGAGCAGTAAGTAACATTCTCTTTCCATCGAATTCTAAACGTATCGAATGCGTAAGCGGCGAGAAGGAAAATTCGAGACCCAAGACTTACCAAATAGTGCATGGTGTGTTTATCAGGTGATAATACCCTTTTAAAAACAAGTTTCGGCATGGCAGTATACATAGGTTATATACCTTACAGAATAAGTTTATTTGGATTATCTAACCATGGAGCTACCATATAAGGGTGATGGTTCATATTTAAGACCCTACGAGGTAGGATGTTATGAAGTTAACCGCATCAGGCATAAATTGTCCACAGTAGTTTTAAGTAGGAAATAGCCTAAGAGCCAATCACCTGTAATACTAGAAAGTATCGACTTTTTTTTAAGGATATATATATTTTTGTCATATGATCTATGCACATGACTAAGAAGGGACTGATGCGATAAGAAAACCACGAGCAGACGATATAAATTTTTGTAAGGTTAGTTTTAAATTATTTCAGCTTATTCAGATCAGACCTAGAGAGTATGACGTTAGTAAGCTACTAAAAGAAGCAGATATTACTACGAGATAAAAGATATGACAATTTTCTCTTAGGTTATGTGATTAAATATTTATCCCTGGTGTATAGTATGATATAAATTTTGAAAGTGTATAGAGAGTTTGGGGTTAGTTGATCCAATTCCTTGTTTAAGACAGATGAAATTTTCCTAAGTGTGATCCATGTCTATAGTTCAAAATGATAGTATATAACTCCAGAATAGAGTCAGATAAAGAGGAAAAGTTAGAAATAACCTTATGCTTCACTTTAGTACTCAGAGAAGAGTTAGAGATTATGATGCTAGTAAGTGGTCAACAGAAGCATAGTGAGTAAGTTTGAATAGACACAGTGAATTAGAAAATTTCAGCAGAGTTAGTAGAAATACGATTTGAGTTACTTAGTCAAGTTAGCACTACTAAGGTAACTGCCTGAATACACCGAAGGCGTGTTAGAACCCAAAGGGTTTAAGTTAAATTCGAGGTATAGAAATTGGTGAAAGAACAAAATCATCTAAGCAGTAAGAGAGCAAGCTACAGAAGAAGAGTCTTTAAGAGTTATCAGAAAAGAGTTTTCCCCAAGACTGACAAAGCTAGCATGCCAGTTATGTACACTAGAAACTCGTTCATTTAAGTAATCCAGTTTTCCCAGTAAGTAAGACTTGCTTGAAGTAAGCGGAAGAAATTAGTCGTCAGTATTTTTTAGGACATTAGCAGATCCATTAGATGACCACTTATCGCTAACTCGAGAGATCCACAAGCTTTAAATGTTAAGTTTTGAACTAAGGGGGAGATTGTGTGATAAGGTACCGATATAGATTATGTGTTTCGTAAGTTGATAGGTGTTGAGGAGATTATGTTAGAGCATCACAGTTTTATGAACCAAAAATAAGATGCGTAAAATGTGTTTTTTATCATGTTGTTGAGATCAAGTACTAGGTAATTATGTTATAAGATAAAGTTGTAGAGCGAATAGTGGGTTTTAAGGGTATAACAGTTCCAATTCCAGAGTAATTCATGTATTATGTGGTATTAATGACCAGGCGTACTCTACTCGTGCCTTTCATACCCATACCATGCCCATGTTAGAGCTTTACACTCCATGTTTAAGATACAAGAATTAAGACTTCATACGATGGTAAGGTATGCAAGGGAATGTCCTTTCATGTTTTGCACATCAGGTGTGCTCGTGTCTAAAGTTAAAAAAAAAAACCGCATTCAGGTCTCACGTATCTATCATGCTTTTATACTCATGTCTATGTTCTAGCATCTAAGTGCTTTTCAAATCTGATGATGATCTTGACCCTTATGGTTATGTTATCCATGTTATCATATACTCGTGCCTTAATTCATTTCGCTATGTATTCCACTTATAGCGGTATCGTAATAATGATTTTGTGAGATAATAATGAAGGTGAACCAAGATGGATGTCCTATCCATGATTCTATGTAATTCGTGCTTACATTCCTTTAGCTAAGGTCTTACGATTATGATGACATGATTCCTTTTTCCTTTTGCTAAGTATCTAGGCCTTATTATGTTCAAGGTGACTTTCTACCTTTGTGTTAGATGCTCAAGAAACGAATTATTCATGCCTATAATCTATTCCTTCATGAGCCTTATTTATAACAAGGGCATTTACTTACAGTGATAAGAGTAAGCTGTGTTGAACCATGTCCTATTCTTTCAATATATCTAAGTTCTAAAAGTAATACTTTATCCATGCCTTACGCCTATGAGTACCCAAGAGTTAGCCTACAATTGTACTCCATGCAAGTCACACGTATGCCTTAGTCTTACTTCAATGTTCATGAACTCAAGTCCATACGCCATGGTATGTAGGTACTCATATAAACGCCATATTTTTCATGGTCCCATGCCCATGTCATCCTATTCACGTTTCATGCCATATGAATCACGTTCCCATATACGCATGTTCCATGTTACGTCCTCCATGTATAATGCACCATGCCATGTCTGTTCTCTAGAGCAAAGTATCTCATGTGAATAGTACCAATAATTCTTTTTCTCTCAGTCCTCTATAATTCGCTCATGAGAATGAGCAAGATGAGCTAAGGAATTCATAATCATGATTAACAGCTAACAAGATAAGCAGAAGTAAGGTGCATTCCTATATTCAAATAGATAACTTTTCATATAACCTGTGGTACTTATCTCAAGAGTATACTACTCAGATTCGACGTATTCATGTCATGCCTATGCTAGAGATTTATGAATACCTATGTTAGGATCATATTCTTGTTATACGATTCAAGTCTGTTGCATTCGCATCGAGTTGCGCTTACATTCAAAGCCTAAGTCATACTCCTATCTCATATTACCATGGTGACATACGAACGTCTGTGATTAAGTCTCTAAGTATCCAAATCCTACACGCGCTTAGTATTCAACCCACGTGTTGTAACAATCGTGTTTTCGATATTCAGATCCCATGTTACGATATCCATTTTCACACGTATTTGTATCTCATGACAGTTTAGCACTCATGTATTCATGTCATCCAGTTTCATGTATTTATGTCCCACGTCATGCGTCTCATGCCCAGGTAATCATGTCATGTTCGTGCCTATTTCCAGTACTTCTGTCATTCATGCCTACGGATTTTCTTCCAAACCCCATGCATAGTAATCATATAATCATTCAGCCAATGTCCGTGTGTTCAAGCCAGCTCAGTATTTATGTTAGCTACATACATGATGCAGTAATCACGTTATGTCACATCATGCTTATTAAGATACCGTGTGAGTTGTGTGTTGGTACTTTAGTTAGTTGGCAGGCGTTTGAGAAATGTCGTGAGGGTCCGGATTATGAAGGAAGTCCTACCATAAATTTTGTAGATTCCAGAGTTAGTAGCGATTCTTAACCACTAGTCATAAATCGAGGACAAATGTTTCATGATTCTCATTCATGTAGGCGCTACTCAGTTTCATGTTCCCCATGTACATGTTTCCATGTAATCACGTATTCAGTTCTCATGATCCATGACCATGTTCCCATGTAACCATGTCAAGCTCTTATGTTTTACGTCATGTTTCTTTCATGTTCATGAATTCAAGCCATGTCCAACCATGTTCTTAACCATGACCCATCATTCGAGGACGAATGATCCCAAGGGGGAGATATTGTAACACCCCGTACCTTTAACCTAAGCTTTGACCATGATCCTAGACTTAGAAAACCAGATAAAGAATGTGGGAATTGGAAATTTCCTCTTCAGCTGTAAGATGGTGGTTTACGCCCATGAACAGTGACCGTATTTCAGTTTACGGGCCGTATTTCAAATCGTAAACTGAAACCAAGGATTTCTGAGCATTCTGGAATTTGGCAATTTGATGTCAAATGGTTAAATACGGACCGTATTTCAAAATACGGCCCGTATTTCAAAATTTATTTGGAATTTGGGAAAACTTCCTTCATGAAAGTTGTAGAGCTTTGAAATACCTTTCGAACGGTATATTATGGGCGTCAAACGGACATCTGTGCAAAGAGTTATGGCCATTTTACTAAAGAGACGCAATGCAGTCCATATGTCAAAATACGGACCGTATTTCAAAATACGGCCAGTATTTAACTGGGCCGAAAATCTAATTTTTCCAGAACAGTATATATTCATCCATATCAGTTCAAATCATTATTTTTCATTCCTTCAAGCCCTAGAACGACTTCCTACCCTCTTCCATCATCAAGAACACCAAGGTAAGTCTACTCTAATTATTCCAAATCAATTCTAATACCTATCCTTGTAATCTAAACAAGAAATCATCATTCCAAGACTAGGGTTTTCAAGAAAACCTATCTCAAGGTTCAAGAATTCAAGATTTTGGAAATCTTCTTCAAAGCTCAAGTCTTTAATTCAAGTTTTGGAGCAATTAAGGTATGTAGAACTTCCATCCACATGAGGGAATCTCTACGTTCTTCCCCATGCTCCGTTTCTTGATATCCATGAAGTTCAAACCCTAGGGCATTAAACCCAACATATTGGTAGCCCGTATTTATGTATTTATGTACATGAATTTTGAATCTATATTCGTTATTGTATTCCTAATCTTCCATTACGGTTATTAGGAACCCTAGCTTAATCCATGAATCATGAATTCTTCCTCATGTATTCTCATTATGTTTATATGAAACTTTATGATTTTATGTAGCAAGTTACAAGCATGTTTTCAAGTCAATTATATATATATAATTATGAACTATTGTTATTACTCATGAATCAAGAATATGTTTGCAAGACTATGACAAGTTATCTCATGAAACCATATTACAAGATATTTCATGAAACCATGTTTACAAGTTATTTCATGAAATCATGATTACAAGTTATTTCACGAAAATCATGGGCTTCTTAGCCAACTATATTATGTTCATGTTTTGGGAATTGTTTAGTTAACCGAGAAGGCTCAGATAGCTTGAAACTACGTAGCCACCGTAGGATAAGGGTTGTCAGCAAGGAGGCAACACCTTCATTATGCAGTTTGGATCCTTACATGCTTATTATTACTTAAATCTCATATCCCTGGAAAGGTTATGAGTGTTCTGCTGGTAGGACGCAAGTACCAGACCATGTTGTCGGTTATACTATAGCATTCCCCACGTTACAAACAGTTTTACATACATGTATTCCCATTGATTTACTGTCTTCAGACTTTACTCACGTTTTATGCTCATGTCCAAGTTACATTCAGTTTCAGTTCATGTCCTATACCTATATTGTGCCATGTTTTTCATTTCAGCAGGTTTTACATACTAGTACTATTCACCATGTACTAACGTCCCTTTTTCCCGGGGCCTGCACTTCACGGTGCAGATACCGATTTTCAGGAGCATGCACCTGCGCAGTAGGATCACTTCAGTTATCAGCTTATTGGTGAGCCCCACTTCTCTCGGGGTTCAACATGGAGTCTGCATTAGTATTCAGTTTATGGTAGTCCAGGGCCAGGTCCTGATAGTTAGTATTCAGACATGTTTTTAGAGGTTTCATAGACAGATATTAGTTCACAGAGTCAGTGGTGTTTTTCCTGTTTGCAGACTATTATGTTTTCATGATATTTTATGCTAAGAGATAAATTCAAGACTTTATTCCGCAAATTTACATTTTCATGATTTATTTAAATTGCATCATATAGATTATGTTGTTTTGATGCCCATGTTGACAAGCAAGCCATGAGGTTCGCTCGGACACATGCAAGCAAGGCTCGAGTGCCGTGTTACTCCCAGGCCATGGTTCGGGGCGTGACAAAGCTTGCAAGGTTGTGAGTGTTCTGCTGGTAGGACGCAAGTAGCAGACCATGTTGTCGGTTATACTATAGCATTCCCCACGTTACAAGCAGTTTTACATACATGTATTCCCATTGATTTACTGTTTTCAGACTTTACTCACGTTTTATGCTCATGTCCAAGTTACATTCAGTTTCAGTTCATGTCCTATACCTATACTGTGCCATGTTCTTCATTTCAGCAGGTTTTACATACTAGTACTATTCACCATGTACTAACGTCCCTTTTGCCCGGGGCCTGCACTTCGCGGTGCAGATACCGATTTTCAGGAGCATACACCTGCGCAGTAGGATCACTTCAACTATCAGCTTATTGGTGAGCCCCACTTCTCTCGGGGTTCAACATGGATTCTGCATTAGTATTTAGTTTATGGTAGTCTAGGGCCAGGTCCTGATAGTTAGTATTCAGACATGTTTTTAGAGGTTTCATAGACAGATATTAGTTCACAGAGTCAGTGGTGTTTTTCCTGTTTGCAGACTATTATGTTTTCATGATATTTTATGCTAAGAGATAAATTCAAGACTTTATTCCGCAAATTTACATTTTCATGATTTATTTAAATTGCATCATATAGATTATGTTGTTTTGATGCCCATGTTGACAAGCAAGCCATGAGGTTCGCTCGGACACATGCAAGCAAGGCCCGAGTGCCGTGTTACTCCCAGGCCATGGTTCGGGGCGTGACAAAGCTTGCAAGGTTGTGAGTGTTCTGCTGGTAGGACGCAAGTAGCAGACCATGTTGTCGGTTATACTATAGCATTCCCCACGTTACAAGCAGTTTTACATACATGTATTCCCATTGATTTACTGTTTTCAGACTTTACTCACGTTTTATGCTCATGTCCAAGTTACATTCAGTTTCAGTTCATGTCCTATACCTATACTGTGCCATGTTCTTCATTTCAGCAGGTTTTACATACTAGTACTATTCACCATGTACTAACGTCCCTTTTGCCCGGGGCCTGCACTTCACGGTGCAGATACCGATTTTCAGGAGCATACACCTGCGCAGTAGGATCACTTCAACTATCAGCTTATTGGTGAGCCCCACTTCTCTCGGGGTTCAACATGGAGTCTGCATTAGTATTCAGTTTATGGTAGTCCAGGGCCAGGTCCTGATAGTTAGTATTCAGACATGTTTTTAGAGGTTTCATAGACAGATATTAGTTCACAGAGTCAGTGGTGTTTTTCCTGTTTGCAGACTATTATGTTTTCATGATATTTTATGCTAAGAGATAAATTCAAGACTTTATTCCGCAAATTTACATTTTCATGATTTATTTAAATTGCATCATATAGATTATGTTGTTTTGATGCCCATGTTGACAAGCAAGCCATGAGGTTCGCTCGGACACATGCAAGCAAGGCCCGAGTGTCGTGTTACTCCCAGGCCATGGTTCGGGGCGTGACAGTCTATTTAGTATAACATAATCTAACACTTAGCTCATTTTATAACTTTGAATAATAAAACAATCACAGAAACAACAATATTGAGTACTAGACTAAACATTTATGGCATTTCAAATAGTAAACCAGCTTAAACAAAGCATAATCATGACTGAAAATAGAAACAAGGATTGGAATAGGAGTTACCTCTTATTGGGGCAACCTAAAGACCAAAATAGGATTGAATCTTCAAACTTCAAACCACTAAATCCTTTTGATCCTCAAAAATCACCTTTCTTTATATTTTACATCTTGTATATCTATATATATTGAATAGATATTTATAGTATTTCTGATAAAAACTGTTTTTGTGTACATATATTTCTTGTATATCTCTTATATTTTTAGCGTATGCTTTTAAATTTTCAAAAAAAGGGTACTCTCTTCCAACTCCTAAACTTGCTATTTTTAGAATTTTCCAAATTAGGGAATCGTAGGGTAAAAACGGAAACCTCATCCTATGTTTTCCCCCTAAAAAATCTTAAAATTGTACCCTATAATAGATAATTCGAAATTCTCCACATAGGACAACAAAATCCAACCAATTTGTACCCTAAAATCTATCCAATAATCAAATAAAAATCTAAAAAAAAAATCAAAATAGTACAAAACAGCCTATATTCCAACGGTATAGTTGTACTAATTAGTACAATTGGATAAAATCCCCAATTCATGTACTTCAAATTAGGGAATTGCTAGGAAATTTCCCCTAGGTTTTGATTCTGTGGTGCTAAGGTGCACAAGATGGCTAAGGGATCGTGGCCTTGCCCATGGAAACCTTAACCCAATCAAAAATCGAGTAACATCCTAGTTTAAAGATTAATTTAGATAGCAAAAACAAAATTCGAAGGGAACTGAACCTGGAAACCATAAAAGCACACGGTTAAGATAAAAAAAACCCTCAAACAATTAGCGAAAATAAGCCCAAAATCGCCATGAATTGATGGCATAATTAAAACCCTAGAAAATCGCCTCTATCGCCTGAAAATGAGAAGAGGGGTGACGGATTGAGGAAATGAAGTTGGGGGGGGGGGGGGGGGGAAGTTATTTTACAAACTTCTCACCCCTTATTTTTTTTAAACTTTTGCCCACTTAAGTTTTAAAACTTAACAAACAGCCCCCCCCCCCCCCCCCCCCCCAAAACAAAATCCTATTTTAATAATTATAAACTATATATCATTAAGTAAAATAATTATTTAGGCAAATTAAAATTTAAGACTCGCAAAATTAAAATATTAGCTTTAAGACAAGGCCAATATTGATATAGTTCCGGGTAATACTTAAAATGTGAAAAATGCAATTAAAATGAGCCGCAATTAACACGTTGTTTAATTTAACAATTTTCCCGAACTAGATGGAGTGGGATGAAAGTAAATAACTCGCATTTCTTATATTTCTCAAATTTTCAGGAAATAATAATTAAACGTCATTTTTGCAATTTCACAGGGTTTTTGAAATTTTAAAATTGAAGGGAAGTGTCCTTACTCCGTCTTTGACTCGGGAAATTTGAAAAAAAAAATACGCGTCTTATGAGATGAAAATTAGGTGTTAACAATTGCCCCTTCGGAGTTCGAGTATGGCAAGGCCATCCTTGAGCTACGAATTTTGACAAATCTAATTTTTACCGAGTAAGAGAGACTACAACTTTCTTTTTATGCAAAATTTTGAAAGTATGGCCGGACCCCGGTCTCTGGGCTTCCTACATATCTCAGGTTACATGAGAATTCCGGCCGTTTGTAGTTCTGACTCTAAGAGGACAAAAATAAAGAAATTCTAATTATCTCAAGATGTCCCGAGATAATCATAAGAAATATGGCCGAGCCTCAAAATTTGAGTAGCCTACATATCCCTGGCTTTTGGGAATCAGGCCAATTGTAGTTCGACTCTATAGCCAGAAAAGGAATATCCCTTTATGTGGGAACCCTTTGACAATTTCCGGTAAAATCCGACCGGAGACCCTTTTTTGGAAGATTTTTAGGGTTTAGTTACTTAAAGTGATGTTTCAACCCCGGTGCAGAAAGATTGACTCTCGTACACAGTTTTTGATCGGTTGCCCAAGAAGATTTTCACGTTTGCTCGGCATGTCTTGAGTCTGGCTCTTTTGGTCCCATCTTGGTAGCTTTTGGCCGTCTCCAAATGCTGAGTCCTGCATGTTAGTAATTTAAATTTTTTATCTTTATCATAAATGTCATACCTGTGCAGCATTTTTGCCCTTTGTTTTAGGGGTTAACTTTGTCAGTTTTCGTCATTTGTCCGGCTCTTGGCGAACACGCATCCGTTTTCTTTCTTCCTTTCCTGTAAGTGCGTGCTTTTATGTGTATATATATTTTTAAATAATTTTGACTACTTTGGATAATAATCCCGATACTTCAGTTGGCTCTTTTCTCGTCATTTTCAGATATTTTCGTTCTTCAATGATAACTTCCGTTGGGATCTGGGTCGGGCTATACTGCATTCTTGCGAAACCTTCACACCCCACTCCGGCTTTTGTTTTCGTAAGCAGGATGCTATTGGTGAATACCACGTTTTCAACTGCGGGGTCATTTTTGTTTCTCACGACATCCGCTACCCTTGAAAATTTGGGATCACATCATTTTCACATACTGCGGTAACTGTCGCAAATCTGGTGTCATCTGCATCGTTATCTTCATACGACGTCTGCGGTATACCAGTTCGAGACTACATCACTTATATACAAAAATACCCAAATGAAGACTGCACATCAGAGTGCAGCATCATATTCCTTTCATGATGACTACTAACCTCTGTGTCCAGAATTACAACATTTAGTCAGAATATTCAAGTTAACAACTGCCTACTCAAGTGCGGGGTCTTTTCTCATGACAACCGCTATCCCATGAACAAGAATTACATTAACTTGAGATAAACTGTAGTAGCAACCGCAAATCTTGATGTAGGAATCACATTCGGATTTCAACGATTGTGGACATCAACCTCAGAATTATGCTATCTATTTTTGGCTATATATGGACGGCGACTACAGCCCCTTCGGCATGAAGTCGTATCGCCTAAATCGTCATTTTGAGAAATGAAGTTTACCTCGGCGGCAAGACTGACACGCTCCTTTTTTGAGTTCGAGCTAGAATACCCTCCTATCGACAGGGTTCACACCTTCAAAAAGGACTAGACTCTTTCGCAGTGAATACATCACTACAATGCCAATATCAACTCTTTGTCTTCAAATCATAGATTGTTAGGATGAAAACTGTAACCACCCTTCGGGCCAGAATTAATTCATCTTTGCTGACATTCCATGTCGACGATCTTAAATTTGATGTCAGATATGTCACCTAATTCAAGCGAGAACTGCGCTTACCAAATTTACGATGTCTAATCAGTTAATGTATCAAAGCAAGCCATGCGGCGTCTAGGCCGGGGTCTCAATACCTTATACAATGTTGTTTAGTGGAGACCAGACTTCGGTAAGCTGTGCTTATATCTTTCAGTAGTCTTAAAACTGTAATAATTTTTCTCTTTCTAAAATTTTTTGTGCTCTACAAAATGAACAAACTCGTCAGTGTAAAATAACCTTACTTAAGGAGAATTTCATTACACTTTTTGTGGATACCCTTTTTTGCCATTTCTTCTTGAGATTTCTTCTTCGTTTTGCTTTGTCATTGTTATCCCTGTTTCAAACATTTCTAGCAAACAAGTTAGTGTAAATATCCTTTCTTGTTTGTTCCTGCATCCACAGAAACATTTATGAGTTTCCTATATGGTCGACCGCTCTTTCTGCATGGGGATTTCTACCGTTCACACTTTGGCAGGAAAGAATGCTCATTTTCCTTGAAAATCTTTTGTTTTCGCAAAGAGGAAATTCTTTGGGCGATGATTTTTTGAAAATATATATATTTGTAGTAATAAATCTATATTAGTGGTATATATATATATTTGAAAATGATATATTTTATACGCAGCCTTTTAATGTCATGACATTGGTTACTCGAACAAAGTCCTCTATTACTTCTTCTTCGTCTTGATCTTGTCTTGCACTAAAATTTTCGAATCCCTTTCGAAAATTTTGCCCCAGTTTATATACATCTTTGTACAAAATCGGATTTCGTCATGTCGAAGGAATTTTTGAGACCTTTTCAAAAATTCTGCCCCAGTGTAAGGAAGTACTTGTTAATTCTGGATTTTATCGCGTCGAAGGAATTTTTGAGATCCTTCTTGTTACACCCCGAAAGATTTTGCGCTACGAGATCGTAGACGGCGTGTTACGAGCTCGGAAAAGAGTAAAGTCATACAAGGATTAGGGATGAAGATTAGGTGATCTAAGTCTAAGAATATATACATATATGACATTTGGAGACCACATGGTGTGAATTGGTTCATATGTTACTTGACGAAAAGCCCTCGTTACAGTAAGCTAAATGGGGCCCACGCCCCGGGAGTTTTATAAAGGACATGTGAAGAGACATATGATTAGTATATGGGAAGTTTAGCAAGTCCTAAAAAGGACCCTTAAGCCAAATATGGGCATAAGCCCTCCAAAGAGATGATTTAAGGAAATGTTTTCGGATGATCTAGATCGGAGGGGCCAAAACACCCTTATAACTTTGGAATTTGGACAAACGACAAGAATAAAAGTTGTAGATAATTGAATTAGATTTCCAACCATAGGTAGCGGGCCCTCACACAATATCGTCATCAATAGTTATAACCTTTTTACTGAACGAAGGCGCAGGCAGAAAAATTAAGGCTGCGCGAACGCGCCCAAAGGGTGCGCGAACGCGCAGAAGGAATTCACTATTTAAAGGGGGAGACCCCCTCATTTTCGACCAAACACACCCAAAACTTCATCGAATGTTCCAGAAAAGTTCCCAACTTTCCAACACCAAATTGTGTATAGTTGCGATTACAAAATTGTGTATTGAGGCGTTGTGCCTTAAGCTCAAGGTGGAGGAGTGAATATATAGCAATATTACCAAGAGAAAGGTATGAATCTTTTCCTATTTATGTTAATACCGGCTTATTTACGAAGATAACATGGTAAAATAATTGTATAGCGGGTTGGTTAGTTATGGAAGTTGGAAAACAGCGTCTGGGCTGTTCTATGGATTACTTTGGAGTTGGAGAAGATGCTATTGACGTTGGTATGGTTATTGTTGTTGTTGGTTGTTCAATTGAGGACTCGGGCTAGGCATATAAGTAGGGGAGATGCTGCCCGCCGTTTTTCGGCAGAATATAGAATAGTTTGATTTGAAACTTGGAATAAGTATGCGATAAAGAGGCAAACGTTAGTGTAAATCCTCTTAAATGTAGACTTGCGAGCTCGGACGAATAAGCGTAGCTAATAGGAGGTTTAACAGGTATGTTAAGGCTCGTCCATTTCTTTCAAAGGCATGATTCCTATGATTATAATTCCATAAATGTTTTCATAGCCTCCGTATTTCCAAAAGTTAGATGTTTATGATTCTAAGGCATGATTTTTTTTCCCGATAGCCCGTAAATGTTTTCCAAAGTGTTCGTATTTTTCCAAAACAGAGGTTTATGATTTTGTAAACTCTTATGACAACAATGATGGACATGTTTTTATCATGATGACAATGTTGCCAAAGATGAGACTATTTTCTATGATGACTATGATGAGGACGATTTCATGTTTAAAGGTTCCAAGTTATGATTTTAATGACGATATGAGATTATTGAGCTATCTTTTGACTTCCTTAATTTTATTCATTGTTGTTAGTCTCACCTAATAATAATTGTTCCTTCAAGGTGAGATAAAGCAATGATGATTATTCCATAATATAATCGGAGGTTACCGACCTTACGTCACTCTGATAGAGACATAACTTTCCTTGGGCTCTCCTGCATGCTGCTTATATGATATATGTATATGTAAATGGGGAATGTAGGAAAAGGGGCCAGAGCGTTATAGACGCGTAACCATCTGATCAGTTGGTATAATATGATCTCATCCCGGACGCGGGATGCCCGGACGCTGGACATATGTGGTTAAATGGATCGGAGCCGACGCCTCGGCAACATGAAATGTTCTATTTTATGTATACATGAACAAGAAATGTTTTTCAAAGAAAGTTAAGCATGCATGGCATCCGCCCTAAGAGGCATCCTGATGTACAAGTTATTCTCTTATCACATGATATGTTCTATATGTCTTATTATATTATTGTTCATGCCTTACATACTCGGTACATTACTCGTACTGACGTCCCTTCTTGTGGACGCTGCGTTCATACCCGTAGGATCAGGTAGCCATTCGGATGGTGCGCATCAGTAGGACCTCCCCTCAGTAGCAGTCAATACGCTCCATTGATCCGGAGCTACAACGTTTTTGGTATGCTATTCGGTTACGTACATATATTGGTACGACAGGGCCTTGTCTTGTCATTTCTACAGTTTGTACTCTATAGAGGTCTGTAGACAGTGATATATAGTCGTGATATTATGCAGCCTCGTCGGCGTTTATTTTGTTATACAGTATATATGTGCAGTGGCCAAATCGGCTCACGCTGTTATTCTCAGTGTTTATGTTTATATGTATGCGTTGGCCGTGAGTTCCAGGTACGGTGTCTTTTATGTTAATTGTTCGGGAGACAGTATAGCTCAGTTACAGATTGTATATGGGCCCATGATAGTCAGTGAGAAGTAAATGCAAGCACAGGAGTGCCTTGCCAGTAGTGGTCGGGCACTTGTTACGGCCCATCGGTTTGGGTCGCGACAAAAGTGGTATCAGAGCAGTTCGTCCTAGGGATTGTCTACAGACCGTATCCGGTAGTGTCCTGTTTATGGGTGTAAAGCCGGCCACACTTATAAACGGGAGGCTGCGGGGCATTTAGGAATCATTGACCTCTTCTTCTGTCTTAGATCGTGCGATAGAGCCAAAGTCTAGAAAAGATCGCTTTTGATCCTTCTTCCTGCAGGTAAGTGCAGACTGACGAAAGATGAAGAGATCAGCCTCGAACAGTGGGGGTGCTAAGAAGGCCCCTAGAGTATACCCAGGACCCCAGGCTGCAGGACCGAGTCGGAGGAGCCTCAGTTATTCCATTGAGACTGATCCCTCGGAGGACCCAGCGACGATTCCTCTAGAGTTTTTGACTCCCAGGGAGGACGACCCCCTAGAGGACAACTATGATACAGATCCGTCTGGGACACCAGAAGAGGAGATCCCCGAGGCCGTGCCAGCTTCTCCTATGGTGGAGCACTTCGTCAGACCAGCCTCCTCGGTGAGTGTTACGGATTACTCTAGCCCTCTATCCTGGCCGTCGGTGAACCAGGAGTTTCCCAGTTATTTATGTCCCTCGGACTCAAATGAGAGAGATGATGAAGGCCAGACGAGCAGATGGTGGGTAGACGATGACGAGAAGTACACTTCACCTTATAGTCCACCAGATCAGACTAGAGATCGATCGGCTACAGGTATATAAGCCTTTAATGGAATTTTCTATGTAAGTGTATTTGCTGTAGACTAGTACTTAATAGCGGCGAGCGGAAATCCAAGGGGTCGATAGCCAAGTATTTACAAGTAATGGCGACCAAGGTGTTTTCGCCACCAATGGGAATCTGGAAATCTAGGATGAAAAGTAGTTATACATACATATAGAAGGTGAATATTGAGGATTAAAACGGCCAAAATAATAATCGTCTAGTCGGAAGAGTAAGAGACCCTTTCTAATTCGGAGGGAGATGCGTTACGGGAATGTTTTGGAATCTGTTAAGACCTCAACTTGCTCTAGATTATATGATGAAGGTCATGCAGTAAGGTGGGTGCGATTATATCAACCCTAACACACCGGATCTTATCAGAGTTTCAAGGTTAAGCGTGCTGGAGTGAGAGAAATATTATGATGGGTGACCCCCTGGGAAGCGTGCAAAAAAAAAGTTCTATGAATTTAGACATAAGAGACAAATGAGAAGCTAGAGTAGCCTAAGGAAAATTGTAATATGCGGAGTGGTTGGAAACCTTAAGAGGTCACATAGGACGAGGCATACTAGATCAGTGATAAGAAAAGAGGTGCATCACAGCTTTAGAATGAGGATGAGTTAAGTAGCGTTTGGAAATACTTTGTAAGCAAGGCGTTAGAAATTATATATATGAATGTGTATGATATCCCATATGTGGATGTATCAACGGGTATGTGTATCCCAGCAACCGGCGTTGCGGTATATTGAAGGCATTGATCGAACAGGATAATAAAGTTCAAGTGACAGAAGAACGTTACCAGGTAAGCTGATGTTACTTTCACTACAAGTTAGGTTTGGAAAGTTCTAATGTAATGACATCCGGGAAAGGAAGAAAGTGAGTATGTGGAATGGAAGGTAAAGAGACCAAAAATGTGGAAAATAATAATAATAATAATAATAATAATAATAATAATAATAATAATAATAATAATAATAATAATAAGAAACATGAGGGAGTGAAGCCTCTAAGAGAGACGACGGGCAAAACACGAGACTATTTGGGTAAAAATTCGAAGGTAGGCATGTGAAAGGGATAAAGTCTGGTAGCATGGAACAAAAGAGGAATGTGTGGGGTCAGAGAACGGACTTCGATAAGTGGGACTAAAAGGATAGTGACCACAACGAGAAATGTGAAGTAAGAGAAAGAATGATTAAGCCTTGCAACGATGCTAAAAGATTTCCAACTCTCGAAAGATATTTATATATATATATATATATATATATATATATAAAGGGACAAATGTGTAGTCATATTGACATGGTTGCCTTGGACATGGAGAAGCTTTCCTAAAAGGTGACTTAAAAATAGAACGAATTCGCACGTTTAATGGAATATCTCATGAACTTCATGGGCGATACTGTAAATAACAAGAGGAGAAGAACGCTCGAGAAGGAAGGAACCAAAGGAAGGTTAAGGATGAAAATAGGGAAGGTATACCAATGGGCTGAACGGAAAAACAAATTAAAAAAAAAAAAAAAGAGGAAAGCATTTAGGAGTAAAGTAACTGAAAACCTTCAACCACGAGGGTAAGAAGGATACTCTGATGAGTTAGCTGTAGGAAACCGATCAATCATCGATATAAGAACGAGGATGATGGGGCAACATAAATGATTCGGAAATTAATGACATAGAACAACAATTCCTGTAAAGACCGAGAAATGCGATCATAGAGGAAATAGAATGAAATGTAAGGAACGTGCATGGAGGACAACATGGCCGTGAAATCAGAAAGACAGATGAAGGCCCGATGAACGAGGATGGAGAGAGAGTAAAATTGTAAGAATTCCATGCTGAGAGCAAGAAGTAGCAGGACACTCAAAAAACTTGGATGCGCAGCTGCAACACAAACGCGTGGTTAAGAAGAATTATGAGTAAGTGAGCTAAGCTGGCGAAGGGACTAGTAGTGGATGGAAGGTTCTAGAAATATTGATGATATAGACATAAATGGAAGGAGAACTCAAGGTAAGAATTTTTAGAGATATTATAAGCAAAGTCAGGAAGAAAGACGAGGAGTAAGGTATAACGAAGACTTCATAAAGGACGTGGTGAATCTCGATGTCCCCATTAACTGATGGGTCTAGGAAAACCGTTAGTTATCAAAGACAGAGGTGTGAAAAGACAGAAAAGAAGGCATCGGAATTGAATCTAACCCTTATAAGTATTCCAATTGAATATGAGAGTGTAACCAGCAAAAAGATAGATAGGTCAGACCATACGATGATAGAACCCCGGCCATAAGAAGGTCGTGAAGGGCGGCAAATAACTATCGAAGACGATGGATACTCAAAGGATATTGGGGTATTAGGATCTCCTTAATAAGGGGGGAAGAACTTATTAGACCTGAAAGGACTTATGACGTTCTCAAACACCAGAAGAAGAAATTTATTAGCTCGAGGCGTATCGGCATATCAAGAAGGTATCAGAAAGAAGCAGAAACGAATTGACAATAAGTGTACCATAAGGCAGACATAGGAAGAAAGTATGGAAGACACCTTAAGAGAATGTTTCACGCCGACATGAGCTATGCCATTTCTAGACCGTGGTTTGAAACACCCGTATCGGGCAAAATTGCGCCGTACCTAAGTATGCAACAACACATCCTAAAAGGGTAGTAAAGAGAGCAAGAAAGGTTTCCAAGTCAAATTCACAAGGATGACAGAGAGAATCACGGATCCAAGGATGACAACAAAAAAGGGGATTTTAGCATTGGAAGGGATAACAATTGTAGCAAAAAGTAACAACGATTGGTGGTTTGGTAATTTTCCGAATAAAAGAAGAACGCTGCTCTTATGAATGGTAATAAAAGGGTTCACCGGATATTAGAAAATATTTCATGGATTACTAATTATATCGAACATGAGAGCATATGCTATGGAATTATATGAACCGTCAACGTGAAGCTATGCCCAACTAATTGCAAAAAGGCCACATCAGAAAGCCAATAAGGAATAACGACGGATGAGCTGATCGCCGGTACAAGGGAAGTGAAGATAAATATATTTACATTACACGTAATGGAGTAAGAATTGCCGTAGTCCTATGCTTTTGGGTTGTATTGCGAGATCTGAGGGAAGAAGGTTAAAGAAACAGTGTGGCAGGAGCTCAAAGATATTGTGAGCTACGAATTTAGTTTGAACTCGGATTATGCGTTTCCCATCAGTGCAACTGTACTGCGAAGGATAATAGAAACATTACGTACATACGTATTTTGGATATTGACATGGCTAGTCTTGGAAAGGAACTGGGGAAAATAGCTTAAGGAACATAACCATTATACTCACTAGCGACAAAGTCATGTTGGATAAACACTCGGAATGTAAGGGTAAGAGAGATAGTGACGAGGATGTAAGGACTAATGAATCTGACCAATGAGCTACAAGGAGTTAGTACAGTGTATATCCAAGATCAACAGATATCAAAGAGAGTAGCCTGAGGTGGTACCGAAGGGATAAACGCAGAAAGGGCACCGTATATGAGAAAGGTAGTGGGTCACTAACAAGGAAACAAGGAACGAGAAAAAGAGAAATACTTACAAGACTATGAATAGTTATGGCACTATAAGTCAAGACTACAATAATGGAGACAAAACGAGAGTGAGATGCTAGTTAATTTCCGACCGTGTACATGAGGACAAAGAAGTCAAAGAATTTAACTGAAGGCAATGAAAGAGTTAAGGGAGAATGAGAAGAGACTGACCCAAGTTATAGTCTAAGCAAATGGTAATCGGACCCTAAGGGAAGAATAACGGTTCTAAGGAATCAAAAATGGTGTCGTGGGTTGGCAATACTGCAACATTCGAGGACGAATGTTTTTAAGGGGGGAAGGATGTTACACCCCGAAAAATTTTGCGCTATGAGATCGTAGACGGCGTGGTACGAGCTCGGAAAAGAGTAAAGTCATACAAGGATTAGGGATGAAGATTAGGTGATCTAAGTCTAAGAATATATACATATATGACATTTGGAGACCACATGGTGTGAATTGGTTCATATGTTACTTGACGAAAAGCCCTCGTTACAGTAAGCTAAGTGGGGCCCACATATAAAGGACATGTGAAAAGACATATGAGTAGTATATGGGAAGTTGAGAAAGTTCTAAGAAGGACCCTGAAGCCAAATATGGGCATAATCCCTCCAAAGAGATGATTTAAAGAAATGTTTTCGGATGATTTGGATTGGAGGGGCCCAAACGCCCTTATAAGTTTGGAATTTGGGCAAACGCCAAGAATGAAGGTTATATATAATTGAATTAGCTTTCCAACCATAGGTCGTGGGCAGTCACATGATATCGGGATCAATAGTTATAACCTTTTTACTGAACGAAGGCGTAGGCAGAAAAATTAAGGCTGCGCACGCGAACGCGCAGAAGGAATTCACTATTTAAAGGTCCAGGCAGAACCTGGACCGCTATTTAAAGGGGGAGAGCCCCTCATTTTCGACCAAACACACCCAAAACTTCCTCGAATGTTCCAGAAAATTCCCCAACTTTCCAACACCAAAATTTTAGACCAAAACCAGGTATAATTCCCAAATCCCGGTCCAGACGGCGTATAGTTGTGATTACAAAATTGTGTATTGAGGCGTTGTGTCTTAAGATCAAGGTGGAGGAGTGAATATATAGCAATATTACCAAGAGAAAGGTATGAATCTTTTCCTATTTATGTTAATACCGGCTTATTTACGAAGATAGCGTGGTTAAATAATTGTATAGCGGGTTGGTTAGCTATGGAAGTTGGAAACAGCGTGTGGGCTGTTCTATGGATTACTTTGGAGTTGGAGATGATGCTATTGACGTAGGTATTGTTATTGTTGTTGTTGGTTGTTGAATTGAGGACTCGAGCTAGGCATATAAGCAGGGGAGATGCTGCCCGATTTTCGGCAAAATATAGAATAGTTTGATTTGAAACTTGGAATAAGTGTGCGATAAAGAGGCTAACGTTAGTGTAAATCCTCTTAAATGTAGACTTGAGAGCTCGGACGAATAAGCGTAGCTAATAGGAGGTTTAACAGGTATGTTAAGGCTCGTCCCTTTCTTTCAAAGGCATGATTCCTATGATTATAATTCCATAAATGTTTTCATAGCCTCCTTATTTCATAAAGTTAGATGTTTATGATTCCAAGGCATGATTTATTTTCCTAGATAACCCGTAAATGTTTTCCAAAGTGTCCGTATTTTTCCAAAACAGAGGTTTATGATTTTGTAAACTCTTATGACAACAATGATGGACATGTTTTTATCATGATGACAATGTTGCCAAAGATGAGAATATTTTCTATGATGACTATGATGAGAACGATTTCATGTTTAAAGGTTCCAAGTTATGATTTTAATGACGATATGGGATTATTGAGCTATCTTTTGACTTCCTTAATTTTATTCATTGTTGTTAGTCTCACCTTATAATAATTGACCTTATAATAATTGACCTTATAATAATTGTTCCTTCAAGGTGAGATAAAGCGATGATGATTATTCCATAATATAATTGGAGGTTACCGACCTTATGTCACTCCGATAGAGACATAACTTTCCTTGGGCTCTCCTGCATGCTGCTTATATGATATATGTATATGTAAATGGGGAATGTGGGAAAAGGGTCAGAGCGTTATAGACGCGTAACCACCTGATCAGTTGGTATAATATGATCTCATTCCGAACGCGGGATGCCCGGACGCGGGACATATGTGGTTAAATGGATCGGAGCCGACGCCTTGGCAACATGATATGTTCTATTTTATGTATACATGAATAAGAAATGTTTTTCAAAGAAAGCTAAGCATGCATGGCATCCGCCCTAAGAGGCATCCTGATGTACAAGTTATTCCCTTATCACATGATATGTTCCATATGTCTTATTATATTATTGTTCATGCCTTACATACTCGATACATTACTCGTACTGACGTCCCTTCTTGTGAATGCTGCGTTCATGTCCACAGAATCAGGTAGCCAGTTGGACGATCCGCATTAGTAGGACCTCCCCTCAGCAGCAGTCAGTACGCTCCATTGATTCTGAGCTACAACCCTTTTGGTATGCTATTCGGTTACGTACATATATGGGTACGGCAGGGCCTTGTCCTATCATTTCTACAGTTTGTACTCCATAGAGGTCTGTAGACAGTGATATGTTGTCGTGATGTTATGCATCCTCATCGGCGTTTATTTTGTTATACAGTATATATGTGCGGCGGCCAAATCGGCTCACGTTGTTATTCTCAGTGTTTATGTTTATATGTATGCGTTGGCTGTGAGTTCCAAGTACGGTGTCTTTTATGTTGATTGTTCGGGAGACAGTATAACTCAGTTACAGATTGTATATGGGCCCAGGATAGTCAGTGAGAAGTAAATGAAAGCACAGAAGTGCTTGGCCAGTAGTGGTCGCGCACTTGTTACGGCTCATCGGTTTGGGTCATGACACTTCTAAAAAATTTTGCTCAGTGTAGAAGTTCTAATCAGTTCGTCCCTTTGAACTTGTCTATCAAAAGAATTTTGGAGGTCCTATAAAAAAAAATTCCCCAATCTCCATATAGGATTATCTTTGTCTTTCTTTTGCCAAGGCATCTCTCAGGTTTCTTAGGGTTTATTGGGAATTTTATTTGGAACGACCGAGTTCGGGAGAACACCTACGTATCCCAAATAGGAATTAGGTCACAACGTAGTTTGGGATAAATATATTGGAATTATTTGGTGAGACCAAACTCATAAGAGCGCCTACGTATCCCGAATGGGAATCAGGTCATAAGGTAGTTCAGAATACATGATTTTTAGTTTTTTTGGGTTAAAGCGACCGGGCTTGAAAAAAGCGCCTATGTATCCCCTTATAAGTATAGGGAATCAGTTCCTCGCGTAGTTCGTACATAAGATTTGGTTTTTGGTTTTCTACTAAAAGTTGCAAAATCACAAAGAATGGAAATGCAATTACAAGCAAATAAAACTAAAGCTACGAATCTCTGAAGTCATTTTCTTCCTCAAACATAGCATCTCTTGATGGTGTCTGAATTGATTGCTCTCGGCCACTCTTGGCCATCTATTTCAGCGAGGACAACTGTTCCTCCCGATAACACCTTTTGCACCATATAAGGCCCTTGCCAGTTTGGCGCAAACTTCCCTTTGTATTCTTCCTGATTTGAGAACCGTTTGAGCACCAATTCCCCTACTTGGAAAAGTCTAGTCCTCACATTTTTTCATCTATCAGAGCTAGTTGCTTATGCCTTTTGCAGATCCATTCTGCATCGTCCAATTCTGCTTCTTGTATGATTCAAAGAGAAGGGATTTTTACTTCGACTGGTATCACCGCCTCAGTGCCATAGACCAACAGGTATGCAGTGGCTCCGGTTGAAGTTCTGGCGATTGTACGATATCCCAGTAATGCATATGGCAGTTGTTCATGCCAGTCTTTGTAGTTATCAATCATCGTTTTGAGCATCTTCTTGATGTTTTTGTTGGCGGGTTCCACAGCTCCATTCATTTTTGGCCGGTATGCGGTTGAATTCCGGTGAGTGATTCGGAATTGTACACACATTTCTTTCATCAAGTGGCTGTTCAAATTAGCCCCATTGTCTGTTATGATCGATTCTGGGATGCTGAATCGGCATATGATGTTGTTGCGCACAAAATCCGCTACTACCTTCTTTGTTACTAACGCATAAGATGTCGCTTCCACCCACTTGGTGAAGTAGTCTATGGCGACCAAAATAAAACGGTGCTTGTTTGACGCAGCTGGCTCAATAGGTCCTATGATATCCATGCCCCAAGTGGCGAATGTCCAAGGCAACGTCATAACATTCAGTTCTGTTGGAGGGAACTTTATCAGATCTTCATGAATTTGACACTTGTGGCATTTCTGGACAAATTTGCTAAAATCTTCTTTGCTAGTACGAATCCGTTCATGTGAAGCCCGCAGATTCCAGCATGTACTTCTACAAGCAACCTTGTGGCTTCGACTGAGTCAACACATCTGAGCAAACCTAAATCTGGGGTCCTTTTATATAGAACATTCTTATTGAGGAAGAAATCATTTGCCAACTTCCTGATAGTCTTCTTCTGATTGATGGTGATTCCTTCAGGATATTCTCCTTTCTCCAAGTACATTTTAATGTCGACGTACCAAGGTTTTCCATGAATCTCTGCTTCTATAAAAGCACAGTGAGCTGGTTGATCTCTGATTTTGACTCTGACAGGATCAATGTATTTACTGTCAGGATGCTGAATCGTGGATGCTATTGTCGCCAATGCATCAGCAAACTCATTCTGGGTTCTTGGTATATGTTTGAACTTGACTTCTTGGAACCTATCCGCCAGTCTTTGCACAAGTCCAACATATGGTATGATCTTCTCATTTTTGGTGGCCCATTCTCCTTGAACCTGATGAATCAACAAATCTGAGTCGCCAATGAACTAAAGGTTTCGCACATCCATGTCAAGGACTAAATGAAGACCTATGATGCAAGCTTCGTATTCAACCATGTTGTTGGTGCAGCTAAAGTTCAACTTGGTGGCCCCTGGATAATATTGCCGTGAGTCTGAAACCAAAACGGCTCCGATTCCTGATCCTTTAAAGTTGACCGCTCCATCAAAGTATACTTTCCAGCCTAATTCATCTTCATTTTCTTCACCCTCAATTGTCATCACTTCTTCATCTGGGAAATAAGTCCATAAAGGTACGGGGTTGTCATCCACCGAGCTTCCTGCTAGTAAATCTGTTAATGCTTGCCCCTTAACTGTTTTCTGTGTGACATATTGGATGTCGAACTCACTCAATAGCATTTTCCATTTGGCCAGATTCCCTATCAGCATAGGTTGGCGAAAGATGTACCTTAGGGGGTCCATTCTTAAGATCAAATGAGTCGTGTATGCAGTCATATAATGTCTTAATTTATGAGACACCCAGGTTAGAGCGCAACACGTCTTTTCCACCAAGGAATATCTAGATTCACAGGGTGTGAACTTCTTACTGATGTAATAGATGGCTCCCTCTTTCTTGCCTGTTTCATCATTTTGCGCCAATATGCACCCAAAAGTATTTTCTGATACTGACATATACAGTAATAAAGGGCTTCCCGGTCTTGGCGGGACCAAAACGGGTGGATTTGACAAGTATCTTTTGATTGTGTCGAAAGCTTTCTGACAATCCTCTGTCCATTTGGTTGGAGCATCTTTCTTTAAGAGTTTGAGAATTGGTTTTACAATTACTGTGGAATGGGCAATGAAGCGCCCAATGTAATTAAATCTTCCTAGGAAACTCATGACCTCTTTCTTTGTTGTTGGTGGTCGGAGTTCTTGAATTACTTTGATCTCTGTGGGATCCAACTCAATACCACGACGACTGACTATGAATCCTAGCAACTTGCCGGCAGGCACTTCAAATGTGCATTTAGCAGGATTCAACTTCAAATTGTATTTGCGGAGTCTGTCGAAGAATTTTCTCAAATTCTCAAGATGATCATCACCCACTTGGGACTTGATGACGACATCTTCCACATACACTTCGATCTCTCAATGCATCATATCATGAAAAATGGCGGTCATCGCCCTCATGTAAGTAGCGCCGGCATTCTTGAGCCCAAAAGGCATTACCCGGTAATGATATACTCCCCATGGTGTGATGAAGGCCATTTTCTGAGCATCTACTTCATCCATCAGTAGCTGATGATAACCTGCGTAATAGTCCACAAAAACTGCACCTCATGTTTGGCACAATTGTCAATAAGTATGTGAATGTTAGGGAGTGGGAAATTATCCTTCGGACTAGCGCGGTTAAGATCACGATAGTCCACACAGATCCTCATTTTCCCATCCTTCTTTAATACCAGGACTATGTTTGCTAACCATGTCAGGTAGGGTGTCAATTCCACAACTCCCGACTGAATCTATTTCTCGACTTCTTCTTTGATTCTGATGCTGATATCGGGCTTAGGCTGTCTGATTTTCTGCTTAACCGGGGTGAATCCCTCTAGAATTGGCAGCCTATGAGCGACAATGTCTGTACACAAACCCGGTATATCGGCGTATGACCCAGCAAAAACATCTTTATACTCTTTCAGCAGACTTCGATACCTTTCTTTCTCAGGTTCTGTCAAATGTACACTTATCCTGGTTTATTGAACCATTTCCTCATTTCCTAGATGAACTGCCTCCGTTTCCTCTAGGTTTGGTGTTGGTCAATTTTCATATTCCTCTTCGACATCTATCAACGCTTCTGGTTCAGTTATCTCTTCTTCTTGATCTTTGCTTTGTTCGTCATCGTTCTTAATTGTTTTGTAACATGTCATGACATTATTTGTGGCTTTTGTGTTATTACTGTAAAGCAAAGTAACACAATTATCAATCATATAAAAGCAATCTCAAGTATATATGTGTGTGTGTGTGTGTAGGTAAAGTAAAATAATTTTGTCTTATTACAAACTTTGAGGCGTTTTCATTGAAATTTAAAAAGTGTGATACAAACTGTGGTCCTGACTCGGAATGGAACATCGAGTCATTTCCATTATTAAACAACATGTAATAAGGAAGTGTAAAAGAATGACAAGGCGGTAAGCCGGGCCTCAAAGCCGACTTTCTCCGTTTTTCTGAAAGTGAGCATTCTTTCTACCGCAAGGTGAACAACGAGGTAGAAGTCCATCAACTTGACATTTCTCCTGGCTCAGCATGATGAATCTCCAGTGCTTCAAAGCATTCTTCAATGATGGTTGAGCATTTCTCTTCCCAAAACAACGTCCTTAAACCCTCTTCTGGATCCTCGCCGCTGTGACTCAATGGGCATGCGGTGAAGGACTGATATAGACGAGGAAATGGCTTTCTCATTTTAACAGGACCTCTTGGTCCATGTTCTGCTTCTTCTTCTTCTACCTCACACGGCTTGTATCCAACCCCAAATCGATATTTCCTATTTTTGATAGTTACTAGTTTTCTAATTCCCTGTAAGTTCCTTCCCAGACCTTTCCTAGGCTCAAACCGTTTCTTATCATAGTCGTAGCAACCATTTTCTAGACCGGTGGCATAGGGATATCCTCATCATCCCCCTTGCAATCTAACATGGCTAATTCAATGGTGTGAAAATCAGTATCGCTTGGCGATTTTTCTATGATCGGTACTGAATTGTCCCGATAGTTATGGATACTTCCTTTACCGTGAATCACGACTTCTTGATCATCCTAGATGAATTTGAGAGATTGATGCAATGAAGACACCACAACCCCAGTGGCGTGCAACCAGGGTCGTCCCAACAATAAGTTATAACTTGTTTTGATATCCATGATAATGAACTCCACAACGAACTCTGCGGGACCCATTTATATGTGCAGATGGAATAACAATTATAATACTCAACCTAGCCTGTGTTGCTTATTTTCTATAAACTGGTTCATTTTGACCCTTGCATGACTTAAGTGGTTCAAAAACTGGAGTAAGTGTCAAAATGAAAGAACATTTTTACTCTGTTTTACTACTTCAAACCTAAAAATTTCAAATAGCACACATAGGCATATAAAGCTAATTAGACTCCATTTTTTATTAAAAAAAAAAAAAAACAGGTCTCAATGTACTCATTAACTTTCATTTTGACAACTTTTGATTTCAACATCTTTCAATTAGAGCATTTACTGAACCACTTAGTCAAGTTAACAAGTTATAAAACTCATTTAGTTTCTACTTTTCAAAACAGTGATGATACTTAAGAAACTTCCATAGCTTTAAACTACAAATCCATTTCTAAGTATGACTTAAGACCATCGTCACACAAAATGTAAATACACCAGTCATAAACCAAGTTATAGAAGTCACTTAGCAAGTTTCAGGTCATATTTTAACAGTTTAAATAGCAACAAGATGTTAAACTCTAAGTCTCAGACCCAAATACATTCAAGATATTAGACAGTGTTCACAAGAAATTCATTTAACCTTAACAAATAATTCCAACATTCATTTTGAAGGCAGAATCTCATTAAGCTGAGACAGTTTTCACACATGGAGCAAATATATCACTAAAATGAATCAAGATCGCTAATAAAGATCACATTTGGCTAAGTTAAGGCCAAGTGAAGTCCAATATCACAAAATCCATTTCAGGATATTAAAAATATCTTCAATCTAACTAAAATAGTTACTATTTTGTACTGTTTCATTGAAAAGATCTCAAACATCCAAATTTAAAAACACAACACAGAACTGAGACTATATCCCCCTTTTAAACCTATTTCTTCTCATTTTTAAACCTAACAAGTTATAACACCTATTTAGTTATAATAAGCTCACTTTTAATTCATTCCTTATATCTAAAATAATCAAAACATGGACAGAATCATCATTGTAAGTAAGAAATTGATAGTTTATAATAATAAATAAGCTAGAATACTAAATATTCACTAACTGAAAGTAAAAGTAAAGGTTTAGAAAAGGATTTACCTTTTGTAGGGGCAACCTAAAGACCAAAGGAGATTGAAATTCACCTTCAAGTAATCCAAACTCCTTTTTATCTTCAAAAATCCCTTTTCTTATACTTTCATCTTATATATGTATTTGTATATTGAGTGAATACTTACTTATATATAAGACTTAGCACACTTAGGGAATCCTAGGAATAAAATGGACACCTCACCCAAATTTTCCTCCCAAAACCCCAAAATTTGTACTCTATATGAGAATTTGAAACTTTCACACATAGGACAACAAAAATCACAACCAATTGTACCCTAAAATCTATAAAAAAATCCAACAAAAATCCAAAAATTTAGGATAGTACGAATACAACCCATTATGCATTATTCCAACGGTACAATTTTACCAAATAGTACAATGGGAATAAAATTCCCAAATTGTGTACCCTAATCCGTGAAGCATCTAGGAAATTTCCCCTAGATTCTTTACTATGTGTATTAAGGTGCACAAATGGCTAAGGGCTCGAGGCCCCACCCATGGCAACCTTAATACGTAAAGAACCCGAGTAACAACCTAATTACACTTCAATTAAGTATGAAAAAATGAAATTCGAAGGGAAATAAACCTGGAAATCATGAGTAATCATGATTAAGTGTAAAACCCCTCAAGAATCTAGCCAAAACGACCCTAAGTCGCCATGAATTAAGCACAGGGAGACTTAAAACCCCTCTACTTTTAAAAAGAACCAAAAGGACCCTGTCCTATTTTAATAATAATGAACTATATATTATAAATACCTATGTCACTCAGTAAAATAGTTATTTAGGCAAGTTAAAATTCAAAACTCGCAAATTTGAAAAATTATCTTTAAAACAAGCCCAATATGACATAGTTCCGTGCAATATTTAAAAATGTGAAAAATGCGGTCAAAATGAGCCGTAATTCATACGTCGTCTAAATTAACAATTTTCCTGGACTAGACGGAGCGGGATGAAATTAAATAACTCGTATTTCTTATATTTGTCAATTTTTCAGAAAGTAGTAATTAGACGTCATTTTTGCAATTTTCTCGGGATTTTTAAAATTTTAAAATTGAAAGGAAGTATCCTTACTTCGTCTTTGATCTAGAAATTTGAAAATTAAAATACGCATCTTATGAGGTGAAAATTAGGTGTCAACACACATCTTGGGTTTAGATGCTACAACATAGGTGATGACTTGTACCGTGGAGATAGCTTAGTGTCGGCTTGTGGTTGTTGGTTTATGTGTTTATCTTGCTTTGTCGTCTTTATATACATTAGCTAGTCTTAGTCGACCTATGATACCTACCAGTACTTGTTGTTTGTACTGACTTGCACTTGTTGTTTGTACTGACCTGCACTTGCTGCATTCTTTCATGAATGCAAAGTATCAGGTGGGATCGACTTCTACTCCTCGTGGCTGACTGTTCGAGGATTTGTTGATTCGAGTCTTTCAGGGTGAGCATGAGGACGTTCGCCGCCCAAAGACTCCTCTATCTACTAGGTCTTTATTTCCGTTTTAAGACATATGTTTTGAGACTATTGATGTATTTTTATTATTCAGACTTGTAGTATTAGTTAGATGCTCTTGTATGACCAGACCAGATACTGGGGTTTATCTATTGTTTCCGCTTTCTTATATTATTATCGTGAGACTTCCGTTATCCCATTTTCTTCTGCTTATTTATTATCTGATTATGTGTTTATAAAATGTTGAGTTAAGGGTTCGCCTACCGAGGTGGGAAAGGTAGGTGCCCTCATGACCTAGGGAAATTGGTGGTGATAGTACCTTACCTATTTAACATAAACCACAAACTTCTTTTGATAGTGAGATCTCAGGTAAATCCTCAGTCAAGCCCTTTTCATATATAGACTTTAAAGTAGCATAGTTAAAATGCCTATATCTTTTGTGCCACAACCATGACTCGTCCAAACTTGCAAAATTGGCACTATCAAGATTCTTGTCTAAAGGAAAGATTTTATTCACCATTTCTAGTTTAGCAACCAAACTATCTTCAGAGTCAAACACCGAACAATGCTTTCCCTTAAAAAATAAGGAATAAACTTTCGACATCATTTGAGCAACACTTAACAGATTACATGCTAAACAAGGAACATACAACACATCATGTACAAATTTTGTACCTTGTTTAGTCTGAAAGGCAACTAAACCCTTCCTATGTGCTTCTACCATTTCAGCATTTCCCATCCTGACTTTAGTTCTAATTGACTTGTCAAGTGTGTGAAACAGAAGCTCATCGTGTGACATATGACTCGTACATCGACTATCTATGAAACATGTGGATTTGTTGGTTGTGTTTTCTTCCTGAGAAGCCATAAACAAGATTTCTTCTTCCTTTTCTGACTCTTTAGTAAAATTTGCCTGTTGTACATGGTTTTGTTGTGATTGGTTTTGCTTGACCCTACAATTCTTCTCAATATGACCCATTTTTCTACAAAATCTGCATTGAATAGATGGCTTTCCCTTAGACCAATAGTCCTTTTCTTGATGATTGGTTCTTTTACAATGGTTGCAAGGTGGAAACTTCCCTTTCTTTGAAGATTCCTTCCATGTTTTCCCATTTGCTAATTTATGTCCTTCCATCATTTTATTGTCCTTCGCAGGCTGCTTGCCTTTATGCTTTTCTTGAAATGCCACTGCTGCTACTTCTTCATCTCTTATACTTGATCTTTATTCTTGGGCTTGCAACTTTCCGATCAATTCTGCTATTGATAAAGTCTTCAAATCACAAGATTCCTCTATTGCTGAAATCTTGGACTCAAACCTTGTTGGTAAGCTTATCAGCATCTTCTTCACCACCTTTGAATCTAGAAAGACTTTACCAAGCAATCTGATTTTATTTACAGTCTCCAAAAGTTTGGCAGAGTAGTCTTTCATAGTATCTCCTTCCTTTATCCTTAACGTCTCAAATTCTCTTCTGAGAGTTAGGAGTTTGACAGTCTTCACTCTATCACTTCCATCGAACTCCTCTTTTAGCTTCTCCCATGCTTCTTAAGGTGTCTCACTAGCCATTATTCTTGTAAAAATCACTTCTGAGAGTGCGGAATTAAGACATGTGAGAGCCTTTGTTTTCCTTGACTTCAGATCTTCATAAATCTTCATATGTGCAACAGTTGGATTTGGTCTAACTGGAGGAGGATCAGTTTCACTTTCAATTGTTTCCCATAAACTAAGAGACTTGAGATAAGCCTTGATTTTTATCACCCATGTTGACACCTAATTTTGGCTCGACGTGCTGAAAATTAACGTTTTGGGGGGCCCTGATTCGTTAAAGAGCGCGAAATACATTTTTTACACATTTTTACATTTTTTCAATAATTTATTGATGATTATCCTTATTTTAGGAATTTTATCAATTTATTTTCATTTTCCAAGAATCATTATTTTGCACATATACAACGTAATACTACCATTTTTGTGCAATTAATAATTGTTTCTTAATTATATAGCAATACATTTTTTCATATCTTGAACATTAATATTTATATTTTATACTTACGTTATTATTTATACATGTATTAATTAACTATATTTTAGTACAGTCCGATAGTGCAGAGAAAATCGAAGCAATTAATTTTTAAACGCAGAACAAAAATTCGATAAAGTCAAAGTCTCATCACCTTTTTAAAAGTTGACATTTGAGGTGATGGGTTGGGTTCTTCATCCATTGGTTGATATATTTTTATACATTGGTTAAAAGGGTGAAATGCCCATTGGACAATAACCCAAGGATTAAAATGTGCATTAAGGGGACAAGGGGGGTGGGGGTGGGGGGGGGGGGGGGAATTCTTTTATTGTTTGGACAAAAAGGAGTGTTTGTTTACATTATAAGAAAAGGGGGGTTGATTTAATTATTCTACACATCTTCAACACACACTACACATCTCATTTTTTCAGATTTCAAAAGGGTTTGTCTCCTCCTAAATCCTAGAAGTTTCTCTCCCCTCACCCCCTCTCTCTCTTCCAATCGCCGCCCTCCACGCCGGAGCTCCGAGCTTCGGCGAACTCCGTCACACCCCTCTCCACCACCAGCCGTGAACCCCCACTGCCCCACAACTCCCTCCTCCACTTCACAAAACCGCCTCCACCGCCTCTCCACGCCGGAGCTCCGAGCTCCGGTGAACGCCAACCACACCACCGCACCCCACTTCACTCACCACTTCTCTCATTCTCCTCTCTTTAGTTTTTAGCAAAATATTTTTTCTCCATTTCATTTGTTTCCACTCAGTCGTCCCTTATCCCCTTTTCATTCTCTTTTTTTTTTCCTAATCTCAAAACAAACACATATCTTTTATACATACACATACACATACATTACATACATATACATATATAAAATTGTATATACTACATCACATACATATAGATTCTTTAAAAAATTTCTTTCCATTTTGTCACTATTCCGGACACATGCTTACTCCGGTGCTTAGTGATGCTCACTGCCTTGAATGACTTCCTTGCCTTTCGTTTGCTGCTCATGACTTTGTTGGAGCATTTTCCATTTTAAAACTTGTTATCATTTGTGGAACTTTGTTCCATCATCCATTTGCTTCTCCATTCTTCCTTGCTTGTTTATTAATCTCGGTTGTGCCACTGTTTTGCTAATGTGGCTATAAAGATACGAATATTACTTTGTTAGTTGGACAGTATATTGATCATGATTCGCTGGATTTTGTTTTAAAGCAAATACTACACTTTTGGCCGATGAAGAAATTTTCGTTGATTTCCAAGGCCTCCAATGTACAAAAGACGGGTTTTTTAATTTTAAGTTTATTCATTATTTGTTTAATTCATTCGATAGTTATTTATTCTCTTATTAACACTTTTACTAAGTGTTTATATAGGTACCCGGAGATACATCCCGAAGACGACACTCGGAAGGAATCCGAAGATTTCATCGAATCACTGTTTGTATTTACTTTCCGCATTTCTTTTTATATAACTATACAAAACATAAACTCATAGTATAGTGAAAACTTTATTTTTGGAATGACGAGTTGATATATTTATTTACTTGTCGCCTTGTTTGTTAAACTTAAAATTGTCATTCGCTTTAGGCAAAACTTAGGCCGTCAATACTTTCATAACTAGATTAAATTGACTTGGTATAAATACTTTGTTAAATAAATTCACACTTTTGACGATTAAGCAAAAATACTAGTCCATCCTTTATTTTATATTCTTTATACACTCTTAATACAACTTACATTTTATATTGTTTCGTGTACACTAATACATATTTTAATTAAGTTAAATCCACATTTTGACGCTAGGCAAATATTAAGTCGTCCACTTACAAATCTTTTATTCTTTAGAGGCATTACACATTTTCACTCATTTTTTATCCATAATTTCATATACTTATTTTTACCAATACTTTTACAATTATTTTGTTCCTTATTCTTTTGATAGGATATTCATTAAACAAACACTCTTTTTAACTAAACGGTAGAAACAAGTCAAATAAACTTCACTTTTCTGAATAATTTCGTTAGATAAAATCTTTACACCAATATTTTACATTCTTTATGCACTAATATACCTAGTTATACAATTCTTTAGACATTTCTGTTCGATATACACTCTTTTATTCTTGAAAATACATTATGTATTTATTTAATATCCATACATTCTTACATAGACGCACATTCTTTATATCCTTAATATATTTTTTACATAGTCTTATAAAAAAAAATTATTCTTAATATAGTTACACATTCTTTACACTAACATATATATATATATACACTCTTTGTACTAACAGATATATTTTTATACTTACGATGTACACTTTCTTTATACTCTTTTATATATTCTTTTTTACTATACATTCTTTATGAATACCTGATACTTGATATAAATACATTTTATACACTGTATATACTTAGTATATTATCACTTAATGTAGTTTTTCATGAAGTCATAACATTTTGAAAACAGGTAATAATAATGATAAACAGATAGATAATCCCCCTCTAGTGTTCAGTTAAACTAAATCCAAGGACTGTCTTCGGACAGGCTCTGAGGGATGCTTAATACCTTCCCCTCGGAGTAAATAAAACCCTTATCTAGAATCTTATAGGTTTCGTGGACTAAAAATGGAGTAAACACACAAATACACATAGGTTTCCTATTTTTCCTTAAAAATTAGGTGGCGACTCTAACTTTTTTAAACCAGTTCGAATAATTGGGAAGTTGCAAACTATCTTTGACCCGTTCAAAATAGGGTGTAACAGAATGACGACTCCACTGGGGATTACCTAGGTTTTTACCTTAACAGACATAGCTTAAGTGAACACTTGAGGGATATGTGATTATTTATCTGTTTTTATTATTATTTCTTGTTATATATATCGTGAACTGTTACAATAATATCTTTGAAAGGACGCAAACCAAAGCCAAACTTGTGTTCCTTAATTGTTTGACGACACTAAATGTTACTGCTTTCTCTATACTGTCATCGCACTGAGTCTTTTGCCGTACACATACACATATTTTGCCCGCGAGTTGTTCTTTGTGCTCCTCCGAACCTTCTTCAAACTCCTTAGCTTCAGAGATTGGTGGGCTAATCTTACTACTTGCCATCTTGCAGTTGTTCGAATATTCTTTATCAGCTTAGATGAATCTACTCTTAGAATTCTTAGGCCGTTGTACGTATAAATTTGATCACTGCTCTAGCCGGATTAATTTCATTCTTTATTTGCTACATGCTTTTTGCATCTTACATATTATTTATTTGTTTCACATACTGTATTTATTAGACATTCTTTAGTTGTACATATATACTAGACATACCTTCTTCCGCCTCGTCTGCTTTATCAGACAAATTTTGGTTGACTTGTGTTGAGCTTGGAACCTTTCCAAACCCTCACACCCATTTTTTGGTCTTTACGACCACCCTCACAGCCACATTATTTTTCATACCCATTTTCGGTCTTTGCTACCATCATTTTGACTTTACCATTCTTTATTAATACAAAATAGCCTTGTACATTCTTTCCCTCTCTGGAACACACTTTTTCCAGATTCGAACTCTTGTTCACAGCCTCACTTCTGTTCAATACAACTACCAATTCATAGAAATCATACAAATCACATACTACACCGTATCTGCCCGAACTACGTCTGACCTGATTCTTGTCCTGGCAAGATACGTAGGCAACCCTACATAAGGGTTTGGTCTCCCCACTGTTTCAAAATAATTCACCAGAATAAACACTGGGACAATTATTTTGGAGCAGTTCAAAAACGCTCTCCAAAAAGACTTCTAAGAGTGTCAATCAACCCCTTGAAATCCAAAACCCAACAGCGGCAATACTAGCCTTACCCTAACCATCACCCGGCGTTGGTCCCAAATTTTGGGATATAAGCTTTTCTTCTTCTCCGAAGCGTAGCAGGCCATGAAACTTTGGCTTATCGGTGTTTATTTTTCAACCCCAAGGGTTCGACACATGTAAATTCTCCCCCTCAATTATACAATAATCGTGCCGTCTGACAAGGAGTAATGTTAAAGCTCCGCAAACAGTTTGGTACCCAATCATTGCAATCTTACCGATGAGCGCAAAGTATTTTTAAAAACTCTGTAAAGGTCAGAATCCCCTCTTACCACCTTGCCAGCATACGCGGATTGTTTTTAAAGCTCCGCCGACGTTGACATTCCCTCATAGCCAACCATGCCAATAAATGCAGAGTAGTATCAAAAGCTCTGCCAATGTCCAACCTTTTCCTCCATCATAATCTTGTCAACGTACTGGAGTAATGTCAAGGCTCCATCTATAGTTAACCTCCTTCTTCTCGGCTGCCTGTTAGAGTATTTTCAATGCTCTGTCTGCGATCGGCTCATTTTTTCTGACCGCCTACCATAGTACTGTCCAAGCTCTAAGCCTACTATGATTGGTCTATTCCTGGATAATTTTCAAAGGCCCGTGCCTACGATGGACACACCTTTCTGCCGTCTGTCGGAGTACTTGCAAAACTCCGCCTTCAATCGACACCTCTTCTTATATCTTATCTGCAAGAACTACGTACACCTGATTCTCCTCTTTAATGAGATACGTAGGCAGCCCTTTTGGGTTCGGTATTTCCTATTCCAAAAAAAAAAAAAGAGAAAAAAAATCAAAAAAATCTTTATTTGAAAGTCACAAAATTTTTTTCTTTGTTCTTACCTCTTTGCAAGAACTACGCACACTTGATTCTCTTCTTTGATGAGATACGTAGGCAGCCCTTTTGGGTTCGGTATTTATTATTCAAAAAGTCACAATTTTTTTTTTTTTGAAAAAATCACAAAAACATTTTATTTCTTTCTTTCCATCCTATCTGACCGAACTACACGCACCTGATTCTCATCAACGATGAGATACGTAGGCAACCCACTTGGGTTCGGTACCCCTTATTAAAAAAAATACAAAAACAAATGTAGATTCATATCTTTGACTTGGTTGGTACCAACACAGTTAGGAATGTGCATAGGAAAGAAACAAGTAACAATCAATATGATGGAGAGGACTGACTTCGTGGTAAACCATAGATTCTTTTGGTACCTCTCATTCACACTTTAAGTGACACTTGAAAAATTCTCTTGCATGCTTGTAAGACGAGAACAAAACCAACCTCATTGTTTCATGTGCATTGTGTGGTGAGCTGTAGATAGCGTTCAATTGCATTGCATTGTGATCTAGAACTTGGCCTGAATGTTTGTTGATGCGAAATTATGAGTAACACTCGGTATAGGAAATGATTGTAGGCCTTCTTTGACCCGTTTGAGCCTTTCTAGCCTACCAAATGACATTATCCCTAGCATTCCCCCTTTGAGCCTAAAGCCTTTTCTTTGACAACCACATCATAAGCCTATACCATTTCTGAGTGCTTACATGCACTATCCCTCTCTTGGCCTAACCTCCCTGAGCGTACTATAAACGTGCAACCGCGGATAAAGATCCAAGCTGAATTTTCCAATGACAAAAAGACACAAAAGTCCCATAAAAACAAAGACGAACAACGACCTCCAAAGCAAGAAGGAGCCAAAAAAAAATCATCAGTCAACATTCAGGATCTCAGGTATACAACCTGTTATTCCTCTTTATTTTTCACACTTCGACATACAACCTGGGATTAACATCAGGACTTTGGGCATACAACCCAGGTTCATTCTCTTAATCCCCAAAGAGTCTCGGCATACAAACCGAACTCCAAAAAAAAAAGAGCTCCAACTTGCAAAAGAAGTCGCACAAGTACAAAAGAAAGGGACGACAAAACGAAGCAAATCAGTGTCAGAGCACACAGTGCAATGCTCAGGGAAGGATTAGTCACTCCTTACCCAAATGATATCCTACCTTTTTCCCAAGCCTACATTACAACCCGATAACAAGCCCTACGTGATCCTATGCTAAGGGTTCTCACATTAGTGTATACTTACATGACGACCAAGCTTATGGTATCACAATTGCATGCATTGAACATCTTTCTGAGTGTGAGTGCACTTCTCTAGACGTCCCAAAGTTATAAAAATACTGAAATATGTGTGAAAAAGGGACTTTCTTTCTAGTGAGGGCACTTGAAACATAAGGATAGGTATAGTTCGAAACCTTTGCTTAAAGCAAGACGAACAAATCTTGTCAATACTTAGGTATGTCTGAGGTACCACTTGAAGTTATAGGAATTATCCCGAAATCAATCTCGGTTAGTTGGGATGAAATTGATGGAATTTTTATGCACAAAACTAATTGTTGCTACCAACTGAAGTCAAGACACGATTCTCTTCACGTCTTCATTTTCCAATATTCTTTACAACAAAAACAACGAAAAATGCATCAAAAAAAAATATAGGCGCCCACCTTCTAATGCGGGTATTTCATTTCAAGTACATTTTTTACAGGTGCCCACCTTCTAATGCGGGTATTTTAATTTCAGTCAGGCGCCCACCTTCTAATGCGGATATTTTAATTTCAGTCAGGCACCCACCTTCCAATGCGGGTATTTTAAATTTCAGTTCAGGCACCCACTTTCTAATGCGGGTATTTTAATTTCAGTCAGGCGCCCACCTTCTAATGCGGGTATTTTAAATTTCAGTTCAAGCGCCCACCTTCTAATGCGGGTATTTTAATTTTAGTTCAGGCACCCACCTTCTAATGCGGGTATTTTAATTTCAGTTCAGGCGCCCACCTTCTAATGCGAGTATTTTAATTTCAGTCAGGCGCCCACCTTCTAATGCGGGTATTTTAAATTTCAGTTCAGGCACCCACCTTCTAATGCGGGTATTTTAATTTCAATTCAGGCGCCCACCTTCTAATGAGGGTATTTTAATTTCAGTCAGGCGCCCACCTTCTAATGCGGGTATTTTAAATTTCAGTTCAGGCGCCCACCTTCTAATGCGGGTATTTTAATTCCAGTTTAGGCACCCACCTCATAATGCGGGTATTTTAATTTCAGTCAGGCGCCCACCTCATAATGCGGGTATTTTAAATTCAGTCAGGCGCCCACCTTCTAATGCGGGTATTTTAATTTCAGTCAGGCACCCACCTTCTAATGCGGGTATTTTAATTTCAGTTAGGCACCCACCTTCTAATGCGGGTATTTTAATTTCAGTCAGGCGCCCACCTTCTAATACGGGAATTTTAATTTCAGTCAGGCGCCCACCTTCCAATATGGGTATTCCATTTCACAGCTCTGGCACACAAAGCAGAGTATGCATCAGGATCTCGACACACAACACGAGATTTCATTTCATTTCAAGGCTCCGACACACAAACCGGAGTATATATTAAGGTCCTCACACACAATCTAGGACCCCTTTACATTCAAAGATTTGGCACACAACCCGATCTATTCATCAGGGTCCCGACATAAAACTTTGTAGTCCATTTCAATCCATGGCTCTGAGTTCGGTCACCCCTCTAGCACTGAATCATTCTCCTCCCCAGCAGTTTTCCCGAACTACAATCAGTCTGACTCCCATCTCAGGGATATGTAGGTAGCTCAAATTCGAGCACAACCGTTCTTCGTCCTACACTTGCTAGGACCATTCTAACAACACTGGGGCAAAATTCTGATCGGACGATCAAAATTTGCCACAACATCCATTAGTTACCACCTTTCGAACTACATTGACCTGATTCTCGTGATTGGCGAGATATGTAGGAAACTCTATGCAGAGTTCGGTCACATCGGGGCGAGAATCATTCTTTCCCTAGCAAGTATACAATCTTGCACCCTCCCAGCATCTCGTAACTTGACACTGGGGCAATTTTGGAAGCGACGACGTGGGTACGCGAATATTTTTCGGCCCTGAACAATCCTTCCCTTTTTATCATTCTTCTTTTTATCACAACCCTGCCGACGGACTGAGAGTATTTTCAAAGCTCTATCAACGTCTGGTTTCTTTCTCCGTACATATCCTTTTAGCAATTCTTTGTCGAGCCAAAATAGGCTACACGTCAACGTCTTCGTCCGAAAACTCTTTCATCGTCTCCGGTCGAAGAGGGACAAGCTGTTGACACCTAATTTTGGCTCGACGTGCTTAAAATTAACGTTTTGGGGGGCCCTGATTCGTTAAAGAGTGTGAAATACATTTTTTACACATTTTTATATTTTTTCAACAATTTATTGATGATTATCCTTATTTTAGGAGTTTTATCAATTTATTGTCATTTTCCAAGAATCATTATTTTGCACATGTACAGCGTAATACTACAATTTTTGTGCAATTAATAATTGTTTCTTAATTTATAGCAATACATTTTTTCATTTCTTGAACATTAATATTTATATTTTATACTTACGTTATTATTTATACATGTATTAATTAACTATATTTTAGTACAGTCCGACAGTGCAGAGAAAATCGGAGCAATTAATTTTTAAACGCAGAACAAAAATTCGATCAAGTCAAAGTCTCGTCACCTTTTTAAAAGTTGACATTTGAGGTGATGGGTTGAGTTCTTCATCCATTGGTTGATATATTTTTATACATTGGTTAAAAGGGTGAAATCCCCATTGGACAATAACCAAAGGATTAAAATGTGCATTAAGGGGACAAGGGGGGGGGGGGGGGGGGGGGGGGGGAATTCTTTTATTGTTTGGACAAAAAGGAGTGTTTGTTTACATTATAAGAAAAGGGCGGTTGATTTAATTATTCTACACATCTTCAACACACACTACACATCTCATTTTTTCAGATTTCAAAAGGGTTTGTCTCCTCCTAAATCCTAGAAGTTTCTCTCCCCTCACCCCCTCTCTCTCTTCCCATCGCCGCCCTCCACGCCGGAGCTCCGAGCTTCGGCGAACTCCGTCACAGCCCTCTCCACCACCAGCCGTGAACCCCCACTGTCCCACAACTCCCTCCTCCACTTCACAAAACCGCCTCCACCGCCTCTCCACGCCGGAGCTCCGAGCTCCGGTGAACGCCAACCACACCACCGCACCCCACTTCACTCACCACTTCTCTCATTCTCCTCTCTTTAGTTTTTAGCAAAATATTTTTTCTCCTTGTCATTTGTTTCCACTCAGTCGTCCCTTATCCCCTTTTCATTCTCTTTTTTTTTTTTCCTAATCTCAAAACAAACACATATCTTTTATACTAGACGGCCTATGCCCGTGCTGCGCACGGGCCCAACACTTTAGATTATAGTGCATCTATGTGTATGTAGTTGTCTTTGAATATATATATATATATATATATATATATATATATATATATATATATATATATATATATATATATATATATTATGTTCAAAACACGATTAATATAACATTGTAGTTTGTGCTCCGTATCGAAAATTTTATTATATTAATGTTTGCTACGAATAGAAAATCGGCAAATTTATTAGTATTTTTTAAAAGAAAAGACTTGTTTAAAAGGAAACGATTTTCCTCTCTTTGAGATAAAACAATATCAATATGTAAGCATCAGTTGATACTTTCAATTTTAATTCGATTAATTTAAAGGTGTAAAATACTTATTATTTTTTATCAAATTTTGATTTGGATAATTCTAATTGAAATTATTAAATTAATTTTACATGTTTAAAACGAAACAAAGTAGAAATTGATTTTCTATTTAAACGAAGAAATACTATTTTTTAATTTTTGGTAAATATTCTCGGTTTAGCTCATTTTACTTGTCATGTTGTCTTTTACATGGGTTTTTTAAGAAAACGCCGATTAGAATTATAATTTGACTAATTTACCTTATGCATTATTTTATCTCCATTTGATATTTTTTTTTACGACATTAATCTCTTTTCACATTTATTAGAGTAAGAATAAAAATAAAAAAGTAATTAAATTCTATCTTATTTAAATATAAATATTTTAAGTATATTAATTTTAGTGAACATAACAAATAAATGACATGGAGGAATAGCAAATACAACAGTTTAATATCTAGATTAGATCTCAGGCTAATATAAAAAAAGAAAGAAAACTGTATGGTTTGACTACTTAACTTTTTGAAGAAAAACAATTTGATAATTTGACTAATTTAACTTTATAAGAAAACGCCGATTAGAATTATAATTTGACTAATTTACCTTATTCATTATTTTATCTCCATTTGATATTTTTTTTTACGACATTAATCTCTTTTCACATTTATTAGAGTAAGAATAAAAATAAAAAAGTAATTAAATTCTATCTTATTTAAATATAAATATTTTAAGTATATTAATTTTAGTGAACATAACAAATAAATGACATGGAGGAATAGCAAATACAACAGTTTAATATCTAGATTAGATCTCAGGCTAATATAAAAAAAGAAATAAAACTGTATGGTTTGACTACTTAACTTTTTGAAGAAAAACAATTTCATTTGCTCCCACTAATGGATTGATACGCACGTGGCAATGGATCCATCATTATTGACTTAATGAGATACTTTGAAAATTAAATGAATATTGTTTGATTTTTTAATATGGAGTGCACTTTTTTTTTTGGACATTATTAATTTGCACTATTTTTATGCATATATATATATATATATATATATATATATATATATATATATATATATATACACACATACACACACACTATTTTCAAAACACGATTAATATAACATTGTAGTTTGTACTCCGTATCTAAAACTTTAGTATATTAGTGTTTACTACTAATACAAAGTCTACACTTTTTTTTTGAGATTATTTTTTTTTAATACGGGGTTCATTTTTTTTTTATATTGCTTGATTTTGTTAATATGGGGTCTACTTTTTTTTTACAGTGAGTTTGGAGATGGTGGGTTTCACTTTTGTTTTTTTTTTTTTTTTTTTTATATTGCTTGATGTTATTTAGTATGAGGTCCACCCTTTATGGGGGCACTTTTTTTTTGACATTATTAGTTTGTACTATTTTTATGCATATAATATATATACATATATTATGTTCAAGACACGATTAATATAACATTGTAGTTTGTGCTCCGTATCTAAAACTTTATTATATTAGTGTTTGCTATGAATACAAAGCCAGCACTTTTTTTTTAACATTATATTTTTTTTAACATGGGGTTCACTTTTTTTTTTTTTGATATTGCTTGATTTTGATAATATAGGGTCCACTTTTTTTTTCTCCCATAAGTTTGGAGATGGTGAGTTCCATTTTATTTTTTATTGCTCGGTGTTATTTAGTATGGGGCCCACACTTTTTTTAAGGGACAACGGATGACGAAGCATGGGTCTAAACCCATGCTTTATATAGTTTCTTTTTTTATTATTTTTTTTATATTGATTGGTGTTGTTTAGTAGGGGGCCCACCCTTTTGGACATTATTAGTTTGCACAATTTTTATACATATAATTAATATATATATATATATACTATGTTCAAAACACGTTTGATATAACATTGTAATTTGTGCTCCGTATCTAAAACTTTATTATATTAGTGTTTGCTACGAATACAAAGTCTGCACTTTTTTTTTGACATTGTTTATTTTTTTAATATGGGATTTACTTTATTTTTTTTTATATATATTGCTTGATTTTGTCAATATGGGATACTATGTTCAAAACACGATTAATATAATATTGTAGTTTGTGCTCCATATTTAAAACTTTATTATATTAGTGTTTACTACGAATACGCACGTGGCAATGAATCCATCATTATTGACTTAATAAGATACTTTGAAAATTACATGAATATTGTTTGATTTTTTAATACGGGGTGCACTTTTTTTTGGACATTATTAATTTGCACTATTTTTTTAATATTAGTTGTTGTTTAAAAAATATGGGCCCACAATTGTTTTTAATTAAATTGGAACGGATATGTATATATATATATATATATATTAGAATTATAGGGGCCACAATTTTTTTTATATTAGTTTTTGTTTAAATAATATATATGGGGCCCACAATTTATTTTTGTGCTCCGTATCTAAAACTTTATTATATTAGTGTTTGCTACGAATACAAAATCTGCACTTTTTTAGTAGTTGTTTAAAATATGTGGGCCACAATTTTTTTTAAAATATTAGTAGTTGTTTAAAATATGTGGACTCACAATTATTTTTTTAAAAATATTAGTAGTTGTTTAAAATATGTGGGCCCACAATTTTTTTTTGGGCCCACAAACGGACGACGAAAAAGTTGCCCACACCCACTTTTCTATATAGTAGTAACATACACATACACATACATTGCATAAATATACATATATAAAATTGTATATACTACATCACATACATATAGATTCTTTAAAAATTTTCTTTCCATTTTGTCACTATTCCGGACACTTGCTTACTCCGGTGCTTAGTGATGCTCACTGCCTTGAATGGCTTCCCTTTCGTTTGCTGCTCATGACTTTGTTGGAGCATTTTCCATTTTAAAACTTGTTATCATTTGTGGAACTTTGTTCCATCATCCATTTGCTTCTCCATTCTTCCTTGCTTGTTTATTAATCTAGGTTGTGCCACTGTTTTGCTAATGTGGCTATAAAGAATTACGAATATTACTTTGTTAGTTGGACAGTATATTGATCATGATTCGCTGGATTGTTTTTAAAGCAAATACTACACTTTTGGCCGATGAAGAAATTTCCGTTGATTTCCAAGGCCTCCCATGTACAAAAGACGGGTTTTTTAATTTTAAGTTTATTCATTATTTCTTTAATTCATTCGATAGTTATTTATTCTCTTACTAACACTTTTACTAAGTGTTTATACAAGTACCCGGAGATACATTCCGGAGACGACACTCGGAAGGAATCCGAAGATTTCATCGAATCACTGTTTGTATTTACTTTCCACATTTCTTTTTATATAACTGTACAAAACATAAACTCATAGTATAGTGAAAACTTTATTTTTGGAATGACGGGTTGATATATTTATTTACTTGTCGCCTTGTTTGTTAAACTTAAAATTGTCATTCGCTTTAGGCAAAACTTAGGCCGTCAATACTTTCATAACTAGATTAAATTGACTTGGTATAAATACTTTGTTAAATAAATTCACACTTTTGACGATTAGGCAATAATACTAGTCCATCCTTTATTTTAGATTCTTTATACACTCTTAATACAACTTACATTTTATATTGTTTCGTGTACACTAATACATATTTTAATCAAGTTAAATCCACATTTTGACGCTAGGCAAATATTAAGTCGTCCACTTACAAATCTTTTATTCTTTAGAGGCATTACACATTTTCACTCATTTTTTATCCATAATTTCTTATACTTATTTTTACCAATACTTTTTACAATTATTTTGTTCCTTATTCTTTTGATAGGATATTCATTAAACAAACACTCTTTTTAACTAAACGGTAGAAACAAGTCAAATAAACTTCACTTTTCTAAATAATTTCGTTATATAAAATCTTTACACCAATATTTTTACATTCTTTATGCACTAATATACCTAGTTATACAATTCTTTAGACATTTTTGTTCGATATACACTCTTTTATTCTTGAAAATACATTCTTTATTTATTTAATATCCATACATTCTTACATAGACGCACATTCTTTATATCTTTAATATATTTAGTTTTTACATAGTCTTATAATTTTTTTTTTATTCTTAATATAGTTACACATTCTTTACACTAACATATATATACACTCTTTGTACTAACAGATATACTTTTATACTTACGAGGTACACTTTCTTTATACTCTTTTATATATTCTTTTTTACTATACATTCTTTATGAATACCTGATACTTGATATAAATACATTTTATACACTGTATATACTTAGTATATTATCACTTAGTGTAGCTTTTCATGAAGTCATAACATTTTGAAAACAGGTAATAATAATGATAAACAGATAGATAATCCCCCTCTAGTGTTCAGTTAAACTATGTCTAAGGACTGTCTTCGGACAGGCTCTGAGGGATGCTTAATACTTTCCCCTCGGAGTAAATAAAACCCTTATCTAGAATCTTATAGGTTTCGTGGACTAAAAATGGAGTAAACACACAAATACACATAGGTTTCCTACTTTTCCTTAAAAATTAGGTGATGACTCTAACTTTTTTAAACCAGTTAGAATAACCGGAAAGTTGCAAACTATCTTTGACCCGTTAAAAATAGGGCATAACAACCCATGTCTGATAATTCTCCCCTGTAAACATCGGAGGACCTGCACCCAAGAAGTTGTTGGAAGCCACGTTACTGCTGCTTAGCTCTCCTCACCTTAGAAGAACTGAAGAAAAACCTTTTTCTTTTTTCCTTCACTGATCCCTCAAATTCTGATGCCACTGTTAGTTTTGAAACTTCAGAGAAAGAAAAATAAGTTTCAGCAGAAGCTTTTTTTTCTTTTATTTCATATTCCAAAAGGCATACACACATATATCTACATACTAGTAACATGAGGCCAGTGCTAAGCCCGAGCCCAAATTTAAGATATAAGAAACGTACTTTCTCCATTTCAAATTATTTATCTTGTGTTTTCTTTTTAGTCTGTTTTAAAAAGAATGTCTCTTACCCTTTTTGACCACTCTTTAATTCCAACATTCACATGACATGTTTAAGACCACAAGATTAGAGAGCATTTCGGTACATACTGCATATCTTTAGTTTAAGACAACAAGATGTGAAAAGTCTTCTTAAACTTCGTGTCAATTCAAAACCAGACAGACAAGTTGAAATGGAGGAAATACTATTTTAATTAAAGAAGTATAATTTGTATCATATCTTTTTACTGCATAACTAATATAATTCAGTGGCATGTTAAACATGTATTGTTAAAAGTATTCATAATTATTAACAGAAATTATATATGAGGGAGGAAGTTTGGCAGGAGAATTATCAAATACTAAATAGATACAAGCGACTTGACATTTTGTAAAGTAACATTATCTAAATTATATAAAATAATTACAACTCGGTGAAAATCGCAAACTGAAAAATATTGACATTTTTATGACTTTGTGAGTATATAGTTTCTTTATTTATAGATAGAATAGATTTTTTTGGTATTTATTAAATTTGAATCTCACTCGTGATATTTCATGCTGCAGGAGGTTGTGTTACTTAATTGTGGTGATTAAGCTTAATTTTAGACGAAATTAAGAAAAAAACTAAATTCATTAAATGAAGCTCAAGAATCATTTTAGTTCTTCATATATAATTTATGCTTAAAAATATTAATCCTCATTTAAAAAGTGTAATTTATACTCCATCCGTGCCAATTTAAGTATCTTACTTTTGTTTTTGGTCAGTCTAAAAAAGAGTGTCTATTTCTATATTAGATAAGTTGACAATTCAAACATTTGCATGACAAGTTTATAACCACAAGATTCTAAGTATAATTTAGCACATTATACACATCTTTAATTTAGGACCACAAAATTCAGAAGTCCCTTTATTTCTAGAACTTCGTGCCTAGTTAAATTAAGACACTTAAGTTGGGACGAAGGAGTAGTACTTTTTGTATAGTTTTTAAATATCTTAATTTTAATTTAAAATATTAAGTCGATCTAAGTTAACTTAAATTCAAAATTTAGTCAAATTAACTCTTGGTGACAAGTGCCACATAAGTTGAAATGAAGAGAGAGGAATTAGTAAGATGTAATAAATATTCCCATTAGAAATGAAAATGTGGCTCCACAGTTACCTAAATTTTATCAAAATGTATAATGACAAATATTTTAAAGGGTAATCTAATACTCCCTCCGATTCATATGATATGGTGTTTTTATTTACGCCTAGAGAGTAGGCAGCGTTTTCACTAAATTATCCTTAATTAAATAGTCCCAATTTAATATAATTCATTGATTATGTAAAAATTCATTTATCTAAATAAGGTTAAATTTGAAAGAATAAAAAAAAGAGCTATTAATTTTTTTTTGATTATGTAAAACTATTCATTTTGAACTAAATATAAAAGTTAAAATACCAATACAATATAAATTTGAGGGACTTAGGGGCTAAGAAAGATTCACAAAAAACTACAGGGCCCATGTGAAATAGACCGAAAAAAAAGAAATTGAGTGTTAAAAATGAGATAGGCAAAGGAAAGGGCAGTAGCAGCCACGTGTAACCATCAACCAATCAAACTTCTTGTATTTGGAATGTGAGGACTGTTGGTGGTTATGCTCTAGGCCATTGTATCTGTATGGACCTTATTTGTTAGTTATGTTTTTGATTAATAAAAGAAGTTTTATTTATATTTCTTATTATTATATTGTTTTCATGTTACATATAATAATATATATCCCTTGTTAATCATTTATAATTTGATTATAATGGTAAAAGACTACTATGAGCTTAATCGATCATCTATGTGTACGGTACAAATTAAACTCATAGGTATTTGTTAGAGAACAACATACTGGATAGACCCGTTATGGGATCACTGCATGAATCAGTGTCATAAGTGATTCTCATAATAGTTATGTCAATTAATCCTCACATCTGAGATTATCACAGTATCCTACATATGGAACATTTTGTTTTGACATTCACAAATGTTATCTTTAACGGGATAATCATAAAGTGTATGATTGAACATAATGTGAACTATGTAGAGGATAGTGATTATTCAAGATGGAATTTGTCCCTCTCTTTGAGAGAGATATCTTTTGGGCCCCTCGATTAGTAAGACTGAGAAATGCATGGTCGTGCTCAGATGAACTGAAAGAGTTATCAGTATTATTTGAAATATCAATTTACTAAGGGATCGAGAAATTATATTTGAACAATATAAGGATGACACTATACATGTCTTATGTTCGAATTAGATATTGTGTGACAAAAGGACTATGACATATGCTATTTAATTAGGTTATTACGAACTTTAAATTATTATTACTTGGGTTAGTCATAGGCCTTGCTAGAGACCAATTATGATTTGTGAAATTAATATAGTATTAATTCTACTGCCAACGTAATATAAACCTATTGGGTCGCACATCAAGAATGTGATGAATGGACTGGGGTTATTTTAGTAAATTTGTATTTATATATTATGAATATATAAATTCGTATTTCTGTTATTGCACTATTTAGATAATGTAATCCGAATTTATTTTATAGTTACAATATAATTCAAATTTATATTTATATTATTGGATAACTATAAATATAAATAACAATTATCTAAAGACTGAAATATTTAATCAAGTTAGGACTCCAAATCAGTTAGGATCTTAATTAAATAGATATCCTAATCAGCTAGGACTCTACATGAGCTAGGGTTCATATTATTAGGATGAATGTATCACTATTAATAGTGAGACATCAATATTTCAAAATACAGAAAAAACCTTTTGCACAGTTATTTTCGAAATAACTATGACCTAAATTCTGATAGCCGACTTAAGCTCTACAACCCGAAATTATACCCCAAAACTCGAAGCTAGCACTTCATGTCTGTTTGTGATCATTCGTGTGTGGATACTGGTAGAGGGTGGTCGTTCGTTTTTGAGCAACACCTACAATTCGTTTTTGGCAAAAAGTATATCGAGGAATCACGCATCAAAAGGTAAGCTATCCTTTTGTCGAATGAAACACATAGATCTTGTATAGGGATTAAGCAGTAAATTTTATATTCCGCTGCTATTTTGTACTTGAGATTGCACGAATTCCATTCAAGGACGACAAAACTTACATATTCCTTCTTATATATAACAGTAAATACACTTCAAATGTTAGCAGGACACCTTACTTATCCAACCACCATCGTCCTTTCTTACAAGACATATTCCACAAAACAAGGACCACAATTCTTTACAAACTAAACAAAATATCAAAATAGGAAATATTATATTAATGACTATCCAGATTTTTCTAACAGATTTAACTTTGCAATTTCACGGTCCCTTTGTTGTTCCATTACCATTAGCACACAATGCATTCTTGTTCATGACCGGAATACGGGATGGACTATTGAAGAGTGGAGTCACAGGACCTTTACTACCTCTATTCCGAAATATGATAATTTCAGATCCAAAACATAGCCGAAGGATGTATAATTTGCAGGAAAAAGGGATCAGCTAGTAAACACTCTTCAGAAAAGAAAAGCAACGAGAACTTAAGTCTAAAACAGTTCACTTAAGGCAAATATGAAGACAGAAACTTGATTTGCATTTAGCTAATAGCTAGGAAGACAATAACTACACACAAGCAGGGCCGTAGACAATTCAATTCCTAATATAGGCCTCCCACAACTAATATTTAGTAACAGGTAGTTAAATACTTCCCTAGGAGCCTACAGGCATTTTATAAAACCAAAGCATAGTACTAGTAGTTAGATATTAGGAGATAAACTGGAAAGGAACATTGGCTGAATGGGGACAGAGTGCCCTGATCATGAGTAACACGTATTAATCTAATCCCTTTCCTGATCAGCATGAAGTGAAATCCTGTCCATGATATTGGCTACCACCTCTTTGGACTCCTTGAGCAGCTTGACGCTCATTTTGAGCCTCTTGCGTTTCTCTGCAACCAAAGGCGACTCATCAAGCATTCTCTCAATTCCACCACCATGAGGTGCCATCAGATCCTGAACAATCTCGTCTTCCATTTCCTTGTTAATCATGTTTTGAATGCTGAACATTATGTGCAAGGCCATAGAATCCACCAGCCTCATTAGCAATATTTTCCAATAGGCCATGATTCTCATCTTCAAATCGAAAGCCTGCTGCACCACATCTAGATGCTTCCTCAAATGACCAACATTGATTTCTCCTACTTCTTCAAGGTTTATCACGGAGTACTTCCCAGGATCATTCATAATCTCCATGAACATGTGTTGTTGAGCCATGAATTTACTGTAAGTCGCTAAATAGTCAGGATTACAAGTGTAATCAGTCAGCTTTTCCATCCCGGTGATTTCCCTTACCCAATCAACTGATTCATTCCTCTTCTTGGCAATCAAGTTTTGGGCTGCCCTTCTAGTGGAAGACAGAAGCTGCGGATAGTTATCACAATGGTACATCAGAACTTTGATAACAACTAGCTCTAAGTAATTCCACAGTTTTCCCACAAAATCCTCTGGAGAGGCAGCAATTTCCTTGACTTTTTTCTGCAAAACATTGAGGAAAACGGCCCGAGGAAGGAAGTTTGGTAATCCAATCCCTTTCGTTTCCTGTAAAACCATGATCTCTTCCATCAAGAAGTCCTCCATTTTCTCAAATCTCTTGGAATGTATCTCATCAGAGTATTGATCAAGCATTTCAACCAGTCTAGCTGTGCAGTGCATTTCCTTTTCTTCCGGGTACTCATCAAACTCCCCACTTAGAAGAATTTTCTTTAATGAATCCTTGGATGAACTCAGAATGCGCATAAATGCAGTCAGAGCTTCTGCCACAGAAGTTAGATGCTGAGGAAGCCTGTTGAGTTCAGCAAGATTGGCAGCAAGTTTGTCATTGATCTTCCTCACAATTTCAGGCAAGCATTTTGAAATGATGGTTGCTTGAATACACACCAGCTTTTGTGCCAGAACTGGAACGCCAACCATGGATTTATCAATCTTGGATAAAAGTGGATGAGTTGAAAAAAGACTTGCCTCATCACTCCTGGCTTCTTCATAAGACTCGTTCCCAATTCTATTCCTCACACAAACATAGCCGAGCCCTATGTTCACTTCATCCGCAGTAACCTTCTCAAGCAGCCCTTCAGGGGCTTTGTCAGCCTTGGTCACGACAGCCAGAGTCCTTTCTCCTGTTTTGTCCATCTTTTGCGACATCCTAATGGACTCACAAGTAGGGAAATCAACAGTAGCTGATAAAACATTTAAGATTATGCTTTCCTCAGGAGCTATATATTTCATAATAATATCATAAATTTGTTCATAAATGTCTTCAGGTTGTCCTTGTACAGCAACTCTAGTGATGCCAGGCAAATCCACCATGGTCAAGTCAGGCACACCATTCTTTTTCACTACAAGTGTTAAAGGGTTGTCAGATATGCCCTTACCAAGGCCAGCAATCTCATCAGTAGCACGAACGATAGCATCAGCAATGGCGACTTCATCAACAGGGAGTGACTTTCCATTGTACTCCAAGTGAAGTAGTGGTTCAGAGATGTTTGGATCATCCTGCAGCCTCATGATAAGGGGGACCCTGGTGCAAATGCCCTGTCCTCTAGGAAGGCTGATTCCAGCAAGAGATTCGAGGACACTGGACTTTCCGGAAGATTGATCGCCTACCACTACGATGGTCGGAAGCTGGATACCTTCTTTCATGATGTTAAGGTGACGGAGTTTGTCTACACAGTCGAGGAGTGGACGGATTCTATCATTGAAGGATGCAACAATGGGAGGATGAACACCACAAGCTGTTGGTGCTGCTACTATTGCAAGAGGTTTTGGATCAACAACTGCAATTGAATAAAGTGGACTTTGTTCATCAGAAAAGAAGTCAACGGCGTTTTGGTAGGCCATACTGTCTTGATTGTATGCAGAAATAGTTTTGAAGGTTTCTTTCAGAGGTGAAAAAGGTAGTGTTGGTGGTGATGTTTATAAAGAACTTAAAGGGGCTCTTTGGATTGTGAGATAAAACATGTAGGGTTGTTTGGTACGCAGAATAAAGTGAGATATTCTAAGATTAATTTTGAAATTAGTTTTATACTTTATTTGGTATAAGATATAATTTATCTCTGGATAAATTTATATTTTCTACTAAATAAAGTATAAATTTAATTTCAAAGTTTATCCTAGATATGCCACCTTATCCCATAAGGCTTGTTATAATTTTATCTCACTTCTTACATGAGATAAATTAGTCCAAGGATAATAATCCCAAGAATATAATCCCAGGATGACTTAGCTCGCATACCAAACGATCCCTTATGCTATTTGGTTTGCCAGGTAAAAAAAAATAAAATACTAGCTTCTTTATTTAGTTTTCTAATTTTTCTATTACACTTGATAAAGTTGAGTGACTAATATGAAATTATTGTGCAATAAAAACAAAAAAGAAGGTGTTCTTAGACAGTAAGACAAATCATCCGTACTTGAGAGTGGCTGTGAGAATATTACTTTTGATTGAAGAAAGCTCAAATGAAAGCTACACCCTTCTTTTCCAATGAAACAAATCTATAGGTGCTTCAGAAAGAGAGGAAAAAAAAAGGAATCACCAGACTATAGGTAATTCTATAGTGATATATGCGACCTCGTTTGATTGGTTTCTGAATTCTTATTTGGTTTTCATTTTCTGGAGGAAAATATTCCTTGATTTTGGATTGGATTCTGTTCATTGGAAGAAGGGTTCATGAACAGCAGCTTTACATATTGCTTGCTTCAAACAGACAACTTTTTCCTTAGAAACATTTGGTGAGCTACTCTATAAAAATTCAAGTTGGATTAGTAAATTTCAGATAGCTATGCCTTAAAAAAGACCTCTAAATATCGTATTAGAAGTTTTCTGTAAACAAGCAATGTATAATTCTATTTGTCTGTAGTTTAGGTGATACATCGGCAATGTTCAGCCCCGCTAAGCATGTGAATTTTTTAGGAACTAGTATTAGGAATGAATTTCATAAATTGTAAGACAACTATATATTACTACGTATCAAGTCCAAACTAATTGGGTCCATTGCGTGAATCTTTACTTTTCAAGTCGCTAATGTCATAAATTGTGTAGATTAAAAGCAACAGGTAGAAAGAGGATATAATTACAAATTCGCAATTTATTCGATACATTGGGGTGAATTTGACAATTTTTAACTAATAAAGTTTAAAAAGGATTTGCAACAAAAGTAGTCTTCCGAAATTGCCTTTGTTCCTTGTTTGGCCTTTTACTGGTGAAACTTAACCTCCAAGAAAGAGAGAAAAGCTTAGAAAAAATACAACGAAACAAAGAGCTTTTCCTTTGTTCTTTTTTCTACAAGGGTGTTAATGATGAATAGACAGATAGTACGAACAAAAGTTGAATGGCAAGCACAATTTATCCTTGGTTATTGGAAAAAGAAAAGAGTGGAGAGGTTCCTTTATTCCGAGCTTATCTTATATTTTAGGGAAAAAGGGTCAAAAATGGCTCCTCTACTTTGGGAAGGTAAAAAATATCCTCCGCTATAAATTTGGATAAAAGTACCCCTTGTCATTAAAATTTCAAATATACCCCTGTCTTAATTGAAATCCTCAACATAATCCAATTTCATTTTAAAACTCGACTCAACTACATAAAAAACTCATAGGCGACCAACTTATTCCCGAGTGCTACATTTGGAGCTACTAGGCACAAGAGCAGGTAACCCACATGCATTTTTTATTTAGTTGGGTCGGGTTTAAATGGGGTGGCTATAAAGATGAAATCGGGTTATGTTGGGGATTTCCGTTAAGACGGGGTAGATTTGAAGACTTTAATGACGGGAGGGGTATTTTTTACCCAAATTTGTAATGAAGGACATTTTTAGACCTTTTTTCCGAAAGTAGAGGGGCATTTTTGACACTTTTCCCTATATTTTATCAAAAAAAGGTTAAAATATCCTTAACGTTGGTATTCTTTACTTTGATTACCAATAAAAACATTAGGTAAATGAAAATTAAACCAAAGAAAGACGTTTGTAATTTATCTCATATTTACCCTTCGTTAACATGTCAGTTCATAAATATCTCTAACGTTATCTTTTGTCTTAAATATATCATGTACAATTTGAAATTTCCAAATATGCCTCTCACACTAATGGTGGAACGTAGGGGCATATTTGAATCTTTCAATTGTTCGGCAATTTATTTAGACTTTTTAAATTATTAGGAATATATTTAGACCTTAAATTCTTCGAGTGCACGCTTCAAATTATTGTATTTGCTATTATATGTACAACTTATCTTTTCAAGAAAGAAACATTTAGCGAGTCTACTAGATACAAATTCAAATTTAGTTGAATTAGTAAAATTTCAGATAGCTAATAGCTTAAAAATCCTCAAATACTGCATTAGAAGTCTTCTCCAAAGAAGCAAAGTATAATTCCATCTGTTTGTAGTTTTGGTGATATTACAGCAATGTTCTATCCACCAAGCATGTGAAAATTTTCAACTTTTTAGGAACTAGTATTTGGAACGGATTTCATAAATTCTAAGACAACAACTACTATTTTACATCAATTCCAAACTAATTGCGGTCCACCACATGAATCTTTGTTGTTCATGTTGCTAATGTCATAAATTGTCTTAGATTAAATAAAAACAATAGGAGAAAGATTTGTCAATATATAAGGAGTAAAGATTAAATAGGATTTGCAGCAGAAGTAGCCTTAAGAAAGTATCTCTACCAACAAGAGTTATAGTGGAGTAATAAATACTTCTTTATTCCTATGTAATGGGTTCAAGTCCTGCTAAGTACGAAGTCGTCTTTGTTTAGAGAGTGCTTCTCCCTTCCTTCCCACCCCACAGTCCCACAATATGAAATTTATTGATGTGAATTCGAATATAATCGAAACCCAATGCGTGTACCAAATATCTAGTATAAAATAAAATAAATAAATAAAATACCTTTGTTCCTTGTTTGGCTTTTACTGGTGAGAACTTAATCTCCAAGGAAAAGAGAAAAACTTAGAAAAAGGACAAGGAAATAAGGAGCTTTTCCTCGGTTCTTTTTTCACAAGGGCATGATGAAAGATAGTACGAACAAAAGTTGATGGCAAGCACAATTTGAAATGTAAGACAACTATTACTATTACTATGTATCAAGTCCAAACTAATTGGGGTCCATTACACGAATCTTTACTTTTCATGTTGCTAATGTCATAAATTGTGTAGATCAAATAAAAGCAACAGGTAGAAAGAGGATATAATCACAAATTCATAATTTATCCGATACATTGGGGTGAATTTGACAATTTTTTGTAAGAATATTGTCTTTTTAATGAGACATTTAATGTGGCCCACAATTATGATAACAAATTATTTACCTTCTCTTCTAAGTAAATAATGAATATAGCAGATAATAATTTTGATTATGCATATCCGGAAGTTTCCTTGATGGGAGGAAACATTTATTAGGTGTCCTTAGAGTAACCATATTTTATGGAGAAGTCCCTAGGGTTAAAGTTATTGCCTAAGAGTCCCTAGCCTACCTATAAATACGCCTGTGACTCCATCAGTCCAGGATTCTGAAAGTGTGATAGGCATAGGCTAAAAAGCTCTAGGGTTTTTTTCACTAGTTCTTTCAGGGATACAATTCGGTAGTAAAACAAAGAAGGCGATTCTCACACTTGAACAACTATGGCTGAAGGTAAGTTCTTATTTAGTTTTCCGCTGCGTTTGTGTCACGACCCAGCTAGGGGCCGTGACGGATACCCGGGGCTGGCCACCGAGCACCGCTCGTTCTACTACTCATCATACTCATTAAACCTCTTTTTTCGTTCATAATCTCATAATCATAAGAAAATCATTTTCATTAAAGAACATAAATACTTTTATATACATAAGCCCTTTGGCTGTCAAAAGATAATGTACACATATCTACATATATACAGTAGTAACCTTGTGAGACCATATAACCCACACATACGTATCTACGAGCCTCTACTAGAGTACTAGACATATGGACGGGACAAGACCCCGTCGTGCCCAAAATACTTATACATATATATATAAACAAAAGTATAAACCCGATTAGCACCTCCGGAATAATGGAGTGCTTCTGCAAATCTGCTGATAGCTCCTAAAGGTCTGCGCCATCTCCCTATCTACCTGTGGGCATGAACACAGCGTCCAAAGAAAACGAACATCAGTACGAATATTGTACTGAGTATGTAAAGCATGAATGAAACAAACATAATAGAGAAATCATAAGTCATGAGGTGAAGGCAAAACCTGCGCGACCTTTAAGGATGAATACATTTCATACATATATCACATATACATAATCGTCGTACATGAACCATCATAACGTATATCATCATGTCACATAATTCATTATCGTAGTACCGTAGCTTCTCATACACATAAAACATTATCCGTATTCGGCCACGTAGGGCTCGACAATATCCGTATTCGGCCACGTGGTGGCTCGACAGTATCCGTATTCGGCCACGTAGTGGCTTGACAATATCACATACATATCTTCCGTATTCGGCCACGTCGTGGCTCGACCACATCACATACATCATAACAAAAATAAGTATATCTCATCATCATCATTGTCATCATATACATCTCATAAGCTTATCGTAACCTTTCATTAATGCACACATTTAAATTTAAAGACAATCTATGAAAATCACATCGTATTCGTAGCACGAATTTCGTATAAGTATCGCATGGTAGTCTTTATAATCTTTGGGCTTAAGCTCATCATTTCCATTATCATTTCTATAGCGTATCTCTTACCTTTATCTCACATGAAATCCTTTATGAACATAGACTCGTAGTTTCTCGAAACATTGGTCATAGGACATGCATTGGGGCTTATGAACAATCTATAACAATGTCGGGGTGACGTAAGGTCGAGAGCCCCGCTTATATTATGAACGTTTATGAGTATCGTGCCTTGCCTTGAAGGAAATAGAGCATAAGGCGAGTGTTAACAAAGATAACATCAGTAGCCTTATAGGAACATCATGCCACAATATCTTGAATCGCTATACTCTAGCTCATTATCATCACCATCATATTCATATGTAATTCAATATATTGAAGGACTCATAGGCTTCGTTTTGTAGAAGGATTATATAAGACTTGAAGGATTCATGCCTTTTGAAAGAAAAGATAAGCCTTACATACCTTTTCCTTTAGCTATTCTACCGCTTGATCGTTCTTCTTCAATATTCGCGTCTTTACCTTCAAGAGAATTCGCATCAACGTCAGTTAATCGACTATAAGAACGCGTGACTATTTTCTAGGGAAAATTGGGCAGCATTTCCTTTGTTTCTACTACTTTTCCCATGTTTCATTTCAACTACCAAACATTCACAACAACACTCACAATATCGTATCAACAATCGTCATTTATCTACATTTACCACATTCCACCATTTTTCTCCAATTTCTCCACATTTATGGGTTTTAGCTCATCATCACATTTTCTCATACATCACACCTATTTTATGGTCTACACGTCATTTATAACATATTTATACTCCCAACTCATCAACAATCATAATTCAATCCAACTATCATTCAACTATGACACTATTAACATTTTATGACCCATTTACTACACTCTTCTATAATCCAAGTGTTTCAACGTATAAATACTTCAATCATCATGAGAAAGTCATAAAACTTACCTTATATGTGGTAGGAATGAGCCTTGAGTAGCAATACTCTTTTATGCCAAAAACCCTACTTCACTTCCTTTGCAATTTCTTGGTGTAGATGAACTTTGATGAGTTTCACACTCTTGATTTCATGGTTTTAGTGTTGTTGATCTTGATTTTCCTTTGCTTCTCTTGTGGATGAATATTATAGAGTATTCTAGATGTTTCTTGAAGTGTGGAGTGAAAATGAAATGAATGGAATGAAAAAGGGTCCCTTATACTTAACTTAAAATCTGATTTTTATGAACAGTAGTCGAAGTGCACAGTGGCCGTAAACCCAGTTTACGGGCCGCATTCTGGTTTACGGTCCGTCTTTCACGACCGTATTTAAGCATAACAGAACCAGAAAGGTTTGTTGGAGTCATGGTGGTTTACGGTCACAGTTTACGGGCCGTATTTCGATTTACGGTCCATATTCTGAGTCGTATTTAACTATTTAGACATTTGGCAGAAAGTTAAAATTTTGGAATGTTGAAAGACGATAGCAGTTTACGGTCCTTAAACCACTTTACGGGTCGTATTCTATTTTACGACCAACTGGGTCGAAGTGCAAATCTGCAACTTTCGCATTTTCAAAACTCATAAGTAGTCGCCCCCTTCTTAGTAAAACATCGTACACTCATACTCTTCGTTGGTCTATTCATTGTACGTTCACGGAGAAATTTCCGAGGTGTAACAGTTTGGCTCTGTGTATGTGTTAGAAATACAACATGTGGCATCCGAGCCTTCCTTTAGCCGTGTTGTTCAGTGTCTAGTATGGTGATTATGACTATAATTTATCATGTTACCATAACAACAAGTTTGTTAACTGATATTAAACTGAAGTCGGCAGATTAATCTAGATTTTGAGGTTTAAACATGTTTTGTTAGTTGCTGAATAAATGAGATTTATGTATCTCTGCCGACATGTTTTGATTTCACGTTTTTTAAAGAATAATCTTTATTTGTTTTGGTTATAATAAAGTAGATCTAAATGATTCTATATGTTTGGTGTTCCATCTGTCTATAATAGATCTACACGTAATGTTTCTAGTTGTTCTCTTTTTTGTAATTCTGCAATTACTTGGCAAAGGACGTCTTCTAGAATGACTAATAACCGTGAGATATGTGTTAAAAGTACTACCCTGTTTAAGGCTTTTGTGAAATCTTGTGTCCAGACTATAGCACATATTTATTACCTTAAAAAAATGGATTTGTAATTTGGTTGCTTTTACCAATCCGTTTGATGAATTAAATATGTGGCTGTGACCCCCAACACGAGAGTTAGATTCTAATTGTTTTTCATACAAGTGTCTGCTTCAACTTTCTTTTGGATGGAGTTGAATTTTTGTTTAGAATATTTATGGATTATTTTGTCTTTCACAAAGGAATAAATATATAATACAGATCTAAATATTTGATAAAGTTGTTAACAATATATATTCTATTTAAGTCCTGAGATTAGCATGATGTTTTTTTTTGGTATTTGTTTTTCATCATGTGCAGTTAATTATGAGTTTCGCTACTGCTTTAGTTCTTATAATATTTTATTTATAAGAATTAACCTTTGGGATAATAATACAACGTTATGCTTATATTTTGTGTAATCAACGGAAACAATCAACATTCTGCTTAAGTTGATTCCTAAGTTTAATGGTTCTCAGATGTCATTCTTGAGTTGCTTTTATTTCATGTATTTAAGAATAGCCACAACATCTTGAGTACTTGATATGAAAGAAATTAAGTTGATTAATCACGTAAAGTTTAGTGGTTAAAATTATAATGACATCTATTTAGTCCAGTTATTTCATTAAAATGGTAATCCAGCCCTACAGGGAGTTAACTATTTTGGTGAGATTAATTGGAACGAGATAGTAAACCTTTCAGTTTGCAAATTATCCTATGCCCACAGGTACGGATTGTTTTCTAGTTTTATTTTGGTTTACTAGTCTAATAAAGTTAAGTAAATTCTGTGCATGTGTTGCAACCTCTACCCACAGGAAGGTCTTGAATTTACTTAGAATCGGTATTTACGCGATTCACTTTGATGGTTTGTACTTCATAGCTTATGTGTGTATCCTTATTTTGCAGTTTTCATAGCTTTTCCTACTGCTATCTTTAATGAGAATGCTCGAATTCCGATATTGTCTGGTGACAACTTTACTGAATGGAAGGAGAAAGTCCTTCTCACTTTAGGGTGCTCGAATTTGGATTTGGCAACCCGTGTGGAAGAACCACCTAAACCCACGGAATCAAGTACGCCAGATGCTAAGGCTTATTATGAGCGGTGGGAACGATCTAATCGCTTGAGCTTGATGCTCATAAAGGCTCATATAAGCCAAAGCATTAGGGGTTCCATCCCTAATAGCGATAAGGTCAAAGCTTATATGAAGGCAATTGAAGAACAATTTGTAAGCTCTGACAAGGCGCTAGCCAGCACCCTTATGAAGAGGCTCTCAAGTATGACCTTTGATAGAAGTCGTACAGTGCGCGAGCACATTATGGAGATGAGAGACACTGCTGCTAAACTCAAGTCCCTTGAGGTTGATATGTCTGCACCATTTTTTGTTCATTTTATCCTCAACTCTCTTCCTGCGGAATATGGTCCGTTCAAGATATCTTACAACACACATAAAGATAAATGGTCAATTAATGAACTCCTGACCATGTGTGTTCAAGAAGAGGAGAGGATGAAGCATGAGATACCTGAAAGTGTTAATTTGGTGACTCATGATAAGAGAAATGCGAAGAAGGGCAAAAGTGTTCCTATGAAGAAGAAAGGCATTATTGATAAAGATTCTTGCTGTTTCTGCAGAAAGAAGGGACACTGGAAGAAAGATTGCCTGAAATACAAGAAATGGCTTGAGAAGAAAGGTAATTTTACCTTTGTATGTTATGAATCTAATTTTACTGAAGTTTCTGATAATACATGGTGGATCGATTCTGGTTCCACGACTCATATTGCGAAAACCATGCGGGGTTTTCTAACTCTAAGAAAGCCGATGGGAAGTGAACAAAAGGTTTATTCTGGAAATGGGATGCCATCAACTGTGGAAGGTGTCACGACCCGGCTAGGGGCCGTGACGGGTACCCGGGGCTAACCGCTGAGCACCGCTCGTACTAGTACTCCTTAGGCTTATTTAACGATCATTTATCAGATTCATGCTTGATTTATAAGAAAACCCGTTTTCCTTTAGAAACATAATGTTTTTATACACATGAGCCCTTAGGCTAGCAAAATAATATATATGTATATGTTTACACAATGACCACGCCGTGAAACCACATGACCCACATTGAGTAACTACGAGCCTCTATGAGATGACATCTACAATTGTACACAAAAGAATCATCATAGGCACCTCCAGGACAATGAGGTGCTTTCAGTCAGCTAACAGCCTCTAAGAATCTGGAGCAAGATCTCCTCCCTGTCTACCTGTGGGCATGAACATAGCGTCCAAAGAAAACGGACGTCAGTACGAATATTGTACTGAGTATGTAAGGCAGGAATGAAATAAACAAACATAATAGAGGGATCAGGAATCATGAGAGAAGGATATAACCTGAATGTATATCGTGGACAACCTACCCTCTACATATATCACATTTTACAAAATCATAGTATACATGTTATAACATTCCATACATCATCATATACGTCATATACGTCATCACATACATCATCACATCGTAATCCGTATCGTTACCCGCGTCCGGGTAACCCTCATATGCCGCCCACTAGTGGTGATCATGCCTGGCCCTCTGGGCTCGGTGTAAACATAGCAGCCCGCATTAGCGATGACATGCCCGGCAATATAGGCGCGGTGGAATCATACGCAGCCCGCATTAGCGGTGACATGCCCGGCCATATAGGGGCGGTGGAATGATATCGCCACAAAATCAGTCATAACACCTCACTATTACACATCTCATGCCATAGCATCATGTTATCCTTTCTTGGTATTCCATGCATCCCATAGTCATATTACAAGTTAGCATTATTCATCATCTTTTGTCATAGCATACATTAGCATTAAGAGCATACATTAGGCTTTAAGGTAACCACACTATGTCGGGGTGACGTAAGGTCGTGAACCCCCGATTGTATTATGGACATTTTATGAGTATCATGCCTCGCCTTGAAGGAAATAGAGCATAAGGCGAGTGTTAACAATAATAACATCATTAGCATTGTAGGAATATCGTGCCACAATTTCTTGAGTCCCTATACTCTAACTCATTGTCATTATTATCATGCTTATAGCTGATTCGATACATGGAAGGACTCATAAGCTTCATCTTATAGAAGGATTATGGAAAACTTGAAGGGTTCATGCCTTTTGAAAGAAGAGTTAAGCCTCACATACCTTTCTCGTTTAAGCAATCTAGCGTTCACTTATTGTCCTTCAATGTCACGTCTCTACCTTCAAAAGAGGATTCGTACTAACGTTAGTTAGTCAACTATAAGAACGCACTACTATTTTTAGAGACAATTGGGCAGCACTTCCTTTGTTTATACTACTTTTCCCATATTCCATATCAACTCCCAACACCCACAACAACAATTACAATATAGCAATCAACAATCATCATTCATATACAATGACCATGATCCACCATTTCTCTTCATTTTTCCCACATTTATGGTTTTGGGTTCGCTATCGTATTTTCTCATGTATCACACTTATCTCATGGTCTACATGTCATTTATAACGTATTCATACTTACAACACACTAACATTCATGATTCAATTCAACTACCATTCACTTATGGCACTATTCACTCATTTATGACCCATTTGCTATGCTTTTCTACAATTCGGGTATCTTAACCTTCCAATACCTTAAACAACATGAAATGGTCATGAAACTTACCTTGGATGATGGTGGAACAAGCCTTGAGTGGAGTTTCTACTCTAGCACCAAAATCCTACTTCACCTCTTTTAATTTTCTTTGAGGAAGATGAACTTGAGCTAGGTTTCACACTCTTGTTTTCATGAATTTGGCGTTGTTGATTTTCCCTTGATTTTCTTGAATTCTTGTGGATGAAGTGTTTTGGAGTATTCTAGAGAGTTCTTGAATTGTGAAGGTGAGAAATGAAATAAAATGAGCTTGGGGTCCCTTATACTTAACTTAAAAATCTGATTTTTGTGAACAGTAGTCGGGATGCACAGTGGCCGTATACCCAGTTTACGGGCCGTATTCTGGTTTACGGTCCGTCCTTCATGACCGTATTTAAACATATCAGAAACAGAAAGGTTTGCTGTAGGTCATGGTGGTTTACGGTCACAGTTTACGGGCCGTATTTCGATTTACGGTTCGTATTCTGAGTCGTATTTAACCATTTCAACATTTGACAGAAAGTTGAAGTTTTGATAGTTGGAAGACGATGGCACTTTACGGTCCGTAAATCACTTTACGGGCCATATTATGTTTTTACGACCACTGGGTCGAAATGCAAATCTGCAACCTTCGCGTTTTCAAAACTCATGGGTAGTCATTCCCTTCTTAGTAAAACAGCGTACACTCATACTCTTCGTTGGTCTATTCATTGTATGCTCATGGAAAATTTTCTGAGGTGTAACATTCCCCTTTTGGGAACATTCGTCCTCGAATGTTAGATCATCGGGGATTCTAGAAAAATTTCGCCAAAGTTTCCTTTATAATATGGCACTACCATTCTGCCACAACAACCCATAATATCACATCACTGCCTCATAGGGCTACATCACAACATCGACATATCTATGGCAACACACGACCAAAAGCATAAAGATAAAGCATACATACCTTATATTGTTGGTGTTTCATCTTGGATCTCTCCTGGGGGTTGGAATAAGTGTGGGTACTTGGACTCCATATTCTCTTCCGGTTCCCAATTCATTTCTTCCCGATTGTTGTTTCGCCACAATACTTTGACTGACGCTACTTCTTTATTTCGAAGCTTTCGCACTTGCCTATCTAGGATGGCAATAGGCACCTCTTCATAGGTTAGCCTTTCCGTTACTTGCACATCATCTATCGGGACAATCTTTGTGGGATCTCCAACACACTTGCGAAGCATCGAAACATGAAAGACTGGATGGACTGATTCAAGCTCCGAAGGGAAATCCAATTCATAGGCTACCTGACCTACCTTGCGGATGATTTTGTAGGGTCCATTGTATCTGGGACTTAGCTTCCCTTTCTTACCAAATCTCATCACCCCTTTCATGGGTGACACTTTAAAAAATACCCAATCATTGATTTGAAATTCCAAGTCTCGCTGGCGGTTGTCCGCATAGGACTTTTGGCGACTTTGGGCTGTCAACACCCGATCTTGGATCACCTGGAATTTTTCTATCGCTTATTGGATCAATTCAGGGCCCACTAATTGTGCTTCTCCTATTTCGAACCATCCGATTGGAGATCTGCATTTCCTTCCATATAAAGCTTCATATGGAGCCATTTGTATACTTGAATGGTAGCTATTGTTGTATGCGAACTCAATAAGGGGTAAGTGGTCATCCCAGCTACCACCGAAATCCAACACACACGCCCGTAGAATGTCTTCTAAGGTTTGAATGGTACGCTCGGCCTGCCCATCAGTTTGCAGATGAAATGCCGTGCTAAACTTCACTTGCGTGCCCAAACCTTCTTGAAAAGACTTCCAGAACTTAGCTGTATACTGTGCTCCTCTATCTGTGATAATAGATATTGGGATTCCATGGAGTCGCACAATTTCTTTGAGATACAACCTTGCATAGTCTTCTGCTGAGTACGTGGTCCTAACTGGAAGAAAATGGGCTGCCTTCGTCAGCCTATCCACGATCACCCATATAAAGGCATACCTGTCATGGGAACGGGGTAATCCCACGATGAAATCCATGTTGATCACTTCCCATTTCCAAGTAGGGATTTCCATTGCTTGCAACAAGCCTCCCGGCTTCTGGTGTTCAGCTTTTACCTGTTGGCAATTTGGACATTGTGCTACAAATTCGGCTATGTCTCTCTTCATGCCATCCCACCAGTACATCATCTTGAGATCATGATACATTTTGCTTGCACCTGGGTGAATAGAATATCGAGAGCAATGTGCTTCTTCTAAAATTCATCGGCGCAATTCCGCCACATTCGACACACATAACCTGCCTTGGTACCTAAGAATCCCATCCATGGAAACTTCAAACGGAGACTTTTCTTTCCCATGAGATGTGTCTTTACAACGACATAACTGAGGATCTTCACACTACCGTTCTTTCACTTCCATAACCAAGGACGAAATTTCTGGAATCATTTATACTAATCCCAGCATCGCCCGAATCAATTACACGCACTCCAAGATTAGCCAATCGATGAAGTTCTTGAACCATCTCCTTCCTTTCCGGAGGGACTCCACCTAAACTGCCCATTGATCGGCGGCTAAGTGCATCGGCTACTACATTCGCCTTCCCGGGGTGGTATAAAATGTTAACATCATAATCTTTTAATAATTCTAACCACCGCCTCTGCCGCAGGTTCAACTCCTTTTGCTTGAAGATGTACCGAAGACTTTTGTGATCTGTATAGATATCAACGTGCACACCGTACAAATAATGTCTCCATATTTTTAAGGCATGAATGACCGCAGCTAGTTCGAGATCATGAGTCGGGTAATTCTTTTCATGCTTCCGCAACTGTCTCGAAGCATATGCAATAACCTTTCCATGCTGCATCAATACACATCCCAATCCGACACCGGAAGCATCACAATACACAACATAGCCATCTGGCCCTTCTGGAAATGTTAGAACCGGGGCTGAGGTCAACCTATTTTTCAACTCTTGGAAACTACGCTCACAAGCATCGTTCCATTGAAACTTTGCTGACTTCTAGGTTAGCTTCGTCAATGGGGCTGAAATAGATGAAAAGCCCTCTACGAATCTTCGATAATAGCCTGCCAAACCCAGAAAGCTACGAACTTCTATAGGCGTCGTGGGCCTTGGCCAAGTCTTGACCGCTTCAATTTTCTGGGTGTCGACTCAAATTCTATCATTTGAAATAACATGGCCCAAAAATGTCACAGAATTTAGCCAAAACTCGCACTTTGAAAACTTCGCATACGATTCTCGGGCTCGGAGAATGCAAGAACAATTCGCAAATGATCTGCATGTTCTGATTCTGTGCGAGAATACACCAGAATGTCATCAATAAATACTATCACGAATAAATCCAAGAGTGGCCTGAATACATTATTCATCAAGTTCATGAACACGGCTGGGGCGTTAGTCAACCCAAACGACATCACTCGGAATTCGTAGTGGCCATATCTCGTTCTGAAAGCTGTCTTGGGGATATTCGCTTCTCTAACTCTTACTTGATGGTAACCTGACCTCAAATCTATTTTAGAAAACCACTTGACACCTTGCAATTGATCGAATAAATCATCAATCCTTGGAAGAGGATATTTGTTCTTTATTGTCACCTTGTTCAATTGCCTGTAGTCGATACACATTCGTAGAGATCCGTCTTTCTTTCTCTCAAACAAGACCGGTGCTCCCCACGGTGATGAACTGGTTCTAATGAATCCTTTCTCGAGCAAGTCTTTCAGCTGCGCCTTTAGCTCTTTTAATTCTGCCGGAGCCATTCGATAAGGAGGAATAGAAATAGGCTTGGTGTCCGGCAACACGTCAATAGCAAAATTGATTTCTCTTTCTGGTGGAAGACCTGGAAGTTCATCTGGGAATTCATTCACCATTGGAATAGATTTAAATGTTGGCAACTTTGCTTCTGTGTCATGTATTCGAACTAAATGATAAATATAGCCTTTCGCTATCATCTTCCTCGCCTTAAGGTAGGAAATAAACCTGCTCTTTGGAGATGCTGTATTACCCTTCCATTCAAGCATGGGCTCTCCCGAAAATTAGAATCGGACCACTTTTGTGCGGCAATCAACATTTGCATAACACGACGCCAACCAATCCATACCCATGATTACATCGAAATCTACCATTTCCAGCTCAATCAAATCAGCCTTGGTCTGTCGATCACATATCACAATGACACAATCTTTGTACACTGGTTTTGCTATCACGGGATCACCAACCGGAGTAAGCACCTTAAAGGGTTTAATTGACTTGGGTTTCACCCCAATACAACTAACAACATATGGAGTAATATAAGAGAATGTAGAACCCAAATCTATCAGCGCATACACATCACGGGAGAATATAGACAATATACCTGTAACCACATCCGGAGAGGACTCAAGATCCTGCCGTCCGGCTAAAGCATATACACGGGGCTGAGTGGCACCTGAAGTAGATGTTGCCCCTCGGCCTCTACCTCGGCCTGTTGTCATCTGGGGAGTCTGCCTCGCTGGGCGTGCTGATGAGGAACCCGCTGCTGAGCCTGTGGGCTGGACCCCACCTCTGCCATATCGCGAGGGACAATCTCGCATCAAATGTCCGGTCTGCCCACAAACATAACAAGCATCAGTGTCCTGACGACATGACCCTGAGTGTAATTTGCGGCACCGACTACATCGTGGAACTGGGGGTCTCCCCTGACTATAATCACCCTCAAACTGGGAACCTGATTCCCTCGAACTCTGACCCTGTCCCGGGTGAAAGGAGCGGTCAAATCTTTTATCTGGAAATCTGGGAGGTGTGCTAGTCACTGACTGGCCTGAATGTACGGAATAAGTCTGCCTCGATCCCCCTCTATAATCAATGTCTGTGCCCATAGATCTAGCCCTTTTGCTTTGTCTTCTATCACTATCGCGATCACCCCTTTGTTGTTGTCGCCTCTCCAAATTCTGAGCATGGGCCTGTATCCGGGAAATGTCTATCCCGTCTTGCAGGGAAGCCGTCAGACAATCTCTAAATAAATGTGGCCCCAAACCACTCATAAATCTATGTACCCGATATCCCATGTCGGCCACTATAGTCGGAGCATATCTAGCCAAAGAATTGAATCGCATGCTATACTTCCGGGCACTCATATTTCCTTGCCTCAAATTTAAGAATCTGTCCGCTCTAGCTCGGCGGACCTCGGGTGGCAAATAGTGACGAATAAAAGCATCTACAAACTCTTGCCAAATCGGAGGAGACGCGTTCTCTCCTCTTGATAATACCCAGTTGTTGTACCATAACACCGCCACATCCCGGAGTCTATAAGATGCCAACTCCATGGATTCGGTCTCGGAGGCATGGACAATCTTCAATGTCCTTAACATCTCATTTACGAAACTTTGCGGATCTTCATCCGGCTTTGACCCAAAGAATTCCGGAGGATTTAAACTCATAAAATCACGGGCCTTTGTACTCGCTGCCCGATCGCTTGAACCCACATTCTGTCATTGTGCCTGTGTGGCAACGAATTGTGTCAATAACTGGATGGCCTCGGTCATTTGTTGACCCGAAGCAGCCGGCGGAGGAATTAGAGCTGGAGCTCCTCCCTGCTCTCCCACATTAGGCGGGGTAGATGAAGAGTTGGACAAGGCCTCGTTATGTGATTCGCCTTCTTCTACATTCATCGGGGGCTCCCATTCTACCCGCCTCTTTGCCGTAGTCTTGCCCTTCTGGGCGGCTGTAGCTTTTCCCTTTGGCGGCATTCTGAAATCATAACACATTATTAGGGAGGATAACATCTTATACACGGCTCTATCGCACGATCTCTTGAGAAGAAAGATGGTCATTTTTCCTAAATGCCTTGTAGCCTCTTGTCTATTGATGTGGCGCGCAACACACCATAAACAAGACTCTACTAGACACGGCTCGTACACACTTCCTAGGACCGAACTGCTCTGATACCACTTTTGTCACGACCCGGCTAGGGGCCGTGACGAGTACCCGGGGCTAACCGCTGAGCACCGCTCGTACTAGTACTCCTTAGGCTTATTTAACGATCATTTATCAGATTCCTGCTCGATTTATAAGAAAACCCGTTTTACTTTAGAAACATAATGTTTTTATACACATGAGCCCTTAGGCTAGCAAAATAATATATATGTATATGTTTACACAATGACCACGCCATGAAACCACATGACCCACATTGAGTATCTACGAGCCTCTATGAGATGACATCTACAATTGTACACAAAAGAATCATCATAGGCACCTCCAGGACAATGGGGTGCTTTCAGTCAGCTAACAGCCTCTAAGAATCTGGAGCAAGATCTCCTCCCTGTCTACCCGTGGGCATGAACACAGCGTCCAAAGAAAACGGGCGTCAGTACGAATATTGTACTGAGTATGTAAGGCAGGAATGAAATAAACAAACATAATAGAGGGATCAGGAATCATGAGAGAAGGATATAACCTGAATGTATATCGTGGACAGCCTACTCTCTACATATATCACATTTTACAAAATCATAATATACATGTTATCACATTCCATACATCATCACATACATCATCATATACGTCATCACATACATCATCACATCGTAATCCGCATCGTTACCCGCGTCCGGGTAACCCTTATATGCCGCCCACTAGTGGTGATCATGCCCGGCCCTCTGGGATCGGTGTAAACATAGCAGCCCGCATTAGCGGTGACATGCCCGGCCATATAGGCGCGGTGGAATCATATCACCACAAAATCAGTCATAACACCTCACTATTACACAGCTCATGCCATAGCATCATGTTATCCTTTCTTGGTATTCCATGCATCCCATAGTCATATTACAAGTTAGCATTATTCATCATCTTTTTTCATAGCATACATTAGCATTAAGAGCATACATTAGGCTTTAAGGCAACCACACTATGTCGGGGTGACGTAAGGTCGTGAACCCCCGATTGTATTATGGACATTTTATGAGTATCATGCCTCGCCTTGAAGGAAATAAAGCATAAGGCGAGTGTTAACAATAATAACATCATTAGCATTGTAGGAATATCGTGCCACAATTTCTTGAGTCCCTATACTCTAACTCATTGTCATTATTATTATTCTTATAGGTGATTCGATACATGGAAGGACTCATAAGCTTCATCTTATAGAAGGATTATGGAAAACTTGAAGGGTTCATGCCTTTTGAAAGAAGAGTTAAGCCTCACATACCTTTCTCGTTTAAGCAATCTAGCGTTCACTTATTGTCCTTCAATGTCACGTCTCTACCTTCAAAAGAGGATTCGTACTAACGTTAGTTAATCAACTATAAGAACGCACTACTATTTCTAGAGACAATTGGGCAGCACTTCCTTTGTTTATACTACTTTTCCCATATTCCATATCAACTCCCAACACCCATAACAACAATTACAATATAGCAATCAACAATCATTATTCATATACAATGACCATGATCCACCATTTCTCTTCATTTTTCCCACATTTATGGTTTTGGGTTCGCTATCGTATTTTCTCATGTATCACACTTATCTCATGGTCTACATGTCATTTATAACGTATTCATCCTTACAACACACTAACATTCATGATTCAATTCAACTACCATTCACTTATGGCACTATTCACTCATTTATGACCCATTTGCTATGCTTTTCTACAATTCGGGTATCTTAACCTTCCAATACCTTAAACAACATGAAATGGTCATGAAACTTACCTTGGATGATGGTGGAACAAGCCTTGAGTGGAGTTTCTACTCTAGCACCAAAACCCTACCTCACCTCTTTTAATTTTCTTTGAGGAAGATGAACTTGAGCTAGGTTTCACACTCTTGTTTTCATGAATTTGGCGTTGTTGATCTTGATTTTCCCTTGATTCTCTTGAATTCTTGTGGATGAAGTGTTTTGGAATATTCTAGAGAGTTCTTGAATTGTGAAGGTGAGAAATGAAATAAAATGAGCTTGGGGTCCCTTATACTTAACTTAAAAATCTGATTTTTGTGAACAGTAGTCGAGATGCACAGTGGCCGTAAACCCAGTTTACGGGCCGTATTCTGGTTTACGGTCCGTCCTTCATGACCGTATTTAAGCATATCAGAAACAGAAAGGTTTGCTGTAGGTCATGGTGGTTTACGGTCACAGTTTACGGGCCGTATTTCGATTTACGGTTCGTATTCTGAGTTGTATTTAACCATTTCAACATTTGACAGAAAGTTGAAGTTTTGATAGTTGGAAGACGATGGCACTTTACGGTCCGTAAATCACTTTACGGGCCGTATTCTGTTTTTACGACCACTGGGTCGAAATGCAAATCTGCAACCTTCGCGTTTTCAAAACTCATCGGTAGTCATTCCCTTCTTAGTAAAACATCGTACACTCATACTCTTCGTTGGTCTATTCATTGTATGCTCACGGAAATTTGTTCGAGGTGTAACAGAAGGCGTGGGGACTTATAGGCTTGTTTTAAAAGATTGTTTTCAATTAGATTTAGAAAAAACCTTTTTTGTTCCATCGTATTCTAGAAATTTAATTTCTCTTTCAAGACTATCAGTTGCTAGTTATGATTTCAATTTTCATTATTCTTCAGTTAAACTTTTGAAAGATAATAAAGTTATTGGTTTTGGAAATTTGGATGGAAGATTATTTAAATTTGAGGTAGATCCCATGATTGAATGTAATGTTTTAACTCTGCATGATAAAGAAATTGGCACTAAGAGATGTATTATCAATGAGAACTCATCAAGTCTTTGGCACAAAAGATTGGGACATATCTCAATTGACAGAATCAAAAGGTTAGTTAATGATGGAGTTCTAGAAGCTCTTGATTTTTCTGACTTTGGGACTTGTGTGGACTGCATAAAGGGTAAGCAGACCAACAAATCCACTAAAGGTGCTAAAAAGAGTTCTCAATTGCTTGAGATCATACATATAGATATTTGTGGACCTTTTCCAACCCCTTGCTTGAATGGTGAAAGATATTTTATCTCGTTTATTGATGACTATTCAAGGCAAATGTATCTTTATTTTCTATTTAACAAATCAGAAGCACTTGATGCTTTTAAAGTTTACAAAACAGAAGTAGAGAAACAGACAAGAGCTCAGATCAAAATTCTAAGGTCTGACAGGGGTGGAGAATATTATGGTAGGTACACAGATAAGGGACAAGTTAAGGGTCCATTTGCTGAGTTCCTTGAAAGTGAAGGTATAATTGCCCAATATACCATGCCAGGAACACCACAACAAAATGGTTTGGCAGAAAGAAGGAACCAGACATTAATGGACATGGTAAGATGCATGATTAGAAATCAAGTTTACCTTTATCCTTATGGAGTGAAGCCTTAAAAACCGTTGTGTATATTTTAAATAGGGTTCCATCCAAGGCTGTCCCCAAGACGCCTTTTGAATTATGGAAAGGGTGGAAACCTAGTTTAAGCCATTTACACATTTGGGGATGTCCAACTGAGGTGAGGGTTTATAACCTTCATTTGAAAAAGTTGGATGAAAGAACAATAAGTGGTTTTTCATAGGCTATGCAGTTAACTCTAAAGGATTTAGGTTCTATTGTCCTTCTCATTCTCCTAAAATTGTTGAGTCTAGAAATGCTAAATTTCTTGAGGAACATGAAATAAGTGGGAGTGGTTGGACTCAAGTGGTGGAATTGCAAGAGATAAGGGAACCACCTGTGGTACCTTTATATATTGGGAACTTGAATGTGGTTCAGACAAATTCTCATGAACTGTCTGAAGAGCAACAAGTTCAAGAGCTACCACCACATGAGGAGCCACATGAAGATCAACCCACTTTACCTGAACCCATTGAAGGAGTGTCTGAACCAGTGGGAGTAAGAAAATCCTCAAGCGTTCGCAAGCCAGCAATTTCTAGTGACTATGTTGTATACCTCCAAGAGTCTGATCATGATATTGGGCTAAAAGATGATCCATGCTCTTTTTCACAAGCCATGAGTGGAGAGAACTCCACACTTTGGTATGATGCCATGAAAAAAGATTTGGAATCTATGGCCAAGAGTAAAGTCTGGAATCTCGTTGAATTACCAGAAGGAGTCTCTACTATAGGATCCAAATGGGTTTATAAAACCAAAAGAGATTCATCTGGTAATATTGAACGATATAAAGCCAGACTTGTAGCCAAGGGTTTCACTCAAAAGGAAGGCATTGATTACCATGAAACCTTCTCTCCAGTTTCAAAGAAGGATTCGTTAAGAATAATCATGGCATTAGTAGCTCATTTTGATTTAGAGCTACATCAAATGGATGTGAAAACGACTTTCTTGAATGGAGATCTTGAAGAGGAGGTATACATGCGTCAACCTAAAGGTTTTTGTGATAAGGATAATAGTCACCTTGTTTGCAAGTTGAATAAATCCATTTATGGACTAAAACAGGCTTCCCGCCAATGGTATATTAAATTTCATAATGTTGTTTCCTCATTTGGATTTACGGAGAACATCATTGATCAGTGTATATACCTTAAGATAAGTGGGAGCAAATATATTTTCCTAGTCCTATATGTGGATGATATTTTACTTGCTAGTAGTGATTTGGGATTGTTGTATGAGACAAAACAGTTTCTTATTCAGAATTTTGAAATGAAGGATATGGGTGAAGCCTCCTATGTCATTGGCATAGAGATTCATAGAGATAGATCTCAAAGATTACTTGGACTATTTCAAAAGGCCTACATTGAAAGAGTTCTGGAAAGATTTGGAATGAAGAATTGTTCACCTATTGCAGCACCCATCATTAAAGGTGACAAATTCTCATTGAATCAATGTCCACAAAATGCATTGGAACAAGAGCAAATGAAAGGCATTCCCTATGCTTCGCTTGTTGGGAGTCTTATGTATGCACAGGTCTGTACTAGACCTGATATTTCCTTTGTAGTAGGAATGCTTGGCAGATATCAAAGTAACCCTTGTCTTGATCATTGGAAAGATGGTAAAAGGGTTTTGAGGTATCTGCAAGGAACCAAGGATGTTAAGCTCACATACAAATGCTCTGACTCATTGGATGTCATTGGATATTCAGACTCTGATTTGGGTGGATGCAAAGACTCTGGTAAATCTACTTCTGGATACATTTTCCTTCTTGCTGGAGGCGTTGTATCTTGGAGGAGTGTTAAGCAAACCATTGTTGCAACATCCACAATGGAAGCTGAGTTTATAGCATGCTATGAAGCTACATCACAGGCGTTATGGTTGAAGAATTTCATTTCGGGCCTTAGAGTTGTTGATTCTATAGCAAGGCCATTGAGAATTTTTTGTGATAATTCAGCTGCAATATTCTTTTCAAAGAATAATAAAAGTGGCAGCCGAAGCAAGCACATCGACATAAAGTATTTGATGGTTAGAGACTATGTCAAGAAGCAAGATGTGAGTTTTGAACATGTTAGTACTACTTTGATGATTGCTGATCCTATGACTAAAGGTTTACCAGCCAATGCCTTCAAGGATCATGTAACCTTTATAGGTCTTAGTAACTCAGTTTAGTCTTGCTTTGTTCTCTAAGACTTTGTCTAGACACTATCGTTTCTTTGTTATACATGACAGTGCACATTTTGGTTTTCATGTATTATGTTGTGATCATTGGATCAATAAAGTTGGACTCTGAATGACTTATATTAAGTTTATTCATAAAGATGTTGGACACTTTGTTACAATATATTATACATCGTAATACATGGAAGGAAGTGTTTGTTTAAAAGCATGACCGCCATGATTCGTGTAGTAATGTGTTCTAGTTGAAGTGATTGTTGCATAACAATTTAGATGAGTGAATCAAGTTTATGGCCATGATTATCACTCAAACAATTATCTGATTATAATATGCGGGCCAAGTGGAAGAATGTAAGAATATTGTCTTTTTAATGAGACATTTAATGTACCCCACAATTATGGTAACAAATTATTTACCTTCTCTTCCAAGTAAATAATGAATATAGCAGATAATAATTTTGATTATGCATATCCGGAAGTTTCCTTGATGGGAGGAAACATTTATTAGGTGTCCCTAGAGTAACTATATTTTATGGAGAAGTCCCTAGGGTTAAAGCTATTGCCTAAGAGTCCCTAGCCTACTTATAAATACGCCTGTGACTCCATCAGTACAGGATTCTGAAAGTGTGATAGGCATAGGCTAAAAGGCTAGGGGTTTTTTCACTAGTTCTTTCAGGGATACAATTCGGTAGTAAAACAAAGAAGGCGATTCTCACACTTGAACAACTATGGCTGAAGGTAAGTCCTTATTTAGTTTTCCGCTGCGTTTGACTCTGTGTATGTGTTAGAAATACAACATTTTTAACTAGTAAAATCTATAAAGGATTTGCAACAAAAGTAATCTTCTGAAAGTGCCTTTGTTCCTTGTTTGGCCTTTACTGGTGAGAACTTTACCTCCAAGAAAGAGAGAAAAGCTTCAAAAAAAAGACAACAAAACAAAGAGCATTTCCTCTATTCTTTTTTCTACGAGGGCGTTAATAATGAATAAATAGATAGTACGAACAAAAGTTGAATGGCAAGCACAATTTATCGAAAAAATTTACTATGTGTGAGGTCCAACTATGACGAAGCAGAGAAAAGTTGTACGAGGCTCCTCATATACTTTACCAAGTAGATTTTCTCTCGCTACTTTCCCAAATTTTTACCCCTTTTTTTTGGTTCAGCTGTTTTTTACATTTTGCTCTCCCTCCGTCCCAAAAAGATTGTCTTAATTTAACTTGGAACAAAGTTTGAGAAATAAAGAAAAACTTTTAGAATGTGTGGTCCAAAATAAGCTTTAGATGTTTGTGTGGCTGTAAATCATCTCATAAAGTTAAATTGTTTCTAAATATAGAAATGTGTCAATCTTTTTGGGACAGACTAAAAGGGAAAGGAAGACAATCTTTTTGGGACGGAGGGAATACTACTTTTATCTTAATATTTTCATTCACTTCGAACTCCTAACTCTTCCTATTTCTAATATACTAACACTATAAAATTGCACTAAACACTCTCCCTGTATCAGATCTTGTGCCTTCTCCATGAGTGAAACTATATAACAAATAAAGTACTCCGTCTATTTCACTTTGTTTTGCTTACTTTTATTTTTATTCCGTTTAAAAGAGGATGTACTCTTTTTTTCTTTGATAACTATTTAATTTCAACATTTCACATGATATGTTTAAGACCACAAGATTAAATGTCATTATGGTACATTCTACATATCTTTAATGTAAGACTGCGATATTTTAAAATTTTATTTACTTTCTAAATTTGTGTCAAATCAAAACCAAACAAAAAATTCAAACGAAAGAAGTTGGAGAAGGCATTGGATCACAGGAGAAGGTTTATTTATGACTATAGAAAAGATTTATTTATGAATAATCACGAGAACTATAGTTAAGTAAGCCTCCTATTTTCATGCAAAACCCTAATACGTAGATCAAGCTAGTCGCCTATGGCCACGACGAACATTGGCCAGTCCACCGGCGTGGCTGGTCAGCAGTTATCAACGACTTCACATCAGGAGGGAGCAATATCACAACCCATTGGCAACAGAATTCAATATGCTAGTCTCTTAAAACCTACAGTATTGAATGATAAATTACAAACCGAAAAACAATCAGTTCCTCCAATTGAATTAAAGCAGATTTCGTTCCTTCATGGAGAAGCGTACATTAAATGGACTGAGGAAGAGGTGGCTCGTATGGATGTCTTTGAAAACCTACAATATACTGTCGTTGATAAATTCGCTTATAGGTGGCCAGATATGGACCAACTTCGAAAGATTATCCCTGCACGGTGTGGAATAAAGGGTGAGTGTCGAATGGGATATTTCAAAAGTAGGCATGTACTCATAAGGCTATCTTTGTTAGAATACTACGTGAATATGACATCAAAACCAGCATACTATATCAGTGACAAGGATGGGTACTCATATCAAATGATACCACTCATGTATGATTCAAAGTTTAAAATTGACGAGGAGACATCTAAAGCTATGGCGTGGATTTCCTTTCCCAATCTATCTCCTACTTTTTTTGTGAAGGAAGCATTATTCTCAATTGCATCTCCAATAGGCAGACCTATTCATTTGGATATGGAAACTATCAACAAAAGTAGACCTAGTTGTGCTAGGGTCAAGGTGCATGTGGATCTACTCTCAGACTTACCCAGTGCAGTAAGGATGGATATTGAGGATGAAAAATCAGGAGCAATAAGGATTGTCAAGGTTAAGATTCAATATGACTATCTCCCCAAGTATTGTACAAAATGTAAACTATAGGGTCATAATGAAGATGAATGTAGAATCATACATCCAGAATTGGCTCAGGTAAGGGAAGAAAAAGAGACTGGGGTACCTGATATCTCAACAAACCCTCAAGAACAAAGCTGTGAAGGACAAAATGACAAAGAAAGATATTCAGAAGGGAAGCAGAACCAAAAGAGGGATGATAAGGTGGATATTAAGGGAGAAAAATTAGATGGGAAGCAAAAACAAGTAAAAACAAAGGACATTGAAGCGGGAAGATACAAGAACCAGTACAGAGGTTATCATAATTCTGCTAGAATGCTATTTAGTGTAAGAGTGACAGGAAATCCCTCCCCACGAAACTCATAACCTCTTACTTCGTTGTTGACGGTGAAAGCTATTGAATTGCTTTGATCTTTGTGGGATAAAATTCAATACCCCAACGACTGACTATGAATCCTAACAGCTTCCCAGTGGGCACTCCAAATGCGCATTTCGCAGGATTCAACTTCAAATCGTACTTGCGGAGTCTGTCGAAGAATTTTCTCAAATGCTCAAGATGATCATCACCCAATCGGGACTTAGTGACGACGTCGTCCACATACACTTCGATCTCTCTATGCCTCATATCATGAAAAATGGCGGTCATCGCCCTCATATAAGTAGTGCCGGTGTTCTTGAGCCCGAAAGGCATTACCCGGTAGTGATATACTCCCCATGGTGTGATAAAGGCCGTTTTCTGAGCATCTTCTTCATCCATCAGTATCTGATGATAACCCGCGTAACAGTCCACAAAAGACTGCACCTCATGCTTGGCGCAATTGTCAATAAGTATGTGAATGTTAGGGAGTGGGAAATTATCCTTTGGACTAGCGCGGTTGAGTGCAAGATAGTCCACACAGATCCTTATTTTCCCATCCTTCTTTGATACCGGGACTATGTTTGCTAACCATTTCGGGTAGGGTGTCACTTTTACAACTCCCGACTGAATCTGCTTCTCGACTTCCTCTTTGATTCTGATGCTGACATCGGGCTTAGGTTGTCTGATTTTCTGCTTTACTTGGGTGAATCACTCTAGGATTGGCAACCTATGAGCGACAATGTCTGTGCTCAAACCCGGCATATCGGCGTATGACCCAGTAAATACATCTTCATACTTTTTCAGCAGACTTCGATACCTTTCTTTCCCAGGTTCTGTCAAATGTACACTTACTCTGGTTTCTCGAACCATTTCCTCATTCCCTAGATTAACCGCCTCCGTTTCCTCTAGGTTCGGTGTTGGTCTATTTTCATATTCCTCTTCGGCGTCTATCAACCCTTCTGGTTCAGTTATCTCTTCCTCTTGATCTTTGCTTTGTTCGTCATCATTCTTAATTGTTTCGTAACATGTCATGACATTATTTGTGGCTTCTGTGTTATTACTGTAAAGCAAAGTAACACAATTATCAATCATGTAAAAGCAATTTTAATTACGTATTTATATATATATATATATATATAGGTAAAGTAAAGCAATTTTGTCTTATTGCAAATTTTGAGGCGTTTTTCATTAAAATTTTAAAAGAGTGCTACAAACTATGTTCCTAACTCGGAATGGAACATCGAGCCATTTCCATTATTAAACAACACGTAATAAGGAAATGTAAAAGCATGAAAAGGTGATAAGCCGAGCCTCAAAGCTGACTTTGGCCGTTTTTCTAAAAGTGAGTATTCTTTCTACCGCAAGGTGAATAATGGGGTAGAAGTCCATCCACTCGACATTTCTCCTGGCTCAGCATGACGAATCTCCAGTGCCTCATAGCACTCCTCAATGATGGCTGCGCACTCCTCTTCCCAAAACAACGTCCTTAAACCCTCTTCTGGATCTTTGCTGTTGTGACCCAATTGACATGCTATGAAGGACTGGTATAAATGAGGAAATGGCTTTCTCATTTCAATAGGACCTCTTGATCCATGTTATGCTTCTTCTTCTTTTGCCTCACATGGCTCGTATCCAACCCCAAATCGTTCTTTTCTATTTTTGATATTCACTGGTTCTTTGATTCCCTATAAGTCCCTTCACAAGCCTTTCTCAGGCTCAAACCCACTTCTTATCATAGTCATAGAAACCAATCTGTAGACCGGTGGCATAGGGATATCTTCATCATCTCCCCTGTGATCTATTATGGCTAATTCAATGGTGTGAAAATCAGTACTGACTGGTGACTTCTCTATGATCGGTACTGAATTGTCCGACTAATTGTGGATATTTCTTTTACTGTGAATCACGATTTCCTGATCATCCCATATAAATTTGAGAGACTGGTGCAACGCAGATGCCACGACTCCAGCGGCGTACAACCATGGTCGTCTCAATAATAAGTTGTAGCTCGTTTTGATATCCATGATGACGAACTCCACTATGAACTCTGCGGGACCCATTTGTATGTGCAGATCTATTTCTCCAATTGGATAACTAGTTAAGCTATCACAAGCTTTTACATTTGTTTGACTCTAGCGGATTTTGCCAACATCATATCTAAGATGTTTCAAAGTCGTCACAAGGCATACAATACATTCAACCCTGCTCCTCCATCAATCAGCACTTGAAGGATAATCTTGTCGCGGCGTTTGACTGCTATGTGTAAGGCCTTGTTGTGGGTCTTACCCTCTCTTGGAAATTCGTCATCAGAAAATGATAGCCTATGTGCCACACCCCCAACGAGGAGTATGACAGGCTCCGACCCGTTGGCCGAGAGTCACCTGACTTAACAGTTACTTGGACATCACATGCCATAACTCAAAGAACACCTGAATGCAAAAAGGCCCAACATAGAAATATCCGATAATTCAACACATATGTACATATGCGGACCGACAAGGTTGCCACAACATAAAGTATATCATAAAGCCAGCAAGGCTATCAGAAAATATCAAGAACCCAAAACAAGGCCGACAAGGCCATACATAATATTTACATATCCCACTATGTCTATGAGCCTCTAAGAGTGTACATATGAACATATACTACACTAGCAGAAAAATACCAAAAGACAGCAAGTCCGGAGAAGTGGCACTTGCTAACACCGCTGAAGTTGGAAAGTCCTACTGCGGTCGCTCCTCAATAAACCTGTCAGCGCCTGCAGCACGACATGCAGCGTCCCGTGCAATGGGACGTTAGTACGGATAAAAGTACTGAGTATGTAAGGCTGGAATCAATAACATAAGTAAAACGGAGATACAAAGACAATAGAAGTAACCTGCCATCTGAGAACGTATAGTATGCAATGCATGAGTTTAAAATCATATGCAAGCATATACATATATATATAAATAGTATCATCATCATAACATACCCGGCCTTTTCAGGACTCGGTGTATACCGTACCCGGCCCTTTCGGGACTCGGTGTGTAACGTATCCGGCCCTTTCGAGACTCGGTGTGTAATACCAACTGATCAGTGGTTGCACAATAGGTGTCGTACCTGGCCGACTATAGCGCGGCTCGGTGTAGTAAAATAGCGCATACATACATATATACCATGCATAATAAGCCAGTGAAGTAACAACGGTCTTTCGGAGTAACATAAGGTCATAACCTTCGAATGAATTATGGAGCTCGTATCGAATCCAAGGAATTAGCATAATGATGATAAACATGATAATATGGTAAGAATCAATCAAATAAGTAAGGCATTAAGATCTGAAATACATAGCATAGGAATGGAGTGAAGTTGTTATGGAACGCTCATGTTCATGTTCTAGTTGGCTTCGTGCCAAAGAAAGAAGGAAACGAACACCTTATATACCTTATCCGTCAAGCCACCACTTAAAGAATTCCTTACACCGATGCTTGCCCTTCACCCGAACCTATATGTCGAGAAATACATCTTTAATCATACTTTCATCATATTTCCATCAACTTATAAGCACTAATTATTGAAGACTAATTTGGGTTACGAAAATTTGGGCAGCATCTCCCCTATATTTTCTACTTCCTCCAAATACCAAAACAATTCCCAAACAATACCAATAACATCAACAACAACATCCTCAATATTCTATAAGATAAATATGTATATTTTCATCTAAAACTCTCTTCAAACCTCAATCCATAAACCAACAACATCAACACAACAAACTATAACTTTTATTCTTGTAAATATTCCTAAATCAACGTTGATAAAGAGAGAGATTCGATGATTCATACCTTATCTTTACTAAAGTAGCAAGATATTCAATATTTACTTTGTTTCCAAGATAACACCAACACAAAACGCAATTATAATCGCGACTACACGTTGTCCGGACCTCGATGAGTACTCCGTAGCTCAAAATTTACTAAAAATCCTCACTTTTATGTGATATAAGAGCTCTCTTTCTTGCTGAATTTTCTGGAATATTTTAGAAGATTATGGTGGAGAAAAATGGGGTTTTGAACCCTTTTATAGTGGCTAAGAGTCGGTAGTACTGTAGCAGCACTGTAGCAGCACTGCAACAGAACTGTAGCAGCTCTGTTTCTGCTTTGTAAACTGAATTTGTAACGTCCATAATTCTCTACTCCGATATCCTATCGACGAGCGGTTTGTTGCATTGGAAACTAGACTCGACGAACTTTATTTTAGGCCTTTGCTTTACCTCAAAACTCCTCATATACTAAAAGATATGCTTCCTCCAATTTGGGCCAAAATTGCCCCTCATATTTTCTTCAAAATTCCAACAAATTTAATTTCCTTGATTTAGTTGCCCTTCAATCCTTCTATAGCTTATCACATGAACTTAAACCCTCATAAACATAAGATAAGCACATCTATTCTCGTGTATCCTTGAAGGTAACTCCAATGTCCATGCTTAAAATCGCCAACACCTACGAATTTCCACGTACCAAACTACGGGGTGTAACACTATGAGCTCGTACAACATACCCCACAATCTCGACCAATGTTTCACTTGAAGTGTCGGCGGGCACTTGGACTTCATCCAAAGCTTTCATTAAGGTTAAGCGATGTTGAGACGAACTAAGTAATAATGACATTACTGATATCCTGGCAGGAGTCTTATACAGGTGCTCAACAATTGAATAATCCTTGACTGGCATTTGCCTCCAACAGTTTTTAGCTTCGCCTTCAGTGATTGATCTTTTCTGAAGATTTTCGCGACGTGGTGCTTCGAGTACAGGATCTTCTGGAGCATAAAACCTTCCAGACTTGGTCATACCCTGAACCACAGCGGCTATCTCTTTTCCTTTACTAACCATCGTCAGGTGCGGTGGTTTGATTACAAAAGGTGCATTCTCAACTGGCCTTGATGTTTTGAGTACGAATGGCTCGTTCTGAATTCGAGTGACTGTTGAGGGATATTTGAGCACGAAGGGATCTTTCTTGGCTACAGCGGATGACTGGGACATCTTAGATTTCCTTGTCAAAGGGCCGAACACTTCTTTTCGCTCTTATAAGGATAACGAGGCGACGGTGCTTTCCAATCTTTCAATATCTGGAAATATGATCGCAGGGCTCTCTTCCCATTCATCTCCTCTTTCTATCATGTGAATTTGATTCCCTCTATGCTTCGGGAGAGGATTTGTGTCCATATTTAGAGGTGTTGTCTCCGGGATAAGCTCATGATTGTCAATCATATCTTGTATCTTATGCCTTAAGTTTATGCAATATTCGGTAGTATGCCCAACTTGGTTAGAATGATAGGCGCAAGTGAAATCTGGCCTGTACCATCGATCCTTGGGGTTAGAAGGTTTTGGTGGAACAACATTCATTCGACCGACATCTCTTAGTTTGGCAATCAAACTAGCCCTTGATTCTGGTAAAGGAGTGAATACTCTTGGAGGTTTCTTTTGGGGTGCCTCATAGTTTGCTGGTGGAGGCTAGTTTTAGAAAGTCTGGTTTTGTAGAGCTTGGTTGTTGGGTCCTGGTATTCAATAATTTGTTCGTGGAGCTTCGTTGCTAGGTGCTGGCATTTGGTAATTTGGTTGTGGAGCTTGGTAGCCAGGTTGTGCGTAGCACACACACATCGGGCTATATTGGGGTGAAGTGGTTATATAGCTGGTTGGTGGAATTGATTGGTAATTGTTTTGATTTCTGTGGGTTGTCTCTTTTCCTTGAATTTTTGGGCTAGCAGCTCTAGAAACATAAGCTATATCTTCTTTCTTCTTCTGCCACTCGTGGCGCCAGATGCACCTGCTCTATTTAATACACTAACAATCCTGCCAGTCTTGAGGCCGCCTTCGATGTCTTCCCCAACGACGACTAAATCTGCAAAGGAGCTCCCTTTCATAGTTATCATTTTGTCAAAACAATCAGCTTCTTGGTACGGTATAAATGCAGCTACTAGCTCAGCTTCAGTCATAGGTGGCAGCACATGCGCTGTCTTGTCTCTCCAGCGACGGGCATATTCTCTATAGGTTTCAGTCGATTTCTGATGGATTTTCTCTAATGAGAAGTGATCAGGCATATTTTCCACATTGAAGCGGAATCTCTCCATGAATGAACTTACCATCTCCTCCCATGTCTTCCATCGACTGATATCTTGTGAGATGAACCACTCCATAGTTGTTCCTGAAAAACTTCGATTGAATAATCTCATGAGCAAAGCTTCGTTTCCACCACTCCCGACCAACTGGTTGCAATAAGCTCTCAAATGGGCACTGGGATTGCCGGACCCATTAAAATGGTCAAATTTGAGAATTTTGAAACCTTCTGGTAAACCCAAGTCTGGATGTATGCACAAATCAGAGTATCTCAGCCCTCTTTCTTCTTAGAGCCCTGTTCTAGTCCAGTAATTTCCTTCCCCATATCCTTCTCGATTTTGTTTATTCTAGCCTCAAAGAACATTTCCATATTCTCCAATTCTGGCGAGGAGTCAATATGGGTGACGTGGTCTTGAAAAGTAACATTTTGTTGTACGGGGCGAATTGCAGGAATTCCCGCTGCCCGAGGGGCTTGATAAGCATTTGTGTTATGAGATGTTGTAGCGTGAGCATGTGTTTGGAAACCTGGTGTTTGATGGGAGGAATCCCCCATATGGGTGGTGTTTCGACGCAGTGGAGTTCGAAAGTTAGCTCCAGTTTGAGTTTGTGGGAAATGGTCAGGGATTGGTAAGTCTAAATTTGGGAAAGTGGGTGCAGGACTTCTAGCCTCAGTATTAGTAGCATTTTCCTTTTCAGCCTGCAGGCGGGCTGCTTTTTCTCTAGCTTAAGCTAATTGCCTTATTAGCAGGTTAACGGCCTCTTCCAAAGGCATTCCAGCTATGTCAGTTGTTGGAGTGCCCTCGACTAAGGCAGCTCTGTTCTGGTTGTTGTTTGGTGGCGGAGTCTCAGGCACGTCTTCTTCTTGTGGAGGGTTTAAGGACACTGCAACAGCTTTCGATCGAGTAACTAGTGCTAGCAAATCGATCCCTGTCTTTAAGAGAAAACAACTAAAAAGCTCCAAAGTTAGCGTTAGACTTAAGCACGAAACACAAGATATCACGTTGTTTGCAGTTTATAGCACATAGATTCATATATTTTATTTCAAATCTTGATCGGTTTACATTCCAAGTGTATTTTGGTCTTTCTGTGTCTTTAGATATATTGATTTTTGGTAAGTGGTCTTCATGGTTGATTTTCTTCTACCCATCTTATACTAGGGGGAATTTTTAATTTTTATTATAAAAGGGCCAAGTCTTAAATAGATGCCTATGTATCCCACCAAAGGTAAATCAGGTCCATCTGTAGTTCACGAATACACAGAAAAGGTTTTTTTCTATGCTACCCGAAACTTAGTTTTCTACCCTGACCAGGCCTTATGTAGGCTTCCCACGTATCCCCAACGGGACATCAGGTCGGTGTGGTTCCATTTACATAAAAAGGGAAAGGGATATTCTATCTTATTGAAAGCAGTAAAAGGATACTTATGTTTTTTCTACCCAACCATGCTAAGCAGGTCTTCATTGTCTTCTTCATCTTCATCTTCTAACCTTGTCTTCTTGCCACAATCCAAACGTGGCCTTCATTCACGAGGCCTTCCAATTCAAGCTTGAATCCACACATTCCTCAATGTCGTGGCCAGGGCAACCATGATGAAATACGCAAACCCTTTCTCTTGGAGGTCCTGGGCGACCCCGACACTACTCTTATCTTCTTCTCCAGAACCTAACTCTCGATATCTTTTCTGGATGATTTTTCCATTGATCATGGGTCAGGAAAGAGTGGGTCCCCCATAGTTGGCTAATTCTCCCCTGGTCAATCCATTGGATCAACTTCCTTTCCAACGCTCTACACTCATTGGTTGTATGCCCCAACTGACTTCGGTGGTAGAGGCATTTTTTTGTAAATCATGGAAGAAGCACACAGCGGCAACAGATTTGGGCTTTGCGTGCACTCCAAAACTCCCCAAAGTCACTAAGATTTCTTATTTGGACATTTCTACTAGCATACCCAATTATGTGATCTTGTGCCCTTGAGAATAATTGTGCATGAAACCAGAGGTTCCTCGAGTTGAGATTCGCGCGAGTCTCCATAGACTTTCATATTGGGGATAAGTAGTTCATCATCTCCGTAAGGTATGGGGTCAATCCCTTCTTGTTGACTGAGTGGGACATAACTCTCAAATGGCACTTCAGGCGCCTTTCCTCATTTTACCCTACTGGCAGGGTGTTGCTTAGTTAGCTCCTCAACATAAGCTAGGAGAGTTTCATCTTCTCATTGACCGCCTTAGTGGTTTGGACAACTTCTTTCATTCTAGCAGTAGCTAGGGCCATACTATCGTCCCACTGTCAGTTTTTCTTACTTGTCGCTTCCATGTTCTCATCATCACTGACTAGGTTGACATAAGGAGAAGTCACACTCATGCTGTCTGGAGTCTCCATTTCCTATTAGCAAATCAACCTTTTTAAAAGTGGAGCTAAATTTAGTTTTAGGGGTTGTTTTCGTTTTTTCTTTTAGGTAGTGTCCGGAATGTGGACCAATCAAGAGTTTTAATAATATATATGATTTTCACACAACAGTTATATCAAATAAGCATTTAGACAATATATGATTCGTTTTCCTATACCCCGTTGCTCCGAGTCTACTAGCGTATGAAGTAAAATTGTGCCATATGTAAAACAACTTTATTTGTTCCCAAAAGTAAAATCCCAATGCTTTTCATTAATGATATCTTCCCAAGCGGGATTACAATGCTTTAAAGTAAATAAATGCAAAACATCAAAAGAAGTCCACTCCTCGGATCGAAATCTGCTCTCTCTCAGTTCGTGCCTTCTTGGCCCTTCGAAGGGCGGTCTGAATGGCTATACGGGTTGGCATCAATGCTGTCCTGATCCACTGACCTCTCTGAATGTCAGTCAACGACATCCCTGTGTCTATGGCTCCCCTAACAAAAGTGTCAATCCATTCTAAGCTCTTTAATGAGGCATTCGCCTCGTCTGTTAAAATCTTAAATATCTCTTGGTCATATTCTATTTTTGCTTGATGATCTGCTTCTCTTCCTTCCACCCGTCATTTCATTCTTCTAACTTGAATTGCATTCGCGGCTTCCCTATCTACGAGAAACTTGTAGAGATACAGTCCTGGAGTAGCAGTACCAGCTAGCTCAGCCCTAAGCCACTCGTAGTAGCCGTCATCATGATTTGGATTGTTTGGATCCTCATCCAAGTTATCTTCCCTTATCACATTCTTTCAATCTTTCCTGGCATCCTTTATACCCTCAATATGACCTTCTTCGTAATCTCGCACAAACTCTCCCATATCTCACATATTTGGGATAACCTGTCTCATACCAAACTGTCTAAGTACTCTCAATGGTGCGTAGGTTCTGATCCCCCTAATGCCCATAAGCGGTAAATAGGGACGCCTACCACTCTTAACACAAACAATTTTGGAATGAAAATCAGGTACTCTCCACCTGATATGTTCTTCTCTTAGTGTGGAAAAGATGTGAGCACATCCTCTTTTATCTTGAACCCCACAAGGCACAGCAGTGGCTCCCAAATCATCCTCTCTCAGGCCTGGATCTCGGCGGGAAGATAAACCACTCCTATCTAAATGTTTAAGTATCCACCATTGGACTAAGAGGTTGCAACCCTAGAAGTAATAATAATGGTGGCTGAACATTCCTAAAGCTCGGTATATATCTGATGGGATGATAGGGATAATATCAAAATATTTGGTAAGCCCATTCGTTGTAACTCCTCTAAGAACAAAATGAGCAACAAAGATAACCCGAGTGTCAATAGCTAGGGAGGCATTTAGTGGAAATACCATGGTTCTCAATAGGCAGGTGATAAAGGCTAGTGTTTGGTTAGCTTCCCAGGACTGGAGTGAAGAAAATTAAAGAATGTGGTTTTCGTACCCCTGTTTGGATGAATACCTCCTATATAACTCTCTAAAGGCTATAGTAGGTCCCCGTGCCCAATCAACTTTGTTGACAGCAAATATGTCTTTGATTTCTTTTGGGGTAGGTTTGTGAGGGATGAGGATATTTTGAGCTAACTTGTTTTTGGACCTGTTAGCGCTTCCCACACTTTCCAAGACATCACTAATTTCTTCTAAAGTGGGATTCATCTCTACTTCTCTAAATCTGAACACCATTCTGTCATTATCCCAATAACCAGTAATAATCTCTAGCAAAGCCGAATCCCAGTCATATTCATCAACGAAGGTAGATGCCCTATGCAACCCTTTATCTCTTTCTTCTGATCATTAGTCAAACTTTCCCGCCACATCACTAAACCTGGTGGTGGACCCACAATCATATCAAACTGTACATTAGAAGACATCTGCAAGACAGAACATTGTTAGGTTCTCGCCCCCAGGAACAGTAATTTATTTCACATAAGGCACAATAATGCTTCCAAATATCAAGTAGTGGGATGCAGTGGCTTCAGGCTTTTACACCGTCCGAACACTGTAAGGTGTCTGTCTGATTCATGTAGGTCTGAGATACCCAAACCAGTGTATGGTCAGCATGCGCTATATCAGTAAGGATTTGATTTCGCTCTACACTAGTTATTCCAGAACGGTTTTTCAAGCAAATCACACAGGTTACCCAAGCGGACAAGCTGGGGGTGGGCTTTCTAAGGCTGTGGGATGGCCGCATGCCCACTCGACCTTAGAGACCTCCAAAGAATATAGAAAAAGGATTTTTTAGTGAAAGTATGACCGCAGCTCATCCCGCGTCGTCACCCTTGGAAAAGTGTAAAATAAATACTAGGAGTGGCGGAGCATGCATGCATCAATGACAGTTATTTTGCGGGAATTTAAACATATAAACAGTTTATATCACTTAGACAATTTATATCATACAAAGCAAACAAACTATTGGAAACCTAATGGTTAGAACATTAAATTGTCCCCAGCAAAGTCGCCATCTGTAGCAGGTCGTATTTTTTCCAATTCATATTTGCACTTGCCTCATTTAAAAAGGAAAGTGTCCCAGGGAAGTACGGTTTTCAATCGTACTGTGAAAAAGGAAAAAATATGCTTCTACATGGATGTTACTCTAAATGGACATTATTTTTTAGAGTCACCACCTAACTTATAGGTAAGTTAGGAAAACCAGTTCGAAAGGGTTCAGTTAAAACGGTTGTGTTTCAAAAGAAACCAATCTGTACCAAAGTTTGTGTAAGGGTTCTGGTGATCCCCCAGGGAAGGTGTTAGGCACCCCGGTATTAAGGATCCGTAAAATACGGTTGACCTACGGGTTCTAATAGTATGCCTTGTACATATAAATTGTTTTTGATAAAAACTGCTTTTGTTTTATATTTCTGTAAATGAAGGTTGGTCATTTATGCAAAAATACTCATTTTTCAAGAAATAAAAATGGTAGAGTTTTGCCCAAAATTAGGCTTTTTGGATTTTGGACTAGAACACCTAGGTTAAAACCCGAAGGCGTTAACCTAAGTAGAACACTACGTAGCCCACCCGAGTTTAGAAAAAGGTTTTTTAGTTTTAAGTTTTATAAAATCTTTTTTTGGCATACTATTATTATCCATATTTTAACCATATTTTATATTTTTAGATTTTTATCCTTTTATTAGTCCAAGTTAATCCAAAAAATAGTCTAAGTCCAATTTTTGTCCAAAATGTCCATAATCATTTTTTGTCTTTAAGTCCATAAAATTTATCAAGTCAATTTTTGTCCAAAATCATGATTTGTACTTAGAGAAATGTCCATTCATAAGCGACAGTTTTAGTCCAAAATATTTTTGCATGCTAATACTCGTCAAAATCAGTTTTTACAATTTTTTAAAATTGTTTTTTGGCAACTCTAAATACGTGACAATTTTTTAAAAGGTCCCAATAAAGCACATTTCATCAATTTTTGTCAAGTAAATAATAGGAGATAGGGAATTGGGCCTACCAAGCCCAACAGAATAAATGCATATACAATTTATCCTCTCTAAGTTATGCTCCAAATGCTTAGTCCATCCATGGTTGAGGTAGACTCGATCTAGAAAAGTTAGTGGGCCTCGTTGGACCCACCAACGGATAGGGGTTTACAATAAGCATGGGCATACATTGAATTAGTTTTTACTCCAGGATATAAATTAAATTACAAGGACAAAAAATTAAATTACAACAGAATTGGGATAGGCCCATAATTATTAAACAAATAGGGAGGGACATTTTATGCAAAAGGGACATTTTTCTCAAATATATCGGCTAAAACAATAGAACGGCCCAACTAGCCCAACTACTAAATAGGCAATATAAAGAGGTCCGGTTGAATACAGAGATGAGCCCAGAACCCAGGGCCCAAACCAAAGCATTATCAAATTTACTAAGTGTCAAAACTGAATATACATGATATACACCTAATGGAGAGCAAAACACAATTGCATACCCTCCATATACCTAATATACACCCCCTCATACTTAGTCAATCCAACTCCTATAAACGTATACACAGCCAAAATCTTAGGCTGCTAATTAACTTTTAACATCATAAACAGGTCTTAAGACCAGTATCAACAAAAAATCAATTAAGAATTTTAAAGGGTTCCAAACAGTTCACTTTCAAGCCCATATCAAACATTTAACTACTAGCAAAGACCAAACAAACTCCTTGAGGTTTTATATTATCCAAATTTGAAGTAAACTATCAACAAATTCAGAGCGAAAGTAATACAGAAATGACAGGATAACAAGGAATACAAACAAGAATAGAACTATGCACAGCAGTTAGGACACAGAAGTCATATTGATTTTGGTTTTAGAATAGCTAGCTAATCAGTAGTGTAGGGTAAAAGATCAAACAGATTCAAGCAAGTATTTCTAAACTTCCTCCATGTTAAGCCAAATTCTATCTTTTAAGGTGAGAAAATGCATAGAGATGGTAGTCTAGGTGTGGTCTGCCACTTTCAACCAATATTAGTCTATTGTAGAATCAAAATGACAAAACAATGCCAGTTTTGAGGCTTAACAAAGCCCCAAACATTGAATTTTTCCAAGTTTCAAAAGTTATCTTTGGCCATGCCAGATTGTAATATGTCACAAAGGAAAGTCTCAAATGATGATTTAGCCATAAGTTAATTCCCAGAATGCACAAATAGTACAGAGTCTTAATATAAGAACTCACAATAAGCTACAGAGATGGTCTAGTAAATCACAGGGTATTCCAACATGTAGTAGATCATATAGGACACTTGCAAAGGTTTTAAGTGGGGTCCTAGTCTCAAACTTATCTCTAGGACTACTCAAATGAACTAAGGCACAAGTAGAGGTCACATATGGTCATAACAGAAAGAGTTCATAGCAAAATACTCAAGTCTGAGTTGCATGATCAATTAAAGATGAGTATAGGTTTCATGACATTCATCCTAGGTCTTAAATGACATCTAGGAAACAGGAATATATAAGCTGAATCATCAAGTAATAGGAAAGGGAAAAAGGACAAATGCATAAGCAACTTATAATTATTGAACTCACCACTTCATTTTTATCTTTTCTTAACTCATCAATATTCCAAGTTAAACAGAATTCTTAAGGATTTTTCAGTAGATGTTTGTCACACATAGAGCGTGAAAGTAAGCCTTAAGATCACTTAGGAAGGGGAAGGAAGATACAAGGTAGCAAATAAACTAATATAGCACACAACTCCTAATCAAAATTACTTCCAGTTCTTCTTCTTTTTAAATTCATAGTGTCAAATGATCAGAAAATCAGGTAAAGAATCAAAACAGGCTAGCAATATCTACACTAATACATCCTCAACCATATTTCAATGATAGATATGATTCAAACTTCAAATGTCAAGCCAGAATAACTTAGGGGTTGCAAGTAGGTAAGTAAACAAGTAAGCCAACTCCATTCTCAAGATTTAAAGCTAATTCCAAGCAAAACATAAGTCCAATATATCTTCCTATATTATAACTTTTCAAATCAGTTTTTAAGAAACCAAGTTAAGTAAGAACATATAGCAAACCAAACATGAATAATATTCAAACTTCAAGTCAAAGTAACTCAGCAAGCAGGATTTTCACAGAATTCCTTTTTTAAGTCTTAGGCAAAGTTTTCTGTTCAAGTTCAGCTGATTTTAAGAGATTCAGGGATGAAAATAAGCAAGGTTACTCATAGGGTCCGAACCTAGACTAGTGTCAAAAATTATCCAAGCAATGCACATATCTTTGAGGTTTCAAAAATGCATTTTTTAGACTCAAGCTATTCCAAAACTCACAAGATATCCTCCTAAGTCAACTAAGTGAGACAGTTCTACAAGTTCTAAGCTGTTTCAAGTAGGGACAAATAGGAGAAAATAGTGATTCAATATTTCAAATTCAACAGCTTATTCGAAGTTGCATTGCAACATTTAGCAAACGTCACATAGAAGTAGTTTTGACAAAGAAATAGGTTCCAACTTATTAACTTACCTCACATAAACAACTTTATGATTTCAAAATCTTACAAACTACATTCCAAATCAGTTTTCAAACTTATTAAACTACTTGGATAGGCTAATAAGTCATAAAGGCCATTCAGTTTTCAGTTCTAAATCAAAATGAACACATAAACAGATTTTCAGAGTTTCAGGTTTACAAACTAAATTCTAGTAGTGACTTAAAATCTTTGAAATCATTTTTTTCACAAAAAACTAGAAATGTATTAATCACAAATCAAGTTATCAAACACTTAGCCTAGTTATGTATCACATTTTTAGTAGTTTAGACAGTAAAGGGAGTGACAGGACATAATCATCCAACCAAAAGCAAACTCAAGATATGCAGCTTTCATGAAACCTTATTCCAGACTTACAAAAAACTCCATGAATCATTTTAAAGGAAAAGTTACTAACTTAAGACAATTTTGAACATATCAAGCAAATATACTACTCTAAAATGAACTTAAGCAATTAACAGAAATCATATTCAACTACATGGGAGCAAAATAGAATCTAGAATCTGAAATAAACCATAGGAGTTATTTCCAGATTTCAGAACAACTATGTCTTACCAAAAATCATAGCTAAGTACTCCTATCCTATCAAAACAGTCTCCAAAACTACCACAGTTTTAAAACACAAAGCTAAAAAGCATGAGATTATAATTTCAAATATTGACTATAGCCAACTAAACTTCTTGTCCGAATCATCTAACTAGCTACCCTTAAACCAAACTTAAAAAAAACCTTAGAACCCCCATTTTCAGTTATTTCTTCCTATTTTTTAAACCAGTAAGTTATAATGTCTATTTAGTATAACATAATCTAACACTTAACTCATTTTAAAACTTTGAATAATAAAACAAGCACAGAAACAACAATATTGAGTACTAGACTAAACATTTATGGCATTTCAAATAGTAAACAAGCTTAAACAAAGCATAATCATGACTGGAAATAGAAACAAGGATTGGAATAGCATTTACCTCTTATTGGGGCAACCTAAAGACCAAAATAGGATTGAATCTTCAAACTTCAAACCACTAAACCCTTTTGATCCTCAAAAATCACCTTTCTTTATATTTTACTTCTTGTATATGTATATATATTGAATAGATATTTATAGTTTTTGTCATAAAAACTGTTTTTGTATACATATATTGTCACGACCCATTTTGCATAGGCTGTGCGGGCACTTACCTTCCAGCCTCGGTAAACGAACCCTCAACCCAACAATGAATAAATACATAAAAGAATTAAATAAACAGCGGAATAGAACAAATACATTAGTCTCACGATATATCTATATATAAGTAGTAGAAAGTGCAGAAGACAATAAACACCCCTAAGGTCTAGTCTGAATAGTACAAGAGCATCTAAGGAGAATAATACAGTCTAGAATACTACTACATAATGTCTATGTCTCTGAAATAAAAGTAAGACATGTGATAAGAAGGTCTCTAAGGTCAGCGGACGCCATGCTCACCCTGGAAGCTCGAGAGAAAGCCGAAGTGTCGATCAGCCACGGGTCACAGAAGTGGATCCTACCTGGTACTCTGCATTCATAAAAGAATGCAGCAAGTGCAGGTTAGTACAAACAATAGTACCTGTAGGCATCATCGGCCGACTAAGCATAGTTGACACAATTCAGATAATAAAGCAGGTAAGCAAATAAACCAACCAGCATAAGACAATATGATCACAACCGATTATCCATCATCGCCTATGTAAAGCATCTAAACCCAAATATGTCAACTCTGAATATATCCGAACCAATCCAATCACCAAGCATCTCAATCAAGTCATAATGTAATGCAGTGCAATAATGGTATGAATGCAATGCAATGCCATGCAAATAAGGTGTACACATGTACTCCGGACTAAAATATCGACGTCTCGGTAGCACAACCCAGCGTGACTCCCGAAGTCTAAGTACCCTCATCTCGGATCTTTGCCCAACAGACAGACGGGACCCTGGCTAATTGCTCACAGGTGGAGTCTCACCGGTACCATCCTGGGGGGCCCGCGGAGTCCATGCACTAACAACGATTCCGGGATATCATCGGAATCGGCCATGCAACAATGATTCCGGAATAGATCATCTAACATAGGCCATCTCACAATCACTTAAGTCTGTGAGAATGCGTGCAATGCGTATATCAATCATCAGCAATCAAGTTCGATATCACAAGTACCGACAGTGGGGTACACCAACAATATATCATATCACAATACCAACAGTGGTATGCCAACAATATATCAATATCACAAGTACCGGCAATGGGGTACGCCATTAATGTATCATATCACAATACCAACAGTGGCATGTCAACAATATATCCAAGTACAATTACTAACAACGGGTATGTCAATTCTATCTCAATCAAGACAATAACACAGATTCTGATATTTACCAACTACTCATGGCATCAAACCATCACATTGGAACAATCAAAGCACACATAATAGGGTGGCTAGTCCCAACACACAACAGGGCCCAACCTAAGGCAATATCCAACCCGACTTCATACCCAAAGGTTCACATGCTGTCTCTAACATTATAATTTAAATATGTGCTTCGCTATGCGAAGTCTCACCAAAGGTAAGCCATAACCTACCTGGATTGCCGAACCGCAACACCAACAACTCACTCATTTGCCTTGCCCTTCCGCTGAACCTCAGAACCAAAGTAGTCTAAGCATAATCGAATTCTGTATTAGAAATCATGAAGAATGATACTAAGTAGCCGTTTGGCCATAAAAATTATTCATTTTTTTCGGGAAATATTTTTCACTTTTTTTTACTTTTGGTCGTTTGGCCATAAATATTCGGAATACAACTTCAAGTTGTATTCCGGAATACCAAAAACAAGAAAAACTTGTTTTTAAAAAAAAATCACTTTTTTTCACTTTTTTACAACTACATTTCACCAAAAATAACAATTTCAAAAACTATAGCCAAACACAACTCCAACTTCAAAAATTCCAAAAAAAGTGAATTTTGTTTTTTGTATTTATGGCCAAACAGCACCTAATATTGCTACTAATTCAATTAGGTCAATTCTAACCCTAGAAATTGGGGGAAACGGGCCCACAAGGGTAAAACGGGAAATTTGAGGGCAAAATACCAAATTGAGTACTATGTAATCATAACTCAACCACTAATTGTTGATTTAGCTCAAGGATAAGTCTAACTTCTGATTTCAAGCAAAACCCCCAAATTGGGTATAAACCCTAAGTCTCCAAATCCGAAATTCAATGCTAAAAGTGAAAGATATATGCTTAATAAGCTTAGATTAGTCAATATCTAACATAAACATCACCAATTTATCATTAATAATCCTAGCAAAATGTTCTTCCAAAACCCTCTTTGAACTCCCATCACCATGGGTTTGTTAGGGGGGGGGGGGGGGGGGGGGGGGGAAGGGGAATCTAACATGATAATGGATTAAAGGAAGAATGAAGAAATGGGCAAGATTTACCTCCAAGATTCTCCTCCAAATATCCCTAAGAACAGTTTCTTGAAGCTCAAATATTGAAATGGGATATAATGAGGGTCTAAGGGTTTTTAACACTTCATTAACTTTACAAATCTACCCGTCACCCACTTCAGCGACACAGGGACAGCCCCAGCTGTGCAACTTCAGCGGTCACCTGACCGCTTCAGCGGTAATGACTAAATGTCATTGACCGCTCTAGCGGCAGGGCTACCGCTCCAGCGGTGTCGCTGCCGCGGTGCTGGTGCCGCCAAAGCGGGCACCAGACACTAGACACTAGAAACTTAACCCAAGTTTCATCTTTCGAACCGATTTTTTGACTAATTTCCGAGGCCATCTGCTCACATACCAAACACTTAGTCTCATATAAAAATGCGCTACGAACGAGCCTGTGGTCTTGAAATTTCCAACGAATGTCTCGTTGACCGAATCAACCCCCGAGGCCTTAATTCAATTTCCCATCCCAAGTCCCGAAATGCATCCTAGTGCATTGGGAACCGAACTAAATGCCCATACAAGTCTAAACGACCACCCGGACCTCTCGAAATTGACTGAATTTTGAAAAAGGTTCATTTGCCCAAAAGTCAACTTTGGGTCAACCATTTTTCACTTTAATCCAATATTTTCACAAAAGTTGCCCGAATTCAGTCTTGAGACCTCGGGAAGCGTGTCAACGGTCCCGTCAGGTCAAAAGTGAGCTAATCAATGCCCGGGAACGGTGAGAATGCCTAAAAGACTATAACGACCAAACGGATCGTTACATATATCTCTTATATTTTTAGCCTATGCTTTTAAATTTTCGAAAAAAGGGTCCTCTCTTCCAACTCCTAAACTTGCTATTTATAGACTTTTCCAAATTAGGGAATCCTAGGATAAAAATGGAAACCTCATCCTAAGTTTTCCCCCTAAAAAATCTTAAAATTGTACCCTATAACAAATAATTCAAAATTCTCCACATAGGACAACAAAATCCAACCAATTTGTACCCTAAAATCTCTCCAATAATAAAAACAAATCTAAAAAAAATCAAAATAGTACAAAACAGCCTATATTCCAACGGTATAGTTGTACTAATTAGTACAATGGGATAAAATCCCCAATTCATGTGCCTCAAATTAGGGAATTGCTAGGAAATTTTTCCTAGGTTTTGATTTTTTGGTGCTAAGGTGCACAAGATGGCTAAGGGCTCATGGCCCTGCCCATGGCAACCTTAACCCAATCAAAACCCGAGTAACATCCTAGTTTAAGGATTAATTTAGATCGCAAAAACAAAATTCGAAGGGAACTGAACCTGGAAACCATGAAAGCACATGGTTAAGATCAAAAACCCTCAAACAATTAGCGAAAATAAGCCTAAAATCGCCATGAATTGAAGGAATAATTAAAACCCTGGAAAATCGCCTCTATCGCCTGAAAATGAGAAGATGGGTAGCGGGTTGAAGAAATGCATGGGGGGGGGGGGTGAGGAGTTTATAAACCCAATCATATTTTAATAATTATAAACTTTATATTATAACACTTATATCATTCAGTAAAATAATTATTTAGGCAAATTAAAATTTAAGACTCGCAAAATTAAAATATTAGCTTTAAGACAAGCCCAATATTGATATAGTTCTAGGTAATATTTAAAATGTGAAAAATGCAATTAAAATGAGACGTAATTAACACGTTGTTTAATTTAATAATTTTCCCGAACTAGACGGAGCGGGATGAAAGTAAATAACTCGCATTTCTTATATTTGTCAATTTTTCAGGAAATAATAATTAAGAGTCATTTTTGCAATTTCTCGGGGTTTTTGAAATTTTAAAATTTAAGGGAAGTGTCTTTACTCAGTATTTGACTCGGGAAATTTGAAAAAATTAAAAATACGCGTCTTATGAGGTGAAAAATAGGTGTCAACAACTGCCCCTTCGAAGTTCGAGGATGGCAAGGCCATCCTTGAGCTACGAATTTTGACAAACCTAAGTTTTACCGAGTAAGAGAGACTACAGCTTTCTTTTTATGTAAAATTTTGAAAGTATGGTCGGACCCCGGTCTCTGGGCTTCCTACATATCTCAGGTTACATGAGAATTCAGGTCGTTTGTAATTCTGACTCTAAGAGGACAAAAATAAAGAAATTCTAGATTATCTCAAGATGTCCCGAGATAATCATAAGAAATATGGCCGAGCCTCGAAATTTGAGTAGCCTACATATCCCTGGCTTTTGGGAATCAGGGCAATTGTAGTTCGACTCTATAGCCCGAAAAGGAATATCCCTTTATGTGGGAACCCCTTTGACAATTTCCGGTAAAATCCGACCGGGGACGATTTTTTGGAAGATTTTTAGGACTTAAAGTGATGTTTCAACCCCGGTGTAGAAATCTTGACTCTTGTGCACAGTTTTTTATCGGTTGCCCAAGAAGAGTTCCACATTTGCTCGACATGTCTTGAGTCTGGCTCTTTTGCTCCCATCTTGGTAGCTTTTGGCCTTCTCCAAATGCTGAGTCCTGCGTGTTAGTGATTTAAATTTTTTTATCTTTATCGTAAATGTCATACCTGTGCGGCGTTCTTGCCCCTTGTTTTAGGGCTTAACATTGTCAGTTTCTGTCATTTGTCCGGCTCTTGGCGAACACTCATCCGTCTTCTTTCTTCTTTTCCTGTAAGTGTGTGCTTTTATGTGTATATATATTTTGAAATAATTTTGACTACTTTGGATAATAATCTCGATACTTCAGTTGGATCTTTTCTCTTCATTTTTAGATGTTTTCATTCTTCAATGATAACTTCCATTGGGATTTGGGTTGGGTTATACCGCATTCTTGCGAAACCTTCACACCCCAGTCCGACTTTTGTTTTCGTAAGCAGGATGCTATTAGTGAAGACCATGTTTTCAAGTGCAGGGTCATTTTTGTTTCTCACGACATCTGCTACCCCTGAAAATTTGGGATCACATCATTTCACATACTGCGGTGGCTATCACAAATCTGGTGTCGACTGCATCGTTATCCTCATACGACGTCTGCGGTATACTAGTTCGGGACTACATCACTTATAGATAAAAATACCCTAATAAAGACTGCACATCAGAGTGCAGCATCATATTCCTTTCATGATGACTACTAACCTCTGTGTCCAGAATTACAACATTTAGTCAGAATATTCAAGTTAACAACTGCATACTCAAGTGCGGGGTCTTTTCTCATGACAACTGCTATCCCATGAACCAGAATTACATTAACTTGCGATAAACTGCAGTAACGACCGCAAATCTTGACGTAGGAATCACATTCGTATTTCAACGATTGTGGACATCAACCTCGGAATTATGCTAACTATTTTTGGCTATATATGGACGGCAACACAGCCCCTTCGGCATGAAATCGTATCGCCCAAATCGTCGTTTTGAGGAATGACGCTTACCTCGGTGGCAAGACAGACACACTCCTTTTTTGACTCCGGGGAAGAATACCCGCCCGTCGACAGGGTTCACACCTTCCAAAAGGACTAGATTCTTTCGTAGTGAATACGGCACTACAATGCCGATATCAACTATTTGTCTTCAAATCATAGATTATCAGGATGAAAACTGTAACCACCCTTCGGGCCAGAATTAATTCATCTTTGCTTCTTCTTCTTCTGCCTCACACAGCTTGTATCCAACCCCAAATTGATATTTCCCATTTTCGATTGTTACTGTTTTCTAATTCCCTGTAAGTTCCTTCCCAAACCTTTCTCGGGCTCGAACCCGTTTCTTATCATAGTCGTGGCAACCATTTTGTAGACCGGTGGCATAGGGATATCGTCATCATCCCCCCTGCGATCTAACATGGCTAATTCAAAGGTGTGAAAATCAGTATCGCTTGGCGATTTTCCTGTGATCGGTACTGAATTGTCCGGATAGTTATGGATACTTACTTTACCATGAATCACGACTTCTTGATCATCTCAGATGAATTTGAGAGATTGATGCAATGAAGACGCCACAACCCCAGCGGCATGCAACCAGGGTCGTCCCAACAATAAGTTACAACTTGTTTTGATATCCATGATAATGAACTCCACAACGAACTCCGCAGGACCCATTTGTATGTGCAGATGGAATAACAATTATAATACTCAACCTAGCCTATGTTTCTTAGTTTCTATAAACTGGTTCATTTTAACCCTTACATGACTTAACTGCTTCAAAAACTGGGGTAAGTGTCAAAATGAAAGAACATTTTTTACTACTTTAAACCCAAAAATTTCAAATAGCACACATAAGCATATAAAGCTAAGTAGACTCCATTTTTTATTTAAAAAAAAAAAAACAGGTCTCAATGTACTCATTAACTTTCATATTGATAACTTTTGATTTCAACATCTTTCAAACTATATATTAGAGCATTTACTGAACCACTTAGTAAAGTTAACAAGTTATAAAACTCATTTAGTTTCTACTTTTCAAAACAGTGATGATACCTAAGCAACTTCCAGAGCTTTAAACTACAAATCCATTTCTAAGTATGACTTAAGACCATCGTCACACAAAATGTAAATACACCAGTCATAAACCAAGTTATAGAAGACACTTAGCAAGTTTCAGGTCATATTTTAACAGTTTAAATAGCAACAAGATGTTACACTCTAAGTCTCAGACCCAAATATATTCAAGATATTAGACAGTGTTCACAAAAAATTCATTTAGCCTTAACAAATAATTCCAACATTCATTTTGAAGGCAAAATCTCATTAAGCTGAGACAGTTTTCACACATGGAGCAAATATATCACTAAAATGAATCAAGATGGCTAATAAAGATCACATTTGGCTAAGTTAAGGCCAAGTGAAGTCCAATATCACAAAATCCATTTCAGGGTATTAAAAATAACTTCAATCTAACTAAAATAGTTACTATTTGATACTGTTTCATTGAAAAGGTCTCAAACATCCAAATTTCTAAAACACAACATATAACTGAGACTATATCCCCTTTTTAAACCTATTTCTTCTCATTTTTAAACCTAACAAGTTATAACACCTATTTAGTTATAATAAGCTTACTTTTAATTCATTCCTTAAATCTTAAATAATCAAAACATGGACAGAATCATCATTGTAAGTAAGAAATTGACAGTTTATAATAATAAATAAGCTAGAATAGTAAATATTCAAACACTGAAAATAAAAGTAAAGGTTTAGAAAAGGATTTACCTTTTGTAGGGGCAACCTAAAGACTAAAGGGGATTGAAATTCACCTTCAAGTAATCCAAACTCCTTTTTATCTTCAAAAATCCCTTTTCTTATACCTTCATCTTATATATGTATATGTATATTGAGTGAATACTTTTATATATATATATATATATATATATATATATATATATATATATATATATAGTATTTTGTTGACTGTTATATATATATACAATGTATATAGTATATATTTTGTGTATAGCTCTTAGATTTTCAGTTTATGCTCTTGATATTTTTGAAAAAAAAAGTCCCCCTTTTCTCATTCTCTTTTCTTTATATTTATAGACTTAGCACGCTTAGGAAATCCTAGGAATAAAATGGACACCTCACCCAAATTTTCCTCCCAAAACCCCAAAATTTGTACTCTATATCAGAATTTGAAATTTTCACACATAGGACAACAAAAATCACAACCAATTGTACCCTAAAATCTTCAAAAAATCCAATAAAAATTAGAAAATGTAGGATAGTACGAATACAACCCATTATGTACTATTCCAACGGTACAGTTGTACCAAATAGTACAATGGGGATAAAATCCCCAAATTGTGTACCCTAATCCGTGAAGCATCTAGGAAATTTCCCCTAGATTCTTTACTATGTGTATTAAGGTGCACAAGATGGCTAAGGGCTCGAGGCCCCGCCCATGGCAACCTTAATACATAAAGAACCCGAATAACAACCTAATTACGCTTCAATTAAGTATGAAAAAATGAAATTCGAAGGGAAATAAACCTGGAAATCATGAGTAATCATGATTAAGTGTAAAACCCGTCAAGAATCTGGCCAAAAATGACCCTAAATCGCCATGAATTAAGCACAGTGAGATGAAACCCTAGAATTGCGAAAATCGCCTCAAAGAGAGATGAGGGGTGCGGGTTGTGAAGAATGAGAAAAGTTCACACCCTTTATTTTTTTAAAACTTAAAACCCCTCTACTTTTAAAAATAACCAAAAGGACCCTGTCCTATTTTAATAATAATGAACTATATATTATAAATACCTATATCACTAAGGAAACTAGTTATTTAGGCAAGTTAAAATTCAAAACTTGCAAATTTGAAAAAATATCTTTAAAACAAGCCCAATATGACATAGTTCCGTGCAATATTTAAAAATGTGAAAAATGCGGTCAAAATGAGCCGTAATTCATACGTCGTCTAAATTAACAATTTTCCTGGACTAGACGGAGCGGGATGAAAGTAAATAACTCGTATTTCTTATATTTGTCAATTTTTCAGAAAGTAGTAATTAGACGTCATTTTTGCAATTTTCTCAGGATTTTTAAAGTTTTAAAATTGAAAGGAAGTATCTTTACTCCGTCTTTGACTCGGAAAATTTGAAAATTAAAATACGCGTCTTATGAGGTGAAAATTAGGTGTCAACACACATCTTGGGTTTAGATGCTACAACATAGGTGATGACTTGTATCATGGAGATGGCTTAATGTCGACTTGTGGTTGTTGGTTTATGTGTTTATCTTGCTTTGTCGTCTTTATATACATTAGCTAGTCTTAGTAGACCTATGATACCTACCATTACTTGTTGTTTGTACTGACCTGCACTTGTTGCATTCTTTCATGAATGCAGAGTATCAGGTGGGATCGACTTCTACTCCTCGTGGTTGACTGTTCGAGGATTTGCTGATTCGAGTCTTTCAGGGTGAGCATGAGGACGTTCGCCGCCCGAAGACTCCTCTATCTACTATGTCTTTATTTCCATTCTAAGACATATGTTTTGGGACTATTGATGTATTTTTATTATTCAGACTTGTAGTATTAGTTAGATGCTCTTGTATGACCAGACTAGAACTGGGGTTTATTTCTATTGTTGCCGCTTTCTTATATTATTATCGTGAGACTTCCGTTATCCCATTTTCTTCCTCTTATTTATTATCTAATTATATGTTTATGAAATGTTGGGTTAAGGGTTCGCCTACCGAGGTGGGAAAGGTGGGCGCCCTCATGACCTAGGGAAATTGGGCCGTGATAGTACCTTACCCATTTGACATGAACCACAAACTTCTTTTGACAGTGAGATCTCAGGTAAATCCTTAGTCAAGCCCTTCATATATAGACTTTAAAGTAGCATAGTTAAAATGCCAGTATCTTTTGTGCCACAACCATGACTCATCCAAACTAGCAAAATTGGCACTATCAAGATTCCCGTCTAAAGGAAAGATTTTATTCACCATTCTTACTTTAGCAACCAAACTATCTTCAGAGTCAAACACCAAACAATGCTTGCCCTTAAAAAATAAGGAATACCCTTTCGACATCATTTGAGAAACACTTAATAGATTACATGCTAAACAAGGAACATACAACACATCATGTATAAATTTTGTACCTTGTATTGTCTGAAAGGCAACTGAACCCTTCCCATGTGCTTCTACCGTTTCAGCGTCTCCCATCCTGACTTTAGTCCTAATTGACTTGTCAACTGTGTGAAACAGAAGCTCATTGTGTGACATATGACTCGTACATCCACTATCTATGAACCATGTGGATTTATTGGTTGTGTTTTCTTCCTGAGAAGCCATAAACAAGATTTCTTCTTTCTTTTCTGACTCTTCAGTAAAATTTTCCTGCTGCATATGGTTTTGTTGTGATTGGTTCTGCTTGACCCTACAATTCTTCTCAATATGAACCATTTTTCTACAAAATCTGCATTGAATAGATGACTTTCCCTTGGACCAGCAGTCCTTTTCTTAATGATTTGTTCCTTTACAATGGTTGCAAGGTGGAAACTTCCCTTTCTTTGAAGATTCCCTCCATGTGTTTCCCCTTTGCTAATTTGTCTCCTTCCATCCTTTTATTGTCCTTCGCTGGCTGCTTGCCTTTATGCTTTTCTTGAAATGCCACTGCTGCTACTTCTTCATCTCTTATACTTGATCTTTGTTCTTGGGCTTGCAACTTACCGATCAATTCTGCTAGTGATAAAGTCTTCAAATCACAAGATTTCTCTATTGCTGAAATCTTGGACTTAAACCTTGCGGGTAAGCTTATCATCTTCTCCGCCACCTTTGAATCTGGAAAGACTTCACCAAACAATCTGATTTTATTTACAATCTCCAAAAGTTTGGCAGAGTAGTCTTTCATAGTATCTCCATCCTTTATCCTTAACGTCTCAAATTCTCTTCTGAGAGTTAGGAGTTTAACAGTCTTCACTCTGTCACTTCCATCAAACTCCTCTTTTAGCTTCTCCCATGCTTCTTTAGGTGTCTCACTAGCCATTATTCTTGTAAAAATCACTTCTGAGAGTGGTGAATTAAGACATGTGAGAGCCTTTGGTTTCCTTGACTTCGAATCTTCATAAATCTTCATCTGTGCAACAGTTGGATTTGGTCTTAGTGGAGGAGGATCAGTTTCACTTTCAATTGTTTCCCGTAAACTAAGAGCCTTGAGATAAGCCTTCATTTTTATCACCTATGTGTGATAATTCTCTCCTGTAAACATAAGAGGACCTGCACCTAAGAAGTTGTTGGAAGATGTTACTGCTGCTTAGCTCTCCTCACCTTAGAAGAACTGAAGAAAAAACGTTTTCTTTTTTCCTTCACTGATCCCTCAAGCTCTGATGCCACTGTTAGTTTTGAAACTTCAGATAAAGAAAAATAAGTTTCAGCAGAAGCTTTTTTTCTTTTATTTCATATTCCAAAAGGCATACACACCTATATCTACATACTAGTTACATGAGGCCAGTGCTAAGCTCGGGCCCAAATTTAAGATATAAGAAACGTACTCTTTCCATTTCAAATTATTTATCTTGTGTTTTCTTTTTAGTCTGTTTTAAAAAGAATGTCTCTTACCCTTTTTGACCACTCTTTAATTCCAACATTCACATGACATGTTTAAGACCATAAGATTTGAGAGCATTTCGGTACATACTGCATATCTTTAGTTTAAGACAACAAGTTTTGAAAGGTCTTCTTAAACTTCGTATCAATTCAAAACCAGACAGACAAATTGAAATGAAGAAATACTATTTTAATTAAAGAAGTATAATTTGTATCATATCTTTTTACTACGTAATTAATATAATTCAGTGGCATGTTAAACATGTATTGTTAAAAGTATTCATAATTATTAACAAAAATTATATGAGGGAGGAAGTTTTGCAGGAGAATTATTAAATACTAAATAGATACAAGCAACTCGACATTTTGTAAAGTAACATGATCTAAATTATATAAAATAATTACAACTCGGTGAAAATTGCGAACTGAAAAATATTGACATTTTTATGACTTTGTGAGTATATAGTTTCTTTATTTATAGATAGAATAGATTTTCTTTGTATTTATTAAATTTTAATCTCACTCGTGATATTTCATGTTGCAGGAGGTTGTGTTACTTAATTGTGGTGATTAAGCTTAATTTTAGACGAAATTAAGGAAAACACTAAATTCATTAAATGAACCTCAGGAATCACTTTAGTTTTTCATATATAATTTATGCTTAAAAATATTATTCCTCATTTAAAAAGTGTAATTTATATTCCATTCGTGCCAATTTAAGTATCTTACTTTTGTTTTTGGTCAGTCTAAAAAAGAGTGCCTATTTCTACATTAGATAAGTTGACAATTCAAACATTTGCATGACAAGTTTATAATCACAAGATTCTAAGTATAATTTAGTACATTATACTCATCTTTAATTTAAGACCACAAAATTCAGAAGTCTTTTTATTTGTTAAACTTTGTGCCTAGTTAAATTAAAATACTTAAGTTGGGACAAAGGAGTAGTACTTTTTTTATAGTTTTTAAAATATCTTAATTTTAATTTAAAATATTAAGTCGATCTAATTTAATTTAGATTCAAAGTTTAGTCAAATTAACTCTTGGTGACAAGTGCCACATAAGTTGAAATGAAGAGAGAGTAATTAGTAAGATGTAATAAATATTCCCATTAGAAATGAAAATGTGGCTCCACAGTTACCTAAATTTTATCAAAATGTATAATGACAAATATTTTAAAGGGTAATCTAATACTCCCTCCGATTCATATGATATGGTGTTTTTATTTGTGCCTAGAGAGTAGGCAGCGTTTTCACTAAATTATCCTTAATTAAATAGTCCCAATTTAATATAATTCATTGATTGTGTAAAAATTCATTTATCTAAATAAGGTTAAATTTGAAAGAATAAAAAATAGCTATTAATTTTTTCTTGATTATGTAAAACTATTCATTTTGAACTAAATATAAAAGTTAAAATACCCTACAATATAAATTTGAGGGACTTAGGGGCTAAGAAAGATTCACAAAAAACTACAGGGCCCATGTGAAATAGATCGAAGAAAAGAAATTGAGTGTTAAAAATGAGATAGGCAAAGGAAAGGGAACCATCAACCAATCAAACTTCTTGTATTTGGAATGTGAGGATTGTTGGTGGTTATGCTCTAGGCCATTGTATCTGTATGGACCTTATTTGTCAGTTATGTTTTTATTAATAAAAGAAGTTTTATTTATATTTCTTATTATTATATTGTTTTCATGTTACACATAATAATATATATCCCTAGTTAATCATTTATAATTTGATTATAATGGTAAAAGACTAGTATGAGCTTAATCGATAATTTATGTGTACGGTACAAATTAAACTCATAAGTATTTGTTAGAGAACAACATACTGGATAGACCCGTTATGGGATCACTGCATGAATCAGTGTCATAAGTGATTCTCATAATAGTTATGTCAATTAATCCTCACACCTAAGATTATCACAATATCCTACATAAGGAACATTTTGTTTTGACATTCACAAACGTTATCTTTAACCGGATAATCATAAAGTGTATGATTGAACATAATGTGAACTCTGTAGAGGATAGTGATTATTCAAGATGGAATTTGTCCCTCTCTTTGAGAGAGATATCTTTTGGGCCCCTCGATTAGTAAGACTAAGAAATGCATGGTCGTGCTCAGATGAACTGAAAGAGTTATCAGTATTATTTGAAATATCAATTTACTAAGGGATCGAGAAATTATATTTGAACAATATAAGGATGACACTATACATGCCTTATGTTCGAATTAGATATCGTGTGACAAAAGGACTATGACATATGCTATTTAATTAGGTTATTACGAACTTTAAATTATTATTACTTGGGTTAGTCATAGGCCTTGCTAGAGACCAATTATGATTTGTGAAATTAATATAGTATTAATTCTACTGCCAACGTAATATAAACCTATTGGGTCGCACATCAAGAATGTGATGAATGGACCGGGGTTATTTTAGTAAATTTGTATTTATATATTATGAATATATAAATTCGTATTTCTGTTATTGCATTATTTAGATAATGTAATCCGAATTTATTTTATAGTTAAAATATAATTCAAATTTTTATTTATATTATTGGATAACTATAAATATAAATAACAGTTATCTAAAGACTAAAATATTTAATCAAGTTAGGACTCCAAATCAGTTAGGATCTTAATTAATTAGATATCCTAATCAGCTAGGACTCTACATGAGCTAGGGTTCGTATTATTAGAATGAATGTATCACTACTAATAGTGAGACATCAATATTTCAAAATACAGAAAAAACCTTTTGCATAGTTATTTTTGAAATAACTATGACCTAAATTCTGATAGCCGACTTAAGCTCTGCAACCCGAAATTATACCCCAAAACTCGAAGCTAGCACTTCGTGTCTGTTAGTGATCATTCGTGTCTAGATATTGGTAGAGGGTGGTCGTTCATTTTCGAGCAACACCTACAGTTCGTTTTTGGCAGAAAGTATATCGAGGAATTACGCATCAAAAGGTAAGTTATCTGATCCTTTTGTCGAATTGATTGAAACACATGGATCTTGTATAGGGATTAAGCTGTAAATTTTATATTCTGCTGCTATTTTGTACTTGAGATTGCACAAATTCCATTCAAGGACGACAAAACTTACATATTCCTTCTTATATATAATAGTAAATACACTTCAAAAGTTAGCAGGACATCTTACTTATCCAACCACCATCGTCCTTTCTTACAAGACATATTCCACAAAACAAGGACCACAATTCCTTTACAAACTAAATAAAATATCAAAATAGGAAATATTAAATTAATGACTATCCAGATTTTTCTAACAGATTTAACTTTGCAATTTTCACGGTCCCTTTGTTGTTCCATTACCATTAGCACTCAATGCATTCTTGTTCATGACCGGAATACGGGATGGACGATTGAAGAGTGGAGTCACAGGACCTTTACTACCTCTATTCCGAAATATGATAATTTCAGATCCAAAACATAGCCGATGGATGTATAATTTGCAGGAAAAAGGGATCAGATAGTAAACACTCTTCAGAAAAGAAAAGCAACGTGAACTTAAGTCTAAAACAGTTCACTTAAGGCAAATATGAAGACAGAAACTTGATTTGCATTTAGCTAATAGCTAGGAAGACAATAACTACACACAAGCAGGGCCGTAGACAATTCAATTCCTAATATAGGCATCCCACAACTAATAATTAGTAACAGGTAGTTAAATACTTCCCTAGGAGCCTACAGGCATTTTATAAAACCAAAGCATAGTACTAGTAGTAAGATATTAGGAGATAAACTGGAAAGGAACATTGGCTGAATGGGGACAGAGTGCCCTGATCATGAGTAGCACGTATTAATCTAATCCCTTTCCTGATCAGCATGAAGTGAAATCCTGTCCATGATATTGGCTACCACCTCTTTGGACTCCTTGAGCAGTTTGACACTCTTTTTGAGCCTCTTGCGTTTCTCTGCAACCAAAGGCGACTCATCAAGCATTCTCTCAATTCCACCACCATGAGGTGCCACCAGATCCTGAACAATCTCGTCTTCCATTTCCTTGTTAATCATGTTTCGAATGCTGAACATTATGTGCAAGGTCATAGAATCCACCAGCCTCATTAGCACTATTTTCCAATAGGCCATCATTCTCATTTTCAAATCGAAAGCCTGCTGCACCACATCTAGATGCTTCCTCAAATGACCAACATGGATTTCTCCTACTCCTTCAAGGTTTATCACGGAGCACTTCCCAGGATCATTCATAATCTCCATGAACATGTGTTGTTGAGCCATGAATTTACTGTAAGTCGCTAAATAGTCAGGATTACAAGTGTAATCAGTCAGCTTTTCCATCCCGGTGATTTCCCTTACCCAATCAACTGATTCATTCTTCTTCTTAGCAATCAAGTTTTGGGCTGCCCTTCTTGTGGAAGACTGAAGCTGCGGATAGTTATCACAATGGTACATCAGAACTTTGATAACAACTCGCTCTAAGTAATTCCACAGTTTTCCCACAAAATCCTCTGGAGAGGCAGCAATTTCCTTGACTTTTTTCTGCAAAACATTGAGGAAAATGGCCCGAGGAAGGAAGTTTGGTAATCCAATCCCTTTCGTTTCCTGTAAAACCATGATCTCTTCCATCAAGAAGTCCTCCATTTTCTCAAATTTCTTGGAATGTAGCTCATTAGAGTATTGATCAAGCATTTCAACCAGTCTAGCCGTGCAGTGCATTTCGTTTTCTTCCGGGTACTCATCAAACTCCCCACTTAGAAGAATTTTCTTTAATGAATCCTTGGATGAACTCAGAATGCGCATAAATGCAGTCAGAGCTTCAGCCACAGAAGTTAGATGCTGAGGAAGCCTGTTGAGTTCAGCAAGATTGGCAGCAAGTTTGTCATTGATCTTCCTCACAATTTCAGGCAAGCATTTTGAAATGATGGTTGCTTGAATACACACCAGCTTTTGTGCCAGAACTGGAACGCCAACCATGGATTTATCAATCTTGGATAAAAGTGGATGAGTTGAAAAAAGCCTTGCCTCATCACTCCTGGCTTCTTCATAAGACTCGTTCCTAATTCTATTCCTCACACAAACATAGCCGAGCCCTATGTTCACTTCATCCACAGTAACCTTCTCAAGCAGCCCTTCAGGGGCTTTGTCAGCCTTGGTCACAACAGCCAGAGTCCTTTCTCCTGTTTTGTCCATCTTTTGAGACATCCTAATGGATTCACAAGTAGGGAAATCAACAGTAGCTGATAAAACATTTAAGATTATGCTTTCCTCTGGAGCTATATATTTCATAATAATATCATAAATTTGTTCATAAATGTCTTCAGGTTGTCCTTGCACAGCAACTCTAGTGATGCCAGGCAAATCCACCATGGTCAAGTCAGGCACACCATTCTTTTTCACGACAAGTGTTAAAGGGTTGTTAGATATGCCCTTACCAAGGCCTGCAATCTCATCAGTAGCACGAACGATAGCTTCAGCAATGGCAACTTCATCAACAGGGAGTGACTTTCCATTGTACTCCAAGTGAAGTAGTGGTTCAGAGATGTTTGGATCATCCTGCAGCCTCATGATAAGGGGGACCCTGGTGCAAATGCCTTGTCCTCTAGGAAGGCTGATTCCAGCAAGAGATTCGAGGACACTGGACTTTCCAGAAGATTGATCGCCTACCACTACAATGGTCGGAAGCTGGATACCTTCTTGCATGATGTTAAGGTGGCGGAGTTTGTCTACACAGTCGAGGAGTGGACGGATTCTATCATTGAAGGATGCAACAATGGGAGGATGAACACCACAAGCTGTTGGTGCTGCTACTACTGCAAGAGGTTTTGGATCAACAACTGCAATTGAATCAAGTGGACTTTGTTCATCAGAAAAGAAGTCAACGGCGTTTTGGTAGGCCATACTTTCTTGATTGTATGCAGAAATAGTTTTGAAGGTTTCTTTTAGAGGTGAAAAAGGTAGTGTTGGTGGTGATGTTTATAAAGAACTTAAAGGGGTTCTTTGGATTGTGAGATAAAACATGTAGGGTTGTTTGGTACGCAGAATAATGTGAGATATTCTAGGATTAATTTTGAAATTAGTTTTATACTTTATTTGGTATAAGATATAATTTATCTCTGGATAAATTTATATCTTATACTAAATAAAGTATAAATTTAATTTCAAATTTTATCCCGAATATCCCACCTTATCCCATAAGACTTGTTATAATTTTATCTCACCTCTTACGTGAGATAAATTAGTCTAAGGATAATAATCCCAAGAATATAATCCCGGGATAACTTGGCTCGCATACCAAACGATCCCGTATGCTTCTGGTATGCTTTTTGGTTTGTCAGGTAAACAAAATACTAGCTTCTTTATTTAGTTTTCTAATTTTTCTATTACACTTGATAAAGTTGAGTGACTAATATGAAATTATACTGTTTCACAGAATTAATTTCTATGGGATATCTATTGTGCAATAAAACAAAAACAAAAAAGAAGGTGTTCTTAGACAGTAAGTCAAATCATCCGTACTTGAGAGTGGCTGTGAGACTATTACTTTTGATTGAAGAAAGCTCAAATGAAAGCTACACCCTTTTTTGGCCTCTCTTTTCCAATGAAACGAATCTATAGGTGCTTTAGAAAGAGATAAAAAAAGAATAAAAAAAAAAAAGAATCACCAGACTATAAGTGATTCTATAGTGATATATGCGACCTCGTTTGATTGGTTTCTGAATTCTTAATTGGTTTTCATTTTCTGGAAGAAGATATTCCTTGATTTTGGATTGGATTCTGTTCATTGGAAGAAGGGTTCATGAACCATGATGCAAAAGATAGCAGGTTTACATATTGCTTGCTTCAAACAGACAACTTTTTCCTTAGAAACATTTAGTGAGCTACTCTATAAAAAAGACCTCTAGATATCGTATTAGAAGTTTTCTGTAAACAAGCAATGTATAATATTTGTCTGCAGTTTAGGTGATACATCGGCAATGTTCCGCCCCTCTAAGCATGTGAATTTTTTAGGAACTAGTATTAGGAATGAATTTCATAAATTGTAAGACAACTATATATTGCTACGTATCAAGTCCAAACTAATTGGGTCCATTGCGTGAATCTTTACTTTTCAAGTCGCTAATGTCATAAATTGTGCAGATTAAAAGCAATAAGTAGAAAGAGGATATAATTACAAATTCGCAATTTATCCGATACACTAATAAAGTTTAAAAAGGATTTGCAACAAAAGTAGTCTTCCGAAAGTGCCTTTGTTCCTAGTTTGGCCTTTACTGGTGAGAACTTAACCTCCAAGAAAGAGAGAAAAGCTTAGAAAAAATGCAACGAAACAAAGAGCTTTTCCTCCGTTCTTTTTTCTACGAGAGCGTTAATGATGAATAGACAGATAGTACGAACAAAAGTTGAATGGCAAGCACAATTTATCCTTGGTTATTGGAAAAAGAAAAGAGTGGAGAGGTTCGTTTATTTCAAGCTTATCTTATATTTTAGGGGAAAAGGGTAAAAAATGGCCCCTCTAATTTGGGGAAAGGGTAAAAAATATCCTCCGCTATAAATTTGGATAAAAAATACCCCTCGTCATTAAAAATTTTAAATATACCCCTGTCTTAACGGAAATCCCAACATAACCCGATTTCATTTTTAAACCCGCTCCATTTAAACCCGACCCAACTACATAAAAAACTCATAGGCGACCAACTTATTCGTGAGTGCTACATTTGGAGCCACTAGGCATAGGAGCGGGTAACCCACATGTATTTTTTATTTAGTTGGGTCGGGCTTAAATGGAGTGGCTGTAAAGATGAAATCGGGTTATGTTGGGGATTTCCGTTAAGACAGGGTATGTTTGAAAACTTTAATGATGCGAGGGGTATTATTTACCCAAATTTGTAATGGAGGATATTTTTAGACCTTTTTTTCCAAAAGTAGAGGGGCGTTTTTGACCCTTTTCCCTATATTTTATCAAAAAAAGGTTAAAATATCCTTAACGTTGGTGGTCTTTACTTTGATTACAAATAAAAACATTAGGTAAATGAAAATTAAACCAAAAAAAAGCGTTTGTAATTTATCTCATATTTACCCTTCGTTAACATGTCGGTTCATAAATATCTCTAACGTTATCTTTTGTCTTAAATATATCACGTAGAATTTGAAATTTCCAAATATGCCTCTCACACTAATGGTGGAACGTAGGGGCATATTTGAATCTTTCAATTGTTCGGCAATTTATTTAGACTTTTTAAATTATTAGGAGTATATTTAGACCTTAAATTCTTCAAGTGCATGCTTCAAATTATTGTATTTGCTATTAAATATGTACAACTTATCTTTTCAAGAAAGAAACATTTAGCGAGTCTACTAGATACAAATTCAAATTTAGTTGAATTAGTAAAATTTCATATAGCTAACAACAACAATAACAACATACCCAGTGAAATCCCACAGTGTGGGGTCTGAGGAGGGTAAAATGTACGCAGACCTTACCCCCATCTCGGAAGATAGGGAGGCTATTTCCGGAAGACCCTCGGCTCAAGAGAAAACATGATGAGAAAAGGTCAGATAAGCACAAACAGTTCAAAGCAATACAAAAATTAAACTAACGAAAGCGAAAATGCCATGATAAAGCAGTCTGAGAAAAAGAAACAGTAGCTACCACAGATAAATACGATAATTATGGTACAAGGACCAACATATAGTTGCACGAATCAAAGGACAAGAAAGTGAAGATCAAAACTATGACTACTAGTACGACGGGATACGTGGGACTACCTACTAACCTTCTACCCTAATCTGAGTCCTCCATAGCCTCCTATCTAAGGTTATGTCCTCGGTAAGCTGAAACTATGCCACGTCCTGTTTAAGCACCTCTCCCCAATATTTCTTCGGCCTACCTCTACCTCTTCTAAAACCGTCCATAGCTAAAATTTCATATAGCTAATAGCTTAAAAATCCTCAAATACTGCATTAGAAGTATTCTCCAAAGAAGCAATGTATAATTCCATCTGTTTGTAGTTTTGGTGATATAACAGCAATGTTCTATCCACTAAGCATGAGAAAATTTTCAACTTTTTAGGAACTACTATTTGGAATGGATTTCATAAATTCTAAGACAACAACTACTATTTTACATCAATTCCAAACTAATTGCGGTCCGCCACATGAATCTTTGTTGGTCATGTTGCTAATGTCATAAATTGTCTTAGATTAAATAAAAACAATAGGAGAAAGATTTGACAATACGTAACTAGTAAAGTTTAAAAAGGATTTGCAGCAGAAGTAGCCTTAAGAAAGTATCTCTACCAACAAGGATTGTGGTGGAGTAATAAATACTTCTTTATCGCTATGTAATGGGTTCGAGTCTTGCTTAGTACGAAGTCGTCTTTGTTTAGAGAGTGCTTCTTCCCCCTTCCTTCCCACCCCACAGTCCCACAAAATGAAATTTATTGATGTAAATTTGAATATAATCGGAACCCAATGCGTGTACCAAACTCCTAGTACAAAATAAAATAAATAAATAAATAAAATACCTTTGTTCCTTGTTTGGCTTTTACTGGTGAGAACTTAATCTCCAAGGAAGAGAGAAAAAAATAGAAAAAGGACAAGGAAATAAGGAGCTTTTCCTCTATTCTTTCACAAGGGCATGATGAAAGATAGTACGAACAAAAGTTGATGGCAAGCACAATTTGAAATGTAAGACAACAAATATTACTATGTATCAAGTCCAAACTAATTGGGGTCCATTACATGAATCTTTACTTTTCATGTTGCTAATGTCATAAACTGTGTAGATCAAATAAAAGCAATAGGTAGAAAGAGGATAAAATCACAAATTCATAATTTATCCGATACATTGGGGTGAATTTGACAATTTTTAACTAGTAAAGTTTATAAAGGATTTGCAACAAAGGTAGTCTTCCGAAAGTGCCTTTGTTCCTTGTTTGGCCTTTACTGGTGAGAACTTAACCTCCAAGAAAGAGAGAAAAGCTTAGAAAAAATACAACGAAACAAAGAGTTTTTCCTCTGTTCTTTTTTCTACGAGGGCGTTAATAATGAATAAATAGATAGTACAAACAAAAGTTGAATGGCAAGCACAATTTATCGAAAATTTTTACTATGTGCGAGGTCCAACTATGACGAGGCAGACAAAAGTTGTACGAGGCTCCTCATATACTTTGCCAAGTAGATTTTCTCTCTCTACTTTTCCAAATTTTTACCTTTTTTTTTTTTTTGGTTCAGCTGCTTTTAACATTTTACTCTCCCTCCATCCCAAAAAGATTGTCTTAATTTAACTTGGCACAGAATTTGAGAAATAAAGGAAAACTTTTGGAATGTTTGGTTGAAAACAAGCTTTAGATGTTTGTGTGACTGTAAATCATCTCATAAAGTTAAATTGTTTCTAAATATAGAAAAGTGTCAATCTTTTTGGGACAGACTAAAAAGGAAAGGAAGACAATCTTTTTGGGACGGAGGGAGTACTACTTATATCTTAATATTTTCATTCACTTCGAACTCCTAACTCTTCCTATTTCTAATATACTAACACTATAAAATTTCATTAAACACTCCCTGTATAGATCTTGTGCCTTCTCCTGAGTGAAACTATAGAACAAATAAAGTACTCCGTCTATTTCAATTTGTTTTTCTTACTTTTATTTTTATTCCGTTTAAAAGTGGATGCACTCTTTTTTTCTTCGATAACTATTTAATTTCAACATTTCACATGACATATTTAAGACCACAAGATTAAATATCATTTTAGCACATTCTACATATCTTTTATGTAAGACTGCGATATTTTAAAATTTTATTTACTTTCTAAATTTGTGCCAAATCAATACCAAACAAAAAATTCAAACGAAAGAAGTATTTGTTATGGAGAAGGCATTGGATTACTGGAGAAGGTTTATTTATCACTATAGAAAAGATTTATTTATGAATAATGACGAGAACTATAGTTAAGTAAGTCTCCTATTTTCATGCAAAACCCTAATACGTATATCACGCTAGTCGCCCATGGCCACGACGAACGTTGGCCAGTCCACCGGCGTGGCTGGTCAGCAGTTATCAACGGCTTCACATAAGGAGGGAGCAATATCACAACCCATTGGCAACAGAATTCACTATGCTAGTCTCTTAAAACCTACAGTATTGAATGATAAATTACAAACCGAAATAACAATCAGTTCCTCTAATTGAATTAAAGCAGATTTCGTTCCTTCATGGAGAAGCGTACATTAAATGGACTGAGGAAGAGGTGGCTCGTATGGATGTCATTGAAAACCTACAATATGCTGTCGTGGGTAAATTCTCTTATGGGTGGTCAGATATGGACCAACTTCGAAAGATTATCCCTGCACGGTGTGGAATAAAGGGTGAGTGTCGAATTGGATATTTCAGAAGTAGGCATGTACTCATAAGGCTATCTCTGTTAGAAGACTATGTGAATATGACATCAAAACCAGCATACTATATCAGTGATAAGGATGGGACTCATATCAAATGAGACCACTCATGTATGATTCAAAGTTTAAAATTGACGAGGAGACATCTAAAGCTATGGTGTTCCCAATCTATTGCCTACTTTTTTTGTGAAGGAAGCATTATTCTCAATTGCATCTGCAGTAGGCAGACCTATTCATTTGGATAGGGCAACTATCAACAAAACTAGACCTAGGTGTGCTAGGGTCAAGGTGCTTGTGGATCTACTCTCAGACTTACCCAGTTCAGTAAGGATGGATATTGAGGATGAAAAATCAGGAGCAATAAAGATTGTCAAGGTTAAGATTCAATATGACTATCTCCCCAAGTATTGTACAGAATGTAAACTACAAGGTCATAATGAAAATGAACGTAGAATCATACATCCAGAATTGGCTCAGGTGAGGGAAGAAAAAGAGACTAGGGTACCTGATATCTCAACAAACCCTCAAGAACAAAGCTGTGAAGGACAAAATAACAAAGAAAGATATTCAGAAGGGAAGCAGAACCAAAATAGGGATGATAAGGTGGATATTAAGGAAGAAAAAGTAGATGGGAAGCAAAAACAAAGGAAATTGAAGCAGGAAGATACAAGAACCAGTACAAAGGTTATCATAATTCTAGCAGAATGCTATCTAGTGGAATAGTGATAGGAAATCCCTCCCATGGAAACTCATAACCTCTTTCTTCGTTGTTGGCGGTGAAAGCTATTCAATTGCTTTGATCTTTGTGGGATCAAACTCAATACCCTGACGACTGACTATGAATCCTAACAGCTTCCCAGCAGGCACTCCAAATGCGCATTTCGCAGGATTCAACTTCAAATCGTACTTGCGGAGTCTGTCGAAGAATATTCTCAAATGCTCAAGATGATCATCACCCACTCGGGACTTGATGACGACGTCATCCACATACACGTCAATCTCTCTATGCATCATATCATGAAAAAATGGCGGTCATCGCCCTCATGTAAGTAGCACCAGCGTTCTTGAGCCTGAAAGGCATTACCCGGTAGTGATATACTCCCCATGGTGTGATGAAGGTCGTTTTCTGAGCATCTTCTTCATCCATCAGTATCTGATGATAACCCGCGTAACAGTCCACAAAAGACTGCATCTCATGCTTGGCGCAATTGTCAATAAGTATGTGAATGTTAGGGAGTGGGAAATTATCCTCTGGACTAGTGCGGTTGAGAATATAATAGTCTACACAGATCCTCATTCTTCCATCCTTCTTTGATACTGGGACTATGTTTGCTAACCATGTCGGGTAGGGTGTCACTTCCACAACTCCCGACTGAATCTTCTTCTCGACTTCCTCTTTGATTCTGATGCTGACATCGGGCTTAGGCTGTCTAATTTTCTGCTTTATCAGGGCGAATCACTCTATGATTGGCAAGCTATGAGCGACAATGTCTGTACTCAAACCCGGCATATCGGCGTATGACCCAGTAAATACATCTTCATACTTTTTCAGCAGATTTCGATATTTTTCTTTCTCAAGTTCTGTCAAATGTATACTTATTCTGGTTTCTCGAACCATTTCCTCGTTCCCTAGATTAACCGCCTCCGTTTCCTCTAGGTTCGGTGTTGGTCTATTTTCATATTCCTCTTCGTCGTCTATTAACCCTTCTGGTTCAGTTATCTCTTTTTCTTGATCTTTTCTTTGTTCGTCATCATTCTTAATTGTTTCGTAACATGTCATGAAATTATTTGTGGCTTCTGTGTTATTACTGTAAAGCAAAGTAACATAATTATCAATCATATAACATCAATTTTAATTACATATATTTTTTTTCAATAGAAATAAGGATAGAAATATTATGTGTTTTTTTACTAATATTTTAAACAATCCTACTCGGTACTCCCTCACCCCTTGATTCCTCTTATCATGTAGGTGTATTTCTTATTTTCTGCCTATTCTCTCAATTTTTATAATTTTCATTTTTTTTTAATAAATCTGTTTAGTTATGAATCCTATTACACTATTCATCTCTTTCTCTTAATCTCGGTTCTTAATATCCATCTTCTTTAACCACACCTCGGTTACCACAGCCAACATTGTCCCTTATCATTTGGACATTAAAACGGCCTTTCAAACACCTAGGAATTTACAGGTTAATCCATCGAGTATATTAAGAAATTAAGAGAATAACCATATACTAAGAGTAATAGATTCATAATAACAGGTAAGTAATTACTCAAACATTATCAACATAACATTTTAATTAAACATAAAATAATTTACATGGTAGGGAGATTAGTACAGAAAACCTTAGATATAAACTTACATGACTTGAAGATGGAGAGAGGTTTCCCTTTCGGGGAACCCGAAAACTACTTCACACTAATAGAAAATTACTTGAAGGCTTAATATTATTTTACAAGGAAATTATATTACAAAGGTTTTATTGGGAACAGGAGTTGGGGCATTTGTGAAAGGGAAGAGGAATATGGAGTGGTTTGTTGTGGGAGAAGTGTTAGAAACTTTTCTCATTTTTGATGACTTTCTCTTGATCCCCGTTCTTCTACGAACACTGCTATTTATAGGAGTCTGGCGGACTTCAACTGCGGACTTCAAATTTGTGAAGAATCTTTTGAGTTCAGCCGGGTAGTCTTGGGGCCCCATCGTCACGTGAAACTTTTCAAAAGATACTTTATAATTTTGTCCGTTTGTTGAGCTGTCCCATTACTTTATGAAGCTACTACTTTATTAAAGCTACTTTAATAAAGTCTGGTCTTCTTTTTCTGAAATGTCATTATCAGCTTTTTATCCAAAGTCTCTCTTTTGTCCTTGTCTTCTTTTCTCTGAAAGATGACACAAAGTCTTGACACAAAAGTCTTCCTTCATCACATGTCTTCTTTTTCTTTCACTGAATTATGCCACTAAAGTCTCTTTCACATGTCCTTTTCAATTCTTTTTCGTTTCATCTATCTTTCCTGAAATGTTCTCTGCATTACTTTTTTATTTTGTCTTCTTGTTAACTAATGTCTTCGATTGTCTTCTTTCAATTAGGCTCTACTGTTTTTTCCATTATCTGATCTAAGTGTCTAAATTGTGTAGAGCAATTGAATCAAAGCTCATGCCTGAGTCTACATCATTTGGATCTTGCGAGTCTTGAAATGCACTGTCTTGAAAATTAATATCATCTCCTTCTAAATTTGAATTATGGATTGGTGACTTTCCTTGACTTGGAGATAATTCCGGACTAGGATCTTTGACTATATGTTTATCTTGTTCTTTTGTCTGGAATTTTTTTTCTAGTGTCTCTTTTACTATATTTTCTATTTTTTCATTTTTCTTCTTTTTTGCAAGTGTGCTTTTCTTTGTAGAAGTTGCTCCTTGCGTAAGTGTCTTTGGTAGTCTCCGTCTTGTTTGGAGAGATGAGCATCCCTCATCTTCACTTTTTGGCAAAGTGACAGCCATCAACGGATTTGATAAGTCTTTACCGGCTACTGTTTGAACCGGACTAGCTGTATCCTTACCCGATACAGTGGGTCTGACTGCATTCATTGGGGGAATGCACACCCGTCTCATCCATTTTTGTCTGAGATGGAGAACTCTGAGATTGCATCAATTCGAACGTAACCGCTTGTAGTCTTTGTTCTAATGTCTTTACTTGATCCAAGAGTTTCATTTTTTCTTGAACCAATGTCTCTTTCTGCTGGTTTAATCTTTTGACCACGTCAGTCATAGTAGAGCAATGATCACAAAAAATTATCTTGTCTGTGTATTTTTGTACATTGTACTGAGGGATTTTTTCTAGGTTTTGTCTGAGAGCTGGAGAAATATAGTAGTTTGGAACCAATACTCCTCTAGCATAGTCTAACGCTTCAGTGAAATCATTAAATCCTTTAAAAAGAGGTTTTCTTATGTCTTTAATAGAGTCTAAAACTTCTATCCAAGTTTGAAAAACACCATTAATTTTACCGTGAATTACAACATTAAATTTAAATTTTTTGTCTAAATTTCGGTCTGTCAAATATTGACAAAGAGAATTTATAGTAGCTACAAAATGTTTAGGGTCTTTTCTATTATGCGAAATCCATAAATTATTCACTAAGCATCTTTGTTGTATGTCTATTACGTATTCTGGTAATACTTTAAAAGTCCAATTAGATGGCTGGAAAGCTACTAAGTTATTGGCCCCGAATTGTATTCTTTCCATAGTATCTCTCTAATAAAGATGTAGGTCTAAAATGGAGGTTACCTAATACTGTATGTCTATATGTGTCTTGGGTTGAGGCTATGCCTTTCCCCTTGTCTGCTGTCTGAGAACTGGAAGGTCTCATGCTGTTCAAATAAAAAATTAGTTAGCAGTAATCTTTAGTCTACTTAATTGGTCTGCTAAATTATTATCTTTTCCTTTTATATGTTCAAATTTTAAATTATAAATTGAAATGGTATCTAAAAAATTTAGCCATCGCCTTCTACTGCTATTTTTATCATTTATCTTCTGATAGAATTTAACTATAGCTTCGCAGTCTGTTCTAACTAGTATTTCTGGTTTATTTAGAATATATAGTCTAAACCTATTTAATCCATATATTAGAGCTAACATTTCCGCATCTATACTACTCATGTTTCCTTTTTCTTTGTACTTACCACTTTGATAAGCACATATCTTTTCTTCACTTTTAGTACTATATTTATTGGGTTTTGCTTTTAGTACTGCTCCCCATCCTTCAAAACTACCGTCTGTCTCTATAATTAAGTAGTCTGTTTCTAGAGGCATATTTAAATCGGGAATGTGCTTTATTTTTTATTTTATTTTTTGTACTAATTTAATGTCTTCAGTATTAAAGTGTTTTTGGCCATTAGATCCAGTTTTTGAATACAATGGTCCTGCTATTTTTCCTAAATATTTTATAAAATTTCTAGCATGATTGACTATTCCTAAAAAAATTTGTAATTCCTTAACATTGTCTAACTTATCTGGAATTTCTAAAGCTTTTTTAGCTATATGAGGTTGTAACTTTATCTTACCTTCTCCTAGTACTACTCCTAAAAAAATTATATAATTTTTACATAATTCCATTTTTTTTACTAATTATTATTTCAGTTTCTACAAATAGTCTAAATACTGTTTGTAGGTGTCCTAAATGTTCTTTAATATCTCTACTAAATACTAGTATATCATCTACATATACTAATACAAACCTTTTGTATTCTCCAAATATACTATCCATTTTTCTTTGAAAAATTGGCGGAGCTGTCTTTAATCCAAATGACATTACTAACCATTCGAAATGTCCTTCAGGACAGGTGAATGCAGTCCACTGTATACTTTCTTCATGCATTTGTACCTGCCAATATCCTGATTTACAATCGAACTTACTAAATATTTTCTTTCCTTGGATTCTATTTATTAATTTTGTTTTGTCTAGTAACTTATATCCATCTGTTCTAGTATTATCATTAAGTCTTTTATAGTTTATTACTATTCTCGTTTTTCCTCTTACTATTTCGCTACGATTTCTTACCATAAATGCTGCAGATCTATGTTTAGAAGTAGATCTCCATATTACTCCTAAGTCCAATAGTTCTTTTATTTGTACTTTAAAATCTTCTACATCTTGATTTGTTGCTTCAATCGAAGCTGTTTTAATTATATAGTCTGGATTTATTATATCTAATTTACATACAATCCTATTATTTTTCCAATGTTTTAATGGTTTTTCTCCTATAATTTCTATTTCATCTAGTATTTTTATTATATTATCTAGGTCTTTTTGATTCTTTATTACTCCTATTCTTTCTATTCCTGTTTTAAAATTATATAACTCTGTCTCTATGTCTATTAAAGTATAATCTTTTTCTAACAAATCCTCTTCTCCTAGAATTTTTTCTTCTTCTAAAGTTAAATTTTTTATTTCTGGCTGGTCTTTAAAACATGTATTATTTTCTTGACATTCTTTACAACAACTATCTTTTTTCTTTTGCAGGTCTATGGTAGGTATCTTTTTATGACGGATCCTAGTTTCAGTCTTAAGAACTTGTACTGGTGTATGAGTAATATTTTTTAAGAAAATTACTCCATCTCTTGTAATCATACAGCTGCCATTATTATGTAACATAAAGTCTAATCCTATGACAAAGTCTACATTTATATTAAGGTCTCTTACCCATATCTTATCCATTTTATAGCTTGGTTTGTAAAATTCTGAACATGTATTTATAAAGCTAATATAGGCCTTATGAACATAATGTCTATATATGTTATGTGTTCCATCCATTTGCATAGCTGCAACTGGTTTTTCTAGAATTTTTATTAAATTAGGTGGAATTATTCTCTTGTTTATTATGCACTTTGTGCACCCTGAATCTACTAATGCTAATGTTTCTAACTCATAGTCATCTATTTTAATTCTTGCAAGTATTTTTATTGTTCCTAATTTTTTTATCTTCATTACATACTAATGCTTCATGATCTTCTATACTAGTTAGTTCTGCTTGAGAATCTTCTGGTATTATTCTTAATGGTTTCATTATTGGTTGTATATTTGATAATCTTATTTCTTCGTCTTCACTATCTACTTCTTTTTGTTTTCCTTTTTCTAGGTTACATAATCTAGTTTATAATTCATTTATTCTTGTTTCTAATGTTATCATTCTTAGATTAATAGTCGGGTCTTCAATTTTTTTATGGGTTGCCTCTTTATTTATTTTTGTTTTAAATTCTTTTTCTATACACATTGTACATCCTTCTATATAACAATTTTTACATTTAGCTCTTTTGTCTCTACTAGGATATCATTTACAAAAGAAACATGCATTACTATCCAATCCTTTATTTCGTTCGAACTCATGGTTACAGTCTTCTGCTATATTTTCTAAATTATCCATTGCTTCTAAGTCTAGATTTTCTAATCCGATTTCATTAATTAATTTGTCTGCTTCTGAGTTTGATGAGTCTATTTTGATTTTTTCTTCAGTGTCTACACTTACTATAGAATATATACTTTCTGTATCTGACATATATTCGTCTACATTTATTAATGTTTCTTGAAAGTCTTCAATTAGCTGAGAATTTCTTGTCTTATTATTTATCCTTTTTGGACATGTATTTGCTAAATGTTCTACACTTCCACAAGTAAAGCATTCTAATTTATTTTTATAATTCCTTTCTGTTCGATATTTTTTTACATGCCTATTTCTGTCTAAATAAGGTTTTCTAGCTGCTGATTTTCTAAGATAATATTTCTTTCTATTATATTGAGGATAATTTTTATTATAATGTGTTTTGTATTTTTTATGCTTTTTTCTTTTTGTAATTGTCTTTATCATAGCGTTGTGTAGTGTAAACTACGCTTTTACAAAAGTTCATTTCATTTTGTTTTAACTGTTTTTGTATCTGTATATGGGTACATTTTTCTTGTAGTATATCCATTATATGTTGTATTCTATGTCTTATAAACCATTTTAAATTAGGATTCTGCACTATTCCGTCTCTCTTATTCCATCTATCTTCTATTTCTCTTCCTAAGGCTCCTTGTAGTTTATTAAATATTTTTTTACCTAATTCTTGATCAAATGCATTTCCACTAATAGTACAGTAGTAAAAATAATCGTTTAAAAATTTCTTAATATGAAACCAACTACTTATGCTTAGTTGTTCTAATTTTATTACCGCATTTCTTTGTAGTACTAATAATCCACTATTTGGATCTTCTCCTGTAATTAAAGTATATTTTATTAGTAAAATTATATGGGTTTGCTCCCATGGATACTAAGTGTTGAAATTCCATCGGAAAATTTTCCTTATAAGCTTCCCATAAAGCTTTGGCTGATTCTCCTAAAAAAGTTTCTAAATATTTATACATTGTTTCTGCGTCTGTATCACTATATGTTTTTATATAGTCTGCTACTACTATTCCTTTCCAAAGATCTATTACTAAATTCCATCTTTGCGGATCATGTGCTACTATATTTAATATTTTGCCTTTATTACCTCCTTCTTGAAGAATAATGGGTTCCTCTATGGGCATTCTTTTCCCTGATGGTTTGACATTGTCTAAGGATTCTCCCGCTTTTCTAAAAACTCTTCTTCTAGGCACATTTCCTGTGCTAGTATCTACAGTATATTGTTCTCCAGTTGTTCTTTGAAATGGACTAGAACTAGATGCATTAGATTCCATTAATTCTTTTTGACTTATTATAGAGTCTATTTCTATTTCATCATCACTATTTTGCATATCTTCTAATATTTTATCAAATTCGTCTGATTTCTTTTGGTATATATGTTCTACTCTATATCCCCAATTATCAGTTCGGGCTTCACATAATTTAAAGTGACTTATGGTTTCTTCTATTGTTAATTCTCCTAACTTACACCCTTTACATCTAAAACGCATATTTTTGTTTTCTTTTTGGAGTCTTTTTGCTTCTTCTATCGCTATGTCTACCGCAAACTCATCTTGTATTAGTTCTATATTCATAAAAGTTGTTTCTGTAATTTCATTTTCGTCTAAAGTACTTTCTTCTTCTATGTATTTTTGTGGCGTATAATTATAATTAGTAAAACGTACAGATGTCTCTCCCTTAGAATTAGTGTACATTAGGTGAGATTCTGGCTGTAGAATATTTTTTCTATTAAAATCTTCCAGATTCCATTTCATCCCATCCTGCATGTTCTTCAGGATTTATTTTTATAGGCTTTATTAGTCTTATTCCTCTATTTCCCATTACTTCTACTACATCTTCTACCTTAATTTTAAATTTTGTATTACTATTATTAGTCATTTTTCATAGAAATCCTACGCATATTAATAAATTATTACCGTCACACATCTCTTCATATCCCTTGGTTTGTATTCCTATTTTTATGTGCTTTTCAAATTCTGCTAAATTCATTATAAAATCTGGGCTAATATAAAAGATTCCTCCATTATTTGTCATGTCTACCTCCGTTAGTCCTATTATTAATTTTTTCATATCTGACCATCTATCGTCATAAATTACTATTAAAACTTTAGTTCCTAAGTTCTTTCTAGTTAATCCTTTTAATCCTACTACTATTAATCTCATATGCATTAAACTTCTTCCAGTATTTTTTATTTGTCTTACAGCTACTGGATCTATTAAACTTATGGTAGTAATTTTAGTTCCTATGACTGATATTTGTTCTTCTCTATAATGTCTATATAATTGGGCTGTACTTGAAAACTGTCCTATATTGTATAAAGTTTTTGGATTTAATAGTTTTAACTGGCTTTGTTGGAAAATTTGTATATCTCTATCTACGTCTATTACTTCACTTAGTTGTTGATTGTTTTCTTCTGGTCTTCTTCTACTTAAAATTCTTGATAAGAAATTATTACCTATACTATTATTTGAAAAATTTACTCTTTGTCCTTCTTGCCTTTCTAATCCTCCTTCGTTTCTTGGTCTAGTTGAAAGAAAGTCCATTTTTGTGATTTTCTAACTACTTTAACTTTTTCTTTTTGAGGTGTTATTTCTACCTTTTTTAATTGGTCTATTAATTCTTCAACTTCTTTATTTTTAAACGTCTCTTTATTTTTCTTGCTTTGTTGTTCACTTAATAACTGAACGCGCTCACTTATTATTTCTAACCGTGGTATTATTATTTCTATTTTCTTTATTATTTCTAATGTTAATGAGATTATAGTAATATTTTGTTGCAGAGTTATTTGATCCGATTTAGCGTTAGGTATATAATCTTTATAGTCTGTTGGTAAAGGTATAGACTTTTCTATTATTTTTTAGGCTTCTTCTTGAGCTAAGGTTGGTCTACTCATGAAAGAGTGATTTCTTTTAGTTCTTCTACTGTCTTTTTTAATTCTTTAATATCACTAATTAAAACTTCTACTTGTTTTGTTATTTTAGAGACTATTTGGGTTGTCTTTAGCTCTATCTCTTTTGGTTTTTCTATAATAACTTTAACTAACTTTTCTATTTCCGTCTTTGTAGGCAATTTTTCTAGATTAAATTTATTAATTAGAGTCTGGATTTTCTTTTCTAATTCTAATTCTTGTGTTTTTAAGTAATCTAGATTTTGTTCTAATTTTTCAAAGGTTTTCTTTTGCTTAGTCTGAGATGCTGCTACCACTTCTAATATTCTAGTGATATCTTTATTATTTTCTTGTATTTTTTCATTAAAATTTATGACTAAATCTACTAATGTATTCCACTGTTTGTCTTCACTATGTAATATATGATCTCCGTTACTAAAATTACACTTTATAATACTATGGTCTCTTAATACTCTATATTTCTTTTCCGGGTATATTCTTAAGTCTAAGTATTCTAGATTTTTTAATGTATCTATTTTTCTAGCTTTATTTATTATCCTAACGGAATTTTTATTTTACAAACTTTCTTCTGATATTCTATACTAGTTGTAAGTCTTTATATATCTTCTCTTATACCGTGTAATTCCCACGTTATAGCAGAGATTGTCTCTTCGTTAATCTGACTTTGTAAGAGTCTATTGTTTATTAGTGATGACAATGTTTCTGAATTTATTATTTCTAAATATGCACTTAAGGCTTTTTCTACTTGTCGATATTCTCGTCTTTTCTTTATATCTCTATATAAATACCAATGATTAATAACTATTTGTCTAACAAAGGGTAGTGTTCTCATACAATTAATATGGTCTAAATCGCTTTTGGTTCTTTGAGGTCTTTCTAGATTTATATATCCTAGTAACTTATATTCTAATCCTGATATTATATCTATTAATTCTTGTAATTTTAGCTGGTTTTCTTTAGTATTAGTTAGTCTGATATATTCCTGATATAGTTTTTCTAGCTCTTGTTTTACGGCTAAATAATTATCTTGCATTACCCTAAGGGGATAAATTTTACTTGTTGCTCTAAATGTCTAATAAGATCTTCAGCTCTAACTATCTCGTCGTTAATGAAAAATATATCCCAATTAAGATTATTTCTTAAACTTAGTATTGTTATATTATTATGAAGTCTCGGCGATGGACTATGTCTATGTATCTACTGTATTCAGTTTAAAACTTTTTTGTTTGTCTAAGATTAGCAAGTCTTTTTTGGGTGAAATATATCATACGATACTTATAACTTATATATTGAGTAAAACTATGTTGTCTCACATAATTTTGTCTAAAATATAAATTTAAGATATAGGTTTAGGTCCAAAAATCTTCTTGCTCTGATACCAAAGTGATAGGGGGGTTATATTTTTTTCAATAGAAATAAGGATAGTAATATTATGTGGTTTTTTACTAATATTTTAAACAATCCTACTCGGTACTCCCTCACCCCTTGATTCCTCTTATCATGTAGGTGTATTTCTTATTTTCTGCCTATTCTCCCAATTTTTATAATTTTCGTTTTTTTTTTTAATAAATCTGTTTAGTTATGAATCCTATTACACTGTTCATCTCTTTCTCTTAATCTCGGTTCTTAATATCCGTCTTCTTTAACCACACCGCGGTTACCACGGCCAATATCGTCCCTTATCATTTGGACATTAAAACGACCTTTCAAACACCTAGGAATTTACAGGTTAATCCATCGACTATATTAAGAAATTAAGAGAATAACCACATACTAAGAGTAATAGATTCATAATAACAGGTAAGTAATTACTCAAACATTATCAACATAACATTTTAATTAAACATAAAACAATTTGCATAACCATATGCAAATTTTGAGGCATTTTTCATTTAAATTTTAAAAGAGTGCTACAAACTGTGGTCCTGAATCGGAATGGAACATCGAGCCATTTCCACTATTAAACAACACGTAATAAGGAAATGTAAAAGCATGAAAAAGTGATAAGCCGGGCCTCAAAGCCGACTTTGGCCGTTTTTCTGAAAGTGAGCATTTTTTCTACCGCAAGGTGAATAATGGGGTAGAAGTCCATCCACTCGACATTTCTCCTAGCTCAGCATGACGAATCTCCAGTGCTTCAAAGCACTCCTCAATGATGGCTGCACACTCCTCTTCCCAAAACAACGTCCTGAAACCCTCTTCTGGATCTTTGCTGTTGTGACCCAATGGGCATGCTATAAAGGACTGGTATAAATGAGGAAATGGCTTTCTCATTTCAATAGGACCTCTTGGTCCATGTTCTCCTTCTTCTTCTTTTGCCTCACATGGCTCGTATCCAATCCCAAATCGTTATTTCCCATTTTTTATATTCACTGGTTCTTTGATTCCCTGTAAGTCCCTTCCCAAACCTTTCCCGGGCTCAAACCCACTTCTTATCATAGTCGTAGCAACCATTCTGTAGACCGGTGGCATAGGGATATCTTCATTATCTCCCTTGCGATCTGTCATGGCTAATTCAATGGTGTGAAAATCAGTACTGACTGGTGACTTCTCTATGATCGATACTGAATTGTCCGGATAATTATGGATACTTCTTTTACCGTGAATCACGACTTCTTGATCATCCCATATAAATTTGAAAGACCGGTGCAACGCAGATGCCCTGACTCTAGCGGCGTGCAACCATGATCGTCCCAATAATAAGTTATAGCTCGTTTTAATATCCATGATGATGAACTCCACCACGAACTCTGCGGGACCCATTTGTATGTGCAGATCTATTTCTCCAATTGGATCACTGGTTGCGCCATCATAAGCCTTTACATTTGTTTGACTCTGGCGGATTTTGCCAACATCACATCTAAGTTGTTTTAAAGTCGTCACAGGGCATACATTCAACCCAGCTCCTCTATCAATCTGCACTTGGGGGATAATCTTGTCGCGGCATTTGACTGCTATGTGTAAGGCCTTGTTGTGGGTCTTACCCTCTCTTGGCAATTCGTTATCAGGAAATGATAGCCTATGCGCTCGTATAACATACCCTACAATCCCGGCCAATGTTTCACTTGTAGTGCCGACGGGCACTTGGACTTCATCCAAAGCTTTCATTAAGGCTAACCAATGTTGAGACGAACTAAGTAATAATGACATTACTGATATCCTGGCAGGAGTGTTATGCAGGTGCTCAACAATCGAATAATCCTTGACTGGCGTTTGCCTCCAAAAGTTTTCAGCTTCACCTTCAGTGATTTATCTTTTCTGAGGATTTTCGCGACGTGACGCAACCTTCCAGACCTGGTCATACCCTCAACCACAGCGGCTATCTCTTTTCCTTTACTGACCATCGTCAGGTGCGATAGTTTGATTACAAAAGGTGCATTCTCAACTGGACCTGATGTTTTGAGTACGAACGGCTCGTTCTGCATTCGAGCGACTGTTGAGGGATATTTGAGCATGAAGGGCTCTTTCTTGTCTGCAGCGGATGACTGGGACATCTCAAATTTCCTTATCAAAGGGCCTAACACTTTTTTTTGCTCTTGTAAGGATAACGAGGCGACGGTGCTTTCCAATCCTTCAATATCTGGACAAATTATCACAGGGCTCTCTTCCCATTCATCACCTCTTTCTATCATGTGAATTTGATTCTTTCCATGCTTCGGGAGAGGATTTGTATCCATATTTGGAGGTGTTGGCTCCAGGATAAGCTCATGATTGTCAATCATATCTTTTAGCTTGTGCCTTAAGTTTATGCCCGACCCATTGAAATGGTCAAATTTGGGAATTTTGAAACCTTCTGGTAAACCCAAGTCTGGATGTATGCACAAATCAGAGTATCTCAGCCCCTCTTTCTTCTTAGAGCCCTATTCTAGTTCAACAATTTTCTTCCCCATCTCCTTCTCGATTTTGTCTATTCTAGCCTCAAAGAACATTTCTATGTTCTCCAGTTCTGGCGAGGAGTCAATATGGGTGACGTGGTCTTGAAAAGTAACATTTGGTTATACGGGGTAGATTGTAGGAATTCCCGCTGCCCGAACAGCTTGATAAGCATTTGTGTTATGAGATGTTGTAGCATGAGCAGGTGTTTAGAAAGCTGGTGTTTGGTTGGAGGAATCCCCCATATGGGTGGTGTTTCGACGCAGTGGAGTTTGAAAATTAGCTCCAGTTTGAGTTTGTGGGAAATGGTCAGGGATTGGTAAGTCTAAATTTGGGAAAATGGGTGCAGGCCTTCTAACCTCAGTATTAGTAGCATTTTCCTTTTCAGCTTTTAGGCGGGCTGCGTATTCTCCAGCTTCAGCTAATTTCCTTATTAGCAGGTAACGGCCTCTTCCAAAGGCATTCCAGCTATGTCAGCTGTTGGGGTGCCCTCAACTAAGGCAGCTCTGTTCTGGTTGTTGTTTGGTGACGGAGTCTCAAGCTTGTCTTCATCTTGTAAAGGGTTTGAGGACGCTGCAGCAGCTTTCGATCGATCCCTGTCTCTAAGAGAAAACAACTAAAAGCTCCAAAGTTAGCGTTAGACTTAAGCACGAAACACAAGATATCACGTTGTTTGCAGTTTATAGCACATAGATTCATATATTTTATTTCAAATCTTGATCGGTTTACATTCCAAGGGTATTTTGGTCTTTTTGTGTCTTTAGGAATATTGATTTTTGGTAAGTGGTCTTCATGGTTGATTTTCTTCTACCCATCTTATTCTAGGGGGAATTTGTAATTTTTATTATAAAAGGACCGAGTCTTAATAGACTGCCTACGTATCCCACCAAAGGGAAATCAGGTCCATCCGTAGTTCAGGAATACACAGAAAAGGTTTTTTCCTATGCTACCCGAAACTTAGTTTTCTACCCTGACCAGGCCTTATGTAGGCTTCCCACGTATCCCCAACGGGATATCAGGTCGGCGTGGTTCCGTTTACATAAAAAGAGAAAAGGATATTCTATCTTATTAAAAGCAGTAAAAGAATACTTATGTTTTTTCTACCCAACCATGCTAAGCAGGTCTTCATTGTCTTCTTCATCTTCTAACCTTGTCTTCCTGCGACAATCCAAACCTGGCCTTCATTCACGAGGCCTTCCAATTCAAGCTTGAAATCCACACATTCCTCAATGTCGTGGTCAGGGTGACCATGATGAAATACACAAACCCTTTCTCTTAGAGGTCCTAGGCGACCCTGATAGGTTTGCGGCACTGCTCTTATCTTCTTCATACTACACAGTAGGGAGTGAATCCTGGCATATGACTCCTCGAATTTGGACAAGTCGCTTCTCCAGAACCTAACTCTCGATATCTTTTCTGGATGATTTTTCCATTAATCATGGGTCAAGAAAGAGTGGGGCCCCTATAGTTGGCTAATTCTCCCTTGGTCAATCCATTGGATCAACTTCCTTTCCAACGCTCTACACTCATTGGTTGTATGCCCCAAATGACTTCGGGGGTAGAGGCATTTTTTGTAAATCATGGAAGAAGCACACGACGGCAACAGATTTGGCTTTGCGCGCACCCCAAAACTCCCCAAAGTCTCTAAGATTTCTTGTTTGGACATTTCTACTGGCGTACCCCAATTATGCGATCTTGTGCCCTTGAGAAAAATTGTGCACGAAACTGGAGGTTCCTCGAGCTGAGATTCGCGCGGGTCTCCATAGACTTTCAAATTGGGGATAAGTAGTTCGTCATCTCCGTAAAGTATGGGGTCAAGCCCTTCTTGTTGACTGAGTGGGACATAACTCCCAAGTGGCACTTCAGCCGCCTTTCCCCATTTTACCCTATTGGCAGGGTGTTGTTTAGTTAGCTTCTCAACATAAGCTAGGAGAGTTTCAGCTTCTTTCATCTTCTCATTGGCCGCCTTAGTGGTTTGGACAACTTCTTTCATTCTAGCAGTAGCCATGGCCATACTATCGTCCCACTGTCAGTTTTTCTTACTTGTCGCTTCTATGTTCTCATCATCACTGACTAGGTTGACGTAAGGAGAAGTCGCACTCATGCTGTCTGGAGTCTCCATTTCCTATTAGCAAATCAACCTTTTTAAAAGTGGAGCTGAATTTAGTTTTAGGGGTTATTTTCTTATTTTTTTTCTTTTAGGTAGTGTCTGGAATGTGGACCAATCAAGAGTTTTATCAATATATATGATTTTCACACAACAGTTATATCAAATAAGCATTTAGACAATATATGATTCGTTTTCCTATACCCCGTTGCTCCGAGCCTACTAGCGTATGAAGTAAAATTGTGCCATATGTAAAACAACTTTATTTGTTCCCAAAAATAAAAATCCCAATTCTTTTCATTAATAATATCTTCGCAAGTGGGATTACAAGGCTTTAAACTAAATAAATGCAAAACATCAAAAGAAGTCCACTCCTCGGATCGAAATCTGCTCTCTCTCAGTCCGTGCGTTCTTGGCCCTTCGAAGGGCGGTCTGAATGGCTACATAAGCTGGCATCAATGCTGTCCCGATCCACTAACCTCTCTGAACGTCATTCAATGACATCCCTGTATCTATGGCTCCCCTAACAAAAGTGTCAATCCATTCTAAGCTCTTCAATGAAGCATCTCGTTTGTTAAAATCTTAAATATCTCTTGGTCATATTCTATTTTTTCTTGATGATCTGCTTCTCTCCCTTCCACCTGTCATTTCATTCTTCTAACCTGAATTACATTCACGGCTTCCCTATCTACGGGAAACTTGTAGAGATACAGTCCTGGAGTAGCAGTACCAGCTAGCTTAGCCCTAAGCCACTCGTAGTAGTCGTCATCATGACTTGGATTGTTTGGATCCTCATCTAACTTATCTTCCCTTATCACATTCTTCCAATCTTTCCTGGCATCCTTTATACCCTCGATATAACCTTCTTCGTAATCTCACACGAACTCTCCCATATCTCCCATATTTGGGATAACCTGTCTCATACCAAACTGTCTAAGTACTCTCAATGGTGCGTAGGGTCTAATCCTCCTAATGCCCATAAGCAATAAATAGGGACGCCTATGGCTCTTAACACAAACAGTCTTGGAATGAAAATCAGGTACTCTCCACCTGATATGTTCTTCTCTTAGTCTGGAAAAGATTTGAGCCCATCCTCTTTTATCTTGAACCCCACAAGGCACAACAGTGACTCCCAAATCATCCTCTCTCAGGGCCGGATCTCGACGGGAAGATAAACCACTCCTATCTAAATATTTAAGTATCCACCATAGGACTAAGAGGTTGCAACCCTAGAAGTAATAATAATGGTTGCGGCACTTTCCTAAAGCTCAGTATATATCTGATAGGATGATAGGGATAATGTCAAAATATTTGGTAAGCTCATTCGTTGTAACTCCTCTAAGAACAGCATGAGCAACAAAGATAACCCGAGTGTCAATAGCTAGGGATGCATTTAGTGGAAAGACCATGTTTCCCAATAGGCAGGTGATAAAGGCTAGTGTTTGGTTAGCTTCCCAGGACTGGAGTGAAGAAAACTAAAGAATGTGGTTTTCGTACCCCTATTTGGATGAATACCTCCCATATAACTCTCTAAAGGCTATAGTGGGTCCCTGTGCCCAATCAGCTTTGTTGACAGCAAACATGTTTTCGATTTCTTTTGGGGTAGGTTTGTGAGGGATGAGGATAGTTTGAGCCAACTTCTTTTTGGACCTGTTAGCGCTTCCCACGCTTTCCAAGACATCTCTAATTTCTTCTAAAGTGGGAGTCATCTCTATTTCTCCAAATTTGAACATCATTCTGTCATTATCCCAATAACCCGTAATAATCTATAGCAAACCCGAATCCCCAGTCATATTCATCAACGAAGGTAGATGCCCCATGCAACCCTTTATCTCTTTCTTCTGATCATTAGTCAAACTTTCCCACCACATCACTAAACCTGGTGGTGGACCCACAATCATATCAAACTATAAATTAGGAGACATCTGCAAGACAGAACATTGTTAGTTCCTCGCCCCCAGGAACAGTAATTTATGTCACACAAGGCACAATAATGCTTCCAAATAGTAAGTAGTGGGATGTAGTGTCTTTAGGATTTTACACCGTCTGAACACAGTAAGGTGTCTGTCCGATTCAAGTAGGTCTGAGATACCCAAACCAGTGTATGGTCAGCATGCACTATATCAGTAAGGATTTAGTTTAGCTCTACACTAGTTATTCTAGAGTGGTTTTTCAAGCAAATGACACAGGTTACCCAAGTAGACAAACTGGGGGTGGGCTCTCTAAGGCTATGGGATGGCCGCATGCCCACTCGACCTTAGAGACCTCCAAAGAATATAGCAAAAGGGTTTTTTAGTGAAAGTATGACCGCAGCTCATCCCGCGTCGTCACTCTTGGAAAAGCGTAAAATAAATGCCAGGAGTGGCGGAGTATGCATGCATGAATTACAGTTATTTTGCGGGAATTTAAACATATAAACAGTTTATATCACTTAGACAATTTATATCATACAAAGCAAACAAACTATTGGAACCCTTATGGTTAGAACCTTAAATTGTCCCCAGCAGAGTCGCCATCTGTAGCGGGTCGTATTTTTTCCAGGCTAGCAGTATCTACGCTAATACATCCTCAACCATATTTTCAATGATAGATAAGATTCAAACTTCAAATGTCAAACCAGAATAACTTAGAGGTTGCATGTAGGTGAGTAAACAAGTAAGCCAACTTCATTTTCAAGATTTAAAGCCAGTTCCAAGCAAAACATAAGTCCAATATATCTTCCTATACTATAACTTTTCAAATCAGTTTTTAAGCATCCAAGTTAAGTAAGAACATATAGCAAACCAAATATGAATAATATTCAAACTTCAAGTCAAAGTAACTCAGCAAGCAGGATTTTCACAGAATTCCTTTTTTTAATGTTAGGCAAAGTTTTCTGTTCAAGTTCAACTGATTTTAAGAGATTCAGGGATGAAAATAAGCAAGGTTACTCCTAGGGTCCAAACCTAGACTAGTGTCAAAAATCATCCAAGCAATGTACAGATCTTTGAGGTTTCAAAAATGCATTTTTCAGACTCAAGCTATTCCAAAACTCACAAGATATCCTCCTAAGTTAACTAAGTGAGACAGTTCTACAGGTTCTAAGCAGTTTCAAGTAGGGACAAATAGGAGAAAATAGTGATTCAATATTTCAAATTCAACAACTTATTCTAAGTTGCATTGCAACATTTAGCAAAAGTCACATAGAAGTAGTTTTGACACAGAAATAGGTTCCAATTTATTAACTAACCTCACATAAACAACTTTGTGATTTCAAAATCTTACAAACTACATTCCAAATCAGTTTTCAAACTTATTAAACTACTTGGATAGGCTAATAAGTCATAAAGGCCATTCAGTTTTCAGTTCTAAATCAAAATGAACACATAAACAGATTTCAGAGTTTCAGATTTACAAACTAAATTCTAGTAGTGACTTAAAATCTTTGAAATCACTTTTTTTCACAATAAACTAGAAATGTATTAATCACAAATCAAGTTATTAAACACTTAGCCTAGTTATGTATCACATTTTTAGTAGTTTAGACAGTAAGGGAGTGACAGGACATAATCATCCAACCAAAAGCAAACTCAAGATATTCAGCTTTCATGAAACCTTATTCCACACTTACAAATAACTCCATGAATCATTTTAAAGGAAAACTTACTAACTTAAGACAATTTTCAACATATCAAGCAAATATGCTACTCTAAAATGAACTTAAGCAATTACAGACATCATATTCAACTACATGGGAGCAAAATAGAATCTAGAATCTGAAATAAACCATAGGAGTTATTTCCAGATTTCAGAACAACTATATCTACCCAAAATCATAGCTAAGTACTCCTATCCTATCAAAACAGTTTCCAAAACTACCACAGTTTCAAAACACAAAGCTAAAAAGCATGAGATTATAATTTCAAATATAGATTATAGCCAACTAAACTTCTTGTCCTAATCATCTAACTAGCTACCCTTAAACCAAACTTTAAAAAAACCTTAGACCCCATTTTCAGTTATTTCTTCCTTTTTTTAAAAGTAGTAAGTTATAATGTCTATTTAGTATAACATAATCTAACACTTAGCTCATTTTACAACTTTGAATAATAAAACAAGCACAGAAACAACAATATTGAGTACTAGACTAAACATTTATGGCATTTCAAATAGTAAACAAGCTTAAACAAAGCATAATCATGACTGGAAATAGAAACAAGGATTGGAATATGATTTACCTCTTATTGGGGCAACCTAAAGACTAAAATAGGATTGAATCTTCAACTTCAAACCACTAAACCCTTTTGATCATCAAAAATCACCTTTCTTTATATTTTACTTCTTGTATATCTATCTATATTGAATAGATATTTATAGTATTTCTTATAAAAACTGTTTTTGTTTACATATATTTCTTGTATATCTCTTATATTTTTAGCCTATGCTTTTAAATTTTCAAAAAAAGGGTCCTCTCTTCCAACTCCTAAACTTGCTATTTATAGACTTTTCCAAATTAGGGAATCCTAGGTTAAAAATGGACACCTCATCCTAATTTTTCCCCCCAAAAAATCTTAAAAATGTACCCTATAACAGATAATTCGAAATTCTCCATATAGGACAACAAAATCCAACCAATTTGTACCCTAAAATCTATCCAATAATCAAATAAAAATCTAAAAAAAAAATCAAAATAGTACAAAACAGCCTATATTCCAACGGTATAGTTGTACTGATTAGTACAATGGGATAAAATTCCCAATTCATGTACCTGAAATTAGGGAATTGCTAGGAAATTTTCCCTAGGTTTTGATTTTGTGGTGCTAAGGTGCACAAGATGGCTAAGGGCTCGTGGCCCTGCCCATGGCAACCTTAACCCAATCAAAACCCGAGTAACATCCTAGTCTAAGGATTAATTTAGATAGCAAAAACGAAATTCGAAAGGAACTGAACCTGGAAACCATGAAAGCACATGGTTAAAATAAAAAACCCTCAAACTACTAGCGAAACTAAGCCCAAAATCGCCATGAATTGAAGGCATAATTAAAACCCTAGAAAATCGCCTCTATCGCCTGAAAATGAGAAGAGGGGTGACGGGTTGAGGAAATGAAGTGGGGGAGGGGGGGGGGGGGGGAGAAGTTTATTTTATAAACATCTCACCCCTTATTTTTTTGTTAACTTTTGCCCACTTAAGTTTTAAAACTTGACAAATAGCGCCACCCCCCTCCCCACCCACCCCCCAACAATCCTATTTTAATAATTATAAACTATATATTATAACACTTATATCATTAAGTAAAATGATTATTTAGGCAAATTAAAATTTAAGACTCACAAAATTAAAATATTAGCTTTAAGACATGCCCAATATTGATATAGTTCCGGGTAATATTTAAAATGTGAAAAATGCAATTAAAATGAGCCGTAATTAACACGTTGTTTAGTTTAGCAATTTTCCCGGACCAGACGGAGCGGGATGAAAGTAAATAACTCGCAATTCTTATATTTGTCAATTTTTCAGGAAATAATAATTAAACGTCATTTTTGCAATTTCTCTGGGTTTTTGAAATTTTAAAATTGAAGGGAAGTGTCCTTACTCTGTCTTTGACTCAGGAAATTTGAAAAAATTAAAAATACGCGTCTTATGAGGTGAAAATTAGGTGTCAACATTTCCTTGACTTCAGATCTTCATAATTCTTCATCTGTGCAACAGTTGGATTTGGTCCAAGTGGAGTAGGATCAGGTTCACATTCAATTGTTTCCCATAAACTAAGAGCTTTGAGATAAGCCTTCATTTTTATCACCCATGTGTGATAATTCTCCCCTATAAACATAGGAGGATCTGCACCTAAGAAGTTGTTGGAAGCCATGTTACTGTTGCTTAGCTCTTCTCACCTTAGAAGAACCGCAGAAAAAACCTTTTTCTTTTTTCCTTCACAGATCCCTCAAGAAGAAGGGTTCTGATACCACTGTTAGCTTTTGAAACTACAGAGAAAACAAATAGGTTCAACATAAACTTTTTTCATTCATTTCATTTTCCAAAAGGCATACACACATATATCTATATAATACACTTCAAAAGTTAGTAGGACACCTTACTTATCCAACCACTATTGTCCTTTCTGACAAGACATATTTCACAAAACAAGAACCACCATTCCTTTAAAAACTAAACAAAATATCAAAATAGGAAATATTAAATTAAAGACTATCCAGAAAAATCTCATTTTTCTTACACTCCTGTCATACCTCCTTCCAGTTTTGAGTGGGATGTAAGGCCCTTCTAGCTTTACACAAGACCATTAGATTAATAGTCAGAGGCAAATTTAGTATAGGTTTTGTGGATTCAATTGAACCCCTGATTTCAATTTGAAGTCTATGGACACATGCAAAAAGAGAAAAAACTTAATAGTATATACATATAATAAGATTACTCTTCCTGAATCTAGTGACTCAAGATCTTGAATTCGCCTCTAATAATAATAGGTAATACTATGCTAAAAATAACAACAAACCCACTTTAAAGCGGAAAGGGAGAAATAAAGAATATGTGGACCTGTTATCCACATACACACCAAGTAAAATGGAGGTATTCAGCTTTGAAGTAGGAAAAAAAAACAAGCCTATTCAAAGAAAGTTTATATGCTTGCTCAGAGTTGGAGAACTTGAATCCTAAACATGACTATGAACACTGATTAGCATGTAGAAACCATAAATAGTGGTATTCAGTAGGAAAATTAAGACGGCCAGGGAAATGTAATTACTACAGCAGTTACTTAGTGCTAGCTATGCAAAATTACCTTTATCTCAAAAGAAAAAGAGAGGTCTCCTAATTTTTCAGAAACTACTTGGTTGTGATCCAGAAGTGAATATGTGCTATTGAACGAAAACTTGTTAATTCCTATATATTGTTTGATTTGCATGTTAGAAAAGTATTAGAAGTGGCTATGTAATAAACAGGTCAACGGTAGATGGTGTATTGGTAGTATACGAGCAACATTCTTTAGGTTGAAATCTTCCACTTCAAACATGCGTTATGTTTAAGCATCTAGTATTGGACAGCTTCATCCTGTATACATACAGAGTAACACAGGTCAATTATTGTTATATGAATGAAGTAGTTCTCACTAACCACATTGTGCTGTTATATATACTCGACTATGAGCATTTATTAAAAGATCATGTGCATCTACCCTATATAGGTTGCTAATCTTTGGTGTATTATGAAGAATCCGCATGAAGTACCAACAACTAGTGTCACATCCATTAGAGACACAAGTATATAACTTTTACATCTGTGAGGTTGTTAATAGGGAAATAAAAGTTCGGGAAAGATGAACAATAAACGTACTTTTTACTAGACCGTGATCAGAAATTGGATATATTTAATGTCATATATAGTAACTACCAGCAAACTTACCAGATAAAATGGGGGTGTTGCTTGTCATACAAGACATGCAATAAGACGGATTTGGAAGACTTTCTACTTAATCTGTACGCATTGCCAGTGAACTTCAACATGCTCAGAACATTTGAGAAGTTATATGACAAAAGCTCCATAGGCTAAAGGAAGTGATTTCCAATGTAGAAAGTTAAGAAGCCAAAGTTACGAAACCAAGAAAGGTAAGTACAGTAAAACTTCCAGAACTAGATCCTTCAACCATGAGATTTCATTCCACATTTGTTCATTACTCAGGAGAACACGTCCCAAGCTAATGGCAATGAACTCCGTCTCCCCCAGAAGCACGGATTTTAGGAGGATAATCATTCATAGGAGTCAAAATTCTCATATGGCAAAACGGCATTTCATGTTATTTTCTCAAAATCTTATGAGTAGCTCTACGACAATGAGTCAAGAGTACTGCACTGATTGCAAAGATATTAAAGGGGAATGCCAACTTCATATTCACATTACCTTATCAAACTTATTTTGGAGCAAGATTGGCTAATGCTTCTATAGCTGTTCTCCGTCTATTCTGAGCCAATGAGAAACAAAATGCTGTGTCCTACTATGCTCTCTTCTGCAAGTTATTTTCCATTTTTCAACCTAGACAATGCAAAAGTAGAGCACTACGGAAACCTCTTGATTTCACTACACTAAAGAACCTGAATAGCAAAAATAAATATGTTTAACGACTTTCAAGTGGTCCTGTTCCTTCTTATTGAAACAAATTGCTCTTGAGTCTTGACTAGCATATTTATGAGATGAAAGCAAGAACAAAACAAAGTTAATAAAGGGCTTATACAAACTAAAAGTTCAATAATCTCCACAAACATCATTGGTTGACCATTTCAATGTCTAAGAAGCAGAATAAAATCCCTCCAGAAGATTTAAGTGAACTGGCAATCAATACTAGAATATTCTGATGGAAAAGAAAATAAATGACTGTGAATCTGACTCCAAAACAACACACACAACTGCAAAAGAAAGAAATAGTTTTAGCTTTTATCGTCAAAACCCAACTCCACGTTTACCTGATAGACAGTTTAATTTTTTTGGTTTCAGCAGCTAACGCCATTTGAAAAAGGTAGCTGATATAGGCATACCATAAAGAGTATGGATTAGTAGTTCTAAGTTAGTTCTTAAGAATGAGGAATCTAGAGGCACTCAATCTACGCAATGCATAAGTGTATATACTATATAAAGCCTCCATTTTTAATTTGCTAAAGGGGTAATTTCAACCTCCTGTGTATACACAAGGAAAATGCCATTTCAACAAGAGACTATGGGAATGTACGCACAATATCATGTTTAGGGATCGGTTAATACTTTAGAATTTTGAGGATTACAATAAGTAGGAAGTCCTAGCCACTTTTTGAATTCTATTCAATTCCATAAATGCAAAGAACAAAAAGAGATTGGATGGAATGCCTCTCACAATAAATCTGCTTAGTTACAAAATGTTTGATAGTGAAATTGTTGAATTGACAGGAAAAGAAAAAGCTTTATGAGCCATAACTTTATTTATTGAACGCAGCAAATGTTCTAAGGAATTGTATACAGAGCACAAATTACATGAACATAATTACTACAGATCACTCACATTTATGGCACCAACTAGATGCTAATTAAGCATCCTAATTACATTATGATTTATGACAGCAACAAGATGCTAATTAAGAATCATAATTACATAACCATATAACTCACCATAATAATAGCAACTAGATGCTAATTCAGCACTACCACACAATAACAGCAACGTGATAGTTGCACAACCATATCAAGCATCTCTACATATAAAATCCACTGCATTTTTAACTGCCTTATATTCTCTAAAGCAATTATTATAATCAACAACAAAGAAACAAAAATTTCCTTAAAAAGATCTTATCTCATGAACATTCATTTAAAACTTGAACTGGCATAAACGAGAGTTGCATTAAAATCAGTTTCAAATATTACCATTGCCCCTAATAGGAAATAAAATTGATTCAAACGCATACTCATGTAAATATAACAACATACTCAGTGTAGTCCCACAACTGGGATATGGAGAGGATAGGATGTACGCAGACTTTACTCCTACCTTTGCGGGGTAAAGAGGTTATTTGCGATAAATCCTTGGCTAAAAAAGTATAATTAAAGCAGAATTGAAAAGGAAATAACGACAACAAATTATTAAGATAAACAAAACAAATGAAGCAACATATAGTAGCAAAAAATGAAGAATAAGATACTATGTGAATACTAAATAATACTACTCCCTCTGTCCCAATTTATGTACACTTTTTGCTTTTTGAGAGTTAATTTGACGAAACTTTAAAGTTAAAATGTATTAGATTAACTTAATATTTTAAGATTAAAATTTAATATATTTGAAAACTATTACTCCCTCCGTTTTAATTTATATGAACCCATTTGACTGGACACGACATTTAAGAAAGAGGGAAGACTTTTGAAACTTGTGCTTCAAAATAAGCCTTGAAAATTTGTGTGACTGTAAATCATTCATAAAGTAAATTTGTTTCCAAATTAGAAAAGAGGTCATTCATTTTGGCACAGACTAAAAAGGAAATAGATTCAAACAAATTGAAATAGAGGAAATAAAAGTTGCAACTTGTCTCACATTAATTTGGTGAAAAAATACATCTTAAAATATTGATCAAAATTTATGGAATTTGAACATTAAAAAGCAAAAAGCATCACATAAATTGACACAGAAGGTGTCCTAGATAAAGAGAAACTCATGTCACTATAAAACAAAGCTAGAAATATGACTTCTATTTATAAAAAATTTCCGACATATCTTTTCATGCAAAATACATGGCAATGTAATACATATATCTCCATCCCCTAAAGTGAATACAGTCTATACTCTGCATATGTGTACATAATTAAACAAGTAGATCCCCTGGAGGGAGCAACAGCAATGAGCTTCTTTCTGTGAAGGCAACGAGGGCGGCGGTGGTTACTACGGATCCTCAAATTGAAGCAAGGAATGGCTTCCATTGTCTGTACATCTGTCACTGAAGCGGGTATTTGTTGGTGCTGGTACATTGGGAATAATTCGGTTAATTGAGCGTCGTAATGAAGCCTTGATTTAGCAGTGATTTTAGAGTACCTGATTTGGGCAAGTGCACCGGGTTTCAAGTAGGTGTAAATTGAAGAAGATCTGAAGGATGGGTTTGTGATAGTGGGTTTCATTTTGATTTTGGTTAGTGAGTAGAAACAACCCTAGGAGGAAGAGGGGTTTGAAGTAAGCAAGTGGAAGGAGCGGGAAAATAATGGCGCGGGTTAATGGAAAGGCGGCAACGTGAAACCCCGCCTCCGCTCCTCTCATGTTAAGAATGGAAAATTCAAATTTTTAAGAGGTTGTTTCGGGGGAATATTGCTCATTCTAAATATTTCTTTAGATAAATAAAATACTCCATCCGTCTCAAATTGTATATCTTTGTTTGTTTTCCACGCTCCTAAACAAATATTAATTATGCAGGGTATTTGACTTACTTTATCATCATTTATTTCAAAGTTATAATCTCTCTTCATTAAGTTCCCGTTTGGCTATAGATTTTGGGAGTATATTTTCAAAATATTTCCTCAAATCTTTGTTTGGTCATAAAATTTTAACAAATTTTAAAAACAAATCTCAAATTCTGGCTCAAACCTGTTTTTGGGCTAAGATCTATTCGTTGACCTTTTTAAAATTCTCTAAAATTTACCCCAACTTTTGTATTTTATAAAAAAATCCATCTATTTATGACCGAACTAATCTGTATCTACTATGTTTCCCCATTAATTAAGAATAATTCAAAACATCAAAACATAAGAATTATTTGAAGGCTTGAAGCTATCTCCCAAGCAGTCATTATTGTTTTAATTCAAAAAATTATGTCACTGCTTGTAATGTCCAATAACTAATTATCAAGTCTCCATATACAAATACGTCTTACATTTGCAGAAATTGAAATGTAGAAAACAGTACGATACTTCGCACGTACCCCTGCTAATTCTTATTCTAATACGAAGGTCGCATATCTGTACTCATTAGTAGGTTAATATTTTGGATTTGTGCGTGTATTTTTTAATAATGGAAGGTAATATATGAATAAGAACATATAGCATTCTGCTAAAGAAAGAGAGCGCAAAAGAGATAAGCCCCTTTAGAGATAGGGGCGAGCCATGAGCTTACTTCGAGTATTTATGTTGTGGGTTTATCAGGAATTTAGCTAGGGTTATTTGAACTAATAAGGAAAAATAGGCATGCTAAGTATATTTTGATGGCATTGAATCGAAAGATAGCCTATCTAAGAGAAGATGAAATAGCAAGTGCTTGAGAAGAAAAGAAATTGTTAGGGAATGCGCTCTAGAGAATCTAGTCATTAGTACCTATGTGACATGTAAGCCAACCAATAAGAGAGACTTACTATCTTGCCTAGGCTATTCGATAACTAACATAGTGGATTTTTTTTTTTTTTGGGTAAATAACATTGTGGATTAGTTAGTAGTGCCTACGGCAACCCATTCAAAAAGTAAGTGTGTGCCATACCTACTCCCTCAACCCTTTGGACTTCATATATCTTTTGACTCTATATATGTGGACACCTGATATCTATAAGGGTTAACAACAAAATTACGCAAATTGAGATGCATTCAACTAGAAAATTACAAAATTAGTAAAATAAGAGTATTGAAAACAAATTCAACAACAAATTAAAACACAGGAATAATTTGGGATTAGCAAGTATGTTTGTTTGGTATGATGAGTATTCTTGATAGTTTTTAGAATTTATGGGTATAAGTCATGTTTCATTTTTTTTTTTTAAAAAGTAAAATATGTTTTGAAAACTATGGCCAAACACATTATCAAATTGAAAAACTTCATTCAAATCAAGGTTTTCATTTTTCTTTTGTTGGGAATCTATGGCCAAACGCTAGCTAAATGTTTACTTTATTTGTGTGTCATCTCCATTAACGATATAATTCTGCTAAGGAAAATTGAAGAAAAAATAATTAATTATGCCTTGAACTTCTAAAACGATAAATAATTTGAGACAATTATTTTTAGTAACCATGACAAATGATTAGTATTTATTTGTATGAAATCTCAAGATTGACTATCTTTTATTTTAAGAAATGTTTGGAAAAAAGTGAAAGTGTAATATTTACAAATTATTAAATTAATGTCTTTAATAACTTTCTTAAGGAGAGTGTCACACCCCAAAAATTTATTTATTTTGAAATGGAAGGAGTTGTATATAAAGTAAAAACTGATAATAAAACATGAAATCTTGGTAGGATTATTTCTTTTTATTCAAATTGTAAAAGTTACTTCCACTACTAGAAAACTGCTGAAAAGCGACCAACAAAAATCGACCTCATGAGGTCAGTATAAGCATTTTTTTTATTTTGTAATTTTTATTTTACAAAAACCGACCTCAGTTGGTCTCTAATTTAATAATAAATTTTGAAAAATGTGTTATCGACCTCATGTGGTCGCAAACCTAACCCGCGTAACAGTACCGACCTCACGTGGTCGGTAAGCATTTTAAAGAAAATTAAGTATATTAATTAATTGGGCGACCACATGAGGTCGGAATGTATAATAAAAAAAATTCAAAAATTATTCTACTGTTAGCGACCTCACGAGGTCGGAACATTTTAAAATAAATAATAATTAAATTATAGTAAGCGACCTCATGAGGTCGGTAATCGGTCAAAACCCGGTCAACAATTAATTAAAATATTCTTTTAAATTAAAAATAAAATAATTTATTTACCGACCTCAAGTGGTCGGTAAATCAAATTAATATCACTTTTCCCCATTTCACTTTCCCCCTCTCTCTCTCACTGTTTCCTCTCTCCCCCTCTCTATCCGATTGCCGGCGATTTCAGCCTTCTCCCACCGTCGCTGCCCACTTTCCAACAGAAGATACACCATTTGAGGTGCATATTTTTTCATATTCCTAAGTTAAGGGTTTAAGGGTTTTCATACACCATTATTCAAGACGCATAGCTAGAAAAATACCTTTTTTAATACAACAAAGTAGTTTTTGTATAGCCTTTGTTAATTTCAGGTGAGCTACAACAGTTTTTGAAAATATGGTCTTCTTTGTCAAATGTGGGGTTACAAAAAGGAGATGGTTACATTTCCATTTGGATTTGTAAATGTAAATGAGAAGAGAATATTTGTCTGAAAAAATATATTATAGTACCTAGTATGAGTGCAACAAACACGATTTTATTTTTTAATCATTATTTAGATTTTGGATTTCTTTCTTTTTGTGTAAAGATTAGAGCTATAAGCTCTTTTATTAGTTTTCCTATTTATTTCCTTAAAGAATTTCTTGTTCTTGAAGTGTAGAAAACAAGATAATCTTGGTCTTTTTTTTTTTTTTTAATGAATTTGGGGTTCTCTGTTTTTGTTCAAAGATTAGAACTTAGAACTTTATGCTCTTTTATTAGTTTTCCAATTTTTCATTGATGATTTTCTTGTTCTTAGAGTGTAGAAAAGAAAAAAAAAATTAATTGAGGAAGAAACGCATTGCAAGGTAAGCTGATTTCTGATTCAACTTATCTTTGGGTATATTTTTGAATGATACACTGACTGTGAATTGTGATATTTTTGGTGTCGAATAGAGTTGGGAGGCTAAACCATCTTAATCTGTAACCATGAGCTAGTTAAAGACCCCATTCCTATGTTTAGACTATGAATTTAACATGATTTTGTTTTCCTAATTTTGTTGATTCTGCTACATGTACTGGTAGTTAAGTTATGGATTAATATATTCTACTTTTCATGAGGTTTTTATCAAGCCAGGATTTTTCCCTGAAGTAATCTTTTTCCCTTTGTTTTATTTTATATGATATTAGCCTAAAATGAGCTCAGTATGATGGTATTTGAGGATTTTAAAATTTCTGGTCCTATAAAAATTAAAGAATAAAACATGTTAATCCTTAAACTAATTTGAATTCATTTAATGTTATTTGTGTAAATGGAATCACTTAGTTGGATTATAACAGAACAAATGATGGAATAGGGGGGATGAGGCAAGAATTTATGGACGGTGTCGTTGCTTTTGTTGAATATGCAATGACACTTGAACGAACCTTTTATAATCGAAGGCTTGGTTAGGTGTCCTTGTAAGAAATGTGCATGTAGGAATTGTGAGACACCAAAGATTGTTAGGTTTCATCTCTATAGCCACAACTTTCAATTAAATTATACAGTGTAGACTAGTCATGGAGAAACATATACTGGTTCTGGAGGATTTCAAACTTTGTTGTTGGTGAAAGTAGTAGGGCTGCGGAACCTAATGTCCAAAATTCTAGAATGCACGATATGCTTCAGGATGCTTATGGGATGCATTCCGATTTTGAATCCGGTAACCATGTTGAAGAAGATCCTAATGAGGAAGCTAGTCATTTTTTTTGAACAGTTGAAAGATGCTAGTCGGCCTTTGTGTGATGGGAGCCCCCACTCTTAATTGTCTATTGTTGTTAGATTATTAAGTATCAAAGCATATTGGAATGTTCCTTAAGGGGCAATGGATGCTGTGATTAGCCTCATACGTGAATTAGTTGACCTGAATCTAGAGATACCTGTTAACTACTATAAGGCAAAGAGATTGGTGTCTAAGTTAGGACTCTCGTCCTACAGAATTGATTGTTATGAAAATGGATGCATGTTATACTATAAGGATGATGTCGGTCTAGAATCTTGTAAGTTTTGTGGAAGAGCTCATTTTAAGCGGGCTCGTAGCTGGAAGAGAGTTGTTGTTAAGGCGATGCATTACTTACCTCTATACAAAGGTTGAAGAGGTTGTACGCATCAAATAGCTCCGCTCCTCATATGAGATGGCATAGTGAAAATAGAAGGCCGCTTGGTGTTATGTGTCATCCATCAGATGCAGAGGCTTGGAAGCTTTTCGATAGAACATATCCAGACTTCGCAGCTGAACCACGGAACATTAGGTTGGGTTTATGTTCAGATGGATTCATGTAACGATCTGTTGGTCATTATTGCATTTCCGACCCTTTTGACCCTTTCCCAAGCTTGGTTAGCTCACTTTTGACCCAAGGAGACCATTGACACGCTTCCCGAGGCGTTCAGGGTTGATTTTGGTGACTTTTTGGGAAAAAATTTGTTTTAAGAGAAAAAGAGTTGACTCAAGTTGACTTTTTGGTAAACGGACCATTTTCAAAAATCTATCGATTCCGAGAGATGCGGATGGTCTTTTAGAACTTGTGTGTACATCTGGTTCGGTTTCTAATGCACTCGGATACATTTTGGGACTTGGGTTAGGAAGTTGGAATTGAGGTATCGGGGATTAACTCGGTTAACGAGACCTCCGTTGTGAATTTCGAGGCCACGGCTGCGTTCGTAGCGTGTTTTTATATGTGTCTGTGTATATGGTTTGTGAGCAGATAGCCTTGGGAGTCAGTCGGAAATTCGGGTTGAGTTGTGGAAATTGAGAATTTTTCTGGTGTCTGGTGCCCGATGTAACGACCCTTCCGGTCGTTATGGAAATTTAGTACTCCATTGGGAATTCCGAGACCGCGGGTGGATTCGTAGGGCGTCTTTTTGTATGTATGCATGTTTCGCATTGTGTTTTAAGGCCTTGGATGAAATGTGGGGTGATAAGGGGAAAAACTGGACAGAAAACCGACCTCACTGCCCAAATTGGACCGCTACAGCGGCGGGATTACCGTTGCGGCGGTACCGCTGTAGCGGTGCATCGACCGCTTCCAGTAGCCAACCATTTCTGTGGTGGCCGTTGTGGCGGAAGGTTGACTGCTATGGCGGTGAACCGACCGCCATAGCGGTCAGACGAGAAAGTTGGGGACCGCTATAGCGGGACCGCCGCTGCGGCGTACCGACCTCCTCAACGGTCGACGGGAGGCAGAATCCGGGTTTTATTTTCTCATTCATAATACCCCAACACACTTCCCAACAAACACTTAGAGAGATTTTTCAAGCTAGGGCAAGACAATCTTGTGAGGTAAGTTCCATTGCTTTCATTCAATCACTCCTTTCCCCTTCATTATTATAATCATCCCCATGGGTCTTTAATGGTGAAATTGAATTAGAAACCCCAGAATATTAATGAAACTCCTAAACTTGATGGGTTATAATTATTATCACTTAGTTATCATCTAAATGTGTTAGTTAGTTGCTATTTGTCATAAATTGAGCATTTAGAGACATAAACTAAGTGATTTGAGACCTAAGGTTCTATCAAAATGGTGTCTTTGCCATGGAAAACTGCTTGTAATGGGAATATTGATAGAATGTTGTTATAAATTAATGATTAATGATTTCTAAGGGTCTAAATAGGTTGTTTATCACCTAGAAAATCATCCAACCCTTGGAATGGGGTAAAGGAAGGGTATTCTTGCGTTGGAACTTGTGATTGAGTATTATGACTCATTGAGCCCTCTATTTCTAGACTTTGAGCGTTCTGAGGCTTAGAGGAAAGGAAAGGCTGTAGCAGAGTGACTTGCATTATTCCAGCTCTGCTTTGAGGTAGGTTACGGTTTACTTGAGTTAGACTTTGGTTAGTTGAATGTATATTTATGATTTCATTAGGAGAAAGCATGTCTAGTATTCATTACATGATATTGTATGGTTGAGCTCCTATGTGTGGTGATTGAATGTTGTGTAGGCTTCATGCCATTATTCCTGTGTGATTTAATCTGCAGTGGTTGTATTGTGAGGAGAAGTTAATATAGTCTTCTCGAGGGTATTGTGACATGAAATGACGAGGTGAATATGGATATTGAGAAGGTAAGAAACACTGTTTTGTAAAAGTTATGACAAGGCACATATGTGGCCTAGAGTATGGGCTCTGTCAAGACCCGACCAGAGGGCCATGATGGGCACCCGGTGCTAACCCACCCGGGCACCTCTTATCGTACATTCACATTCACATCTAGGTAAGCCACATAGCTTACGCATAATTTCTATACATCAATATTGCTAAACTCATTGGGCAATAACACATTCATATCATCATCAACAACGAGGCCCATATCTATATACATAAGCTGACGAGGCTATCAAAATAATGTACAAAATATGAGCCGACAAGGCTGCAAGACATCTAACCATACACAACTGTCTACGAGCCTCTAAGAAGAGTATGTAACATCATATCGGTGGGACAGGACCCCGTCATGCCCATAGGTATGTACACAAAATAATAATACCCAAAAGCTGTAGCTCCGGATGAAATGGAGCTCCTCTATTGATACGCTCAAATTACACCTATTAATGGCGTAAAGCGGACATTGTCAAATATAGTAACCCAAACGAGGTTGGGGTCGAATCCCACAGGGAATATGGAGAGAGAAGGATACTAATTGTATGCGATACTAGTCTTTAAAGGCTTTAATCCTAAGTTAGTCTATTAAACGAGGGTTAACGCCCCCAATCATTGTTATTCAATCTTACCAATACTAACTCTCTTTCCCAAGAAAAGTTAATATAATGGCTTAGGCTAATGCTTGCAATCATTACCCAACGCTGACGCATAAAGATAGAATAAATACTAACAACCATTATGCATATATCAATAGTAGAAACCCATTCACATAATATCCATCATGGGATCCACAACCTTAGAATTAAAATTAGCTACTCATAATTTTGGCTAACAAAGAAATCTTAAAAGTTAACATAATATACTTACGATGCTAATACAATACGGAATGAAAGTGAAGTAATTGCTTTAAATGCTCCAACCACTTCAAATAATCAAGACCTAAAGTTAATGCTCCTTAAGGAAAATCAGAATAATGAATTAAAACCCTACTTTAAGTATTTATAGGGCCAAATATCGCGCCAAGTTTCTGGATAAAAACACCCTTACGCGGCATCGTTACGGACCGTAACACAGGTTACGGTCCGTCTTTCGGTTCGTCCTTTGTCAGCGTGATGTCACGGCCACTATGCGAAGGTTACGGTCCGTATCTCCCAGCGGATCATGACCTCAGTCTTCAGCGGCCAATGCGTTACGCCATGATGTTACGCCCCGTAACCTAGGTTACGGACCGTCCTTCTGGGGCGTAACCTGTGACACTACTTAGGCAACTTTCTGGAAATTTTCCTCAGCTTACGGTACACGTTACGGCCCGTAACATGAGTTACGGACCATCCTTTATAGCGGCACGTATCCTCTCTAGTATGGATCACGTTACGGCCTGTAACATGAGTTACGGACCGTGTTTTAGCTCCAAGTTGTCTGTTTTTCAGCATTTCTTATCATTTCCAATCCTTAGTCAACCAACCCTATAAAACACAAAAATAACATAAGAAACGATGTAAAAACACTTAAAAACAAGCAACACTTCTAGTTACAAAGGCATAAAATGTGCCTAAATTCAAGGCACATCAACACCCCCAACTTAAGCTTTTACTTGTCCTCAAGCAACTACAATAAGACTCACTACTTAACACACTACATCTAGCAAAATAAGAATGACTACGGTGGTTTTGGCATGTGTTTCTAGCACAGACTCTTTAATCCAAGAAAAATATTGGGCTCTTATCCACCTCCTATTTGTGACACAAAATTTGATACGCTCAAATTACACCTATTGATGGCGTAAAACGGACGTTGTCAAATATAGTAACCCAAACAAGGTTGGGGGCGAATCCCACAGGAAATATGGAGAGAAAAGAATACTAATTGTATGCGATACTAGTCTTTAAAGGCTTGAATCCTATTCCTAATAGTTTGAAATATTTGTTGAATAATGTAATTGAATACTTTGACTTGAATTGTACTTAATGTGAGAGAGAGACTAAGGTTGTGTTCCCCAATTTGATTAGATATTATGCTTCAGGTTTCAATGTGATATATTTCTAATGGTTGTTCTATGAGTATGCACTTGATCTCTTAAGGACTTCCTAATGTTTCCCAACAGTTATGACGTATTTCCTCTTTATGATTCTTCCGAATGTAAAAGAGTTGCAATCGTAGAGCGACCAATAATGCCAATTAGAATTGTTCTTATCCCTAAGTTAGTCTATTAAACGAGGGTTAACGCCCCGAGTCATTGTTATTCAATCTTACCAATACTGACTCTCTTTCCCAAGAAAAGTTAATACAATGGCTTAGGCTAATGCTTGCAATCATTACCCAACGCTAACGCACAAAGATAGAATAAATACTAACAACCATTATGCATATATCAATAGTAGAAACCCATTCACATAATATCCATCATGGTATCCACAACCTTAGAATTAAAATTAGCTACTCATCATTTTGGTTAACAAAGAAAGCTTAAAAGGTAACATAATATACTTACGATGCTAATACAATACGAAATAGAAGTGAAGTTGTTGCTTTAAATGCTCCAACCACTTCAAATATTCAAGACCTAAAGTTAATGCTCCCAAAGAAAAATTAGAATTATGAATTAAAACCCTACTTTAGGTATTTATAGGGCCAAAAATCGCGCCAAGTTTCTGGAAAAAAACACCCTTACGCGGCATCGTTACGGACCGTAACACCAGTTACGGTCCGTCCTTCGGTTCGTCCTTTGTCAGCGTGATGTCACGACCATTATGCGACGGACCATAACCTATTAAGCGAGGATTGTGACGAGAAAAACAGCAACTATGTTTAAAGAAATATGAGGGAGAGTGGGAGATGAAGAGAGCGGGAGATGAAGAGAAGAAGAGGGAAGTTATAGGGGAGGGGGGGTTAAAACTTTGAAAGCACCGGTTAAATTTTGAAATGGTAACCGTCGGGTGATGTATTTAAACATGCCCGACCGTTACGTTCCATGTTACGGACCGTAACATGAGATACGAGACGTAACTCGTGTTACGGTCAACCAAACGACCCCGTTTTCATTTTTCATTAATGACATGGCACTACAGTCGACGGACCGTAACTCGTGTTACAGTCCGTATTACCTGGCGTAACGGGTGCAAAATTTCCAGTGAGTGCCCAGATTTTTGTCAAAGTTACGATCATGTGTTACGGTCCGTAACATGGGCGACGGTCCGTAACTCAGACCGTAACACTTTTCCTCCATCCTTCAGTGATTTCTGGATTTTCTTTTCGCTTGTTACGCTCCATGATACGAACCATAACATGAGTTACGGGCCGTAACGTGGAGCGTCTCGTCTATGAAAACTCAGCAGTTATTTTGTTTTGGCGTCTTCAGTTCTCAGAATCCTACCACATTAGCAACATCAAAAACACAAAAGAAAACAAAGGAAATACAAAATTTAAACTACTTACAAAGCGGTAAATGTGGGTTGCCTCCCACACAGCGCTTGGTTTAACGCCACAGCTCGACGTGATACCTCAATTTCAAGTTCAGGAATCGTATTTCAAACGATACCTATCAACGACCTTACCATCATCAATACACCAATGGTAATGCTTCACTCTTTGTGCATTCACTTTAAAAGTCGGAGTGCCATCCTCAGATTTCACCTCAATGACACTTCCATTTGGGGAAACATTTGCAATTTCAAAAGGACCGGACCACCGAGACTTTAGCTTGCCCGGAAAGAAATTTAGGCGCGAATTGTACAACAAGACCAAGTCCTTTGGCTGAAAATCCCTTTTGAGGATCTTCGAGTCATGATAGTATTTCATCTTTTCCTTGTACAGTGTTGCACTTTCATAGGCATTGTACCTAAATTCATCCATCTCGTTTATTTGAAACAACCTCAGCTTTGTTGCTTCATGCCAATCCATGTTTAGCTTTTTCAATGCCCAAAGGGCCTTATGCTCAAGCTCAATAGGCAAATGACATGCCTTCTCAAATACCAACTTATACGGTGAAGTCCCAATAGGCGTTTTGAACGCCGTGCGATATGCCCATAGAGCATCATCCAACTTTTTGGACCAGTCAGTGCGATTCACATTGACCGTCTTTGCCAAGATGCTTTTTATCTCTCTGTTTGAGACCTCAACCTGACCACTCGTCTGAGGATGATATGGAGTGGCAACCCTGTGATGCATGCCATATTTTTCAAGAAGGTCAGCAAATGGTTTGTTGTAGAAATGAGAACCACCATCACTAATAATAGCTCTAGGAGTGCCAAATCTAGTAAAGATGTTCTTTTTTAGAAAGGCATTGACTCTCCTACCATCATTGTTAGGCAAGGCCACCGCCTCCACCCACTTGGAGACATAATCCACCGCAACAAGAATATATTTCAGGCCATATGAGCTCACAAAGGGCCCCATAAAATCAATGCCCCACACATCAAAGAGCTCCACCTCAAGCACAAAATTCATCGGTGTTTCATGCTTCCGACCTATTGTGCCCTGGCGTTGGCATTTATCATAAGAACGTGCCAACATATTCGCATCACGATAGATGGCTGGCCAATAGTAGCCATACTCTAGCACCTTGGCTGCAGTTCTATTTCCACTGTGATGCCCACCAGCCGGAGAATCATGACAAGCCTTCAAAATATCTATCACCTCAGATTGAGCCACACATATTCTAATCATATTATCTGCACAAGTCCTAAATAAGTAAGGCTCATCCCAATAATACTATCGGCAATCTCTCAAGAATTTCTTCTTTTGATATGCCTTCAAATCTTCAAGAACAATGCCAGTTACCAAATAATTGGCAATATCGGCATACTATGGTGCCACATCATCTGAGATTGCTAAGAATCTTTCATCCGGGAAAGTATCATCAATATCCAACACATCATTCGGTCTCCCTGGTGCTTCAAGTCTGGAGAGATGGTCAGCTACTTGATTTTCTGACCCTTTTCGGTCTTTGACTTCAAAGTCAAATTCTTGTAGCAACAACACCCATCTTATCAACTGAGGCTTAGCATCCTTTTTAGCCATTAAGTACCTCAGGGCAGCATGGTCAGTGTGAGCCACTACCTTGGCACCCAATAAATAAGCCTGGAACTTTTCAAAGGCATAAACAATAGCAAGTAGTTCCTGCTCAGTTACGGTATAGTTCAGTTGAGCTCCATTTAGCGTTTTGCTGGCATAATAAATTGGGTGCAATATTTTGTTGAGCCGCTGACCCAGCACAGCGCCAATTGCAAGACCACTGGCATCACACATTAATTCAAAGGGCAACGACCAATCCGAGGACACAACAATAGGGGCTGAGGTTAATTTTAACTTCAACTCGTCGAAAGCCTTTATGCACTTCTCATCAAAATTGAATTTAGACTCCTTTTCCAAGAGTTTGCACATTGGATTTGCAATGTTGGAGAAGTCTTTGATAAATCTTCTATAGAATCCGGCGTGTCCCAAGAAAATCCGAACTCCTTTTACTGAAATGGGTGGAGGGAGTTTTGAAATCACATCGATTTTGGCTTGATCAACCTCAATCCCTCTTTCGCAAATCTTATCGAATGAATCTTCCACCACAGAGAAATCATCCATGAAGACTTCAAGAAAGGTTTCAACCATGTCAGAGAATATTGACATCATGCATCGTTGGAAAGTAGCTGGGGCATTGCAAAGACCAAATGGCATTCGGCTAAAAGCGAATGTCCCATAGGGACAAGTGAAAGTAGTATTTTCTTGGTCTTCCAATGCAATGTTGATATGGTTGTAACCTGAGTACCCATCGAGGAAACAATAATAAGACCTTCCAGCTAGCCGATCAAGCATTTGATCAATAGAAGGCATAGGGAAATGATCTTTGCAAGATGCAGTGTTCAGCTTCCGGTAGTCCATACACACTCTCCAACCGGTGACAGTTCTTGTCGGAATCAACTCATTTTTAGAGTTAGGAACAACGGTGATGCCTCCTTGCTTTGGCAAACACTGGACTAGGCTTACCTATGGACTGTTGGCAATCGGGTAAACCACCCCAGCATCTAGCCACTTAATAATATCTTTCTTTACCACCTCTTACATCGGTGGATTTAATCTTCTCTAATGCTCAACGGTTGGTGAACTTTCTCCCTCCAACTGAATTCGGTGCTCACAAATTCCGGAGGGAAACTCCCGGATGTCTGCAATAGTCCAACCTAAGGCTCTTAAATGCTTCCTCAAAACTGCGATGAGTCTTTGAGTTTGACCCTCATTCAGAAGTGATGACACAATAACTGGGAGTGTGGCATTTGCTCCAAGAAACTCATATTTAAGATGGGATGGAAGTTGCTTGAGTTCCAACTTCGGTGGCTCAATAATTGATGGTTTTGCTGGAGGAGTGGTTCGTTTCTGTAGATCAAGAGACAATTTCTTGGGCCCATAAGAGTAAGATCCCAGACTGGTGAGTGAATTCACTGTCTCAATATATCCCTACATTTCTTCTACATCAAAGTTCACCAAGATGGCCGATAATGCTTCACACAAGCATTCTTCCTCCATTTTGAATTCTACCGCTTCATCCACCACATCAACAGAATTAATGACTGAAATACTTTGATAAAGACTAGGTAATTTTATACCCTTGCTGGAGTGAAAAGTCACCTCCTCATCGTTCACCCGCAACTTGATTTCATATTTCTCGGAATCCATAAGAGCCCTCCCTATCGCAAGGAAAGGTCTCCCCAGAATAATAGGAATTTCTTGATCAATAGCACAGTCAAGAATCACGAAATCTGCCGGCAGTAGGAATTCCCCGATTTGAACAAGCACAACATTAACTACCCCAAATGGCCTTTTTATCGATCTGTCAGCCATCTGCAACCTCATGGTAGTTGGCCTTGGCATCCCTAACCCTGACCGCTTGAAAATCTCAAGGGGCATAAGATTTATGGTAGCCCCGTTATCACACAAAGCCTTAGCAAAATCCTGCTGCCCTATGGTGCATGGAATGGTGAATGCTCCAGGATCTTCTCTTTTTTGCACTGTGGTCTTGGAAATAATAGCACTAACGCGGCGAGTGATACCCACAGTGTCGTGTTTCAATGGCTTCTTCTTCTTTGTTAAGAGATCCTTCAAATACTTAGCAAACCCAGGCATTTCTTGGACAGCGTCCATGAAAGGAATGTTCATCGTCAACTGCTTGAGTTGATCATAAAATCGCAAGCACTTGTCATCTTCTGTTTTCCTCACTAGCCTTTGAAGGAAAGGCGGTGAAGATTTAAACAATTGGCTCAAAGGGCATAGAGCGCCAGAAAGTTTTGCCTTCCCTTTTCCTATTTTTCTCCGTGTGCCTTGAGATTATCAAGATTCTGCTCCTCTTCAGCTATAATAGGGACTTCCTCCTCTGTTTCTTCCTCCACAATATCATCAGATACATCAGGTTGTGCCTCTTCTTCGACAATTGGCTCGAGGTCAACCACCTTTTTATCATCACCTTGAAGTATTTTTCCACTTCTGGTGCTAATAGTAGCTACATGCTCCACAGAGTTTACCCCACTACCTTTTGGATTTGGAACTGTATCACTTGGTAGTTGTCCACGTTGAGGAGTATGCACTTCTCTGGAAAGATCTCTGAATTGCGATTCAAGTTTCTGAATGGAAGCTGAATGAGATAGTTGAACCTGAGACATTCCCTTTATTGTTCTCTCAGTTCTATCCTGATTCATTAGCATTTTCTGCATCATACTTTTCAGCTCCGCAGAATCATTAGGTGCATTACTAGCAGAGTTGCTAGCTGAATTGTCTCTCTATTGTTGGGAATTTGATGCTTTCCCCCGTGGTGGAATGTAGGGGTTCGAGCTCTTGTTGCCATAATTATTGTTATTGTAATTCCCTTGATTTGGATTTCCCTAATCATTTCTGCTATAATTGTTACCTTGAAATTGGTGTTGAGGCTTTTGCTATGGGTGATGACCCGGACCTTGATAATTTTGCCTTTGATAGCCCCCTTGCGAGTTGTTGACATAATTAGCATCTTCATACTGTTGTTGCCCATCTTGGTACATCCCCTCAGGGACTTGATACATGCCCTGTGGATGAGCTGGTAACTCCTCAACAACATTTACCCCCTGTGCATCGTTTGCTGCCAATTTCTTCGATAATAGATCCACCGTGGTTTGCAATTGAGCAAAGGCATGATCTCTCTCATGGTTTTCTTTTGCAACAACAACTAGTGATGGACTACCATAAGAGAGACTCTCACTATTAGTTGAATGCCAAGCTTGATTGTGGGTGGTGAGTTTATCAAGCAAACGGGTGATGACGATAAATGACTTGTCCATGAAGCATCCTCCCGCGGCAGTATTGATAGCAATCTGATTCATTGTATCTAAGCCCTTGTAGAATTTCTCCGTGAGAATAGCATCCGGAAACCCGTGAGTTGGAGATTAAGCTAGATAATACTTGAACCGCTCCGATGCCGAATATAATTGTTCCCCCGGGAGCTGTTTGAACTCAAAGATCTTATCCCAAAGCTCAGCCTTTTTGCTTGGTGGGAACCACTTCTTCAGAAATGTACTGGCTAGCTCAGTCCAGTTATGAATAGAGTTGCTGGGAAGCTTTTCATACCATTCCCTTGCTTGGCCAGCCAAGGAATATTTGAAGACCCGTAACGAAGTGCATCAACAGAAATAACACATTGGGATTGTTGAGCACACACATGCAGGAAGTTCTTCAAATGTCGGAGTGGACAATCCTCAAAAGAATTTCGGAAATAACCTTCAAGTTTCAGCAGCTGATAGATAGAACTATCAATTTTGAAAGTAGCATTTCCAGTCCTAGGAGGGACCACAGCAGAAACATAATCAGCTTCATTGATGAATTCCGCAAATATATTCTCATCTTCGTCCTCTTCTGGTGCAGGTGGGTTCACTTAGAGTCCCCCTAGGTTTTCTTGATTTCGATTCGGTCTTCCAGCCATGTTTACCTGGTTCACCATAATAGCAAGCAAGGTGTGATGGAATAGAAAAAGTTTTAAAGAAGAGTACGCACAATCAGTAATTTCTAAACCGTATTCCCCGGCAACGGCGCCAAAATTTGATACGCTCAAATTACACCTATTGATGGCGTAAAACGGACGTTGTCAAATATAGTAACCCAAACAAGGTTGGGGTCGAATCCCACAGGGAATATGGAGAGAAAAGAATACTAATTGTATGCGATACTAGTCTTTAAAGGCTCTAATCCTATTCCTAATAGTTTGAAAAATTTGTTGAATAATGTAATTGAATACTTTGACTTGAATTGTACTTAATGCGAGAGAGAGACTAAGGTTGTGTTCCCCAATTTGATTAGATATTATGCTTCAGGTTTCAATGTGATATATTTCTAATGGTTGTTCTATGAGTATGCACTTGATCTCTTAAGGACTTCCTAATGTTTTTCCCAACAGTTAGGACGTATTTCCTCTTTATGATTCTTCCGAATGTAAAAGAGTTGCAATCGAAGAGCGACCAATAATGCCAATTAGACTTGTTCTTATCCTAAGTTAGTCTATTAAACAAGGGTTAACGCCCCGAGTCATTGTTAGTCAATCTTACCAATACTGACTCTCTTTCCCAAGAAAAGTTAATATAATGGCCTAGGCTAATGCTTGCAATCATTACCCAACGCTAACGCACAAAGATAGAATAAATACTAACAACCATTATGCATATATCAATAGTAGAAACTCATTCACATAATACCCATCATTGGATCCACAACCTTAGAATTAAAATTAGCTACTCATCATTTTGGTTAACAAAGAAAGCTTAAAAGTTAACATAATATACTTACGATGCTAATACAATACGGAATAGAAGTGAAGTTGTTGCTTTAAATGCTCCAACCACTTCAAATATTAAGACCTAAAGTTAATGCTCCCAAAGAAAAATCAGAATTATGAATTGAAACCCTACTTTAAGTATTTATAGGGCCAAAAATCGTGCCAAGTTTCTGGACAAAAACACCCTTACGCGGAATCGTTCCGGACCGTAACACAGGTTACGGTCCGTCCTTCGGTTCGTCCTTTGTTTGCGTGATGTCACAGACACTATGCGACGGACCGTAACACAGGTTACGGTCCGTATCTCCCAGCGGATCATGGCCTCAGTCTTCAGTGGCCAATGCGTTACGCCATGACGTTACGCCCCGTAACTTAGGTTACGGACCGTCCTTCTGGGGCGTAACCTGTGACACTACTTAGGCAACTTTCTGAAAATTTTCCTCAGCTACACGTTACGGCCCGTAACATGCGTTACGGCCCATAACATGAGTTACGGACCATCCTTTATAGCGGCACGTATCCTCTCTGGTACGAATTACGTTACGGCCCATAACATGAGTTACAGACCGTCTTTTAGCTCCAAGTTGTCCGTTTTTTAGCATTTCTTATCATTTCCAATCCTTAGTCAACCAACCCTATAAAACACAAAAATAACATAAGAAACAATGTAAAAACATTTAAAAATAAGCAACACTTCTAGTTACAAAGGCATAAAATGTGCCTAAATTCACGGCACATCATCTATGCAGTCCCTGAATAAGAAATCTATAGATCAAGCCTGTCTCCCTGTCCACCTGCGGGCAGGACGCCGCATCCACAAACAAAAAGATGTCAGTACGAATAATGTACTGAGTATGTAAAGCATAATCAACATCATAGTAGGAGCATAAGAGACAGCATAAGAATTAGCATAAGAAATAGCATAAGATAGGAGAATCATGAGGTAATAGAGCCATTTGTACCTCTAGTGGCCATCATTATATTTACTTACTTGTCTCTCATAGGGACCTTCCATTTTTAATGCTTACTCATGTGTGTATATATATATATATATATATATATATATTCGTATTCGTATTCATATTCGTATCCATATCCTACCCAACTATGAAGGTTCAGTGTTTCACATACCTGGCCATGACAAGGCTTGGTGATTATACATACCTGGCCCTACCAAGGCTCAGTGTTATCCATACCCAACTGCAGAGGTGCGCGCGCTATAAGTATCATACCCGGCCATATAAGCTCGGTGTTACATAAACGCCATACATACTTAGACACGTATACATAAAAGTCCATAAGTATCATCAACATCATTACAACCATCGTTTTGGTTACATCTATCCTTAGAGGATCAACTACCATATAAAGGAGGTAATAGTATCTTGAACGTATCGAGAATCATGAGCTTTAGTAATCTTAGAGATAGAGTCATTTGGAAGACATTATGGAACTCATAAAAGGATATATATCAAAGGAACCATGCCTTAATGAAAGAAGGGTTAGCCTTACATACCTCTTTGTCTTCTTAACTACTTAACGTTCATTATCGTAGCTTGAACAATCTACATTTAAAAGGATTCATACCATGGTTAAGCCTTAATGATACTCTTAAATTCAACTAGAATAATTCATGATCTAATGAAAATTGGGCAACATTTCCCCTATTTCGTCAACTTCCACCATATTACAAAACAACTCCCAAACATCCATAATACACCTACAATATCATAATCAAGCAATCACATTCCATTAAGCCTTCAAAATTCATCCTTATGCTTAGCTTATACAAACACTTCACACCCATTCTTAGCACATTTTCATACAATACTTCCTCATCACCATTTCTACCTTCCATAACAAGATTATATCCATATTATACTAGGAATCATGACTCAAGTTAGCTTACTACTCAAAAACATCATAAAAGTTACATTTAGCCCTCATTTTCTACTTTCTTCTTTTACCCAAGTTGTTCAACAACCAAGCATCCATGATAACATGAAATAAGCATGAAAACTAACCTTTTTATCACATGGGAATGAGCTTTGGAGAAGCTATCAACTTATGTGAAAACCCTAGCTTCAATACTCAAGAAGTTCTTGTAGCCTACTAACCCTAGCAAGACTTATAACACATGGGTACCTTGATTATTGCCTCTTGATCTTTGTTTTCTCTTTGATTGGAGTGGAATATGCTTGGAGAAGGGTTTTGAGCTCTCAGGACTTGTGGAAGATGAAAAATGAAATAAATGAACAAAGGCCTCTATTTATACAAAACATAAAAATTTAGCCCTATGGACTTATACGGTCTGTATAATATTATACAGTCCGTATAAGTGGACCGTATAACACCACCATGGGAAAGTCTCTTTCTGAAATAGGTCAAGTTATACGGACCCCCTTATACAGACCGTATAAAGTTATACGAACCGTATAAGTGGTCGTATAACACCACCAAGAAAATGACCCTTTCTGCGAAGGTCATGTTATACGGACCCTCCTTATACGGACCGTATAAAGTTATACAGACCGTATAAAGTTATACAGACCGTATAAGTGGCCGTATAACTCCAGTTATGTGAAACTTCCTCTCGTTGATTCGTTTAACTTCCAATCCTCATGGAACCTTCTTGGAACTTACATAATACTTCATTAACCATACAATAGGATCTATATCAGCCCCTCAAGATATCACCAAATAAATATTATCTCAATTATAGTGAAAACCTTTCCGGGCACGACTTACATTTCACTTCCTTCAACGAACTAAGGCTCATATATTCATACAACTTCAAAATCTTATGGTATGTACCTTAAGCTATCTAATACCTTCCTTAATCTCGTAAGGATTTCATAATCACCTTAAATTCACATTGGTCTACTTTCAGGGAAACAAATCAAAAAAAATTCGAGGTGCAGCATTCTTCCCCTGTTAGGAACATTCGTCCTCGAATGTTAGGTTCTTGGGGATACTATAAAAAAATTCGCCAGAGTTTCCCCTATAATATGGCCCTACCATCCTGCAACAACAACCCAAAATACATCGCCTCACAGGGCTACAACAACAACATCAATAACTATGGCCACACACGGCCAGGAAAACATCAAGGAAAACACTACATACCCGAGGATAACAGCGTCTCTGCCTGAGTCTCCTCTGGGGGTGAAAATAAATGCGGGTACCTAAACTTCATGTCTTCTTCGGCTTCCCAAGTAATTTCCTCTCTATTATTATTTCTCCATAAAACTTTGCTGAAGCAACCTCTTTGGTTCTGAGCTTCCGTACTTGCCTATCTAAAATGGCAATGGGGACTTCTTCATAAGACAATTGTCTGGTAACTTGGACATCGTCTATTGGTACAATTCTAGAAGGATCTCCAATGCACTTACGAAGCATATATACATGAAAAACTGGGTGAACTGACTTCAAATCAGGAGGTAGATCTAATTTGTAAGTCACCTAGCCTACCTTGCGTATAATCTCATAAGGTCCAATGTACCGGGGGCTAAGCTTTCCCTTCTTTCCAGATCTCATAGCACCCTTCATTGGCGACACCTTCAAAAATACCCAATCTTTCACTTGGAACTCTAAGTCCCTTCGACGATTATCCGCATAGGACTTTTGACGACTCTGGGCTGTTAATAATCGATCCTGTATAAGGTTGACTTTTTCTATAGCTTGCTGGACCAAGCTGGCCCTATCAATTTGGTCTCTCCTATTTCTAACCACCCAATTGGAGATCTACATTTTCGCCCATATAAAGCCTCATACGGGGCCATTTGGATGCTAGAATGATAACTATTGTTATAAGCAAATTCAATGAGCGGCAAATGATCATCCCAATTACCTCCAAAATCTAATATGCATGCCCGTCGCATATCCTCAAGAGTCTGAATGGTACGTTCAGCTTGCCCATCCGTCTGTGGGTGAAATGTCGTGCTAAGACTTACCTGGGTCCCCAAACCTTCTTGGAACGATTTCAAAAAATTGGTTGTAAACTGAGTCCCTCTATCGGAGATAATAGATACTGGAACACCGTGAAGTCGCACTGAACACCGTGAAGTCGCACTGAACACCGTGAAGTTGCACTATCTCTTTAACATAAAGCTTTGCATAATCTCTACATATGTAGTTCTGACCGGTAAGAAATGAGCTAACTTTATGAGTCTATCCACAATCACCCATATAGAATCATACTTACGTCGAGAACAGGGCAAGCCTGTAATGAAGTCCATGTTAATTACTTCCCATTTCCAAGTTGGAATTTATATAGCTTGCAACAATCCACCCGGCTTTTGGTGCTCAATTTTCACTTGCTGACAGTTAGGACATTGAGCTACGAATTCCGCTATCTCTTTCTTCATCCCATTCCACCAATATATAGATTTAAGATGATGATACATCTTCGTCGCTCCGGGGTGAACGGAATAACGGGAACAATGGGCTTCTCTCAATATTTGGTGGTGTAATCCTGCAAAATCAGGAACACATAACCTGCCTCGGCATCGAAGAACTCCATCTCCAGAAATCTCAAATGATGACTTCTCCTTCTGAAGGAGTGTATTTCTGTAATGAATTAGCATGGGATCTTCGTATTGTCGCTCTTTCACTTCCACTACTAGCGACGAGATCGCTGAATTTTGAATGATAGCTCCCATACTACCTGAGTCCACTACTCGAACTCCCAGGCTAACTAACTGCTTGAGCTCACGAGTTATGTCTCTTTTCTCTGGCTGCACATCGCATAAACTTCCCATGGATCTACGACTAAGAGCATCAGCCACAACATTTGTTTTTCCGGGATGATATAGGATGTTAAGATCATAGTCCTTCAATAATTCCAACCATCACCGTTGCCGTAAATTCAATTCTTTCTGCTTGAAAATGTACTGTAGGCTCTTATGATCTGTATAAATATCAACGTGGAGTCATATAAATAATGTCTCCACATCTTCAATGCATGAATTACTGCAGCCAATTCAAGATCATGGGTCGGATAATTTTTCTCATATTTCCGCAACTGTCTTGAAGCATACGCAATTACCTTACCATGTTGCATTAACACACAGCCTAACCCAACGCCTGAAGCATCACAATAGACAACATAACCTTCCGATCCCTCTGGAAGTGTCAGGACTGGGGCAGAAGTTAATCCATCCTTTAGCTCTTGGAAACTACATTCACAAGCATCTGTCCATTGAAACTTAGCTGATTTCTGGGTCAACTTCGTGAGCAGTGCAGAAATAGAAGAAAAACCTTCTACAAATCTCCTGTAATAATCTGCTAAGCCCAGAAAACTACGAACTTACGTAGGGGTTGTGGGCCTTACGAACTTACGTAGGGGTTGTGGGCCTTGGCCAAGTCTTTACGACTTTAATCTTTTGGGTATCTACCCGATTACCATCGACTGAAATAATATGCCCCAAAAAGGTCATTGAATTCAACCAAAACTCACACTTAGAAAATTTGACAAATAACTCTCGAGTTTGAAGAACTCAAAGAACAGTACGCAAATGATTCGCATGTTCTGCCTCGGACCTAGAATATACCAGGATATCAATGATGAACACAATCACAAATAAATCTAGGAAGGGCCTGAACACATTATTCATCAAATCCATAAATACTGTCGATGCATTAGTTAGCCCAAATGACATTACCCGAAACTCGAAATGACCATATCTAGTTCTGAAGGCTGTCTTAGGGATATCTTTCTCCCTGACTCGCACTTGATGATACCCAGATCTCAAATCTATCTTTGAAAACCATTTGGCGCCTTGTAATTGATCAAATAAGTCGTCAATCCTTCGGAGTGGATATTTGTTCTTGATCGTCACTTTATTCAGTTGCCGATAGTCAATGCACATTCGCAAGAAGCCATCTTTATTTCGGACAAACAACACGGGTGCTCCCCATGGGAAAAAACTAGGTCTAATAAAACCTTTCTCAAGCAAGTCCTTCAATTGCTCCTTCAACTCTTTCAACTCTATGGGAGCCATCCTATAAGAAGGAATAGATATAGGCTTTGTATCCGGTAGCACATCTATAGCGAAATTGTCACGCCCCAAAACCCACCCTAGACGTGACCGGCATCCGACGTCATGAACAACATCGGAAGAACCTAAACAACACAATAATAATACTTGAACCCGCCAGGTTCAACATTCGCCTCCAACAGTTTATAAATTAAATGTAATAAATCATGAATACGTGAATTAAATCAGCGGAAGTCTTTAATATCATAAAAGTTAATCAAAACGTGACAAACGCCCAAGAGTTAACAAAACTCAACAACTACCCACAAGAATGTATACTATGGAGCTTCTAGGATAGAGAGGTAATAGTTTGACTCATCGGGACGCAACCCAAAAACTAATAATAAATGAACAAAATAATAGGGTGTCCCACGAATGAACGTGTGGGCTCACCAAATCCGCAGCAACAACAAGTCATTTCTAAGCGCCTGAAGTATCAAGAACCTGCCCTCCTCCGTTACCTAACATACCATCAAAAGAAACAATGGTATGCCTGAGTACTTCGTACTCAGTGAGTGCCTCGGGGACAATAAGTAATATAAAAATAAAATATAATAATACATAAAGAAATCAGTTCTGAAAAGATAGTATAAAAACGGTCATTCCACTTTATGATTCTTAATATCATTTGTTACACAGTTTATAAAGCCATTTCAAAATCCCGGTTTCAATTATGCTTTAAATCGATCAGGCATAGATACCAGTTCCATAATAAAGATGGATATCACAATCGCCCATATAGGCGCAACTCAATATCAACAACACTGCGTAATACATCGGAATATGGATTCACGGTGGCTACTCTTCCTCCCGAATAGCAAGGCACACTGCGCAATACACCGGAATATGGATTCACGGTGGCTATTCTTCCTCCCGAATAGCAAGGCAATTAATACACCCTAGGTAGCGAACCCGGAAGTGGCCACTCTTCCCCCCGAATGGCAAGACAATTAATACACTAGGATCCATAGTGACTACTCTTCCTCCCGAATAGCAAGGCAAACACAACAACAAAGTCCATGGCATAGAAGCCGATTCACAATTCGTCTCAAAGTAGTCACACCATCAATAACATTAAAGTTCATTATGCCATATCGAAAGAATAAGTCATTCCAATCAAAGTTTTGAAAACGTATAACTTCTTTACAAAAGATTTCCATGTCCCAATTCATCAATGAGAATGTCATCACCAACTCTTAACCAACATTATTAAGCATCTCTCATAGAGGAAAACATTCATAATATCTTATACATATATAGGATTTGTTACAATCTAGGTTTAATGTGGGTTTGTCCCCTCACACACATTAACCACCATTTAGACATGAATTAGAGTTCAAGAAACATAAAAAGATTGCTTTTCCTTTCATTCATTAAAGAATCTTGAATAAAATTTATACGTCCAACAATAGTTTTAAAAAGTGATTTTCATTCAAAATAAGTTTTTAAAAGAGAGACATACCTTAGTGTATTAAACAAGGTTTAACAATTCACTTTCCTAGTGAAGAACACCCAAACCCTAGCTTGAATCACTTTAGGAAGAATTATGTTGCAAACCCTAGGTTTTAGTCACAAGAATCATGTTAAGAATCATTGGTTTGTTGTTAGGATTGATAATCAATGATTAAGATGTTCTTACCTTAGTGTTGGAGCCCTAGAGAGATATTTTCGTCCTTAGGGTTTTTAAGAGTGAAAAGAATGAAAAACAAACTAAAATTTTGCAACTTATATAATTTCAGCCCGGCAGGCACAAAGGACGGTTCAAAGGATGGAGCGTCGATCAGAACGACGGAGCGTCGATCTGCTCCGTCGAATGGTTTTTGTGCTAGGTCAATTCGACGGTTCAAAGGACGAAGCGTCGATCAGAACGACGGAGCGTCGATTTGCTCCGTCAAAGTCATGATATTTCCAGTGAGCAACTTTCTTTTCCTCACAATCGACGGTGCAAAGGACGGAGCGTCGAACAGAACGACGGTACGAAAGACGACCGTCAAACCTCATTTTCGTGAAACTGTAGAGACTTTTCATTTTGACCATCTCCTCTTGGGTCTTTAGCCTAAATTCATGCACGTAACCCATCATATAAGGTTCCAAAGGACTCACACAATACTTTCGCACTCTATACGGTTTTACGGGATGGTACATTATCCCCTCGTTAAGATTCATTCGTCCTCCAATGAGAATAATAGATTAGAAAAGAATTCACTGAACTACAAGTTGCTTTGAACAAACAGAACGATTCATCCATAAGTAATTTAAAACGCTAGCTCATACCTGCCAGTGGGAACAAGTGGGGATATCTCTTCTTCATGTCCTCCTCCGCTTCCCAAGTAGCTTCCTCAGTATTATGGTTTCGCCACAACACTTTAACCAATGCCACATCCTTCGTTCTCAACCTTCTAACTTGACGATCTAGAATCTGAACCGGCTTTTCTTCATAGGTTAACCCTTCATTAATTTCAATCTCTTCATGGTTCAACACATGAGAAGGATCAGGTTTGTACAACCTCAACATCGAAACGTGAAACACAGGATGCACCTTGGCCATATCAGATGGTAACTTCAACTCATAAGCCACCGTCCCAATTTTCCTAACAATCTCGTAAGGTCCAATAAAACGAGGACTAAGTTTCCCCTTTTTACCAAACCGCATTACTCCCTTCATCGGCGATACTTTCAGGAACACTTTGTCACCAACAGAAAACTCCAACTCACGCCGCCTCATATCCGTATAGGACTTCTGTCTACTCTGAGCTGTCTTGAGTCATTTCATAATAAGATTAACCTTCTCAATTGCTTCATGAACTGAATCCGGACCTAAAAATTCCACTTCAGTAGGTTCAAACCAACCAATGGGAGATCGACAACGCCTTCCATAAAGAGCTTCATAAGGAGCCATTTGAATACTTGCTTGATAACTATTGTTGTAAGCGAATTCCACCAGTGGTAAGTGTTCATCCCAACTTCCTCCAAAATTGATTGCACAAGCTCGTAGCATATCTTCCAAAGTTTGAATATTTCTCTCCGCCTGCCCATCAGTTTGAGGAGTAAAGGCAGTGCTCAATTTCACTCTAGCTCCCAACCCTTCCTGAAAGGATGTCCAAAAATGAGCTATAAATTGCGTACCTCTATCAGATATAATCGATGTCGGAACACCATGTAATCTAACTATCTCTTTTAGATATAACTTGGAGTACTCCACTGCAGTATATGACATCTTCACAGGGATAAAATAGACAGACTTTGTGAGTCTATCCACGATAACCCAAATCGAGTCATACTTGTCCTTTGTGCAGGGTAATCCCACAACGAAATCCATATTGATCTCCTCCCCCTTCCATTGCGGAATCTCGATATTTTGAGCCAGGCCTCCAGTCCTTTGATGTTCAGCCTTCACCTGTTGACAGTTTAAACACTTAGCCACAAAGTTAGAAATATCAACTTTCATGCTCTTCCACCAATAGTGTTGTTTCAAATCCTTATACATTTTGGTGGATCCCGGATGAACCGAATACTTGGAACTATGAGCTTCCATCATTAATTCTTGTCGAAGACCATCAACATCAGGAACACACAATCGCCCTTGCAACCGCAGAACACTATCACCAGTACCAACAGTAAATGAAGTGTACTCACCTCTTTCCACTCCATCTCTCAGCTTTGCCAAAAGTTCATCATCATATTGCTTGGATTTTATCCTTTCCACTATGTCAGACTGTGATGGTGTGATTCCCACTAACTCTCCATCTTTAGTTTCATCAAGTCTGACCCCAAGACTAGCAAGTCTTCGAATTTCCTTCCCCATGGGCATGTCATGTGAACGCAAATAAGTGAACATGCCCATAGATTTTCTACTTAAGGCATCAGCAACCACATTAGCCTTACCAGGATGATACAAGATATTCAAGTCGTAATCTTTCAACAACTCCAACCACCTTCTCTGCCTGAGATTCAACTCTCGCTGCTTGAAGATATATTGCAAACTCTTGTGATCAGTAAAAACATCACAATGCTCGCCATACAGATAATGACGCCAAATTTTCAAAGCAAATACCACAGCAGCCAACTCCAAGTCATGAGTCGGATAGTTCTTCTCATGCTTCTTCAACTGACGTGAAGCATAAGCAATCACCTTACCGTTCTGCATCAGTACACAACCCAAACCAATTCTAGAAGCATCACAATACACCACATATCCTCCAGACCTAGAAGGTAAAGTCAAAATAGGAGCCGAAGTCAACCTTGTCTTAAGCTCTTGGAAACTCTTTTCACAAGCTTCGGACCACTGAAACTTAGCAGTCTTCTGTGTCAATTTAGTCAATGGCGAGGCTATGGATGAAAAACCTTCCACAAACTTTCTGTAATAATTTGCCAAACCCAAGAAACTATGAATTTCCGTTGCACTAGTTGGCCTAGGCCAATCCTTAACCGCTGAAATTTTCTGAGGGTCTACTTTAATGCCGTCACCAGTCACCACATGACCCAAGAAAGCCACAGACTCAAGCCAGAATTCGCACGTAGAGAATTTTGCATAAAGCTCGTTCTCCTCAAGTGTTGTCAAAGTTATCCTCAAATGATTTGCATAATCCTCATGACTTTTAGAATACACCAAAATATCATCAATAAACACAATAATGAAGCGGTCTAGATAAGGCTTAAATACACGATTCATCAAATCCATAAATGCAGCAGGTGCATTAGTCAACCCAAAAGACATGACTAAAAACTCAAAGTGCCCATAACGCGTACGGAAAGCAGTTTTCGGGATATCCTCCTCTTTTATCTTCAACTGATGATACCCAGACCTCAGGTCAATCTTTGAAAAGAACTTAGGACCCTGAAGTTGGTCAAACAAATCATCTATCCTAGGCAAAGGATACTTATTCTTAATGGTCACTTTATTAAGCTGACGGTAGTCAACACACATTCTTAGGGAACCATCCTTCTTCCTAACAAACAAGACTGGAGCACCCCAAGGTGAGGAACTTGGTCGGATAAAACCCTTATCCAACAAGTCCTTCAATTAATCCTTTAATTCCCTCAGCTCCGCTGGAGCCATACGATAAGGTGGAATAGAAATAGGTTGAGTGTCGGGGATAACATCAATCCCAAAATCAATAACTCTATCAGGAGGAATACCAGGAAGATCTTCAGGAAATACTTTGGGATAATCACTGACTATGGGAACAGATGCGAATTCAGGTACTACGGCTTTTGTATCATTAACAACAACCAAATGGTAAATACACCCCTTAGTAATCATCTTACGAGCCTTAAGATAGGAAATAAATCTACCCTTTGGCTTGGAAATTTCACCCTCCCACACAATAACAGGCTCATCGGGAAAGGCGAAACGAATTAACTTATGGCGACAATCCACATTAGCATTACACGCAGACAACCAGTCCATCCCCATAATTACATCAAAATCCACCATCTCAAGTTCATACAAATCAGCCACAGTCTCACGGCCTTTAATCACAACAACATAATTTCTATACACTCTAGAAGCAATAACAGGAACACCCGAAGGCGTATCAACAGCAAAGGGTTCCAACAAAGGTTCGGGTTTCATACTCATATCAAGAGCAAAATAAGGAGTCACATAGGATAAATTTGAACCCGGATCAATCAATGAGTAAGCATCATGAGAACAGATGGTAAGGATACCTGTAACCACAGCGTCAGAAGACTCAGCTGTCTCCGTACGAGTCAGCCCATAAAGTCGAGCTGTCCCTCCACCAGAAGTATTAGCAACTTCCTTTCCTTTGCCATTATTACGAGCATTCTGATAATTATTGATAGCATTACCAGCAGGCGAATTTTTAGCAGATGCAGAAGCAGGTGAATCATTCTTTTGGTTATTCATGGCAGCCATCTCACGTAGCCACTTTCTGCAGTCCCTCTTAAGATGCCCCCTAATACCACAGTGGTGACAGATACGATCCTCCCACACTGGCGGACGACTACTTCCTTGCAAAAACCTACCAGTATTGTTATTATTTTTCTGGCCTTGCCTACCAGAAGGCACACTAGCATGGGAATAAGCGCAAGAATGAGCAGGTGCAGAATGTCCTTTACTCTGCCCTCCCTTATAATTATTACCACTGAAACCACCCGCTGAACGAGCCTTCTTGTTCTGATCTCGATCCAACCTCTCCTCATTTTTCCAACTCTCTTGTTGCTCAGCAAATCCCACCAAAGATGAGAAAGTACAAGTAGGAGACATAGCAACAACAGCACATGCAGACTTGATATGTGGTACCAAGCCTTTCACAAAGCGAGTCAACTTATGCTTTTTAGTCGGAATCATGTATAAAGCATACTTTGACAGACGGGTGAATTCCAAACTATACTCATGAACTGGCTTGTTACCCTGCTCTAGCTTTTCAAACTTTGTAGCCATAGCAATTCTTTCCTCATCAGACAAGAACCTTTCCATGAATGCCTCTTCAAATTCAGCCCATGGCGGAGCTAAAGCAGTATCACCCCTCTCAGATTCCCACATCTCAAACCATACGTGAGTAACATCCTTTAATTGATAAGAAGCAAGCCTTACAACTTCAGAATCTCGAGCATCCATTGCCTTCAATGCCTTAAAGGTCTCATCTAGAAAGTGTTGGGGGTCATCCATCTCTCGTGACCCAAAGAACTCTGGTGACTTCAAGTCGAGGAATTGCTTAAGTCTGCCTCCACCATAAGGTCCCACACCTCCACAATGCTGCTGAGCAGCAACCAATGCAGTCAACATTTGACTAACCATTTGCATAGTACCAATATCGGGTACACCCGCAACAGGAAAAGCAGGAGCAGGCGGTGCTGGAGGTGGTGCTTGATTTCCAGCATCATTTCTATTACCAGCATTCGCGCCCCCAAGATTTCGGTTAACTTTCGTGGGACGTCCTCATTTATCATTTTTGGATCGCGTCAGAGTCATTTCTGCAAGGCACGAATTAACAAGCGAATTAGAACGATCCTAAAAAGGACTTTAAGCTCTACAGCACAATCTAGAATCAAGAAGAATAGGAAACACCTATAAATGTCCTGGGAGTTTCTCGGTCATGCAGGTGATCAGGCTGCACAAGGAAAACTCTACTAGAAACAGCTCCAAAGACACCGATAATAATCCTAGGACATATTTAAACCTAGGCTCTGATACCAAGCTTGTCACGCCCCAAAACCCACCCTAGACGTGACCGGTATCCGACGTCATGAACAATATCGGAAGAACCTAAACAACACAATAATAATACTTGAACCCGCCAGGTTCAACATTCGCCTTCAACAGTTTATAAATTAAATGTAACAAATCATGAATACGTGAATTAAATCAGCGGAAGTCTTTAATATCATAAAAGTTAATCAAAACGTGACAAACGCCCAAGAGTTAACAAAAATCAACAACTACCCACAAGAATGTATACTATGGAGCTTCTAGGATAAAGAAGTAATAGTTTGACTCATCGGGACGCAGCCCAAAAACTAATAATAAATGAACAAAATAATAGGGTGTCCCACGAATGAACGTGTGGGCTCACCAAATCCGCAGCAACAACAAGTCCTTTCTAAGCGCCTGAAGTATCAAGAACCTGCCCTCCTCCGTTACCTAACATACCATCAAAAACAACAATGGTATGCCTGAGTACTTCGTACTCAATGAGTGCCTCGGGGACAATAAGTAATATAAAAATAAAATATAATAATACATAAAGAAATCAGTTCTGAAAAGATAGTATAAAAACGGTCATTCCACTTTATGATTCTTAATATCATTTGTTACACAGTTTATAAAGCCATTTCAAAATCCCGGTTTCAATTATGCTTTAAATCGATCAGGCATAAATACCAGATCCATAATAAAGATGGATATCACAATCGCCCATATAGGCCCAACTCAATATCAACAACACTGCGTAATACACCAGAATATGGATTCACGGTGGATACTCTTCCTCCCGAATAGCAAGGCACACTGCGCAATACACCAGAATATGGATTCACGGTGGCTACTCTTCCTCACGAATAGCAAGGCAATTAATACACCCCAGGTAGCGAACCCGAAATTGGCCACTCTTCCCCCCGAATGGCATGGCTATTAATACACTAGGATCCATAGTGTCTACTCTTCCTCCCGAATAGCAAGGCAAACACAACAACAAAGTCCATGGCATAGAAGTCGATTCACAATTCGTCTCAAAGTAGTCACACCACCAATAACATTAAAGTTCATTATGCCATATCGAAAGAATAAGCCATTCCAATCAAAGTTTTGAAAACGTATAACTTCTTTACAAAAGATTTTCATGTCCCAATTCATCAATGAGAATGTCATCACCAACTCTTAACCAACATTATTAAGCATCTCTCATAGAGGAAAACATTCATAATATCTTATACATATATAGGGTTTGTTACAATCTAGGTTTAATGTGGGTTTGTCCCCTCACACACATTAACCACCATTAAGACATGAATTAGAGTTCAAGAAACATAAAAAGATTGCTTTTCCTTTCATTCATTAAAGAATCTTGAATAAAATTTATACGTCCAACAATAGTTTCAAAAAGTGATTTTCATTCAAAATAAGTTTTTAAAAGAGAGACATACCTTAGTGTGTTAAATAAGGTTAAACAATTCACTTTCCTAGTGTAGAACACCCAAACCCTAGCTTGAATCACTTTAGGAAGAATTATGTTGCAAACCCTAGGTTTTAGTCACAAGACTCATGTTAAGAATCATTGGTTTGTTGTTAGGATTGATAATCAATGATTAAGATGTTCTTACCTTAGTGTTGGAGTCCTAGAGAGATATTTTTGTCCTTATGGTTTTTAAGAGTGAAAATAATGGAAGAAAAACTAAAATTTTGCTACTTATATAATTTTAGCCTGGCAGGCACAATGGACGGTTCAAAGGATGGAGCGTCGATCTGCTCCGTCGAATGGGCTTTGTGCTAGGTCAATTCGTCGGTTCAAAGGAAGAAACGTCGATCAGAACGACGGAGCATCGATCTGCTCCGTCAAAGTCATGATATTTCCAGTGAACAACTTTCTTTTCCTCACAATCGACGGTGCAAAGGACGGAGCGTCGAACAGAACGACGGTACGAAGGACGACCGTCAAACCTCATTTTCGTGAAACTGTAGAGACTTTTCATTTTGACCATCTCCTCTTGGGTCTTTAGCCTAAAGTCATGCACGTAACCCAACATATAAGGTTCCAAAGGACTCACACAATGCTTTCGCACTCTATACGGTTTTACGGGATGTTACAGAAATCAATCTCCTGCTCTGGAGGAGACCTGGAAGCTCTTCCGGGAATACATTCGAAAACTCATCCACCACGGGGACAGATTGAAGGGTTGGCGATTCAACTTCTATATCTTGGACCCGAACTAGATGGTAAATACAACCTTTTGTGATCATTTTCCTTGCCTTGAGATAGGAGATAAACCTACCTTTCGGGGATGCTGTATTTCCTTTCCACTCCAAGGCTAGTTCTCCCGAAAACTGGAAGCGAACCATTTTCATTATATAATTAATATTTGCATAGCAAGAAGCCAACCAATCCATGCCCATGATAACATCAAAGTCGACCATCTTTAACTCATGTAAATCAACCATAGCACGATGGACACAAATCACAACTACATAATTTTTACACACTCGACTAGGTATTATCGGTTCACCAACGGGTGTCGATACCTCAAAAGGTTTAATTGACTCCGGTTTGACCCCAAATCGACCCGCAATATACGGAGTAACATATGACAATGTGGAGCCCAGATCTATCAAAGCATATACATCATGAGAAAGTACCGATAATATACTTGTGACGACATCGGGAGAAGACTCAAGATCCTGGCATCCCGCCAAAGCATAAATACGATGCTAAGGAACACTAGAACTGGGAGCTCTCCCTCTACCTCTACCATGGATAGCCGGAGACTGTGAACCTTGCTCCATAGGGCGTATCAATGATGAAGACCCGGCTGCCGATCCTGAAGGTTGGACTCTACCCCTACTACCAACCGAGGGGCAATCACGCATGATATGGCCTGGCCGACCGCATGCATAGCAAACCTCTAAACCTAGTCAACACTGGCCCCAATGTAATTTCCCGCACTGGAACATCGTGGCACGGATGGCCTTGCTTGACCCAAATCGCCTCTAAAATGAGAACCTGAAGCCCTGAAACTCTGACTCGGCCCAGAATAAGTAGATCTATCAAATCTCTGGCCTGTAAACCGTGGAGGCACACTAGTCATAGAATGACCTGAATTTCTAGAAAACTGTTGTCTTTGCTCGCCTCTAAACTCACTCATTGGACCTGAAGATCTAGCCCTCTTGATATACCACCTGTCATGCTCACGCTTACTTCTTTGCTGTTGTTGGCTTTCTCCTAAATTTTGGGCAGGGGCTTGAATGCGTGAAATAGCCATGTTGTCCTGAAGGGACGCAATCAAGCACCTATTCATCAAATGTGTCCCTAGGCATCTCACAAATTGGTGCACTCGATCACCCATATCCGCTACCATGGCCGAAGCATATCTAGCCAAAGAATTGAAGTGGAGAATATACTCTAAAGCACTCGTGCTTCCTTGCCTAAGATTCAAGAGGTTATCGGCCCTAGCCCGCCGAACTTCTGGAGGCAAGTAATGTCGGAGGAAGGCATGCATAAATTCTTGCCATACCGGGGGAGGTGCATTAACTCCCCTTGAAGCCATCCAAATCGTGTACCAATGAACCGCAACATCCCGCAATCTATAGGACGCTAACTCTACCGATTCAATGTCTGAAGCATGCATTAATCGAAGTGTCCTCAACATCCCATCAATAAAGTTTTGAGGGTCCTCATCCGACTTTAACCCGAAAAATTTCGGAGGGTTCAAGCTAATAAAATCACGGGCCCTTACATTAACAGCCCTATCACCTTGCCCTGTACCTTGCCGCTGAGTCTGGGCAGTAACCAACTGAATAAGTAAATGAATGGCCTCTTTCACATCTTGGCCTGAAGCATCTGGTGGAGGAGCTGGAGGTGCTGGAGCTGGCGCTGAGGCTCCCTCATACTCCTCAGAAATAGGGATCGAGTAGGAGGATTGAGATTGAGCCGCATTCTGGGACTCACCCTCCTCTATAACCGTTGGCGGTGCTCTTTCAGCCCGTTTTTCTGCCATTGTCTTGCTTTTTGAGCTGCCGTAGCCTTTCTCTTTACAGGCATTTCTAAAATACATAATACACGGTTAAAGAAAGAGAAATCCTTATATTATGGCTCTATCGCACGATCTTATGAAGAAAGAAGGTCATTCATTCCTAAAATTCCTGCAACCTCCTGTTTATCAGTGTGGCGCGCAACACACCCATAAACAAGACTATACTATACACGGCTCGTAGACACACCCTAGGACAGAACTGCTCTGATACCACTTTTGTCACGACCCGATCGGAGGGCCATGACGGGCACCCGGTGCTAACCCACTCGGGCACCTCTTATCGTACATTCACATTCACATCTAGGTGAGCCACATAACTTACACATAATTTCTATACATCAATATTGCTAGACTCATTAGGCAATAACACATTTATATCATCATCAACAACTAGGCCCATATCCATATACATAAGCCGACGAGGCTATCAAAATAATGTACAAAACATGAGCCGACAAGGCTGCAAGACATCTAACCATGCACAATTGTCAACGAGCCTCTAAGAAGAGTATGTAACATCATATAGGCGGGACAAGACCCCGCCATGCCCATAGGTATGTACACAAAAGAATAATACCCAAAATCTGTAGCTCCGGATGAAATGGAGCTCCTCTATGCAGTCCCTGAATAAGAAATCTATGGATCAAGCCTGTCTCCCTGTCCACCTGCGGGCATGACGCAGCGTCCACAAACAAAAGGACGTCAGTACGAATAATGTACTGAGTATGTAAAGCATAATCAACATCATAGTAGGAGCATGAGAGACAGCATAAGAAATAACATAAGATGGGAGAATCAGGAGGTAATAGAGCCATTTGTACCTCTAGTGGCCATCATCATATCTACTTACTTGTCTCTCATAGGGACCTTCTATTTCTAATGCTTACTCATGTGTGTATATATATATATATATTCGTATTTGTATTCGTATTCATAATCATATCCATATCATAACCGACTATGAAGGTTCAGTGTTTCACATACCCGGCCATGACAAGGCTCAGTGATTATACATACCTGGCCCTACCAAGGCTCAGTGTTATCCATACCCAACTGCAGAGGTGCGCGCGCGATAAGTATCATACCCGGCCATATAAGCTCGGTGTTACATAAAAGTCATACTTACTTAGGCACGTATACATAAAAGTCCATAAGTATCATCAATATCATTACCATCATCATTTTCGTTACATCTATCCTTAGAGAATCAACTACCATATAAAGGAGGTAATAGTATTGTGAACGTATCGAGAATCATGAGCTTTGGTAATCTTAGAGATAGAGTCATTTGGAAGACATTATGGAACTCATGAAAGGATATATATCAAAGGAACCATTCCATAATGAAAGGAGGGTTAGCCTTACATACCTCTTTGTCTTCTTAACTACTTAACGTTCACCATTGTAGCTTGAACAATCTACATTTAGAAGGATTTATACCATGGTTAAGCCTTAATGATACTCTTAAATTCAACTAGAATAATTCATGATCTAAGGAAAATTGGGCAGCATTTCCCCTATTTCGTCAACTTTGACCATATTACAAAACAACTCCCAAACATCCATAATACGCCTACAATATCATAATCAAGCAATCACATTCCGTTAAGCCTTCAAAATTCATCCTTATGCTTAGCTTATACTAACACTTCACACCCATTCTTAGCACATTTTCATACAATACTTCCTCATCACTATTTCTACCTTCCATAACAAGATTATATCCACATTATACTAGGAATCATGACTCAAATTAGCTTACTACTGAAAAACATCATAAAAGTTACATTTAGCCCTCATTTTCTACTTTTTTCTTCTACCCAAGTTGTTCAACAACCAAGCATCTATGATAACATGAAATAAACATGAAAACTAATCTTTTTATCACATGGGAATGAGCTTTGGAGCATCTATCAACTTATGTGAAAACCCTAGCTTCAATACTCAAGAATTTCTTGTAGCCTACTAACCCTAGCAAGACTTCTAACACATAGGTACCTTGATTCTTGCCTCTTGATCTTTGTTTTCTCTCTAATTGGAGTGGAATATGCTTGGAGAAGGGTTTTGATCTCTCAAGACTTGTGGAAGATGAAAAATGAAATAAATGAACAAAGGCCTCTATTTATACAAAACATAAAAATTCAGCCCGATGGACTTATACAGACCACTTATACGGTCCGTATAAGTGGACGGTATAACATCACCATGGGAAAGTCCCTTTCTAAAATAGGTCAAGTTATACGGACCCCCTTATACGGACCGTATAAGTGGTCGTATAACACCACCAAGAAAATGACCCTTTCTGTGAAGGTCATGTTATACGGACCGTATAAAATTATACGAACCGTATAAGTGGCAGTATAACTCCCAGTTATGCGAAACTTCCTCTCGTTGATTCGTTTAACTTCCAATCCTCGTGGAACCTTCTTGGCACTTACATAATACTTCATTAACCATACAATAGTCTCTATATCAGCCTCTCAAGATATCACCAAATAAATATTAGCTCAATTATAGCAAAAACAATTCTGGACACGACTTACATTTCACTTCCTTTAACGCACTAAGGCTCATATATTCGTACAACTTTAAAATCTTATGGTATGCACCTTAACCTATCTAATACCTTCCTTAATCTCAACCGTAAACTCACATTGGTCTACTTTCAGGGCAACAAATCAGAAATATTTCGAGGTGTAACAAGCTCGCGGTCCGAGGTTAGTTCCGAAAATTAGAGGTTTATTGTTATATCCCGCGTTCGAGGTTCATTTTGGAGCGGAGGTTGTGCTAGGGTCCGAGGAGTGAGTGTTCCAGAACGAGTGGTACATGGACACCATGGGTCCCCTGCAGGTCATGACTACTGAGCTATGACATCAGATAACATGTGTGTACAACGAGTGGGGTCATAGGGGTAAATTTATCTCCGTTGTGTTTTGACGTGTTTGTGATTCTTGACAATTTGATGATTGTTATGATTGTCCGTGGTTGACTTGTTGTGATGTATTGATATTCGTGTGTAATTTACTGGCTTGTTTATTTTAGTGATTTCATATGATATGCATGATACTAATCTTAGTCGGCCTATAATGCTTACAGGTACATAGTGTTTGTACTGATACTACTTTGCTGCATTCTTTGAGTGCAGATTTTGATATAGAGACCGCTACTCGTCCTCACATCTAGCGTGGAGGATATTTGCTGACAAATTTGGGGATGAGCTTCTTCTCGTGCTAGGCCGCCCGAAGATCTTCTACTTATGATGTCTTTTCTTATTCTAGACATTATGGATATTTATTAGGCATATTTCAGTTCTTAGACATGTTTGGGCTTAGAGTCCTGTATGATGACTTTTGAATTTTGGAGAAATTGTAATAGTTAGACTTCCGCACTTGTTTTAGTATTTCTTGGCATGATGTAACCAGTTTATTTGATGTGTGAATGAGTATAATCGTTTGACTTGTTTAATATAAAACTAGACCCGAATGAATAGAGATCTTGTGTGTTAGTTCGCCCACTAGGATTTAGTTGGGTGCCAGTCATGGCGGGTTGGGTTGTCACACCCACTTTGGCGGCACCAGCACTGCGGCAGCTGTACCGCTAAAGCTGTCACCCTACCGTTGAAGCGGTCTGTGCCATTTGGGCATGACCGTTATAATGGTCGAGGGACCGCTGCGCCGCCGCCGTTGGAGCGACAATCTTTTCGTGAAAGCGGGTGACGGGCAGTGAGTTCATTAAATGAAGTGTTAAAAGCCCTTAGTCCCTCATTTATTTCTATTCCGAAAATTGAGCTCTTGGGAACAATTCTAGAGGATTCTTGGAGAAGATTCTTGGTGGTAAGTCCTTCTAATCTCTTTGCTATTCCATTATTCCTAATCATCTTAGGACCCCTTCTCTTGTTAGGTCATTAAGTAATGGAAGATTAAAGTGGGTTTGTGGGTATTTTATCTAGGCTTCTAAATCATGATTTGTTGGCTGGGTTAGTTAGCTTCAATAAGCATTGAAATGATGATTAGAAACCTTATATCATAACTTCTTCCTAATTAGAGGCTAATTTGTGGATTTAGAAGTTAGGGTTTATACCCAAATTTGGGGGTTTTGCCTAGAACCCGAATTAGAGTGAATTGTTGATTATTCTAGCTTGCTAATGATGGGAATTGATCATCTAGAGATTGAATTTCATGTTGGGACCTTTAGATCTCTAATTTCACCCTTCTAGTTCATAAACCTTCTTCCATAGGTTGGGGATTTGGGTATTGATAGAAGTAGGGTTGATTTTGATGTTCTTCTTGATTCTAATTCCATGATTCGAATATGCTTAGACTTTCTTGATTTTGAGGCTCAGCGGAAAGGAAAGGCTAAGGAGTGATTGTTGGTGTTATTGTTGTTCAGCCTTCCAGGTAAGTTACGACTTACCCTTGGTGAGACTTCGTTTAGCGAAGCATATATTTAGATGATATTGTCGGAGAAAGCATGTAAACCTTCTGGTATGAAGTTGGGTTGGATATTGTTTTAGGTTGGGCCCTGTTGTGTGATTAGGGTTAGCCATCCTGTTGTATTGTGATTTGACTTGTTCTATTATTGTGGGTTTGATGCCACTTGATGATAATAGATATTGGAGACTATTGATACATCTCGATTATGATATTGTAGTATCTTAATTTTTAACGTTTGATACGAGGATAGAGTTCTATATGGCTTGTGTATCCTTTTCATGATATTGTTGGCCTTCCCCACGCTTGGTACTTGTGATATTGGTCGGACTGTTGATGATGAGATCATGCTTACTGTTGAGTTGATTTATATAAGTCTTGATAGGTTTATAGTGTTGTGGCTTCCATAGTATATTCGTTGGCGCATTGATTAGCATTATGCATTCATACATAATGGAAATGGTTTGGAATTGATTTATGAGAGATTTATGGTATCTACTAGAGAAAATATTTTAAAGACCCGATGGGAAATGGTTTCGGGTGATGTGATATTATATAATATGATTTTATAAAGATCCTCTGTGGGCAAAGATCCGGAGACTCGTTACTGTCAGGCAAAGATCCGGAACGAGTGCTACATGGACTCCACAGGTCTTCCATGGGTTATGCCGATGACAACCCTTGTGGGCAAAGATCTGGAGTCTCGTTCGACTATTGGGCAAAGATCCGGAATGAGCATGGACTTCGCGAGCCCCTCATGGGTTGTGCTACCGAGACATCGATATGTGTACACAACATTGCATTTCATACATTATTGCATTGCATTGCATTATAGCTTATATTGTGATGATCTGGTGATTTACTTTTGTTATTTCGATTCAGATTGGATATATCAAGACTTGGCACACTTGGGTTTAGATGCTACAACCTGGGTGACGACGTGCACTTGGCTTTTGATTTGTGTTGACTTATACTTATTGATTTACCTGCTTATCTTACTTTATTGTCTGGGTTATGTTAGCTAAACTTAGTCGGCCTATGATACCTACCAGTGCTGTGATTTTGTATAGACCTTCACTTGTTGTATTCTTTTATAGAATCCCAGGTTAGATCTACTTTTGTTTCTCGTGGCTAATAGTCGCTCCGAGATTTTCTTAGAGTCTACAGGGTGAGCACGAGACATCCGCTGCATTGAATCTTCTTCTTTATCTATGTCTTATTTTTCATTCTGAGACCTATTTAGACTTGATGTATTATTGATACTCCAAACTTGTAGATATTAGTTAGATGCTCTTGTATGGATTAGACCAGACTCTGGGTGTATTTTCTTATTTCCGCACTTGTTCTATATTATTATCGTCAGACTTCCGTGATTTATTCTCTTCCACTTATATAATTATTTATTTATGTTTTTTTAGTAGCGTTGGGTTGAGGGTTCGCTTACCGAGGTGAGAAAGGTAAGTGCTCGCACAACTTAGCTAAATTGGGTCGTGACAATTCACCCCACATTCTGTTTCTGCTACGCCATATTCTTGCTGGCCTGTTTTCTTAACACCATATAATCTTACACCCTTGTTGTGTATGACTAGTCCATACATATTCCTTAATTGAATCATTCCTGGCCTGCGTAATTCAAAAGTTTTGATTGATGTATACTTGTGACCTTTGATTGATGAGTCGAAACTGTTGTGGCTTGAAGGGGTTGACATATTTGATGTATCGCGTAAGCAGAACTTTAATTTGCGGGCCACCTTAATGTGGACTATTAATGATTTTCCTGCATACGGGATGTTGTCTGGCTGGATGACAGCTGGAAAGTTAGCCTGTCTTTACTGCATGGAAAATACTAAATTGTTCACTTTAAAAGATGGCCATAAAAATTCAAGGTTTGATTGCCACCGTTTGTTCTTGCCAATGGAATATGAGTTTCGAAGTATGAAAAATGCCTTCAGGAAGAACACAATTGAATGAATCTATTCACCTCCAAGACTGTCGGGACAGGATATTTGGCAGAGGGTCCAAAATTTTCCGAAGGTTACTGAAGAAGCACCGTACAAGTTCGATGGGTATGGGTTTGCACATAGCTGGACTAAGCAGAGCATATTTTGGGAGTTACCATATTGGAAGGATAATCTTCTCCGACATAATCTTGATGTCATGCATATTGAAAAAAATTACTTGATAACTTGTTTAACACAGTGATTGATGTCAAGAGCAAGACAAACGATAATCCAAAGGCTAGAATGGACATACAGGAATACTGTATGCGAAAAGAGTTATGGTTACAGGATAAACAGAATAGAGTTTTGATTGATGTATACTTGCGACCTTTGATTGATGAATCGAAACTGTTGTGGCTTGAAGGGGTTGACATATTTGATGTATCACGTAAGCAGAACTTTAATTTGCGGGCCACCTTAATGTGGACTATTAATGATTTTCCTGTGTACGGGATGTTGTCTGGCTGGATGACAGCTAGAAAGTTAGCCTGTCTTTACTGCATGGAAAATACTAAATTATTCACTTTAAAAGATGGCCATAAAAATTCATGGGTTGATTGCCACCGTCTGTTCTTGCCAATGGAATATGAGTTTCGAAGTATGAAAAATGCCTTCAGGAAGAACACAATTGAACGAATCTATTCACCTCCAAGACTGTCGGGACAGGATATTTGGGAGAGGGTTCAAAACTTTCCGAAGGTTACTGAAGAAGCATCGTACTAGTTCGATGGGTATGGGTTTGCACATAGCTGGACTAAGCAGAGCATATTTTGGGAGTTACCATATTGGAAGGATAATCTTCTCCGACATAATCTTGATGTCATGCATATTGAAAAAAATTACTTGATAACTTGTTTAACACATTGATGGATGTCAAGAGCAAGACAAACGATAATCCAAAGGCTAGAATGGACGTACAGGAATACTGTATGCGAAAAGAGTTATGGTTACAGGATAAACAGAATAGAGTTTTGATTGATGTATACTTGCGACCTTTGATTGATGAGTCGAAACTGTTGTGGCTTGAAGGGGTTGAAATATTTGATGTATCGCGTAAGCAGAACTTTAATTTGCGGGCCACCTTAATATGGACTATTAATGATTTTCCTCTGTACGGGATGTTGTCTGGCTGGATGACAGCTAGAAAGTTAGCCTGTCTTTACTGCATGGAAAATACTAAATTATTCACTTTAAAAGATGGCCATAAAAATTCATGGGTGGATTGCCACCGTCTGTTCTTGCCAATGGAATATGAGTTTCGAAGTATGAAAAATGCCTTCAGGAAGAACACAATTGAACGAATCTATTCACCTCCGAGACTGTCGGGACAGGATATTTGGGAGAGGGTTCAAAACTTTCCGAAGGTTACTGAAGAAGCATCGTACAAGTTCGATGGGTATGGGTTTGCACATAGCTGGACTAAGCAGAGCATATTTTGGGAGTTACCATATTGGAAGGATAATCTTCTCCGACATAATCTTGATGTCATGCATATTGAAAAAAATTACTTGATAACTTGTTTAACACATTGATGGATGTCAAGAGCAAGACAAATGATAATCCAAAGGCTAGAATGGACGTACAGGAATACTGTATGCGAAAAGAGTTATGGTTACAGGATAAACAGAATAGAGTTTTGATTAATGTATACTTGCGACCTTTGATTGATGAGTCGAAACTGTTGTGGCTTGAAGGGGTTGACATATTTGATGTATCGCGTAAGCAGAACTTTAATTTGCGGGCCACCTTAATGTGGACTATTAATGATTTTCTTGTGTACGGGATGTTGTCTGGCTGGATGACAGCTAGAAAGTTAGCCTGTCTTTACTGCATGGAAAATACTAAATTATTCACTTTAAAAGATGGCCATAAAAATTCATGGGTTGATTGCCACTGTCTGTTCTTGCCAATGGAATATGAGTTTCGAAGTATGAAAAATGCCTTCAAGAAGAACACAATTGAACGAATCTATTCACCTCCAAGACTGTCGGGACAGGATATTTGGGAGAGGGTTCAAAACTTTCCGAAGGTTACTGAAGAAGCATCGTACAAGTTCGATGGGTATGGGTCTGCACATAGCTGGACTAAGCAGAGCATATTTTGGGAGTTACCATATTGGAAGGATAATCATCTCCGACATAATCTTAATGTCATGCATATTGAAAAAAATTACTTGATAACTTGTTTAACACAGTGATGGATGTCAAGAGCAAGACAAACGATAATCCAAAGGATAGAATGGACGTACATGAATACTGTATGCGAAAAGAGTTATGGTTACAGGATAAACAGAACAGAGTCTTCAAGCCAAAGGCTGGTTATTCATTTACAATTGAACAAGAGCGAAAGACTTGTGAGTGGGTCCAGAACTTAAAGATGCTGGATGGTTGCATCAACTTTGGGAAAACGTGTCGATATAGAGCAAGGATAGTTACATGGGATGAAAAGGCATGATTGTCACGTTTTCATGGAATTGCATCTAGTGGCTTGCCTACCCGAATCTGGAAACCTATGACAAAAATTAGTTTGTTATTCAATGACTTGTGTTCTAGCACGTTGACGGTACACAACCTGGATCGGATGCATAAGAATATTCCTATAATCAGAAATAAGTTAGAGAAGATTCTACCACCGGAGTTCTTCGATGTGATGGAACATCTTCCAATTCACCTTGCAGAGGAAGCCAAACTCAGAGGCCCAGTTCAACGTCGGTGGATGTATCATTTTGACATGTAATGAGTCTAAATTTTTATTAATTCTTATCAACTAGTTTAATTTAAAAACTCATGCTTAATATAATATTATGCAGGACTATTGGCAAGTCTAAACGGGGTATCATGCAGAGACATAAAAGGGAGGGCTCAATTTTCAAAGCCTATATGCTCTTACTACTTTGGAGATGATGTTCCTTGCTTGCGAAATAGGCCCAATTGGCACTACGACGGAGGTAACAATGATGCTTTCGCGGAGCCGATATCTATCTTCAATCGGCTGGGTATGGGTTAAAAAAACGTAAAAAAAAAAAAGAATTGAATGATATGGAGTTTAAGTATGCGTTGACACATGTCTCGCTGAATTGCCTGGAAGTTCAATCATATTATGTGTAAGTTGCTATTATATTGCACTAGTTATGCAGTACCAAGGCATAACGACTAACTCAAACTCCATTGTGTTGGGCAGTTACTGTTAGAGGTTGTGCGCCCACCAAACAGTATATGAGGGACCTGGTCATGTACCAGTTCCCTTATGCAATGCATTACGAGAATCAACACAAGATTTTTATGTGGAAAACTCCTTGCTCAAGGGATTAAAAATAACGACCTACCCCTGTAGGATTTCAACTCCACTAACTGAGCAACTCAGGTTACAACTCTATCGTAAGCTAGGAATTAACTCCCATAATCTCTCACCCTTACAATAATGCTTATGCAACCCTTACCCTTGACTACCCCTAGCCAAGCACACTAATACACCTAGACTTACCCCAGCCTAGTGTGCCACTCAAAGGCACCCTTTGAGAATTCACCACAGTGACTAACTCTAGCCACACACTAATACGACTAAGCTAACTCAACCTAGTGTACTACTCAAGAGCTTGTAGAAGTAACCTTGATAATTTAGGACACCTACAAACAACTTTGTTTTTATGGAAGAGTAGGTTTACAGTTTAAGAATAAAAGAACAAAGACTCAACAACCTAAGGACCTAAAACATCTTCAGTTCGGGACCTGGTCCTTCGGGTTGCTGTGGCTCTGTTCTTAAGGAACGCCTTGAAAGGTGGAGACTTGCACTTTGGATGGACCAATATTCGGATTGTGCACGTATACTTCTCCATTTGAGCATGGTGTTGTATATATAGAGGGAAGGGGGTGAAAACGTGACAGCCCACACTGGTCCTCTGTTGTTATATTTTCTGCTGCACAGCTGTACTACTACAGTGTCGGTAGCTTTACAGCTGTAGGGTTGACTTTTCAACGCTCCAAGGCCTGGTCTCTCATTTGGAGGAACCTGGTCCCTCATCTGTTCTTGAACGGGATGCAACAACTCTGCTACACTGCTGTAATGTCAGTCTCTTGACAGCTATACAGTTGACCAAGCAATAGCTGGGGACCTGATCTCATCTGGTCCCTCTGAATCTGTATCTAGCTTCATGACCGGGCGGTCTTCGTAATAGAAGAGACATTTGGCGATAAGCTTGCGCTATGGTCCTTCATATATAAACATATCCTACAGCTTGTGTAGTGAGACTGATTACATCTGTTTCTTCAAGGATCATGTCAACATAGTAGCACATGACAAATCTGGTTCCTTAACCGTCAATCATAAAAACATAAGGTATCATAACTCATCAATTTCCCCCTTTTTGATGATGACAAAGAAACATACTTTGTATTCCCACTGAAGACCATATTTCTCACTTGTTCCCTCCGAAGCTCAGACCGCCTTCTCACTTGTTCACCCTGAAGCTCAAACCGCAAGACACATAGTTGTTTTCTGGTTCCTTGAGTAAAGTTTGTCAAATCATCAAAACATAATAACATATCAATTTCCCCCTTTTTGATGATGAAAAACATATACTTGATATTCCCCCTAAGAACTAGATCCCACTTGTTGCCCCTGTGGATCAGACCTTCACTTGCTCAGCGTACAAACCTCTTCCCCCTTTCACTCTTCCCCCTGTCTATATGTCTCTCATATATATATATATATATATATATATATATATATATAATTTGTTCCTTGACACTGTGAGATGTATGGAGAGAACACATTGAGGACTGGGTCCCTCTCTGGTTCTGCACAGTTTGGCAATCATCAAAACATAAAGTGTGTAATAATCATTTTCCTCTTTTTGATGATGAAAAACTCATAAATGATGTTCCCCTTGAGAGCCAAATCCCGTTTGTTGGTAGCAACAACCACTTATCAATCTTATGCAGATCTGTCTCATAACAACATATTGGTAGCACCAACCAACTATCAATCCCCCACCCGGAATGCTTCCCTCTTTTGGCATCATTGAACACCGGGTCTCCCTTTCTGGTTCTTCCAAGTTTGACAATCATCAAAACATATCAATCATTTTCTCCCTTTTTGATGATGACAAATTTGGAGATACTATTTGCACATTCTTCCACTCTCTTCCCTTTTCCCCCTTCATTGTCATCTGCCTTTTGGCATCATCGACAGAGGAAAGCATAGCCAATCATGGAGGGAACTTGTGGAAGGTCAACTAGCTGACACGCCCATCTCCAAGCGATTTCTTTCAAGGTGCTCCTTGCTTAGTGCCATGGTGAAAATGTCTGCTACCTAGTCCTCTATCTTGCAGAATCAGCTTTCAGCAAATAGAGTGATAGAGGGACCAGGTTCCTTTATGTTCGGTCCATCATTGACATCTTCAGAGACATGACGTCCATTTCTTTGTTGCAGCAAAGAAGTGTTTCACTTCTTTGTCCAGCCTTAGGGGTGCTTGATACAGCATCAGTTGTTCAGCTTCGAGTGGGGTAATGGAGGGACCAGGTTCCTCTGTGCCTTCTGGTGATTCTGCTGCATAGGGACCAGATTCCTCTATGCCTTTTGGAGATTTTGTTGCATCTTCTTCATTTCTCTGCTTGACCTTAATCTTGGTAGGCCTTGAGTGAGAGAAAATCATACACTTTTTCAGTTTTATGCTTTGAGCAGTCATTATAAAACAAACATCTTTTTACTGCCTCATCTCACTCCAGCCTTCTTCCCTTTCCGGGGACCAGGTCGCTCAACTCTGGGTTTCTTCTTAATCTTTGGACCTGCCACAGAGCCAGCCTCACAACTCTTCATAGGAACATAAGGGCCATCACAAATGATGTCCCACAGCTTTAGATCCTCAGCCATGATAGAGTTATGCCTTTTTTCCTTCCACCATCCATAATATTCTTCTATTGGATCTTGGTGGTCTTGTGATAGATTCTCTTTTCTCTCGGTTTGATGAACTAGCCATGATGAAGATCCTTTCTAGGTGTTGACCTTTTAGAAAGAACCCGCTCTGATACCAATTGTTAGAGGTTGTGCGCCTACCAAACAGTATATGAGGGACCTGGTCGTGTACCAGTTCCCTTATGCAATGCATTACGAGAATCTACACAAGATTTTTATGTGGAAAACTCCTTGCTCAAGGGATTAAAAATAACAACCTACCCCTGTAGGATTTCAACTCCACTAACTGAGCAACTCAGGTTACAACTCTATCGTAAGCTAGGAATTAACTCCCATAATCCCTCACTCTTACAATAATGCTTATGCAACCCTTACCCCTAACTACCCCTAGCCAAGCACACTAATACACCTAGACTTACCCCAGCCTAGTGTGCCACTCAAAGGCACCTTTTGAGAATTCACCAAAGTGACTAACTCTAGCCACACACTAATACGACTAAGCTAACTCGACCTAGTATACTACTCAAGAGCTTGTGGAAGTAACCTTGAGAATTTAGGACACCTACAAACAGCTTCTTTTTATGGAAGAGTAAGTTTACAGTTTAAGCATAAAAGAACAAAGACTCAACAACCTAAGGACCTAAAACATCTTCAGTTCGGGACCTGGTCCTTCGGGTTGCTGTGGCTCCGTTCTTGAGGAACGCCTTGAAAGGTGGAGACATGTACTTTAGATATAGCAATTTTCGAATTGTGCAAGAATACTTCTTCAGTAAGGGAAGGGGGTGAGAAGGTGACATCCGATACTGGTCCTCTGCTGCTGTATTGCTGTTGCACTGCTGTACTGCTACAGTGTCGACAGCTGTAGAGTTGACTTTTCAACGCTCCAGGGACCTAGTCTCTCATCTGGAGGAATCTGGTCCCTCGTCTTTTCTTGAACGGGCTGCAACAACTCTGCTACTACACTGCTGCAATGTCAGTCTCTTTACAGCTGTATATTTGACCAAGCAATAGCTGGGGACCTAATCTCCTCTGGTCCCTCTGAATCTGTATCTGGTCCTTCGTATATGAACATATCCTGCTGGGAACCTGATCTCATCTGGTCCCTCTGAAAACATATTTGGTCCTTCATTTATAGACATATCCTGCAGCTTGTGTAGTGAGACTGATTGCATCTGTTTCTTCAAGGAGCATGTCAACATAGAAACACATGAGATATCTGGTTCCTTAGGGTTTGTCAAATCATCAAAACATAAGGTATCATATCTCATCAGTTACTTTGTGCAGTTAAATGATGGGTCTCAAGTGTACGAACAATTTGCAACGTGGTTTAAAGATTACATAAGTGTTATAATTTTTTCATAAAAGGTATCTTAAATAAAAAAGTGCACGTTCTACTATTACTAACTTATTATTTCTTAACTACTAATAGGTGCATAGTACACAATATGGTTACCATGACCAATTTTTCAAAGACATATCTTGGGGACCCGATAAGGATCTGTTCTATGGACAAATATGTGGTAAATGGTTTCAAGTTTACTACCGAAGAACACTCCAGTTATATGAAAACTAACAACAGTGGGGTTTGGGTTAAAGGTGGTGATGGAAACCAAACGGGGATTGATTATTATAGTGTAATCAAGGAGATCCTAGAACTGGAGTTTTCTGGTTTTCATAATTTCAGTACTATTCTTATACCACATTCAATGTGGGATAATTATCACGTAATAGCTAATTCTAGGATAAACCAACCAAATGACAAAAGTTCCCTTCTCCATAGCACTTTTTCCAAAAGTCTTTAAGAAGGGCAATGTAAAACTTGGAAATAAAAATTTATCAATTCGATTACATATTTTATATTATATCTCATATATAACAATTTTCAGTCGAATGAACTAAACATTTTGTAAAAAGAGTATATCCATTAAACAAATTTTGTTATTATAATTTTGATATAACTTGTTAGCAAACCAAATGACCTCTTAATAATGATTAAAAGCAGTTATTAGGCATCCAAGTGCTAAAAACACTATTAAGTGTAAACTTAATTTTATGAAATTGATGTGTCTGGTGAAAAAGTGCCAAAATGACTGAAACTTTATTTTAAAACATAAATTTACAAGTGTTGTTACATAGAAAAGGTGAATGGCAGAACCGGATGAAAAGGTAATTTGGGGTTTTGTTTTAGAAAATGTATTTCAGGGACCATAAAAAAAATTAGGAATAAGATAATAAAAATCTTGACAAACAAACATGTTTCGTAAATTGAAAATTTATTACTATAATTTATAAAGCTGGGGACAATCAATTTATGACTTCTTTTTGGTAATTTTGACTTATAAGAACTTTTAGTATTACCTCATGTGTAGATGCATTAAAAGTACTTACTCAAAATAGACAAAACAAGAGGAAATGATCTCCAACTATTTACATTTTGAATATAAAAAAATGAGCCTAAATAATCTCTTGTTTTTTTTGTCCAACTTTCCGTAGGGGTGGGCATAGTTTGGGCCAATCCGAAATTCGAACTTTTTGAATTTTTGAATTATGGATTGGATTGCAGATTTTATTTTTAAAATTTATGGATTTCAGATTGGATATTGGATTTAGTACTATGGATATTTGGATATTCGAAAATCTGAAATTTTTATACCTTATATTCAACCCTACCCATATTATAGGAGTCCAATAGGCCAATAATACTAATAAATCCAATTTCGAAATGTCTAATAGATTAATACCCTACGGGCTATGACCCTGCCCATTATAGTGTTGACACCTAATTTTTGACCTCCCGAAATCTATTTTAAGTGCTCGGAGTCCTTGGACAATAAATAAAACCAGTTGTGCACCCCTAAGGGGGTCTAGGTAATTTTTGTGAAATTATTTGGGACGAACTTCACCCTTTGGAGTTGATAAAGGAACATCTGAGGTATTTTTAATTTCTGTGGAAATTTATTTTGAAGAAAGTTTTATTATAATTACTCGAAGGGGCAAGAAAAACCTTTTCGATAATTATTTGCTTAATTAATTAAATCAAGGAAAATTAGTTTAATGAGTAGTTTTATTCCAGTTTTATTGTCCTAGGCATTTTGAGTAATTAAAAAGAATGACCATTTTTACTGCAAAATGATTTTTACTTTTATTTCAGGGGTTGTATTCTTAAATTGTTTGAGTCCTAACAGACTAACAATTGGTTTTTTCATTATTTATCTACGCATTAGTCTTTATATATATATATATATATATAGATGGGACCAAGCCCGATCCAAAAGGACCGTGACCTGGCCCACTTAACAATTAAAAGGAGGGGGGTGGGGGGAGTCTTATACTCCTCCCCACTCATTTTATTTTCCTTTCCCTAGGGGCCTCGATGCAAAAGGGGGAAACGGGAGGCGGCTAGGGGCAACCCTAGCGCCGCTCCTGCACGCCACCACCTACCCGCCACTATTTTCGTCGTGTCCCATCAAATTGAAGCAGGGAGAAGGCAAACCATTTAATGCTTTGTCCTAATCTCCCCCAAATTCAGGCCAAACAGACCCTAAAGGTATACCCACTCCCCTTATTTAATGTATTTGTTGGATTTGAGTTGTTTGGGACCTTTGATTTCGAATTTGCTTCAAATCTGAGCCGTTAACTTAGGTTTATGGGTGAGACTTGCACAAAACTTGCAAGTCCCACATCGAGTTCTTGTAGTTTCAAACATTTTTGGGGTTTCTAAGAATAGAAACCCCCCATTCACAAAAGAAAAAGGTCAAAAATTAAGAAAATACTAAGGATTTGAGATATTAGTCCTTAAAAAGTCGAATTTTGTTCAAAGTCTTGTAAGGTTTCTTCGATTTGCTCGAAAACCTAGTTCTAAAATTTGTTATTTTTTTTATATTCTTGGCATTCTTGAGTTTGGAGGAGGTACTGTCCAAGTTCACTTTTGGTCTTGGCCATGCCAATAAAAGGTAACACTTACTCTTGTTATTTCCCTTATTTTAATTTCAGTCCTTAGTGCTTGTTTTAATTATGTCCTAGAGTTATTATGGCCTTTGCTAGACAATTGTGGTTATAATGGTAGTTTGTTTAGGCTCAAAGCGTGGTATTTAATCGTTTGCTGACATTGTCGATTGATTTTCTGTTTTTATCCTTGCACTTTAAGTCCAGTTTAACTTAGTATAGACATTGATAGAACTTGTTTGAATTTGGACCATAATCTTCCCTAGATTTGTCCTTGGTTTTCTCTTATAGATAAAAATGGGCTTTTGATGAAGAAGTGAATCAGTTTAAGCATTTGCCTTTCTTTTTGAATTAGTGAGCATGGGACTTGTGCTGAGCTTAGCTAAAACAGTAGTTTAATGAAGTTCCATTTTAATGATACCTGTCTAATCTTGTTTGTTCTGCTTGATATAGGCTTAGATTAGAGATAGGATTCATGTTTTGGCTTGAAATATCCATAGTTTTACTTTTAGTTTTGAAACTAATGGTCCATGGCTAGGATAGCTATGGTTACAATCTAGCTTTGTCTGATAACTGACCCCTGGGAATTAGTTTTTTTTTGTGGATTAACCTGGTCTGAATTAATGTTGTGTCCAGTTTGGTATAATTTTATCCATGAAAGGTTGGTTTTGGTTGTGCCTAGTATAGGTGTTGTCCATTTTTTTTCTCTTCCTTTCAAAACTATATTTACACTTACTTGTTTCCTTTTTCCTTTGAGTTTGTCTGTTCATGATGGGGTTCTGGCCTTTTCCTCTCGACTTTGTTTGATCATGTTGAGTGGATTTTGGAAATTTACTTGGTGTAAACCTATAATTGGAACTGGTTGGGTGTGTTCCTAAATAACAAACTTCCTTATTTTCTTTGTTTGCCTAATAACTACTGCTTTTTTTTCCTGAAATAATTTGCTTAGAATTTGCTTAAGTGTAGGTGATTCATTCATGACTTGTTTGGATTCTTCTAAGTGGCCTAGAGTGTTTTACTTATAAAAAGGATTGTTTTCCATATAAATTCACTCCACATAGACATAGGACAAAGGGGAAACTGAGGGAAAAGGTTTGAAATATAGACTGAACTCTAGTAGGTTTTTGTTTTACTCATTTGATTGAACCACTCTTCTTAGCCAAAGGGTGAAGAGTCAAGGCTGTTCTTGAATCATCTTTTTTTTACTAAGTGTTGAGGAGTTTTGACAAAAGTTGGCACAAGTTTGGTACTTGACCTTTTCATTTTGCTAAAACAGTAGTGTAAAGTGGTAGTTGACTTTAAAAGTAGGAGGTTTTTGTGCATATGTGCTGTGATCACTTAAGACAGACTATTTTTTTCTTAAAAGATCAAGTTATGTGTGTGGGTCTGGGCTACTATTCTAATGGTGTCTTGCTTGTTCCCCCACCCTATCTTGTCTGAATGTGATAAAGTCTATCTCCTTTGGATACAACCACCTAGTAAACTGAAAGTTTGTAAGCAACTTAGAATTAAGTAAGGTTTTGTGTCACTTTTCCTGGTTTTCTTTGTTTGTGATCATCTAGCTAATACTAGAAGTTAAGATAATTGGTTTTGCGCCTTGACTATTTCACTGTTTACGCTTGTCTTCCCCTTTTGTGTCCGCCCATTTTCGTCTGCATTCACAAAATGATCATCTTTTGAGTTAAAAGTTTTAATCAAGTTTGGAAAATATCAAAAACAGTTCTAGATATTTGCTCTGGTACTGAACTTTCAAAAAAGAAATTGTCTCGTTAAACTGATGTTTGGTTGACAGACCTTCTTGTAATGTCTGTATTCATTGAACTTACATGTAGATTGATCTTAAGTTATAAAACTGTTTTTACTTCAAACTTCCTTTTTCTTGATAAGTTTTTGATAAAACATAAATAAGTCCTCATTGTCCTAGGTTTAACATAGACCATGAAGTTCTCCTCTTCTCTGAAAACCTGCAAGTCTTGTAGTTTGTGATTTGGTTCAAGTCTGGTTTTGTGTCATGAAGGTTTAGTGTTCTTTCTTTACACTTGTTTGACCGCACTGTTGTAATAAACTAGCCAATTAGGCTAAGATTTCCTGATGATTTACCTTGCTTGGAATTTGGTGAAGTCCCATAGATGTATTTGTGTGTGCATTTTATGCTTGAATGCCATTTGGCCTCAGAAAAGGGTGTGTTAATTCTTACATTTCCTGGGAATGAAACTATGTGTTTTGACCTGTGCTTTTCTCCTACTTTGCTTGTTTTCAGTCTGAAACTTCCCCTTGGGTTACATGGATTTACATGCTTCACACTGGGAGTTCCTTTTTCTTTGTTTAACTTCTGTTGCTTTCAAAATCCTCTTCAAATTGTCTTGTAGCCTCCATGCTCATTTGGTGTTAAATTCTATCTTACTTGTGTGGTTTGATTCTGATAAACAAAAGGGTTGCCCTTCCTTTCTGAATTCTGGAAGGATTAAACATAAAGAGTCTTTCACCTTTTTTTTTAGCTCAGTCTAGAGATGTTAAGATTGACTAGTTTGTTCCCACCTATTATGTGTCTATGAAAATGCTTTGAGCCCAGTACTTGCATTTGGATTTGATGTCAAAAGTCTCTGAAACCTGAATCTAGTCCTCATGAGTTAGTTAGTTGCTACTGCTTGATATGTGCCTCTGAGAGACTTGTTCCTAGCATGCACCACTAACTTCAATCATCAGGAGCCTATAGACCTGGACCACTGAGTCTGTTTAAGTAGGAAGGTATGACAGGATTGAATGTATGTATGTCTGCCTAACTCCTCTGGTGTTGTCACTAGATGATTAGGGTGAGGACATTAAGATGGGGGAAAGGTTTTAGGAGAAGAAAAGGTGAGCCTGGGCATGAGTTGGAGGTAGTGACTAGTAGAGCCCAGGATCCTTTTTTGCTGAAAGGAGACTCGGGAAAAGGAGATGGGGAGGTGATGACCCCACCCTATCATGTTTCCCTTTCAGGGGCCTGAAACTCTTGCCTCCATTTTCTTGGACCTTCCCCTCATGATCCTGGGACTCAAAAAGGTTTCAGGTGCGGAAGAGTGGTGTAATTATGCCCTAAAGGGAAGGAAAGATGTGCCTAGAACTAAATCAACTAGCAAATGTTAATCCAGGTTGGGTGTTATGTGATCCCTTTTGCTCTTTTCTGTCTTAAAGACCTTTGGTCTGCAAAGTCTATGGGCTTCTCAACTCTGTTTGTTTGGAATTGGTCTAAAGCATTTTCTGAATCCCCACTTGCCCATGGCTGTGTATGTTGCTTCTTTGCTGGTATCTTTTCCTGGCCCCTCCCCTTGCATAGGATTAGAACCAAGCTGCAATGAGTTATTTTGCATATCCCTAGCTGTGTGTCTCGCTCACCCTATACCTATGTGACATTGCCATTCAAACTTTCTATTTTACATATGTGGAGTGAAACCTTTTCTTTACCATGTTTTGATTTTGTTTTGGCTGCTGCATTTGTGTGTATGGTTCCTGGACTCAGGACCCACATCGTTTTTTTGCCTGTTAGCTTCTCTTGTGGCCTTGCTTCTGCCCTCTTTCATCTCTAGTGCCATGGGTTGCCTACCACACCACTTTGTGCCATTGTTTCCCTGTGTGTTTTACAAGACATTCCTATTTACTTTTTACTTGTTTCTTCTTTATGTGCTTCTCTCCTTTCTGCTTCTCTTCCTTTTGTTGAAACAACTTTGTATGCTTGCTTGTGTGTGCGTATCCCATTTTTCTCAACATTGTTTCCCATATTAGATCATGTACATCTCCCTTCAATTTAATATGTCTGCTGGACATGCCAGCCTAAGTTTAGTCTTGTTGAGGTCTAGTTGGCTGAGGTTATTAATCACCTGCTGGGTATGAGATGCTTACATAAGTAAATATTTTGAGGTTGGCTGTCATTTGGCTAGACTGTTTGGGCCTATGTAAGTTTTGGTTTGTTGCATTTCCCCTTTGGAAACTGTTTGTCTCCTTCCTCTGTATTTCTGTTACAACTGTTTGTGCTGTTTGCCTTTCTCCTTTCAACGAAGTTGTATTTGATTTGGTCAAGTGTTAGTTTGTGATATTTGATTTTCTCTAGGAGGATTTCCTCAGTGTATATGCTTGTACAGTGCCCATGACTACTCATTAAATCTATTACTAGATTATTTGTGTATCCATAGCATCTTTGATTCTGTGCTCTCTCCGTCCACTCTCAATAAGGCCCAAATAAATCTAAGGCCAAGCATGGTAATTCGGAGTTGTCTTAATCTTGCGGTGTTAGCCATGCCTGGGGTTCCTCGAAAGCCCTTGGAACTTGTTCGACATCATATATACGGGATCCATACCTAGTCCCCATGCCATGCCTAAGTCTTAGGATAACTTGAGCTTTGTGTAGAGTAGGTAAACGGGCAAGTATGGGACAAGTATAGGCTGTTTTACCTATATGTATATGTGTGTATACTCTATATCATACATGTGTGTGTATTTAATTTTAGTTATTTATCATAGTGATAAGTTCAGCGATTATAAACTAACCGGTGTTTTCTTTCATTTCCCGCTCCTCCTCCTATCACGCGACCACTCGGGTCACAAATGCATGAAACCACCCTCTTGGGCCTAAGGCCCAAGCAGGAATACTACTTCAAAATAGAGTCCGGGAAGACAAAAGGAAGATAGCGAGGCGCGCAGAAGGCCCAGTCATGAGTGAAAATGACCAACTAGGGGCTTGGTACGCCCCTAGTCTAACCCTGCCTCCTTACATTTTTGTTAATTTTCAATTTGATGTATTTGTAAAGATGTGTATTCAAACTCATATTACAGTGGAAAAACTTATGGTCGGAATTAGACCTCTTAGGACAACGGTTCTTATGTCATTTAGTCGACTTTAGGTCCCCATGCGCATTTTCAAAAATCATGGATTTAAACATGACGTTTATATGACTAAGTATAAAATTGGAATTTCGCCAAACTGTTTTCCCTCAAAAAGCATAAACCAACAACTGATTTTTTTCCTAAGTCTAAAATGGTAGTCACGCTTTATAGCAAAAGATGCTTCAAAACTGAGTTATTAACTCAATAAATTTTTTATCGCAAAAAAAAAGAATTTTTCCAACTTAGATTTCCATAAACAGGTTCAACGTCAATGGCCCCAACTTATACACTTTTTATCAATAAAAATGGTAAATCTTTGATAAAGATTAGATCAATTTTGAATCTAAACTCAGGTTTTCTTTTATAAAATTGCAAAATCCATTTTGTTTAAGTATAAAAATAACAAGGACTCCTAAAATGTGATGTTGTTTTGGCCCAAAGCAGGCCTGAATAAATGGGTATTTTCAGATAAGAAATACTCATTGTTTAAAACAAATATGAAAATGCCCTTATAATGTATAAAACCAATTCGTAATACATGATTTCAGATAAGGCTGAACGTACCGATACGGACTAACCCGAGCCAAGTGTATGAGTATAATACGGACTAGATTTATAAAACAAGACTCATTTTTTCACACTATCTTTTATAAACATATATAATCCTTGTACATAAAAGGAGACTATTTGTATACACGGATATTATAAATCCGGAACAACGATACCCTATATATAAAGGGAATATATTAATTTTTTTCCAAAACATATGATATGCACGACAGTTCTTTTTTTAAGGGAAAATGAACACGAAATAAGCAATTTAAACAAATGCTCATACACTGAAATTCGAAGGTCAACCGTATAGTATGGATCCTTAATACTGGGGTGCTTAACACCTTCCCCATGGGATCATCAGAACCCTTACCTAGAACTCTGGATTATGAAGTTTTTTTCACTGCATTTGAATAAACCCTTTAAAACTGATTTTCCTAATTTCCTAAAAATTAGGTGGCGACTCTTTTTTTCAACACAAGTCCGAAAGAGCGTCAACGAGTTCGTAGTAGTCTTCTTGCGCCCTAAACCCGCGCGAAAAAGCAAACCGTTACATATAGTAGTAAGTCCAAATACATAATTTCCTACTAAATCAAATATAATATAGGTTTCTTCTTACATTTGGATATAATCTAATAATATTTTTATCTTGCATCGCCCATAATGCTTTTTGCAGCAAGTGCCACTGTGCCAGGTGATCGAACTAGCTCAAGTTATCCAAGAAATTCTTCCACTATTCTTACTATTACAGAGTAACTAAGATCTAGATTTTTCTTTATGGAACTCAAACTTGAAAAAATATTTTTATGTTGAAGTAGAGGAAGATGCACTTTTGAATTTATGCAGAAAGTATATTAACTGCTTTGGTTTCTAGTTCTAATTTGATCTCACATTATGTTAAGACGCATAACTTGGTAGTTGGGACACATGAATTTAGTTAAATAAGCCTGCCTTAAAGACTCAAAAGTCAAATTCGAAAATTCGAAATATCCAAACCGATTAATCCGAAACCGAACTTAAAAAATCCAATCCAATCCGAGCTTATTTGGATTGGATTTGGATTGTAATTTCTTCAGACAGAAAATCCAAACCAAAATTTTCATATCCAATCCGACAGCCCGAACATCCACCCCCAAATTGTTCGTGTTATTTTTTTACCGATTTCATGTGAAAAGAGTCATTAACTAAAAACACTTTTGTAATGGTTCCTAAAACTGATCGCTCCAACCTCGAAACATGGGGATTTCTCTCAAAAGGATACATCCACCGACATTAAATGTTATTCGTCCTCATCACTGTCTCCCTCTTCTGACCATTCTTCCCCATCGGTTGTTTCGTTTTCATCATTAGGTTCATTCAACTCTGGATTAATTTTTTCTATATCAATTTCTTCTAATATGTGTTCTGCATGCTCTAAATCCTTTGATAACTCAGTGTAAACTGTTCGGTGAACACTTGATATGTCGTCAGCTTGGAACACAATAGGCAACTCATTCTGCACTTCCACTCGACCCACAGGCTTGGTTTTAATTACCACCCACCAAGCAGATTTAGCTGGGCGCAAGGGATAAGGGGCATAGTACACGTGCCTAAAGTTTTGTGCAATAATGAAAGGATCATAAGCCCTATATTCCATCGTGTGGTTTGCTTCGGTGATGTTGTACTGCCCGAGTTCCTTTATACCTCTATTTGTCTTTGGATCGAACCACTTGCATTAAAAAAATACAATTTTCTTTACTTGAAAACCAGAATACTCCAGTTCAAGGATCTACTTGATTACACTATAATAATCAACCCCTGTTTGGTTTCCATCACCACATTTAACCCAAACCCCATTGTTGTTAGTTTTCATATAATTGGAGCGTTCTTCGCTAGTAAACTTGAAACCATTTACCACATATTTGTCCATAGAATAGACCCTATCAAGTCCCCAAGATATATCTTTGAAAAATTGGTCATGGTAACCATATTGTGTACTATGCACCTATTAGTAGTTAAGAAATAATAAGTTAGCAATAGTAAAACGTGCCCTTTTTTATTTAAGATAGCTTTATAAAAAATTATAACACTTATGTAATCTTTAAACCATGTTGCAACTTGTTCGTACACTTGAGACCCGTCATTTAACTGCACAAAGTAACTGCCCAACACAATGGAGTTTGAGTTAGTCGTTATGACTTGGTATTGCATAATTAGTGCAATATAATAGCAACTTACTCATAATATGATTGAACTTCCAGGCAATTCAGCAAGACATGTGTCAACACAGACTTAAACTCCATATCATTCAATTCTTTTTTTTTATGTTCTTTTTAACCCATACCTAGTCGATTGAAGATAGATATTGGCTCTGCGAAAGCATCATTGTTACCTCCGTCATAGTACCGATTGGGCCTGTTTCGCAAGCAAGAAACATCATCTCCAAAGTAGTAAGAACAGAAATGAGATGTTTCCTTAGAAAGATAGGCTTTGTAAATTGAGCCCTCCACTCTATGTCTCTGCATGATACCCCGCTTGGACTTGCCAATAGTCTTGCATAATATTATATTAAGCGTGAGTGTTTAAATTAAACTAGTTAATAGGAATAAATAAAAATTTAGACTCATTACATCTCAAAAGAATACATCCACTGACATTGAACTGGGCCTCCGAGTTTGGCTTCCTCTGCAAGGTGAATTGGAAGATGTTCCATCACATCGAAGAACCCCGGTGATAGAATCTTCTCCAACTTATTTGTGATTACAGGAATATTCTTATGCATCCTCTAACGGTTCGCATTTTCGCAGGCGGGGTTAGCGCTCGGAAAAGCTACTTCGAAATCGTTGGTGCTCTTTCGGACTTTGTTTTAAAAGAGTCGCCACCTAATTTTTAGGAAATTAGGAAAATCAGTTTTGAAGGGTTTATTCATACGCCGTGAAAAATTCTTCTTAATCCAAAGTTTTGGTGATCCCCTAGGGAAGGTGTTAGGCACCCTAGTATTAAGGATCCGTACTATAAGATTGACTTTCGAATTCCAATGTGTGAGTATTTGCATGAACTGTTTACTTAGTGTTTATTTCCCGCAAAATCCTGTCACGTTGCATATCATTTTTTGAAAAGAATTGAATATATTCCCTTTACATATAGGGTATTTAGGTTTGGATTTATAATATCCGGGTATAATTAGTTCCTTTTATATATAAAGATAGTAGTTTTTCTATAGAAAAGGATAGAAAGTTTATTTATTTTTTATAGTCTGGGTGAATAGGTTTTATTCATGCTTTACCCACACGTGGATCGGGTTAATCCGTTTAATACATTTCGAGAACATCTTTACCTAAAACTTTTAATTATAGGCGTATAAAGTTGGACCATTTTTATTTCACAAGAAAGAGATTCTTTATAATTTTACACGTTTTATCTTTTGAGAGATGAATTGAACTTATGGCCAAAAACTTATGCATATATTTCCTTTAAAAATGTGCTCGCTACATATATTTATTTTGAATAAAGTCCCAGAATCATTTCAAAAGCAAAATTTGACTTTGAAGTCCATTTCGTTTTTAGGCCCAAAACACTTTATTTTACTTATTTAAAACGTGGGCCTTAGCCTAGAATTTTCTAGGGCATTTTACATAAATAGCAAATATTTGGGGTTTAATCAAACTGCATAGCTAATGTTTCAATATTTACGTTCTGTAGCAAATCAGCCTAGCTCCCACATGTGTATTCAAAAAAAAAAAAATTAGCTGTATTCATGAATACAATAATTTTTTTCCACTGTATTCATGAAATAACTATCTGCATTCATAAATTGGCTTGTTGTATTCATGAATACAACGAGTAAAAACTGAATACATATACACTGTATTCACTTTATTATATTTAAAATCGGTTGTATACAAAAAAATATTCTTCAAAATACAACAAATAAAAATATACCCCAAACACAATTTTGCACTAAAAAAATAATGAATACACTCATAAAATACACCCCAAACACCGAAAAATTGAATACACTCGAAAAATTGAATACAAAAAAAATATTCTTTGTATTCACTAAAAATCAAACAAAAATTTAAATACACAAATATAACAAAAAGAATACAATCTAAAAAATAAACAAAATTGAATACAGTGAAAATCAAGTTCAGATCCGGTGACGGCGGTGACTGGCCGGAGCTCAGATCTGAAGCTCAGAGTAGGCGGCGGCGAGATGGTGGTGCCACACGCGGTGACATGGAAAAAGTAACGAATGAAGAACAAATATGTAAAATTGTAGTCAAAATATAAATTCTGACTTTGTTTGATTAAGCTCGGATTCGGTGATGTGTCAAAATATAATGAACTCAGATTTGTCAAAATATAAGCTCAGATCTGGTGACGTGGGTCTTCTTTTTTGCTTCCAACAATGCTCAGATCCGTCGGTATTGGCTCTTTTCCGGCATAGATTTGAGTTTATTTTTCCTTTTTGGCACCGGAGTAGAAAGGAAAAAGGGGTACCGCCGGAGAAGAAAGGGAAAAGGGGAAGGGGCTGGCAGTGACTGTGGTGAAGGGGCACAGCATTTCGCCGGAGCTCCGGCGGTCGGTGGTGGTCGGCGGCGAAGCAGTAGGGAGAAGAGGGAGGAGAGAGATGGAGGGTTTGGATGGAAATGAATAGTTTGATGGGTATTCTATTTTGTGTATATATATAGTTACTAAATGTCATTAATACACAAATGTTTGCTATGAGAAGTAATTAAATTAAACTATAGTTATTAAATGTCAATACCCACTATATGTTTGTTATGTCATGTAGTTATTCCAATTTTCTAACCAAAGATTTAAAAGAATCAGATGGGCTTTAACCAAAAGAATGGTTTATGTTATTGGTTTCTTTTTTAAAGACAAAACTGCATGGGTTCTAGTCCAAAAAATACCTTATTTTAGCTATTAAACATGGGCCTCAGCCATGTTTTCTTAGCTATAAATTTATACTAAAAAATGTCAAGTGGATTCTTTAGCCCAAATAATAACTAATGTCGTTTTGTTTTTCAAAAGACCAAATTGAAGGGGCTCTGGCCCGATTTTTTTTTTTTTTAAATTTCTGGTTTTCTTTAAGAAAGTACTCAGGTGGGCTCTGGCCCAAAATATCACATTTTTTATCAACTCAAAAACCAGAAAACGTATTTCAATAATTGAAAAGGATTTCTTGTATAATTTTTACTCATCCTCCTAACAATATGATACATTATCTTGACTTTCCAAAACCGCTTTAGTTTGTTATTTATTAAGACAAAGGCAGTTACTTTCCATTTTAAATTTTCAAAATCAATACGTGTTTTTCCAGGTTGTTCAAAAGAATTTTTAAGGAGCTAGAGTCAATCTAAACGGCATATGCACCGTTTTGCCTAAGATGTCTAATTTGCAGCATAAATGATTCCAATAATGGCTGTGGTTTTTTTACAAATATGAATACAATACAGGAAACACTTTAAGCAAATAAAAAAGGCATAAATATATATAAGGGAGGTAAACTAGGGGTGTACCAAACCCCTATTAACCATTTTCACCTATGGTTGGACCTTCGTATCATTTTCACCCATGACTGGGCCTTCAATGTATTAGCTTCCCTTTCTTATTTCCCTATTGGGCTTTTGACCCAATAGGGTGGCTGGACCTTGGCCCAAGTGGCCATGCGGTAGAGGGGGGAAAGAAACAAAGACCCTAGTTAGTTTATATTTTTACTGTTCTTATCATACATATACTATAAACACATATATACATAGTGCCCTATTCATTTACAAGGCCTATTCTATACACAAGTATACACACGTACAAGCAATATATCTTATTTATTCACAAGCTCACATAATGTGCGTATGTATTTCCATGTCTTTGAACTCAAACCCGAAACTTAGGTGGTGGGAAGGCCAAGTCATCACCCCCCTTATTCCTGATGCCGCACAAGTTCCAAGAGGTTTCATGAACCTCCGGCATGGCTGGTCACTAGGGGAAGGCTCAAACTAAGCCCCCCTCCCACCTAAACCACCTTTCTCAACCGACAATAACCATGGAAGACACATATCCACATACACACACACACATGGCTTGGAATAAATAGGATAGGTCCAATATACATAGTTATGGAACAATTATAAGTTATCAAGAACATATGAGAACAAGAAAAGAAGAGATGGATAGACTCAACAGGCAAATTAATCTTATGAACTGAGACCAAGGCACCAAGTATGATTTAAACATGGAAAAATCAAATAATCTACATGGGCATAATATGGCCAAGACTGAACTAAACAAAGTAATCCCAACATAGACAATCACATGGGAGTAGTGTAGTTCCTAACAATATTGATTCAAGTAGACATGGCAAAGTGTAAAGGCACAATGAATATTGGGTGAACCAGCTTCAAGACATGGTACAACACAACAGAGAAGGGCAACAGATTTGGCACTCACAGAGTACAGGTAGAATTATTTGGACAAAATCTTCAAATGAGCCTAGATGTCCTATGCACAGCCCAAGTAAAGGTTCTTGCCATTCTTTAGGAATCATATTTTAAAGTCTAGGTGATTCTCACAGAGAATACAGGAAATAAACAGAAGGAACCAAACTGTAATTCTAACAGACATGATATGGACAAATCCAAATAGGTGAAATCAGAGTTCTTTTTGTTGAATCAGCCATCTATTACTGTGTAGCACACAAGGGAAGCATACTTGATCTCCTTAATTATTTATGATACCAACAGGAACAAAGCATAGATAGGTCTAACTGGGCTAAGGGAGTGCCATAAGAGCCATGACTTTATTAACCTGACAGACACAAGTGTGGTGCTATATTACTCTCAGCAGAATCCAGTTAGAGATTAAGACACAAGAAAAAATGGAACCTATGCCAAGATCAATTGTAGGAAAAATGCCAAGAGACTTTCAAGTCCTAATAGTCCTATGCAGAATATACAACCTTAGGCACAACAATTACACTTTCACACATAACTTAAAAAAATAGAAGGGCCAAAAGTCTCATGGATGCACAGAAGAATCAACATTCAAAGCTCAGAGTTTGAAATCTTTTTAGACCTTTTTCTCCTGGTTCTATCCTATTGCAGAAAGAACCAAGTTGATTGTAAATGAGGATGCACATGATTTAGACATGTTCATAAACAATGGCCTACTCCTAGTTTTCATTTCTTCAAACTGGACAAGTATATCATATCCTTAGCTGGTTTTTAGTACTGCACAAAAGGGCAAACACATCTATCCAACGTGACTCTGTTCAATTTTTATCTTCTACTTAGACTTTAGACTAATAGGCTCAAGAACATATCTCAAAGTGGGAAACATGATATACTATCTAAAGTATCACAAAGAAGGGGTCAAATATACCCCTAAGACATTGTATTATTACCTTAAGTTAATGTAAGCCACTAATTTCTCTACCTTTAAGGTCCTACTGTTACTTAGAAAAAAAAAAGAGAAAAACAAACCATCTTTCAAACACAAGTGGAATCAAATTAGTGCACACAGGATTTACATAAAGATCTTAATTATGAACTCAGCCTAACCAAATATCAAGGAGTCTGTTACACCTTATTATATCATCCACATGAAACTTTTCTTGCCTTATTTTCAAACAAACAATACTCCTTTTTTGAAAGTATTTTCCTCTTTCCATTTTTAAGCAAAGACTACAATCTTTCAAATTACCATATATTATCTAGCCTAGTCAAACCATCCCTAAGACATAACTGAACTGGTCAACAAAGTTCATTCAAATCCAAAAATCACACATCAGAACCAGGTTTAACTATCTAAATGAACAGTTATTAATGCACAAGAAATTTATTTTTTTGGGATCCATTTAACTCTGCAAAATGGAAAAGAGAATACCAAATGTGCAAATGTATCAGGTTACACCCCATAGACTTATGAGGAATGTCATGACAATCTCTTATTTTGGGAAGAAAGATACTATCGGTAAACTGATACTTGACCTTTTCTCAATCTTCTCCTAAGATGTCTTTAAAAGACTTCCCCATTTAGTCAAGTGGTTTCAACCCCCCCCACATCTACACTTATGATCCTCTTTATTACCTTTGAGTATATACCAAAAAAAAGACTGGACAGTTCATGTATCAAAGCCAAACATTTTCTTGAGGTTTGAACTACAGTTTTCCCTCTTTTTTTCCTTTTCCTCTTCTTTCACTCAGACTAGACTTATAACATCTTTCCTATTTTTTTTTTTCATCTTTTAAGCCTAGACAATCAAGGACCATGCGTTAGTATCACCATATTCTTCATTCATGCAGAAAGAAAAAGAAAACAGAACTCAGGTTTCAAAACAAAAGCCTCAATCTCCAAACTGTTCAAGACTGGACAAATCATGACCAAACTACTTCATTTCAAACTTCTCTTAATATTTAAAACTTGTTAAATTTGAACACTTAGGATAATCTATTAAACTAGGGTCTATTCATGAATGAATATCAATACAGATGCAAGAGTGTATGGCTATCAGTCTACTTTCATAACAAATTTACTTCACTAGTTAGATAAGACAACTAATGAGGATAGGACTAACAATAGGAGAACAGATATAGCAGAACAGACTTTCCTCCTAGACAACTACTTTCTTCCATTTTTATACCTTTCAATTCCAAAAGTGATCACTAATCAAGTTGCAAATTAATAATCATCTTTCTAGCTAGTTAGGCTAACCAGATTAGTCCTAATTAATCTTCAAGTGAGGACTTAGTCTTACATTTCCTAAAGTTGATCCTTTCTTTTTCATTTTTTCCTTTTTACCAAACTCTGAACATTTAGGAATAGACCATTTTCAAATGTAAGACTTGTCACATGGACTACACAAGACAAGCTATGAACATGATATGTTTAAGCAACAAGCACAGACAAGAAACTAAAGCTTTGATCAAACCAAAGAAAAACAGATTTCATACTCAAGCCTCTTAATCATATTAATTCTAGGATTTGCTACAAAACATGGAAAATTAGCACACACTCTGGCCTACACTAAGTGAGAACATGATCACAGATGTTGCCATTAACAGTCTACCAACCCACAAACTCAAACTGAACCTGATTCACTTTTAATCTGAATATTAATTGATAAAAAAGGGCAAACTGTTAACTAATCCTATCTTTACCCTATTCTATGTGAGTAAGGTCATTTAAGAAGGAAGGAAAAGAAAAAATGGAATAATCTACTATTATATCTTCGAAGAACCAGCAAACAGATTTAACTTATACCTAATTTTTTTTTTAAGAAGGGAACACACCAGAAATTGTATCCAAGTCAATAGTTAAGTTAAAACATTTATAGTTAAGAAGACATTGATAAAAGACTTTACTTTACAAGGGAGGGTAATTCACTAGTTGATTAGCAAAAGGTATGCGATTTCTGATTATAAACACAAGCACACATTGCAAGTGATCTATTCATATTCATCTAAACCAACATGTAAATTGCCTCATTTCCTTTTAACAACACCTAGGAGTTGAGTAGAGGAAAATAAGTTTAACTTCACTACATTGGTTCTACTAAGGATTATAGTTAACAAACTAACATGACTTCAAGAAGGAAGAAGGAAAGGAAAAAATGAATTTTTCAAAGTACTTCAACCACACCCTTTCATAGTAGACATGGAACATTAGAGCTACATAAACAAACAAACCAATAGGAAATCCAACCAGCCTACTTTCTACTGAGTTTCAACATAACATTCACATTGGTCCTACTGTGTTTGCCTCAAGCAAACCACAAGTTAAGCACACAACCAAATAGGACAACCCTTAGCAATAAGAACCACCATTAGCAGGCATCAAACCACAAGCAATTTAACTAATGTAAATACACTTAGACTAGGAAAAATTCTAAATAACGAAATACAACGAATTAAGAGTTACCTTTTGCATGCGCAGCCAAGAAAAGAATGAATTTGGGAGCTTTGTGCTTCCAACCTAAACAACTCAGCCATGTGAAAAATAAAATAAAGCAAGAAAATATTTTAGAACCGAGAAAACCCCAACTATTTCAGTCAAGGTAAAAAAAAATTACTAAGAAGCTTTTGAAAAATCGAAATTTTCCAACTTCTTCAACTTTCGAATTTTTCCTCTATTTTTTCTATCTCCTATTTTTTCTCCTTGTTGTCCGACCTCCGTTTTTGTGAGAGTGGGGTTCTATAAGTTTTATTTATAGAACCCCAAAAATTCAACCGAGACTAACAATGAACGATGTGGGACAAACCCTTTTCCAAAACCAAACACTCAGTAATATGAAGTCAACGTCCCAAATCTAAGCGTATAACAACACATGCGGTCAGATCTAACCCTTCTTGGGTCGATCTGAACCAACAGCCATGAACCAATAGGAATTTGCGAAGAATAATAAACAATATAGCTTAAAAGCAAAAGAAAACCATGATTTTGACTGAAAAATCTGAAAAAATGAGTAAAACAAAGATTTATTACTATGTTTGGGTAAAAAGAACATGAAATCAGGTGGAACATTTAATGCTTTCACCATAACAAGCATGTAATAGTTGTACTCGTCAGTTGTGCTCTGCGACCTTGCCATTTTTTGCGGAGAGAGACGATGAAAAATCAAAAGTGGCGCTTGGGTTACACCAAAGAGGGAAGAGAGAGAGGAGGGGGAAGGGGGGGAGAGGGGAGGGGGGGTTTATTTGAAAAAGAGGAAAATGAAATAAAAAAAAGGGGGGTATACCCCTCTTATCCATTTAAATGAATTGGGCCTGGTCTCAGCCTGGCTTTGGGCTTGACTCGGTCCAAATTTGAATATAGTAAAAGAGGCCCTTATGCGTTTATGAAATTAAATACATAAAAAGATAAATAATTAAATAAAGATCAAAATTGATGAAATTTTCATTATAGGAAAAAATGGGGACATAATCATTTCATTAAAATAGTTTAAAATTGACCAAATTGTGTTAATGGGCCTAAAATTATGAATCATGGCCTTAATTAATTCTAATCTGACTGATCATTTCAATTATGACCTTTTTTGGCCTAATTAACAAACTTTGGAATTAAATTACATTAATGACCTTGACAGATTTGAACCAATGAACTGGTTATTTCAAATAAAACCATCAAGAGGCTAATTTTACAAAAAAATGGCCCTAATTTCTTTAAATCATGAACTGATTAATTTAATTGTGGCCATGACAAAATATTTATATAAAAAAGGATCAATTTGAAATAATTATCATTTAATTTATTAATTAGCCTAACTAAAACATTTATGGGCAATTATGCATATTTTTTGACAAATCATGCAACTATATAAAAATTAGAGATTTAAAAGGGTTAAATAGTTAATTACTCAAATTATTTATATTACTCAAACTTTCAAAGATTAAAAAGAGTATAGTATTTTGATTTCTTGACAATTTTAAACAATTAAATAAATGATTATCTTCTAAACAAAGACCCTTTGTTTCTCTCTCTCTCACTTTTTAATTAAATTTAACAAACATCTCATAAAATATCATGAAAGTATTCATTAATTTACAAAATAAATTTATGATGCCATGAAAATCCCCTTTTATCAATTTAAGGGAGTGAGATATTGACTTGGACAATTTATAAAAATCATTTAAAACTTTCAAGATGCCCAGCTCATTTTATTTATTATTCGGGGACTCTGAGTGATTGAAAGAGATTACGGGAGGTAAAAACTTAGGTGTCAACACATCCGATCCAGGTTGTCTACCCTCAACGTGCTAGAACACAAGTCTTTGAAGAAAAAACTAAGTTCTGTCATAGGTTTCCATATTCGGGTAGGCAAGCCACTAAATGCAATTCCATGAAAACGTGACAATCATGACTTTTCATCCCATGTAAGTATCCTAGCTCCATATCGACACGTTTTCCCAAATTTGATGCACCCATTAGGCATCTTCAAGTTTTGGACCCACTCATAAATCTTTCGCTTTTGTTCTATTGTGAATGAATAACCAGCCTTAGGCTTGAAGACTCTGTTTTGTTTTTCCTATAACCATAACTCTTTTCGCTTATAGTATTCCCGTACGTTTATTATAGCCTTTGGATTATCTTTTGTCTTGCCCTAGACATCCATCACTGTGTTGAACAAGTTATCAAAGTAATTTTTTTCAATATGCATGACATCAAGATTATGTCGGAGAAGATTATCCTTCCAATATGGCAACCCCCAAAATATGCTCTGCTTAGTCTAGTTATGTGCAGACCCATACCCATCGAACTTGTGCGGTGCTTCTTTAGTAACCTTCAGAAAGTTTTGAACCCTCTCCCAAATATCCTCTCCGGACAGTCTTGGAGGTGGATAGTTTCGTTCAATTGTGTACTTCTTGAATGCATTTTTCATACTTCGAAACTCATGTTCCATTGGCAAGAACTGACGGTGGCAATCAAATCATGATTTTTATGGATATATTTTAAAGTGAACGATTTAGAATTTTTCTTGCATTAAAGACAAGCTAACTTTCCAGCTGTCATCCACCCAGACAACATCACATACGCAGGAAAATCATTAATAGTCCACATTAAGGTGGCCCGCAAATTAAAGTTCTGCTTATGCAATACATCAAATGTGTCAACCCCTTCAACCCACAACAATTTCAACTTATCAATCAAAAGTTGCAAGTATACATCAATCAAAACTTTTGAATTACGCGGGCTAGGAATGATGCAATTAAGGAAATATATATGAATTAGTCATACACAAATCGGATGGAAGATTATACGGTGTTAAGAAAATAGGCCAGCAAGAACATGGTGTAGCAGAAACAGAATGTTGCGAGAATCCATTTGAACATAAGCCCAACCTAATGTTCCGTGGTTCAGCTGCGAAGTTTGGATATGTTCTATCAAAAAGCTTCCAAGCCTCTCCATCTGATTGATGACACACAACACCAGGCGACCTTCTATTTTCACGATGCCAGCTCATATGAGGAGCAGAGCTATTTGATGCGTACAACCTCTTTAACCTTGGTATAAGAGGTAAGTAATGCATTGCCTTAACATCAACTCTCTTCTCGCTACGAGCCCGCTTAAAACGAGCTCTTCCACAAAACTTACAAGATTCTAGACTGACGTCATCCTTATAGTTTAACATGCATCCATTTTCACAACAATCAATTTTATAGGACGAAAGTCCTAACTTAGACACCAATCTCTTTGCCTTATAGTAGTTAACAGCTATCTCTAGATTCGGGCCAACTAATTCACGTATAAGGCTAATCACAGCATCCATTGCCCCTTGAGGAACATTCCAATCTGATTTGATACTTAATAATCTAACAACAATAGACAATTGAGATTGGGGGCTCCCGACACACAAAGACCGACTAGACTCTTTCAACTGTTCAAAAAAAACGATTAGCTTCCTCATTAGGATCTTCTTCAACATAGTTACCGGATTCAAAATCGGAATGCATCCCATAAGCATCCTGAAGCATGTCATGCATTCTAGAATTTTGGACATTAGGTTCCGCCGCCCTACTACTTTCACCAACAGTAAAGTTTTGAAATCCTCCCAAACCAGTATCCATTTTTCCATGACCAGTCCACACTGTATAATTTAATTGAATGTCGTAGCTATAGAGATGAAACCTAACAATCTCTGGTGTCTCATCATTCCTACATGCACATTTCTTACAAGGACACCTAACCAAGAGGTTCGTTCAAGTGTCATTGCATATTCAACAAAAGCAACGACACCGTCCATAAATTCTTGCCTCATCCCCCCTCGTCCATCAATTGTTCTATTATAATCCAACTACGAGATTCCATCTACACAAATAACATTAAATGAATTAAAATTAGTTTTAAGTGTTGACATGTTTTATTCTTTAATTCCTCTAGGACCAGAAATTTAAAATCCTCAAATACCATCATACTGAGCTCATTTTAGGCTAATATCATATAAAGTAAAACAAAGGGAAAAAGATTACTTCAGGAAAAAATCCTGGCTTGATAAAACCCACATGAAAAGTAGATTATATTAATCCATAATTTAACTACCAGTACATAGCAGAATCAACAAAATTAGGAAAATAAAATCATGCTAAATTCATAGTCAAAACAGAGGAATGGGGTCTTTAATTAGCTCATGGTTTCAGATTAAGATTGTTTAGCTTCCCAACTTTATTCAACACCAAAAGTATCACAATTCACAGTTAAGTGTATCATTCAAAAAATATACCCACAAATAAGTTGAATCAGAAATCAGCTTACCTTGCAATACGTTTCTTCCTCAATTTTTTTTCTTTTCTACACTCTAAGAACAAGAAAATCATCAAGGAAAAAATTGGAAAACTAATAAAAGAGCATAAAGTTCTAATCTTTGAACAAAAATAGAGAACCCCAAATTCATAAAAAAAAAAAAAAAAAGACCACGATTATCTTCTTTTCTACACTTCAAGAACAAGAAATTCTAAAGGAAGTAAATTGGAAAACTAATAAAAGAGCTTATAGCTCTAATCTTTACACAAAAAGAGAGAAATCCAAAATCTAAATGATGATTAAAAAACAAAATTGTGTTTGTTGCACTCATACTAGGTATTATAATATATTTTTATCAGATAAATATTCTCTTCTCATTTACATTTACAAATCAAAATGGAAATGTCACCGTCTCCTTTTTGTAACCCCACATTCGGCAAAGAATATATTCTCAAAAACTGCTGTAGCTCACCTGAAATTAACAAAGGCTATACAAAAACTACTTTGCCGTATTAAAAAAGGTATTTTCTAGCTATGGGGCTTGAATAATGGTGTACGAAAACCCTTAACTTAGGAATATGAAAAAATAAGTACCTCAAATGGTGTGTCTTCTGTTGGAAAGTGGGCGGCGACGGCGTGGGAAGCCTGAAATCGCCAACAATGAGAGAGAGAGAGAGGGGAAGAGAGGAAACGGTGAGAGAGAGAGTGAGAGGCGGGAAAAGTGAAACGGGGAAAAGTAATATTAATTTGATTTACCGACTACTTGAGGTCAGTAAATAAATTATTTTATTTTTAATTTAAAAGAATATTTCATTAAATGTTGACCGGGTTTTGACCGATTACCGACCTCATGAGGTCGCTTACTGTAATTTAATATTATTTATTTTAAAAATGTTCCGACCTCGTGAGGTCGGTACTGTTTCGCGGGTCAGGTTTCCGACCACATGAGGTCGTTAACGCATTTTCCGAAATTTATTATTAAATTAGCGACCAACTGAGGTCAGTTTTTGTAAAATAAAAATTACAAAATCAAAAAAAAAACATGATTATACCGACCTCATGAGGTCGGTTTTTGTAGATCGTTTTTCAGTAGTTTTTTAGTAGTGAATTCAACAATCATTTTCATGGGATTTTGAAAGAATTAATTTGTGGGCTCAACCATAAATGGACTGATCTCTAGACGAGATTACGATTAATGATTCCTTAACATCCTTTGATGATTATACTCCATGTTGGTTGGATTTGAACTATAGAATCATGAGTTTTAAGAGACATTGGGAGATTTTGACATTATTTCTTAAATTAAAAATTTAAGGATTTGATCTAGCAATTTATGTCAAATTTGAAACGTGATTATGGATTTAACATCGCGTGATTAACCTATTGTCATTACACCTACAAAACTCAAGTAGAATAGATATTCAAGCCCCAATTGAAATAAATGAGTTAAATTCACTTATAGCCTGAAAAACAATTTAGTGAAAACATATGACTTTTACGTGGGAACCTGCCCGAGTCAAAAGGTGTAAAAATCATCACCTATTCCGGTAGGATTTGACTCCAAATTCCTAAAATATTGAGCCCTCAAATTATGATTACCAACCCACGACTTTACCCAAAGTCTTTCCCCAGTTGACTTCAACTTGAAGCAAGTTGATTTTTGAAAGCGAAAACATAACGAAGCACAACTTTAAATAAGCAAATGGTTATAACTTAAAATTGTACTAAAATTAAACTGGAATGAATGAAACATAGCAATAGAACAAGGGCACTCCTCCAATCTGATTCGTACTCTTAAGTAGCGAATTACTTGATTACTCTAAACTGCTGCAATAACCTCTCAATATGTGAGTGAGATAATAACATATACATATAAGTCCTTTCCTAAAATAATTTTCCAAAAAAGTGTCCAACAAACTTACCGGCAAAATCTTTTCCTGTTAGGATTGAGACACACACACACAAACAAGTATCTTGTTCTTATCCAATTCAACCCAACAATACGTAAACCTAAGCACATTCTTAAATAACATTATAGTCCATCCGGTCCAAAATAAGCGAATCTCTAGCACTTTTTCTTTGATCCAAAATAATATTTTTTTTTCAAAGTCCAAAAAGGTTATTGGTTAATTTTTTCAAAATTACACTTCTCTCTAATGGATTTTTTAAATCTCAACGCTGACTATTTTTACTTTTCAAATGGTCTGAGAAAAGCAAAACGGATCCTTTGATTAGTGTAATTAACTCGAAACTATCAATTATTATGCTTGTGAAAAACTTGCAATTAGCGTCTTGTGCTGATTGGTTGCCAGACTTCCTATCTCTTTTTCCCTCTTGTTGTGTTGTGTTTCTCTACTTTTTTTTTTTTTTTTTTGGTCTATAGAATCTCCTAAATTATATTATGGCAAATTATTCTGGAGACGCAGAGAAAATTTATAAGTTAATAAATATTTGCACTATTTTATAATAATAGCCATAATGGTTAAAAAAAGAAAATGTCTTTCAGCAAAAGGGTAAAAAATACCCATCTATTTTGAAAAAAGGGGTTAAAAATATCCTCCGAACTAATTTTGGGTCAAAAATACCTCTCGCGCCATTAAAGTTTTCAAATATATCCCTCTCTTAACGGAAATTCCCAAATTTTCCAAAATTACCTGATTTCATTGTTTAAACCCGTTCTATTATTTAAGCCGACCCAACTAATAATAACCCCGATTTCATTTCTTTGAGAGAATTGGAGGGGAATAAGGGGATAGTATGGGTTATTATTTATTTGAGTCGGGTTAAATAATGGAGCATGTTTAAAAATGAAATAGGCTATTTTGGAGAATTTGGGAATTTTTGTTAAGAGAGAGGTATATTTAAAAACTTTAATGGCGGGAGGGATATTTTTACCTAAAATTAGTTCGGATGATATTTTTAGCCCTTTTTTCAAAGTAGAGGAGTATTTTTGACCCTTTTTCCAATGAAATATCAACCCATAAAATGCAATTACTATTTAAAATACTTTGGTTTAAAAAAAAAAAAGTAGTACTCCTACTAGAAAAGGAGAAGAAAGATGTATAAAAAAGAGATTTTTATTTTAAAAAATGTGACTCAATTGAGATAAGAGATCCTAGTATACAGAGCAAAAGAAACCAACCTACCGTAGAAATTTCTTTTCTTCTATGGAACTTTCCTTTGCTAAACTACACAAGTAATTTACATTCACTTTTGGATACTATCACAGCTTTTGAACAAACTCATGGCCTCGATTACTTGTTATTTGCATAAACACACCAACAATGATGTACTATTTTCTGTGTAACCAGATGATATCCTCCACAAAATCCTCTGTTCCTCTGTTGTCTAACTCTAAAGCATAGAGCAATAGCTTCCCTTGTTTCCAGAAAGTGGCAGCACGTAGTAGCATCAACCGATGACAACAACTTTGCACAAAAACATTATTCTACAAACATATTTTGTGCATTCTGCTCTCGAACGTCCTACGAAAACTGCTCTCACGGACTCCACCTGTAGTACTCAAGCTTGCCGCAGACAACACCAGTTTCACCCAATTATATTTGATAGGTACTTGGACATTATTATATGTTGTCCCCTGCAATTTTCCAATCGACATTATTAACCGTTCTGCATTTAAAACATTGCAAATTTGTGGAGGAAATCTTTGGTGAGGTTAAAGAGTTGCCTCTACTGAAAGAGATATATTTTGATTACGTTCAAATCTCCCCCAAAACTTTCTAAGCGTTTATCAACAGTTGCCCTTTTATTGCTGAGTTAACCTTGAGCAACTGCGACTATGAAAATTGTGTATTTCGTGTTGAAATTTTCAAGAGAAAATAAAAAAGAATAGGCAAAAGAAAAAGTATTTTTCTTCTTAAAAGAGAAAAAAATATATCTTTCTTTCTGAAAAAAGAAAAAGTACATTTCTTTATGAAATAATGCAACTCTTCCCTAAAGATTGCATCATTTCAGGTTGAAGGATTAAAACATCCCTATAAATAGATGAAACCCTGGAAATATTTCTATTATAAGAAATACACACAAAAAAAAAAAAAACAGAATTCTTCCTTAAGAAAAACTGCATAAGTTTAGTGACTGCAGCATTATTCTTGTGTGTTCAGAGACTCGATTTCATTATTTCTTGGCTTTGCTTCATTCTATCTCGGAAGAGTATTTGTGAGGGACAAATAATTCTCTTTGGAAAGTGCTCCAAATAACGTATACGGCTTGAAGCATATCCAGATTTCTCACCACAAACACACAATTTTCTAACAATCAAAGAGAATTATTTTTCATGTTGATGCTCACTGAAAGCTGTATTTTGGTGTCACTTTCTGTGTGGAGGATTAAATATCTCTGATTTAATTTCATTTCACAATGGTTTAGAAAGAAAATAAAAACAAGAAATGGAGTCAGTCCAAAAAAAAAAAAAAATCAAGTTGGACTTGAAGAAGTGAAATACATTAGGTTGTCTCCATGTTTCCTTGGTTTACTAGAAGCTGGACACATCAAGATTAAATGTACATTTAAAAGTTGAAGGCCACACGTTAGATAGGACCAAGGCACCTTTTGGGTTTGTAAGAATGTAATCTGTTGAGAATCGCCAGGCACAATAATCGGGCACAACTTGAATTTTATTATTGCAAAGTAAGGACCATCTTCGGTCTTACAATTTCTTACATTTTTTTTTTCTTGCACTCACTCTAGCAACTCTCTTTATTTCTCTCTACTATTTCTTACTAGCTCTCACACTTCTCACTTCTCACTTATCACTTGTAACTTTCTTGCTTGCTTTTTGCTTGCTTACAACTCAAATGACCACCTCTATTTATAGGTGGAGATGGAATGATCTAGTGAGAGAGAGATTTATAACTTTCTCTAGAATATTCCTAAATATCTTTTTCTAGAATCACTCTAGAATTCTCATTCTAGAGTGCTCCTCCCTATTCTCTACAACTCCTTAATTATTCTAGATTCTTCACAAAATATCTTAGATATTAATTAAGTTGGTGATGAATTCTTAACACTCCCCCTTAGCACCAACTTAATTTGTTCTTTGTATCCGTTGTGAGCGATTCCTGAAACTCTGCAGACATCATGATGTCCATGCCCTTGGGAATATCTTCTTCCGTCAGATTACTCCAGTCCCTTCTCTTTGAAGCTTCTTCAAAGATAGTAGTCTCTTTGATATTGACCACCTCAGCTAACGATGCATCTATATACTTGGGGTTTGGATATTTTATCCGTGTAGACCTCCTTAGCTGTGGTTGTGGTGCTTCTTGGACTTCCTCTTGCAACACGTCTGGAGTTTCACAGGCTCCAGTTTGCCATGAACTCTTCTTTTCCTTTTGTGGAGATATCTCTTCTGTATGTGATTTATGCTTTTCACATACTTCTGATTTTGCCTTACTTGCTTGTCCTTCTTCTTCAAGTTTATGTTGCAGATCTTGCTCCAATTCTCTTGAATTTGGTAGTCTGACTTCTTCGGACTACCATGATGATGCTTCATTAAATACCACATTTCTTGACACATATGTCCGATTTGTGGTAGGGTCACAACACCTCCATCCTTTTCTTTGTTCGTCGTAACCAACAAAGATGCAACGGATAACTTTTTTATCAAACTTGCTGCGGAGATGATCTGGCACAAACACATAGCACACATAATCGAATACTCGAAAGTGACCTACAATAGGTATCATCCTATTGAGCTTCTCGAATGGTGAGGTAAACCCCAATCTTGCTCGTGACAGCCTGTTAGTGATGTGGACAACATTCTTCATGCATTCTGCCCAAAATCTTGCTGGTACATGCATACTATGCAACATACTTCTACATATCTCTGCCAGGTGTCTATTTTTTCTTTCAGCTACTCCATTTTGTTGTGGCGTATTTCGGAAAGTCAATTGTCACCTTATCATCTTCTCTTTAAGGTAGTCATTGCACTCACGTGATGTGTATTCTCCCCCATTGTCCATACAGAGACATTTGATTCTCCTTCCAATATCATTCTCCACAGTATGTTGGAACTCCTTGAACTTCTCAAATACTTCATACTTCTCCTTTAATGAGTAAATCCACACGTACCTTGAAAAGTCATCAATGAATTTTACCACGTATCGGTAACTACTGATAGAAGACTTCTTTACTGGTCCAAATACGTCTGAGTGTACCAGCTCCAATGGCTCCTTGGCTTGATACTTTGAATCTCCATAGGGAAGTTGATGTGCTTTTTCGTATTGGCATCCAGCACATACCATGTCTCCTCTAATCTCAAGTTGAGGAAGACCCTTTAATTTAGACTGTTGCATCATGACTTATAATTTGTTGTCGCTCACGTGCCCAAGACGTGCATGCCATAGATCAACTGTTTCGTTACTCCAAGTCTTCTCCACATAAGTTGTCTTGGCTGACATGACATAGATTGACTCTAAGCTTCTTCCCTCCATGATTGGCGAGTTTGTAATTTTCAAATTTTGATATACTTTTACGTCATCTGGCCCAAACACGACATAGTTTCCTGAGGCTGTAAGTTGCAACACAGATAATAAGTTCTTCTTCATACCTGGAACATGGTAGACATTTTGAAGTTGCACTTGTTTCGAGCTGTGACGAGACACGAACACCTTCTTGCCAATATGAGTTATTGGCATTCTTGAATTATTTGCTGTCACCACTACTTTTCCGCCCTTATATTCGCTCATGTTGGTCAACTTCTTTTCATCACCAGTCATGTGATTGGAGCATCCCAAATCAACGATCCAATCATGTTCGTAATCGACCAGTTTCTCACTTACAGTTGCAAGTGCAAACTCCTTTTCTTCGTCAGAGTGATAAGTGACACGCTCTTCCACTTGATTATTTTCTTCAACTGCATATGAGGTCTCGAAATCCCAAGCTTCTTCTTCATCTTTCTTGTTTTGGGTAGAAGTAGCTATGTTACCTTCGGCTTTCTTGTACCAGTAATCTCTGGCATAGTGTCCTTTCTTTCCGCAATTGTAGCACTTATCTCTTTGTCAGTTGTTGAAACCTTTGTTTGCCTGCTTGTTGGCTCGCTGGCTTCTTTGATGCTGATTCTTCTGGTCTCCCCTTGACCGAGAGTTTCTCTCCTCATCCCTTTTTCGGTAGCCTTGCCTTTTGCTGAAGAGCGCCTTATCTTTATCATTTATAGAAAGACTTGATAATGGCTTATCCAAGTCTTCTTCATTTGCCAATAGATTTTCCAACTCAGATAAAGTTGGTTCTGTGGCCCACCCTCGTGTAGCCGTAATTATGCCTTTATACTCCGGCCTTAGACCATGAACAACGATTCTCCTCATCCTTGTCTCTGTGATTGCATTCTCTGGATCTAATTTTGATATTTCATCACATAAAGATTTTAGCTTTGAGAAGTATTGATTAATCGTCATGTTACGCTGTGAGATCGACAAAAGCTCATTTTCAAGCCTTTGTAATCTCGCATCATTCTTCTTCGTAAAAATCGTTGCCAGCGTGTCCCAAGCTTCTTTGGGTGTCTTGGCGTTCTTAATCCGTTGCAGGAACTCATCTTCGACTGTTACAATGAGAGCATACATGGCCTTTCCAGCTTTAACCTTCCATCTTTCTGCTGCTTCGGCATCAGTTGGTGGTGTAGTTTCTGAGCCACCAACAATATCCCATACTTCCTAGCCGAGAAAATAATATTGCATTCTCGTGCTCCACGCGTTGAGCTTCTCAACGCTATTGAGAGTGCTTGAAAAATCCGCCATTTACCAGTGCCTCTTGACTTCTAGCCTTCGACAATAGCTTGTAGGATCTCTCTTGAGCTGCTATCTCTCTTGATCAACCAGGCTCTGATACCACTTATTGAGAATCGTCGGGCACAATAGTCGGGCACAACTTGAATTTTATTATTGCAAAGTAAGGACCAGCTTCGGTCTTACAATTTCTTACACTATTGTTTTTTCTTGCACTCACTCTAGCAACTCTCTTTGTTTCTCTCTACTATTTCTTACTAGCTCTCACACTTCTCACTTGTAACTTTCTTGCTTGCTTTTTGCATGCTTACAACTCAAATGACCACCTCTATTTATAGGTGGAGATGGAATGATCTAGTGAGAGAGATATTTATAACTTTCTCTAGAATATTCCTAAATATCTTTTTCTAGAATCACTCTAGAATTCTCATTCTAGAGTGCTTCTCCCTATTCTCTACAACTCCTTAATTATTCTAGATTCTTCACAAAATATCTTAGATATTAATTAAGGACCGATAGGGGAGGGGAATATTATAATCCCATACTTTTTTCAAAGAAATGGTATTGTGCATCAAGTAACGGCACCATATACACCGCAACAAAATGGTGTAGCCGAACGGAAAAATCGGGTCTTAATGAAAATGGTTAATTCTTTATTGTCTAACTCAGGCCTAAGTCACGGTTATTGGGGTGAAACCATGTTAACGGCTTGTTATATTCTTAATAGCATTCCTAATAAAAGGAATTCAACTACCCCATATGAACTTTGGAACAAAAGACAACCAAATTTGAGTAATCTCAAAGTTTTGGGATGTAGGGCTATAATTAAAGTCCCTGAACCTAAAAGGAAAAGTTGGGTGAAAAAGGAATTGAATGCATCTTTATAGGATATGCTGAAAATAGCAAAGCCTATAGGTTTGTGGTCATTGAACCAAATGATTTGTACTCAATTAATACCATCCTTGAATCAAGAGATGCAATTTTTGACGAAAATCGCTTTGTATCAATTCCTAGACCAAAAGATATTGTTCCAAGTGATCCAAATTCTTCTACTTCACAACCATTAGTCTCTCAAGATAATAGAAATCAAGAGATATTATTGAAGTAAGAAGGAGTAAGAGAGTTAGAAAAGAAAAGACATATGGAGATGACTTCAACATCTATTTAGTAGAAGGTTTAACTGATAAAATTGAAAATGAAATTCCTTATTGTTATAATGTGGAAAATGATCCCATTACATTTAGTGAGGCCATGCAATCTCCTGATGCACCGTTATGGAAGGAGGCTATCCAAGATGAGATAGATTCCATTATGTAAAATAATACTTGGATCTTAACAGACCTTCCACCCGGTTGCAAACCCATAGATGGTAAATGGTTGTTCAAGAAGAAGTTAAAAGTAGACGGTACCGTGGATAAATACAAGGCTCGCTTTGTAGTTAGGGGTTTTACCCAAAAACTCGGCGTTGACTACTTTGATACTTATGCTCCTATGGCTACAATAGACACAATAAGGCTGCTTATTGAACTAGCCTCCATTTACAATCTAGTAATTCACCAAATGGATATCAAAACTGCGTTTTTGAATGGTGAATTGGAAGAGAAAGTCTATATGAGACAACCTGAGGGGTTTGTAGTTAAAGGACAAGAGAAGAAGGTTTGAAAACTTTTAAAAACATTGTATGGGATAAAACAAGCCCCTAAGCAATGGCATCAAAAATTTGATGAAGTAATTTTATCTAATGGCTTTAAAATCAATGAATCAAACATTTGTGTTTACTCAAAATTTGAAAAAGAAAAAGGAGTTTTCATTTGCTTGTATGTAGATGATATGTTGATCTTTCGGACCGACATAGAATAGGTCGAGACCACCAAAAGATTTCTATCTACTCAGTTCTCCAAGAAAGATACGAGAGAATCGGATGTCATTCTTGGTATAAGAATTATTTAGAAATGGTGGGGGTTTTTCCTTAACACAATCTCATTATATCGAGAAAGTGTTAAAGGTATTCAATCATTTTGATTGTAATCCTGTTTCCACCATATGATCCATGTTTTTAAATTGGAAAGAAATAGCGGAAGGCCTATTCCTCAACTTGAGTATGCTAAGTTGATCGGGTGCTTGATGTACTCTATGACTAGTACGAGACCCGACATTGCATATACAGAGAGAAAGTTGAGTAGATATATTTGCAATCCGAGTGAGCATCATTGACATGCTATAAGAACAATACTAAAGTATCTCAAGAAAACGCTAGATTATGACATCTATTATAGTGGTGATCCCACTATACTAGAAGGGTATTCGGATGTAAGTTGGATCACTGATAAGGAGGATTATTCCTCAACAAGTGGATGGGTATACATGTTTGGTGGGGGTGCGATATCTTGGGGATCTAAGAAGCAAACGTGTCTTACTGATTCAACTATGGCTTCAGAATTTGTATCCTTGTCATCCGCTTCTAAAGAAGGGGAATGGTTGAGAAATTTGCTTTTTGATATTCCATTATGGCCTAAGCCCATGCCACCGATTTCTATCCATTGTGATAGTGAGACCACCTTAGCCCGAGCATACAGTCATATATATAACGGAAAGTCTAGGTATATTGGCCTTAGACACAGTTATATAAATCAATTAATTAAAGATGGAGTGATCACGGTTGACTATGTACATTCGTTTAATAATCTTGCAGATCCATTAACTAAGGGATTGACAAGGGACTTGGTGTTGAGATCATCAAGAGAGATGGGGCTAAAACCCATAAAGAAAGACCATTAAGGGTGAAGCCTCAACTTGACGCTTGATACAACGTCCAGTCTCAAGTTCAATGAGTGACAACATTCTTTATTGGTTGATAGTACTTGGTATTACCGTCCCAAAGTAAGTGCTTTGTCCTACAATTTGTTAAAAGGAGGTTGAGTTTATAAATTCTTTATATACCTATTGGTGGGTGCTCTTGCAGGAGCATATTAATAAGGGTCTACCTATGTGGATGTGAAGTGGGCCGCTTCAAGAAGCTCGGGTTTGGTTTCTATGCATTCATGAGAGGATTGAAACACAAGGCTTTATGGTGTTGGTTATAAAGAAATAATGTAACATAATTCATGTGTGAGATACATCCTGTTTTACAATATGGTGGTCGGTTCAAAAGACTTGTCTTACCTAACTATTCAGTTTAATAGAAATCGTATTCCGCTAATGTAAAGTTCAATCGCTAGACACTTCAATTATGCATGGATTCACTTGTCTCTTAATTTCTAAAGGAAGGGTTGGGCTGTTATTTTCACATGAAAATGGTGAGGGGTTGTTGAAATTTTTCAAGAGAAAATAAAAGGAATAGGCAAAAGGAAAAATATTTTTCTTTCTTCTTAAAAGAGAAAAAAATATACTTTTCTTTCTGCAAAAAAAAAAGGTACTTTTCTTTCTGAAAGAGTACATTTCTTTATGAAACAATGCAACTCTTCCCTAAAGGTTGTATCATTTCAGGTTGAAGGATTAAAACATCCCTATAAATAGATGAAATCCTAGAAATATTTCTATTATAAGATATACTCAAAAAAAATAAAAAAAAATATCAGAATTCTTCCTTAAGAAAAACTGCATAAGTTTAGTGACTGCAGCATTATTTTTGTGTGTTCAGAGACTTGATTTCATTATTTCTTGGCTTTGCTTCATTCTATCCCGGGAGAGCAGTTGTGAGGGACAAATAAATCTCTTTGAAAAGTGCTCCAAATAAGGTATACGGCTTGAATCATATCCAGATTTCTCACCACAAACACACAATTTTATAACATTTCCTATCTTATTGTCTGATCTGAATCAACTTAAAAAGGTGCATCTGAATGTCACGGGAGATGGGTCAATATAAATAAAAGCTCCAAATCTGCGGGAGTTTCACTTGTTTAGTTCATCTAAAATATCAGCAATCAAACTTGATTTGCGCGCTTGTACTAAGCTACAGGTCCTGAAAATAGATTGTGATTACATTCCCTTTAGATTTCCTAAAGATATTTCCTCAGCATTCCCGTGTCTTAAATCATTGTTTCTTCGTTTATGCAAAAGATTGAAAAAATTCAAACTTTTGAGTCCTGATTTGGAGAATCTGAACTTAAGTGACATGTTTGACTTGGATGATGCTATTATTGGTACTCCAAATTTACGTTCGTTCAAGCTAATAGATATTTAAAAAGTCCCAAACTCGTGTCCAGTGGTAGGTTCAAGCTTAATGGAAGTTGAGATTGGATTTAAGTATGTTCCTTCAATCAGTAGGTTGTTTCAGTACTTGAGAGCTTCTGCTAGAACTTTGGGTGAAAATTTGACCTTCTCCTTGGCAACTGATGCAACTGAATCAGAGGTATGTACATAGCTAAATAATCAATTAACAGCCTCTTAGTTATGTCGGGTTTTGAGTGGTTCAAGATTAATGTGGTTATTGTTGAAAAGGCACAACATTTTTCGAATGCATATCTTCAGTAACTTCTTGAGTTGATGTTCCGTATGCTGAGTTTCCATAACTTCATCCTTTGATTCTTTATCATATAGTAACTCTCATCCAATTAAAGTTTCTTTGTTGTGCACTCCAAATTTATATAGACGTCCTTAAAACTTCTACCTCATATGTCCGAAGCTTGATGAGTAGTTTGTGTGTGACGTTACTTTGCTATTTGAAAACTTACTCTAAAGCCAACACTTTCCAAATTTTATCTCTTCTTTTATTGTTAATTGTTGCATCTTGTGTATCTTTAAGTGTCCTCTAGTTAGTACTTCATCCAAGGGTGCAAGGGGTTATCTGAACCCCCCAAAAAGTACCTTGTATATAGAAGGTCCATTTTTTATGTATATATAGTAGATGTTGAATTATCTTGGTTTATTTGGTGTGTTTGTTTCTTTATATGTTGAATATCCTTTGTGAAAATTTTGGCTCCTCCTCCACTACTTTCATCTTTGGTATTTTTCTCACAGTTTCAGATATTCCATTTATTTCCGTACTTAATTTTGACAATTCATGTTGAATATTATTTTTCATTGTCTATGAAGGAGGAAAGCTTTCATTCAGGCACTCTGGGGAGAAACATTCAACCATCTCGTATCAAGCACATTGGTTTGTTAATACTCTTTTCATGGGAACCAAGATATGAATCTCTAATTGATGAATTATTTATTTACTTCCATCCACGGACCCTGGTAGTGAAAGTGAATTCAGATGCACTGAAGTACAACTTTATACAGGTATCACCTTAATATTCTCCTATCTTCACTTCTCTTTCTCGGTTTTTTCCATTGTTCTTATAATGTAATGAATTTGCAGGTCTTATTAGATGAACTGAAAGACCGGGAAAAGGAATTGGAATGTGGCAAGTGATGTAGTAATTACATGTGTTGGGGTTATTTCTTGAAAGGTTTTAGGATTCACGAATCAACTACAAGACGACGCGCTAATCAGATTAGCTTGGAGTTGCAATGGTAATTGCCTCATAACACACATCTAGTCTTTTATTTTTGTTTCACGAGGCAATTGATATTAAAGTTTACAATATACAGATTGCTTACAGTATGAATTTTCTTTTCACTTTAGTAGATCCCTACTTAATTTCTTTTCACTTTAGTAGATCCCTACTTCTGTTCTACTTGATTAATTCCTCCTATATATGCATACTTACAAAGCCTCTTCATGCTTTATTGTCAGGCGCCTCCAATAGAAAAGGCCATCGACCCGTGGCGGAGCCAAGATTTTCACTAACGAGGTTCAAAATTGGAGAAGTAAACACACAAAGAAGTTAGGGGATTCAACATTTACTATATATACATAAAACACAATTGTAGCCTTACATGTACTGAGTAATTTCCACCACAGGTGGTTGAGATGTATAAGGAAATCATCCTATTCTCAAGTGATTGATACGATTTGGTTATAATCTGATATGATTTGATTATAATCCCTTGTAATCTGGTTGTAATTAACACGATTAGAATTTCATTACAATTAGGATCTTCTATCTTTGGTAGGATATTTCTCTTGCTTTCTTGTATAAATGCTGAACCATTATGTGAATAATACACAGGGAATTCAACCATCTTCTAAATCTTTTATTATAATCGGAGTTGCTCGCCTTACGACAACTCTAAATTTTTAATCCTCCAGCACCATCTTTCTATACATGGAGCAAACCACACAGTCTTCCGTTGCACCAACAACGACCATTACCAGTTCAGTTAACCTTGCAGCAGCATCACTGTTAATGTCGTCCGCAACTGTTTATCTTCCGCCAGTTCCCACCACTCCATCTTTGATTTCTACCCTTCCATTCCTTCCTTCTATTCCTAATAACCACTCTACTGTCATAACTTCCGTACCATTCATATACACCACTATACCAGAAAATGACCAACAACTTATCTCTGTTAATACTAATGCTCAAGCTCCCGTGAAACTTTCGTCCTCCAATTACCAACTTTGGTACTCTCAGTGGAGTTCTATCTTGATTGGATATAACTTCCTTTCGTATGTTGTTTCTCCTCCTACAGAACAACAACTAAACTCTTTGTATTGGGTTCGACAAGACCAATTGCTCCGAAGTGCTCTTGTAGCCTCACTCACTTTAGAGGTAGCAGCATCTATGCTTTCAGATCCAACTTCCTATGATGTGTGGACAACACTCCAAAATCTATATGCCCGACCTTCGCGTCCCTGTCTCCTTACACTCAAGGAGTCTTTGACACAAGTGAACAAATACGCTAAATCAATGGCTTAGTACCTTCAACAAGTGAAGCAGCTTGTTACAACTTTGATTGCTGCTGGAGCAAATCTAGTGATGGATGATGTTACCATTCATGTTCTTAATGGGCTCCCCTTTGAATATAAGATGATATTTGCTGCGATTCTTGCGCGAGAAACTCCTTTCTCTTTTGATGAACTCCATGAAAAACTTTGTGATCATGAGAGCAGTGTGATTCATGAAACTTCTTCCAATAACAACAAATTATACTTCTCACAATGGTGGATCGAACAAACACACCAACCGCCGAAAATTGTTACTCTTCTTCTAGAGGCCAACCTATCTCAAATCAACGGCCAATCAATCTAGCCCATCAAAGAATCATAGAGATGGTTCTAGTGTGATTTGTCAATATTGTGACAAGGCTGGACATACAGTGAAACAATGCTGGAAGCTGTTTCCTTGGTTAAAGCAATCTTTCATGGGTGGCTCGAGTTCCTCCATTGTTGGAAACACAAGGGCTCCTCCAAGAGCAAATTTTTCTCAAGCCTCCAACCAAAATAATTCCTAAGTGGTTGGTCGACTCTGGTGCATCTCACCATGTGACTGCTGATCTTTAAAATCTATCAATGCATTCTGACTATGATGGTGGTGACGATGTGATGGTAAAAATTTGGCTGTGACATATTCTGGCTCTACGTCCTTACCTTCCCTCTCAAGGCCTTTATATCTTAATAATGTTCTTTGTGTCCCTCGAATGAAAAAGAATCTTATTTCTGTTTATCAATTATGCTCATCAAATAATGTTACTGTTAAATTCTCACGGTTTTCATTTGTTATGAAGGATTACTGCACAAGGAAGCCTCTGACAGTGGGAAAGGCTAAGGATGGCATTTACGAGTGGCCATTATTACCTCATGCAACATCTACTTCTTCTACACCAACTATCAATTCCATAGAACTGTTCACTGTTTCATAATGGCATTGTCGTCTTGGTCACCCTTCTTCTCCTATATTGCGTCGAATTTTACAATTGATTGATATTCCTATTACAATAAACACTTCTAAGTTTTTCTGCATTTTTTTTTTTTTTTGGTAAATAAGAATTTTATTCCCAAAAAAGTGGATGTTCAGTACAAAACAGTAAAGACTGAGATATGGACATAAGTCCCATAACTTCAGCCAGCATCAACAACTAAATTTAAACAACTAAAACAAGGCATCCAAGTCTAACCACTACTTTCCCTAAACATGGCAATCAACAAGGGTAAAAATTAAACTTTTTCAACCAATCTGCAATATGTGGCTTCTGTTGTCCTCGTAGATGTACCTCCTGGATAATGTGTTTAACTAAGCTTTCCACGGATTGCTCTTTGTGCTGGAACACTCTTAGGTTTCGTTCCCTCCATACGTGTTAAACAGCAGCAGCAAATGTCATCCTGTATACCTCATCTCTCGCACCTCTCCCTCTTGCATTTTTCTGCAATTGTTGTAAGTGCAATAAAATGCACAAGGCTCCTTTTCAAGTTTCATCAATAAAATCAACGCGACCTTTGGAGTTTATTTATTCTGATGTACGGGGATCTTCACCATTAGATTCTATTGATGGCTTTAAATACTATCTCATTTTTGTGGATTATTATGCAATATATGTTTGGCTCTACACTATGGAAAGGAAATTTGAAGTTGTGCATATTTTTCCAAAATTAAAGCCATCATAGAGAAATTCTTTAATCACTCTATTGTCTCCTTTTACTCAGACAATGGTGGTGAATTTATCAGTTTAAAGGATTTCTTCGCTTCTAATGGAATCTCTCACTTTTTGACTCCTCCCCACGCTCCTGAACACAATGGCACGACCGAAAGACGACATTGGCATATTGTTGAAACAGGTATTGCTCTTCTTCATATTGCTAATATTCCATTATCATTTTGGTCATACGCTTTTCAGACTGCCGCATATCTAATAAATAGAATGCCCACTCCCTTATTGAATAATGATTCAGCATATCTTCAAATTTTTGGATCTCTCCCAAATTATAAGAAACTTAGTGTTTTCGGTTGTTTGTGTTATCCTTGGTTGAGACCATATGCACAAAACAAACTACAACCTCGTTCATCTCCATAGGTGTTCCTTGGGTATTCTTTAAGTCAGAGTGCATATAAATGCTATGATCCAATCACTTCGAAACTTTTTATTATGAGATTTGCAGATTTTGTTGAGCATGAGTTTCCTTTAAAACCATCCAACTTAGTGATATTCGGGTGAGTGATGCTACTGTTGACAATTGGACTCCCCATTTCATTGTTCCACACTTACCCCTTTCACCCTACTTGCTTGTTCCTCTTCTACCACTGGACAACCCTTCCTTCTAGTCCAAATTTGGTCAATTGTGAATGTCTGTCTCCTGGTCCAACTACTCCAGTGGCTTCAAATGACAGTACTCCATCATCACATGAGTCATTCAGATCACCAGTACATGTTTCAGGTATGAGATCCCCACCTAATAAATCTCTCACTTTATTATATTCTCACCATGACAGTAACTTACCAGGAAACACTCATCACATGATCACCAGAGCAAAGAATAATATCCATAAACCCACACAAAATTTGTGCCTGCACACCTCTCTTTCGGGAACAAAAGCCAATTCTCTCATCCAAGCCAATGACACTCCATCCAAATCCCCTGCCAATAGGCCCAACCATGATTTGTTATCTTCTTCCATTCCCTCAATTGTCCAGCATGTTGTACTGCCTGAGCACAACTTACTGCCCAACATCAAAACCGAGCCAAATTTTTGTCAAGAGCACTAAAAGATCCTGATTGGAAGACAGCCATGGAAGAAGAAATTCAAGCATTACAGAAACAAGGTACATGGGAGCTCATTCCGTCTACCACGAAGCCAAAATTAGTTGGCTCTAAATGGATTTTTTGAGTCAAGCTCAATTCTGACGGGTCATTAAACGAATATAAAGCACATCTTGTTGCTCAAGGATTTACACAACGACCGGGCATTGATTATATTGAGACCTTCTCTATAGTTGCTAAGCACACTACAGTTCGAGTTATTTTAACTGTAGCTGTCACACAAGATTGGCCTTTACGTCAATTGGATGTCAATAATTCCTTCTTGCATGGTCATCTAACGGAAGAGGTCTATATAGCTCAACCTAAAGCTTTTGTTGACCACACAAGGCCTACACATATTTACAAACTCATGAAGGCAATTTATGGCCTTAAACAGGCACCACAGGCTTGGTATTCAGAATTACGGAGCTATCGTCTAACCTTGGGTTTTCAAGTTTCTCATGCTGATCATTGTCTCTTCATTTACAATCAGTTGTCCATCACTATTTACTTGGTTGTTTATGCCGATGACTTGATTGTTACTGGAATAATCCAAATGCTGTTGATTAGTTTATTTTGAAACTTGGGTAGCGCTTCTCTATCAAAGAACTTGGTTCTCTTAATTATTTTCTTGGTGTTCAAGTTATGAGAACTTCTGATAGGCTCTTCTTATCTCAGAAGAAGCATACTAATGACATAATTGATATGGCACAGATGGCTGGTGCAAAAGCAGTCAATACTCCCATGTCTACTGGAAATTCATTGTGCTTGAAGGACAGCACACATCTCGATGATGTGAAGCAGCTTGCAGTATTTGGCATTGAAAGACCGGATATAGCATCTCTTGTAAACAAGCTAGCACAATTTTCCCATCGCCAAACTAAAAATCATTGGTCTGCAGTCAAACGCGTGGTTCGATACTTACTTGGAACGGTGAACTATGGTCTCTTTCTGCATCGTAAGTCTCCACTTGATATCCATGCCTTCTTAGACGCAGATTGGGCAGGAAATAAAGGTGATCGTTCTTCCACCAATGCCTTTCTTGTCTATTTTGGTAAAAATCTAATCTCCTGGAGCTCAAAGAAACAATGAAGTGTAGCAAGATCATCAACTGAAGCGGAATACTGTTCTGTTTGCTCCTGTTACTGCTGAAATTCAATGGATTCAGAACTTACTTCGTTAGATTGCTATTTCATTACCAAGGCAGCCAGTTGTCTACTATGATAATTTAGGTGCCACATATCTCGCTGCTAATTCGGTCTTCCCTTCGTGGATGAAGCATTTCGAGGTGGATTATCATTTTGTTCGCACTATGGTTCAAAATGGCCACCTTCAAGTTTCTCATATTTCTGGAAAAGATCAACTTGCGGATTTACTTACAAAAGCTCTCCCTAGTTCTCTGTTTGCAGATCTTCGGTGCAAGATTGACGTTTCTGATCGATCGCCATCTTGAGGGGGGCGTATAAGGAAATCATCCTATTCTCAAGTGATTGATACGATTTGATTATAATCTGATATGATATGATTATAATCCCTTGTAATCTGGTTGTAATTAACATGATTATAAGTTCATTACAATTAGGATCTTCTATCTTGGTAGGATATTTCTCTTGCTTTCTTGTATAAATACTGAACCATTATGTGAATAATACATAAGGACTTCAACCATCTTCTAAATCTTTTAAGATAATGGATCCCCTTGCACCCATGTGGCTCCGCCCTTGCCCTCGACCACAGAGGCGACTCCTACATTCACAATATGACCAAAAGCTTTATTTGGACCGTTTTATAGGCAGATTATATTAATTATTTCTTTCTGACACTGTAACTACTTTCATAATATTTTGTGTTTTCACATGAAAACTGATTTTTAAATGAAAATAGCTAGGTAACCTTTTATCGATGCTTCCTCTCTCTTTTCCACTGGAAATATAGTTTTTAAATCAAAGTGTTGAGCACTACATGAATTCATGATATCGTTATTTATGCATGTTATTTGATCATTTATGTGCATTAGTTATATATAAACCCCTTTTGAAGATGCATTAATCAATCAAGAATGCCTCTGCATGTTATTTGATCATTTATGTGCATGAGTTATATTTTTAAAAAGTTTTCAATAGAGCTCCATAAGTTTTTAAAAATACAACGGGGACCCTGCGTGTTCCTAAGCCCAGATTTAGTATTATCTTGGCCAAAAAGAGAGAGAGAGAGAGAGAGAGAGAGAGAGACGGAATACGGGTCCTAATTATTACAGTACTAGATTTGAAATTTTCTTAAGGGGTGTCCCACACACCAAAAGTTCACTTATTTTGGACTGTAGGGAGTAATTTATTCAGCATCATCCGTTTTTGATGTTGAAAGACAAAAACATCCCATTAGTCAATTAGATCATTACCACCCTTTCAATATTTCGATTCAATTGTTTTTTTTAGATACCATCTTGCATGAAGTGCCGTTTCTGCTGATCTTTACATGTCATATTCAATATAAATATGAGCGTTTTATTTGTTCATGAAAAGTTTGTGTTTTCTAGAATTCTGGTGTTTCTGAGCTGGCTAAAATTTGAAGCCCAGGAATCATAGTTAGAGTCTTGTTGTGGGGCTAAGTATTTGTACAAGCTTGAACTCTATTTTACTATATTCTGATTGGGCTTTCATATGTGATTATACTCCCTCAGCCCCAATTTAAGTGTTTTAGTTTGATTAGGCACAGAGTTTAAGGAATAAAGAGAGACTTTTGAATGTTGTTGTCTAAAAGTAAAGATGTGTATAATTTACTGAAATGTTCTTTGAATTTTGTGGTTATAAATTTTCCATGTAGTATGTTTGAATTGTCAGCTTACTAAATATAGAAAGAAACACTCTTTTTGGGACTAATATGGAAACCAGTACCAAGATTGATTCTGATTGATAATTGTTACCTTAATTAGTTGATTCAATCTGGATTTTGATCTTCTTTTGATTTCTTCCAGAATGTTCATAATTCTGATTTTATTTCTTTCATTTTCTGTTGTATATTTCCAATTATTATCACTCATTGTATTGTATATAAACACCACTTGGTTCAGTAAATAAAACACAACAACTTCTCTGATTATTCAACTCTCATATGGTATCAAGAGCTATTGCCTAACAACTTTTTTTTTTTTTGATCCATGGAGGACTCTCAACAGTCACGATCACCCACTCAAAAATCATCGGCAAAACTGCATAATTCCGAACACCAGACTTCGAGTGTCTCGGTCATATCTCTTCCTAATTCCTCTAGTGAATCTGCTCATCTCCTCTCCATTAACACCACTGCCTTGACACCCATAAAATTAACCTTCAACAATTATCTTTCTTGGCATACCCAATGGGATTCACTACTTGTTCGTTATGACCTTGAGAAATATATTGAAACCTCACCACCTTCTCAACCCAACACACTTTGGACACGCCAAGATAAACACTTACGCAGTGCTATTATTGCTACACTTTCTCCAGAGATTGTCCCTTATGTAATCTCTTCCAAAACTTCATATGATGTTTGGTTGACCCTGAAAAACCTTTATGCGACACCAAACAAAGCTCATCTCATAAGTTTGCGTGATAGTCTTTCCAAACTATCCAAAGACTATACCCCTATTACTGCTTACATCCACAATGCTCGACAAATAGCCGATCAACTAGCATCTGCCGGTGCTCCAGTAACTCAGGATGATTTGCTTTTACACATTTTAAATGGCTTACCACCAGAATATGATCTCATGGTTGCTGCCATTCAAGCTCGCGACACACCAATTTCTCTTGAAGAGTTACATCAAAAACTTTGTGACTTTGAAAGTTACATCAAACACTTCGTGACTTTGAGTCTCGTCTTCATCGCAAGGGCTTAACCACCACTGTTCCAATTACTGCCCATTTTGCTGGTCGACAAGCCAATTCGCAGACATCGTCCGCCAATCGTTCAAATAAAAGAGGCAGATCTAATAATTTTCAGTCTCATGGACCCTCGAACCAGAACAAGGGAGTGATGCCCTCCTCTAACTCCAATATGGTTTGTTAATTGTGCAACAAGCCTAGTCACATAGTCAAAAGTTTTTGCCGGTTACTTGGGGCTGTCCCGTGGCTTAGCAACTTACCCACCAACAACAACCGGTTCCCAAAAACACCAAAAACCTCCAACTTTGCTACTCCTGCAACCAACTCTAATTCTTCTTGGCTTGTGGACTCGGGCGCCTCTAGCCATATCACCAATGATCTCTCAAACCTTTCTCTACACAATGACTATGATGGTAGCGAAGATGTTATCATAGGGGACGGTAAATCTCTTTCCATTAGCCATATTGGTTTCTCCAAATTGCCTTCCACATCCCTTAACTTGCATGATGTGTTGTGCGTCCCTGATATGAAATGAAATCTAATTTCTGTTTATAAACTTTGTTGTGATAATAATGTTTCAATTAAGTTTTCACCATTTAATTTTGTTGTGAAGGATTTGTGCACGGGGGAACAACTAGTGGAGGGAACGCCTAAGGATGGAGTGTACAAGTGGCCAGCCAACCAGCCAACTGATGACACGTCTTCACTTTCTCATCCTAGCCCTAGTGCTCATGTCGCCTCCACCAACTCTCTTGAACGTTGGCATCAACGTCTCGGCCATCCTTCCTTGAAAATTTTACGCTATGTTTTTTCAAGATTGTCATTTTCGAAGCCTAGTTTACAGGAATCTTTCCATTGTTATTCCTGTCATTGCAATAACATGCATAAATTGCCTTTTTCAGTTTCCTCTGTTCAAAGTAAAGCTCCTCTAGAACTCTATACAGATGTTTGGGGTCAGGCTCCAATTCAGTCCATTGATGGTTTTAGCTATTTTTTGATATTTGTCGATCATTTTACTAAATATATATGGTTTTTTCCAATGAAGAGGAAATATGAAGTTTTTGAAAATTTTCCTAAATTCAAGGCAACAGTTGAAAGATACTTTTAGAAGTCCATTATCCCTATTTATAGTGATAATGGGGGCGAATTTCGTAAACTTCAATCATTTTTGGAAACACATGGCATCTCCCACTTTCTTACACCACCTTATACCCCCGAGCATAATGCTTCGGCTGAGCGACGCCATTGTCATATTGTAGAGACAGGGCTTACAATGCTTCATTTAGCTAGTCTACCATTATCGTTATGGTCGTTTGCTTTTTCTACAGCCACATATCTTATAAATCGCATGCCCACACCAGTGTTAGATAATGACACACCTTATTTCACCTTTTTGGCCGAGACCCTAATTATCTAAAATTATGAGTCTTTGATAGTCTGTGTTACCACTGGCTTAAGCCCCTTACAAAACATAAATTAGAAGCTTGGTCTGCGCCGTGTATATTTTTGGGGTACAGTAAAAATCAAAGTGCATATATTTGCTTTGATTTTACTGCATCTAAATTTTATATTTCATGGCATGTTAGATTTGTAGAGGATACATTTCCCTATAAATCTGTTGATTCTACATCTTTCAAACTAGACCGAGACCAAGTGCAAAACTGGCTACCCACGCATTATGAGATCCCTTCTTCTTCTTCTTCTTCTTCTTCTTCTTCTTCTTCTTCTTCTTCTTCTTCTTCTTCTTCTTCTTCTTCTTCTTCTTCTTCTTCTTCTTCTTCTTCTTCTTCTTCACCTCTCCATCCTATAGCTCTATCTTCCCATTCGGTTGGCAACTCGAGCATCCAGAATCTATAGAGGACTCTTCATCGAGCGGCACCCAAGGTACAAATTCATCACACAATATAGTGGAAACTATTCATGAGACAGTATCGTCCCCTCCCTCTGTTGATGTTCCCAACCCCAACCCTCATCCAACCCATCCTATGCAAACCAGATCCAAAAATAATATTTTTAAACTTGTGTCACGCCTTACCTTAACTGTTCAAACCACTGCTAAATCTCCATCCACTACTAACTTGTCTCCTAACTCCTCCAATTCCCAAGTTATTTCTTACCTTTCCCTGGAACCACGAACTGCTAAGGAAGCCATGAAAAATCCCAAGTGGGCAGCGGCCATGACTACTGAGCTTGAAGCGCTAAAAAAAAGCAAAACATATGGACGTTGGTACCATCCAACCCCTCAAAAAATCTGATTGGGTGTAAGTGAATTTTCCGAGTGAAATATAATCCAGATGGGTCCATCAACAAGTATAAAGCTCGTTTGGTTGCCAAAGGATTCAACCAACGAGCCGGTATCGATTACGGTGCTACATTCGCTCCTGTGGCCAAGCAAACCACTATTCGCACCTTACTGTCTTTAGCTGTCTCTAATGATTGGGTTCTTCATCAAATTGACCTTAACAATGCATTTCTCAACGACACCCTTCAAAAGGAGGTCTATATAACTCAACCTTCGGGCTTTGTTGACCCCGTGCATCCCACCTATGTATGTCGCCTCAACAAAGCTATATATGGACTTAAGCAGGCACCCCGGGCTTGGTACTCTACGCTTAAGGACTTTCTGGTTCATTTTGTCTTCACTACAGCTTATTCGGACCACTCCCTTTTTCTCTACAGGAAGTCAGGAGTCACAATCTACCTGATTCTTTATGTAGATGACTTGATCATTACTGGCTCTAATCCTGATGTTGTTAACCAGTTTATTATGCATCTTGGAAACAGGTTTTCAATCAAAGACCTTGGGGATCTTGATTATTTTCTTGGTGTTGAAGCTAGGCATACGCTTGAGGGTTTATTCCTCTCTCAACATAAATATGTGTTGGATCTACTGGAATGTGCCAATATGTTGAATGCAAATGCTGTCTCGATGCCACTGTCTACAACACACAACCTTCAGCATAATGATAGCCCGCATCTCAATAATCCTATTGCTTATCGAGCCCTCCTTGGCAGCCTCTAGTATCTTCAATTCACGAGGCCAGACATTGCATTTGCCATCAATAAATTAGCCCAGTTCTCCACTCACCCCACTGACCTTCATTGGTCTTCCCTTAAACGAGTCTTACGTTACTTGAAGGGCACATCTGAATATGGCTTGTTTACAGTCTCTCCAATATCTCTCCATGCATGTTCTGATGCTGATTGGGCGGGGAATCATGATGATCGAAGATCCACTAGTGCAAATGTGGTATTTATGGGCCGCAACCTTATCTCGTGGTGTTCTCGCAAGCAGCGGTCGGTAGCTCGATCATCCACAGAAGCTGCATATCGATCAGTGTCCTCCACCACTGCTGAAATTTGTTGGCTGATAATTTGTTTCAGGAGCTTTCTATTCCACTGCCAACTATTCCTGTAATCTACTGTGATAATCTTGCGGCCACCTATGTTTGTGACAATCCAGTGTTCCACTAAAAAATGAAACACATTGAAGTTGACTATCATTTGTTCGCTCCAAGATTGCTGCTAAGGTTCTTCGTGTGACACATATCTCATCTAAAGAGCAACTGGCAGATCTCCTAACCAAAGTGCTTCCGCGAAAGGATTTTGAGCGTCTTCGTGTCAAGATTGGCATTTCTCTGTGACCCGCCATCTTGAGGGGGCGTAATATGGAAACCAGTACCAAGATTGATTCTGATTGATAGTTGTTTCCTTAATTAGTTTATTCAATCTTGATTTTGTTCTTCTTTTGATTGCTTCCAGAATGTTCATAATTCTGATTTTTTTTTTCTTTCCTTTTCTGTTGTATATTTCCAATTATTATCACTCATTGTATTATATATAAACACCACTTGGTTCAGTAAATAAAACACAACAACTTCTCTGATTATTCAACTCTCACAGGGACATACCAAAAAAAAAAAAAGTAAGACACTTAAATTGGGATGGAGGGATTATTTGTTATTTATTTCATAGGTGTTGAAGTAGCTATATATTGGGTTCGGTTCACCCATAAGGGGTTTTGATTAGCCCGTTAATCCATTAACTTATGACGGCTAGAGTATACAAAGAAAACACTCAGCATCTTCTAGACGATATCTAGGTTGTGGAATTCATCGGCTTCTTTGGTATTCCTGACAATCGGTGACACGAGTAGTGTGATAGACAAAATGCAGGGATTTTCAGAGGAGTCCAAGATTTTAGGAGTTGGACAGGAGTTTTACAGAGAAAATCGAGTGGACAGCTATGGAGGATGAAAACAGAAGAAGATGAAGAATGGAATTCAATAGGAAAAAGTAGTATATTCAATTGATGAATTGAGTCTATATTGATACAATGACTTTTATAGAAATGAGAAAGAATTTAATTCGCTAACTGCTGACATGGCAATGCTAACTAACTAACTTGACCAGGTGATTCATTTTCGTGTAACGTCGTGGTTACTGTATATCTCCTTCCACCAAAGAGAAACATGTAAGTCTCATAAACTAGATTTTACAAGCTTAACTACTACAATAGGTATCTTCTTTCTAGCATGCTCAGAAAATTGAGTATGGCCAAGTATCTGGATAAGGGATACCATTTACTAGAGAAGTAAAAGATCTGTGGCCTCCTCACTGTTGTATCTGAATTACTTTAGGGCGATTTATTGGCCAAGGTTCTATATTTGGTAAATCAACTGTCAAACCTTAGTCTGTCTCATTCATTTGTCAATCTTATCTAGTTCTGTCAGCATGGAATTCTATACTATCTAAATGCATGGAATTCTATACTATCTAAATGTTAATTATAGACTAAGTTTTAAGCCGTGTCCTCTGATATTCGATGTTCTGGTTACGTTCTTCCTGAATTTATGTGCACCATTGGTGCATGAATTTGGAGGGTTCTGGACATTCTTCTGTACTATCGCCTTGTTGACATGATTATGCTTCAAACATTTGTCTAGAAAGTTTTCTCTAACAAAAGCCTACTTGCGAATATCCATTTATTGAACTTTTCGACTTCATATAATATAAGTTCTTGCGGATTGCTTCTTTTCCTTTTGCATGTGTTCTATAAAATGTGGAAAAGAAAAACATTGGGGATGCTTCATGTCAATAAATTTCTTGTACTTCTAGAGTAACTAAGTAGCATGGAAGGAAAAATTTGTGAGTGTTGTGTCTATTGATTTTGGAGAGATTTTGTATCAGCTATTTTTTTCCCTTCCAGGTGATTGTTGACAAGGCAGAAAAGAGTGATATCCCTGCAAGTAGTAAGAAATAAGTTGATTCCACTCTTCCATATTTGTGGCTTAATGTTCTAAGATTATTAAAGCTACCACTAGGAGAGGGTAGTAGAGGAATCTCCTTATAGTTGTAATGTCTTGGCATCATTATGCTGAACTGCTCTATCATTTTTATCCCTCTTTCCTTTTTATACACTCAAGTACATGACAGTATTGTGTCTTATATTCAGTTTTATTGGATATAAGCGTACTTCTAATAGTCGGGGTTTCCTCACAATTCAATTAAGGTTAGGACTTCAGTGCTTTTATTTTGCTGTTGGTGGTAGGAGTGTGGTTTAGACTTGATTTGGTTATTATAGGAAGTTGGGGGATCTATCTTGTGAATGCTGTTATCTTTTTAAGGTTGGTTTGTCAATGCTTTCGTAGTCGTATCCATTTACCAGAATTTGTGGCGATGAAGGTTGATAAAATAAGTTATATTTTGCTACTAATTCCAAATTTTCATGTAGTCTTTACAACGAATGATCTTCAAATGCTTAATATGAGGAATGAGGTTTTGTATTTTAAGTTCTTGAATACATGTGTAGTTTGTGTTGCTTTTGTACTGAAATGGCGTCAGTTTTTGGTTGATTTAAATCACTTGCCTTGATTTGTCTGGAAATCAAAATTTTCTTGCAGAAACATCTAAAAAGCTGTTTAATCATGTTTATTTGATGGAGAAAGAGCCAGTGATCAAATATTTCTTCCTTTGATCATTAAACAAAGTTGGGTGGTCATACTTCAAGGTACATGCTATTGTGAATTATTGGCAGCATTAGTCTCCAACAACATTCTTGTTACCACTAACTTTTCCTAATTTAACTGGAGAGCTGCTTTGGAAATGCTCATGTCTTACCTTCATAATATAGATACCTCGCCCCAGCTGATTTGAGTTTAAACAGAGTGACATGGACAATAAAGATTTACGTAACCGATCACTTGCTTGGGATTGGGGCATACTTCTTGTTGTCCTAGTAGATTTGACTATTCGAAAGAGGATCAAAACGTTCAATGCTTAGAAGGCCATATTTGTCTTTGTAAAACATTTTCCCTCCAACTGGTAAGTAGAGATGTCGTACATTGAACTTCAAGGTCTGATGCCCTACCCTTAATAATACCTCGACCTATACTTTGTTTCATTACAGCTGCTATGATGTCTGCAATTTACGAGGAAAATTAAGGATGAAGATGGATTCCTTTGTGTTTTGGCACCCTTGAGCTTGGAAATTGATATTGCAATTGTAAATACTGAAATTCATGAGATCTTGTTCTGGAACGCTTTAAGCAAGTGTATATACTAAATTGATGTATATTTTCCTGTGATATATATCTTGCATCTCCTCTTTGCATTGATTAATTGCTTCTCCGAGGAATTTCTATATAGAAATAAGTTGCATAACAATTAAATAATTTCTTGCCTAAAATACCAAAAGGACTAGTGTAAACTCTTTCCTTGTTAAAGAAGAGGAGAACAACTGGTTAAAACATCTCTGATCTGGATCTTGAATGTTCTTACAGAAATCAATATAACACATCCTCAGATCATCAAGAAGAAGAGGGATTTTTCTTCTGGCATTTGTTCTTGACCCATTTGATGCCCATGGAAGTGCCATTCTTCACCTTTTGAGCCCCAGCCATTGCCACTGCTTTTGCTTTGCCAAGTCCTGCTGATGAACTGCCTTTTTTGTTGCTATCATTAATCTCTTTGTTGCTTTTGTGACCTTCCTCTTCATCCATGGCACCAAATCCTCCTGTCCCCCATTGATCTGCCCAACTTGGTGCCTCACTAGCCATCAAATCTTGATTTGCTCTTACTAAGCCTCAACTGTGTGCCCATCAATCAAGAAAATGTCCATTCAAAAACAAAGAAAGAATAATGTAAGGAGAGGTGAATCCAGAATTTGAAGTTTATAGATTTCTACACCGACCTCAAGTTAATACTATTACAATAACTAGGTTACAGTGAGATATTTAGTCAATTTAAAAGTATATAAGAATAAAAGCTACTAAGTTCACGTGAACCCATAAGAGGGTCTCTAGATCCTCCCTGCAAGTATAATCAAAATAAAAATCTCACCAAAGGCAGATGGAGCCTTTGTTCAATGGGTGTAACTAAATCCAAAATCATTTTGGCATGAAACATTAATAAAATGTTTGAAAAACTACTAGATTTTAAAATAAAATTAAACTATGAACTCATAATCTCAAAAGTACAATGAGTTCATAACCTTAGATACTGCTGAATATATCAAATTTAAAATCTTGGATCCGCCTCTAAATTTCACTAAGATAGCTATGAGGAAAGAAGAAATAGAAAGGGCTTGGGGCTTACCTCTTTAGGGACTTTAAGAGAGGTTGAGCTTGGAACTGATACTTTGAATTAATGTAGTAGCAAAGGATATTGCTTAAGTAGAAGGCTAAGGAAAACTATTTAGTTTCTAAAATGCTTGAGGCTGCATGTGGATAGGCTGTCTCTCAATCTTGTCTGTTCCTTTTTAAAAAGACTAGCCAGCTCATAACTGACCTTCATCTGAAGCAAAGTTTGTTGGCATCATTACTTTATTCTTCAAAAATAACTAAACTTGCTTATTATAACTCACCTTCTGAATGGTTTAACTTGTTTATTTTCTTTAAACTAAAGGAGAAAGTGGTGGTTTAAGTAGAAGGTTGCAGTCAACCAAAAATAGACTGATGGTTTGGCTTATACCAGTAGACAAAGCCACGGCAGCAAAATTGTTTTTGACTTCAACATTATCCAGTAACAGAGTTTTGGTTAGAAGTGATGATGTACTAGTACATTGTTACACCTCCCATTTTATTTCAAGTAGATTTTGGCTTATTGGCGGTGTATACCCTCGGTTCGGTAGTCCGCACCAGAGCTTTAATCATGAGATATTTTACGTTGTATGTGTACAGGAATATAAGTAGGCATCCTTGACATTACAGGGGAATTAGAAGTGAAACGAATCGAATCGGAGCAAAACGAATCAGTTCAGGAAACTGTTGAAACCAGTCAGCATCGACGGCCACGTCGACGAGCCGTCGACACGTCGACGAGCCATCGACTGGCACCGTCGACAGGGTTCTGAACTCAGACATCTCAGGTGGCGGTTCGACGGCCAGGTCGACGGACCATCGAGACGTCGACGACCGTCGACCCGCGGACCTGGAAGTTTCCAGCCCTGTCTATAAATATAAGAACCCACGTTTTATTTCATTATTTTCCACAAAAAGCAGATTCTATATCTCTCTAGAACCCTCCAAAAACCCTCCCTCTATTTTCACAACAATCTATACCAAAAAGCCAAGATCAGAGCCAAGAATTAAGAGATTCATATACTAGGAAGCCTACTAGGGTTTGTGGAGAGTGAGGATTCCTTTGGCATGCAAGTGGAGGATTCCATTCTAATGGAGTAGAGTGACTCAAGGCTTGTTCTCAAGTGCTTAAGGTGAGTTCTATGTTTATTTCCTATTATTGAGAGCATTGAGGGGTTGAAAGACTTGGATTATGGAAGAAAATAGAATATAGAGCTCAAAGGTGAAGGTAATAGTAATCTTAAATAGTAGTTGACATGAATCATGGCTCTTGATGTATTATGAATAGAATCTTGCTATAAATGATATTAAGAACATGAGAGAAACATAATAGGAGGACGAATGCAATATTGTATTATGACCATGGCTATGGATGCCCTTGAAATGGGAGTAGGAGAATTGAATGATGTATGGTTGATGAAGATTGTGGATTATGAGATTATGAATGTTCTTACAAATGTTTGGGAGTTGTTATATGGTATGGGGAAGGTTGTAGAAACTAAGGAGATGTTACCCAATTTTCATTAGCTTTAGTTCAAATATACTTATGTTATCGATTATCTAATTTTTGTACGAATTCCCTTGAAGGTAGAATCGCAATTTGGAGAGGCACGCGAGTGAACGATAGAGAGTTGAAGAGATACAAGGTATGTAAGGCTCATCCTTTCTTTTCTAAGGCATGATCCCGATGGCATGAATCCCCCTATCTCTCCATGACCTTCTTACATCCCATGAACTACGAGTCTATGTTATATAGAGCCTCTTATGAGATAAAAAGAATAAGAGATATATTATGAATACGATAAAGGTAATGATGAACCAAAGTCTAGAGATTCTAAAGCTTATGATACAATACACTCACGATGTTCATGCTATGAATACGATATGACATTTTACGAGGCTAATGACCATCATACGAGCCCTTGATGTTCATTGTTGCTAAACCCACCTTATGATGTCAATTCCTTCAAGGTGAGGTCTGATGATCATGAATACTCCATACAAAAATCGGGGGTTCTCGACCTTACGTCACCCCGATATAGTTTTATATTATCTTAGAGTTCGAGTGTATGTTTTATGAGATGTGTACGATGATGAGGTTACACCGTGCCTAGATGGCCGGACATGTCACCACTAACGCGGGCTGCTTACGGTCCCACCGTGCCTAGATGGCCGGACATGTCACCGCTAATGCGGGCTGCTTACGACACCACCGCGCCTCGAGGGCCGGACATGACCACCACTAGTGGGCGGCGTATGATGGTTACCCGGACGAGGGTTAACGATGAGGGTATATGTGATATGACTAAAACGCGCACACACTCTTAAAAGTTAAGCATGTTATATATTCATCTCATGTCTTATGATTTTTCTATTATGCTCATTTTATTCATGCCTTACATACTCAGTACAATGCTCGTACTGACGTCCCCTTTCTTTGGACGATGTGTTCATGCCCACAGGTAGACAGGGAGGTGATCCAGAGTCGTAGGAGCTATCAGCAGACTTTGAGGGCACTCCATTGTTTCGGAGGTGCCACTGATTACTATTTTGTATACATATATTTATATTTTGGGCACGACGGGGTCCTGTCCCGTCTTATGTCTAATACTCTAGTAGAGGCTCGTAGATACGTACGTGTGGGTTGTTGGTGCCCATGGCGATGTCAGTGTACATTTTTGTATATCATTTTTGGTAGCTGCACAGGCTTATGTATATCTATGTATAGCCTTGGGGTATTTATATATGTATGTGTTCAGATTGAGTATGATGACTAGAAATATGAACGGTGCTCGGTAGTTAGCTCAGGATACCCGTCACGGCCCCTAGTCGGGCCGTGACATACATATACCAGATCATAGAACTAATGAAAATGCTACAGAGAGAAGCATTTAGGACAAAAAGAAAGAATAAAATATTTTTAATAGCAAAATTATAGAATGAACTTATAATGCAAGATATACGTATAAAAACTGAAAAAATCAAATGTAAGCATCATATCATCATATCATATTTTATATTAACAGGGGAAGCCATAATAGTTAAAAGTTGAATTATCATTTTAACCTTCAAAGATAAATTACAAAAATATAAATCAATTTAGTAATATATAATTATTGAGTCTCTTCCACTATTCATATGAAATTTATGACTGCACAAAATAGGATGTACTATCCATATGAAATTATGAACACATTAAATCCACTGCAGAAGAATTGGAAATATCCTTTTGCATTCCCAACTTATAAAATCACAGCATGTTTGCTTTGGCTATAATGATTGTCCATAAATCCCTAATGTCTTTTCCACTCCTCATATGAAATTTATTAATGCATACAATAAGGTCTTTTTGCCACACTATTTTGGCCAAAATGGCCCAAATGGGGTAAATTCATATGACTATTTAGGTCAAATTTTCATCTTTTCTATCTTTTCTTCTCAAATTTTATCTTAATTTTAAAATTGTACAATAGAGGTTATGGTGATTTTTATATAAGTGTGGCCAAATTTGGGTCAAATTGGTGTGACAATTTAGCAACTCCCGCATGCATAATATACAATGTACTATCCGTATGAAATTATGAACACATTAAATCCATTGCAGAACGTGTCTATTATACTTTAGAATTGGAAATATCTTTTTGTATTCCCAACTATAAATTCACAGCATGTTTGCTTTGCTATAATGATTGTCCATAAATTCCTAACGCATACCTTGAAGGACAAGCTGTTGCCTCCGAGTGCTAATAAACTTATTTTTTCAGCTCTATTACCGAAAATTCTACTAGCTATCAAGTGATTCGTGTGTTGAGATTTATGTTGTCGAGAACACACTGTCTGTCCACCATGATGCGTCCAAAGCGCTATAGAAGATCTCACCGGCATCTAGAATCATTTTTTCCAGAAAGCACATCTTCAAGAAGCTAATTAATTGTGTGTGATGGGATATATAGCCCATATGAGGACTTGTGGCAGTAGAGAGCATCAGTACGGTTATGGAGTTGTATTTTTTAGGTAATTCACTCATTTATTTCCTTCCTCCTTTCGGTATACTCCTCCAATATTTTGTCTTTGCTTGTCTTTTGGTTCATATAATTGAAAAGCAACAAAGATTGTAAAAAATTATTGCCGCAACAATGTAAAAAGATGAATGAAGAATATATACTATGTAATAAAAGTTAGCCAAAAATTAATACATCTTTTGAATGATGATCATTCATAGATTAATATGCGACCACATTAACTTTTTTGTAGAGATTAATTTGATTTGATAGATTAAAGGGTTATATTATTGTTAGGGGTCACACGTGCAACGCACATGTCCAGTGATCATGACTAGTATACTAAAACAGTCATTCATTTTAATAACTTTTTCGTTTTTGTTCTTTTGATCATCCAAATGAAAAATCATTATAAAATAAGTATATCTAAGTATTAATCTTTAGTCCTACCCTCCACCATATATTAACTATTTCAGATTTTGATTTTTCCCTCTGCTCCACTGAAATGCCCAGCATTTGATCTTTCATTGTAACTTGTGCTTTTGTATCTAGTCACTGACAAAATGGCATTTCCGGATTTATTTTTCTTTATATGATCTTACCTTTTTTTTTGGTACATTTACGTTATATGATCTGAAGCTCACTTTTTGCGTAAATGTTTTTATGAGTTCTCTTAAAATATTTTTACACTACATTTTTCTTATTATTTTGAGATCATTAGTTGTAAATGATAACTTCATATTTATGAGTTTGATGGAAACGGAAATAAATGAAAAGAAGAAACACATCTTCTGAAGTTTCTTTACCAACTAATGAGGAAGAATGGATCATTGCTTTTTCTATATGAGGAAGAAGTTGGCAGCATGTTTGGAATAGGTATCGCTGTGTACAATATCTCTTAATTGATTGCTGAAATCATTTAAATAAATAAGAACAACCAAACACTTGAGAAAAAGAATTAATAGAATTCCTAGTTTATGAGAGTGTCATATCACCTTGGTCGTGATCAAACTTTATGTTTATTATATATATATGAATAGGTCATTGCTTTGTCTATGTGAGGGAGAGAAGAAGTTGATTGAATATCTGGAATGGCTATCCATTTGAATATCTCTAAGCTAGATTATCACGCATAAACAGGAACAAATCAATATAAGGTCTGAAACAATCGGTTCATAAAGTCCATACAAACTTCCGAAGTGTTGATCAGCACAAGTGACACAACAACGAACTCGTAATGCCCATGAAAAGTCCCAAAAGCTATCTCTTGTGTGTCTGCGTCACGTCTTCAATTGATGATATGTGAACCTCAAGTCAATTTCAGAAGTAAACATGTACACTGTAACTGATCACATAATTCTTCAATACGAAGCAAATGATGCTTTGTCATCAATTGTCACCTTACTCAAATGAATTTGCAATTGTTCATCTCAGTTATTCAACTTTCCAGTGTCATATCAGTGCTGATATAGAAGGACACTGAATCCCTAGCGGTGAATCAATGCCACAATGTTGGCAGAATGCCATGTGTGAAGTTTTTTGATGATTAACAAAGTAAAACTCGAAACAAGTAAACCAGCTTAAAGGCATGATTGAAAGCTGATCAAGAAATATGTAAGAAGAGCCATTGAATCAGCTTAGATAAAGAGTGTCAATGAAGAAGATGTTCCAAACAGTGATATGCAAGAAGCACATGATGGACAGAACAGGTCCACATACATGTTCCATTGCAAAGAAGCAGCAGAGACAAATGCAGACACATGACCACATATGATCAACATATGTGTGTCAATGCAAAGACTGAAGCAATGATCAGATATGAGAGTGAACCAATACATGATCAATAATGCAGAACAAAGGAGATGAAGGTGCAAGGCATGACTGAATCAGAGGACAGAGATCATGTGAATAAATGGTGAAGATGACTCAGATCTATTTTGTTCAAAGTAAAGAGAGTTGCAGACAATGCATATGAACCAGGTCTACAAACATGTTCCAACACAGAGCAAGAACATAATCAGAATCAAATAGTAAGATAAGGCTGAGGACATGATTTATTTAGGCAGTGAAAAAATCTCAATGAAGAAGAATACAGACACAGAGCGAAGAGCATGATGCATGAAATAGGTCTGTCAACATGTTCCATCATCTATCACAAAAGCAAGCTCAAGACAGAGTTACAAGAATGAACGAGAAGGGGATAACGAAACATATTTGTGAACATGTTACATCTCAGACAGAGCAGAGATTCAGAAGCAGACAAACCAGGTGGATGAAATAGGTTCGTGAACATGTTCTAGCGCAAGTCCTACAACAACTAGGATTTGCAGTTTTATGGTAAAGACTTGGCAGTCAGGTATGCATATTTCCTTGCCATATTTGTTGGGATTAGTAAGACTTCTACACGGACAAGAAGCGGACTTAACAAGGCAAGAATCCAAATACAACACAAAACCTAATATCTCATGGGTCTACTCGAAGAAGGTTTTGTGTTTGCCGACCTGTTGTGCACTCAATGTTATAAATATCCAAGTCTTACCAAGAAGAAGGTTTGCACACCCACAAAGAGAGATTTCAAAATATAGAGCAATTAAAAGATATATCTAGAATATTCAGAATTTAGGTGTGTGTCCCTAGTAAGAGAAGAAGATTGAAGAAGCTGCCAAATATAGTTTATGTTTTACAGTTCTTGAGTCTAGAAAACTTGTATTAGGTTGGGCTATCGAGTTGTACTTTGTCCGCTTTATTAGAAGCAGTCAATTAGTAATAAACGTTGTAATTTCAACTTCAAGTTGGAGGTCAACTTAAAGGCTGCTTGCTAGTTAGTGGTTGATTAGTGAGATAGGGATTAGAGGTTAGTTCCTAGGTTACAGAGTCTGTAACTTGAATTTGTAGAGGCTCACCATTATAGTAGAGTTTTGGGGAAAATCTATAGAGATGTAGGTCGTGGTTTTTATCGCCTTTGTGAGCCGGGTGGTTTCCACGTAAAAATCATTGTGTTCTTTACTTACCTGCTGTTTAAATTCTACAAGACGCTAGCATAGAATAGGTAGAGTAACGTGTTCCATGCTATAAGCGAAAATTGGATACAACATAGTATAAGAAGTAGGTTGTGCAACTTAACAAGTGGTATCAGAAAGGCTAAGACCTTAAGGTAAGATCATGATATGAGTTGCACCATCTACGGTACTTCGTGAAGATCAATTAACAGGCCACCATGTTACCGTGGAGAACACTTTGCACTGTGGAAAAACCACATGGAGACATATTTGATGGGAGTGGAGTATGATCTCTGGTTAATCACCACACGAGGCCCACTTGTTCTCACTGCAACTAGACCTGATGGATCAAGAAGAATTAAAACGGAAGAAGAATTCTCAGTTGAAGACTTTAGAATGGTGGAACCAAATGCTAAAGCAGTACACATTTTATATTGCGGTTTGGGGATTGAAGAGTACAGAAGAATAGCTAGATGATACTCAAGTGCTAAGGAAACTTGGGATTCCCTGATACAAGCTCATAAGCCTGAAGAAGATATATCTAACAATAGTAACCGTGCTAGAGAAGTTATTACGAATGAAGAGCAAAATATAAGGATAAAAAATTGCCCACCTAGGGGTCCTGGATGGAAAAAGGCCATGACAATTATGTGGAGTTAAAACTTTAATGAAGACACTGAGGATGAAGCTAATCACATGGCTCTTGTGGCTATTGGAGACTCCGAATCAGATATAGATGAAGACTCAGAGGTAAATGTTCTTGACCTGAAAGATAAACTGGACGTATTCTCAAAGAAAAGGTTCACCTCCTTAATGAGTACTTTAATTGATGAATTTCAAGATATGAGCACAAAAAGGGTTCAGCTTCCCAATGCCTACTCGAGCCTGAAGCACGAATCTATTGAGTTAGAGGCGAGTAATATAAAAGCTGAAAAGGAGATCAACTCACTTAAAAGAAGAGGTCAGTCAACGTGATACTTTGGTTAGGTATCTTAGGATAGAAATCCAGAAGCAAAAAGATATAACAACTGGAAAATCTGTAATAAGCGAGGAGCAACAAGAGGTGGAAGCTGAGTACAAAAGGATGAAAAATGAGGTGTATTCTGAGAGAGAGAAATCCAGAAAATTGTGCTTTGACTTAGAAAGAATGAGAAAAGATCTTGAAAGAGTCAATTGCTGGACACAATCATCCCAGATGCTCTCAAATCTTACATGTTAAAAACTTAATGCAATCACTAGTCCAGGGCACAACAAGGAACATGCAAGAAGGGAATCTACAGCAGGGGAATTATGCACATTTTGTGGTACTCTAGAAGCAAGTGCCCAGTGAGTATAAGGCATACAAAGAGGAACCTAAAGGCATCTGATAGAAAAGCTAAAATGGGGAACACAAATAGAACAGGGATAGAAAACAAGACCCCATATGTGCCTACAATATAGACAATGAGAAATAGGACTCATCCTGACAACCCAAGGAGAGGATCTGAGACTAACAAAAGAAATATCATATCTTTCAAGACAAATGAAATAGGAAACAGAAACAGGTCCCCTACATGCCTCCTTATAGGAGAAGAAGAGATATGACCTACCCTCTAAGACAAAAGAAAGAGCTCACATCAAGATATAGGAATATTAAGCCTCTCAAGACTAGTGATACAAGAAAAGGAAATTGGGGTCCTTATGTATTCTCAAGATGGCCAAGAAGAGATGCATTTTATCCTACTAGAAATAAGATTGGGATGAGGCCTGTTGATAGGATAATGTCTGTAAAACTGACTGTAACAGTAAAAGGAACAAGTCTTTTCATGAGATTTCAGTACAGACTAAGAAAATATCAAAGAAGTCTGCAACAGGGTAGGAAACTGATTCACTTGGGCTATGCCAGAATGGACGAATAAAGACTTGATTCATCCTTTTGTACAAGGAAAAGGACCCAAGCTAGTATGAGTTCCTAAAACTAAACTCCGATTACCTAGCAGTTGCAGTAAAAGGGACCAAGAACAAACAAAACTAACTCAAGGCTTCCTCAAGATACGAAGACGACTCACATAAAAGCTCTTTTCACTTGCAACATTTTGTAAAAGGGGAAATATGAATTAAACAGATGACAAGCAATAACAAGACATACTGGCACTCTGACAAGGGGAATATTTAAGTAATCATGCAGAGGAAATGGATTCATCAACACATTTGTCAACTTTTTATGGAAAGCACACTAACAGGGGGGGGGGGGGGAGGTTCAGCAACTATATGAGAGGAATCTCAAGGAAAGGCCTCATGAGTATTGCAGAAGAAACAGGTTGAGGAACCTGTTCGAAGAAATGGAAAAGAGATATCAGGGGAACATGTAATCAGAACAGGTCCAAACTCAAGGAAGCAGGCAATTGTCAAGTGACCTCAAAATGGAATATTCCTATGATGTCAGTAAAAAATTAAGCTGCTGACAGTTGATAAAGGGTTGAGATGAAAAATATGATTAAGGAATGATGATAATAGTCTTCCTAAAAAATTTGGCGAGAATTCTAGGTTCAAATAAACGGAGTACTTTAAAGTTGAAATCATAAAATATGTTACTAAGGATTGTACATTTGATTTTGTGGACATATGCTAATAGTTTCATGATCTCGAATTAGTTCTACAAAGGTATTCTGTCACAACAACTGGGCTAAATATCACGATTGCACATGGTTAATCATTATTACTTCATGTATGTATTCCTTCCCTTGCAATTAATTGTACATTTAGATCATGAAACAACTTGGATAACCTATTCTACCTACCCTATCAAAAACCTAGCCAACATTAAAAGAGCTTTGAGAAAAGAGAAAAAGAGTCATGATGACCCATCTTGAAAACGGCGGCAATCAAATCAATCTGCTTCCTAAAATGACTTTTCACCTCCTTTGTTCACACCACCTACCTTGTCTCCTTACCTTTACTTAAACCATTCAAAAATCCTCAAAATCTTATTCACTCAACTATCTCCTTCATCACAACACCAAATCTGAGAAAAGAGAAATGCCCTTCTCCTCCGATAACCCTAGGTTCACCATGTATTTCCATGACTCAACCAAACCCGACCTCACGCTTCATCGAAGTCATCAACCATCTATTTTCTCGTATACGAATGTACTCATCTGGAAAGAAAAAAGTGGAAAGAAAAATAGTTGGAGCTTATAGAAAGGGGAAAATTTCTAAAGAACCTAAAACAGCTCCAAGAAATTGAGTTGCTGGACATTACAAGTTCAATCCAAGCTAATATTGGAGGCCTATTGGGAAAACAAGTGAAGGAGGTATAAGGGTTCGTGGAAAAAATAAGGAAGGAGAAAACAAAGAAGAACCCTCCACTAAATGGAAAAGAAAAAAATCGGAATAAGATGGTGGTTATTGAAGGAGCTAGCCGATAAAAATAGATGCCTTCTTTCTTTTTCAAAGACAATTCCATCATCTCACCTTAGGATTATTCAGTAACTATACTTAGAATGTAGGATCTTGTTACACCTCGGAAATTTCCCCGTGAACGTACAACGGGTAGACCAACGAAGTGTATGAGTGTGTGATGTTTACTAAGTAGGGAATGACTATTTTATGAATTTTGGAAATGAGAAAGTAACAGATTTGCACTTCGACCCAGTGGGTCGTAAAATAGAATACGACCCGTAAAGTGGTTTACGGACCGTAAACTGCTATCGTCCTTCAACCTTCCAAAAACTTCAAACTTTCTGCCAAATGACGAAATGGTTAAATACGACCTAGAATACGGACCGTAAATTAAAATACGGCCCGTAAAATGTGACCGTAAACCACCATGACTCCAGCAAACCTTTCTGTTTCTGATATGCTTAAATACGGTCGTGAAGGACGGACCGTAAACCAGTATACGGCCCGTAAACTAGGTTTACGGCCACTGTACACCCCGACTACTGTTCATAAAAAAAAAATCAGATTTTGTGATTAATATAAGGGACCCTTCTCATTCATTTTATTTCATTTCTCATCTTCACAATTCAAGAACTCTCTAGAATATTCCAAAACACTTCATCCACAAGAATTCAAGAGAACTAAAGGAAAATCAAGGTCAATAACATCAAATCCATGAAATCAAGTGTAAGGATCACATCAAAGTTCATCTACACCAAGAAATTGCAAAGGAAGTGAAATAGGGTTTTTGGTATAGAAGGGTATTGCTACTCAAGACTCGTTCCACAACATCTAAGGTAAGTTTGATGACCTTCTCATGATGATTGAAGTATTAAAACGTTGAAACACTTGGATTATGGAAGAGTATAGTAAATGGGTCATAAAATGTGAATAGTGCCATAATTGAATGATAGTTGGATTGAATTATGAATGATTGATGTGTTGTGAGTATAAAGATGTTATAAATGAAGTGTAGACCATGAAATGGGTGTGATATATAAGAAAATGTGATGATGAGCAAAAACCCATAAATGTAGAGAAATTGGAGAAAAATGGTGGGATGTGGTAGATGTAGATAAATGACAATTGTTGATACGATATTGTGAGTGTTGTTATGAATGTTTGGTAGTTGATATAGAATATGGAAAAGTAGTATAACCAAATGAAGTGCCGCCCAATTTTCCCTAGAAATAGTGGCGCGTTCTTATAGTCGATTAACTAAGGAAAATGCGAATTCTCTTGTGAAGGTAGAAACGCAATATCGAAGGAGAACAAGCGAACGATAGCTTAGTTAAACGTCAAAGGTATGTGAGGCTAGTCCCTTCTTTCTAATGGCATGAATCTTCTAGCATGATTTTCCTTCCTCTTCATGAGTTCCTATATTCCGGAAAGCTAAAAGCTTATATCTATGAGTGGTAATATAAGATAAGAGATATGATATGATGATATTAGAATGGCATGATGTTATTTATTGCTAACACTCACCTTATATGTTAGTTCCTTCAAGGTGAGGCAGGATGTCGATAATTGCTCCATAATGAAATCGGGGAATCACGACCTTACGTCACCCCGATAAAGTAAAGTTGTTCATAAGCCTTATGCATGTATTGTGATAAGTATGTTACGATGAGCATATTATAATGAGTATGTATGATGATGATATAACACCGTGCCTAGCCGGCCGGGCAGTCACCGCTAAGGCGGGCAGCTATACGATACACCATGGTTAAATGGCATGGGCAGACACCACTAGTGGGCGGCATGAGATGATACCCCAGACGCGGAAGGCCTGGACGCAGGCTAATGTTATGATTAACACACCGATACGATATGGACGGGCAGCTTATACATTATGCATACATGATATAATGACGAGTATGAGTAAGACAGTATGGCTTAATTCTGTTATACATGACAGCTAGATATAGATGTTCCATATTGATATTTCCTTTATGTCATTGTTCTATTTCCTTGTTTATGCCTCTCATACTCAGTACAATATTCGTATTGACATCCGTTTTCTTTGGACGTTGTGATCATGCCCACAGGTAGACAGGGAGGAGAGCTCGACCCAGACCAGCAGTAGCTGTTAGCCGATTGGAAGCACTCATTTGTTCGGAGGTGCTTATGACGATTCTTTTGTGTATATTCATGTATATGTATCTTTGGCATGACGGGGTCTTGTCCCGTCCTTATGCTTAGCACTCTAGTAGAGGCTCGTAGATGTGCAGTGTGGGTTAGATGGTCTCATGAGATGCTAGTATATGTATATATTATTTTGATGGCCGAGAGGCAAATGTATTTAAAAAGTATTTATGTTTCCATATAAAAATGATTTTCCTACAATTGGAGTATAAAGATGATAAAAGACCATTAAATGAGCAAGATGAGTAGTAGCACGAGTGGTGCTCGGTGGCTAGCCCCGGGTACCCGTCACGGCCCTAGCTGGGTCGTGACAGATCTACCCTGGTCACAGTCCCTAGCAAAGCGACCAGGTTCTTTAAAGCGTTTCCTCAAAAAAAAAATTGTATCCTAGTTTATCTAAGTTCTAAGTTTCGAAATTGATCTCTCTGTACAGTTGCAACCAAGAGACTCGAATTGTACTTTATGAAGTGTAATGAAAAACATTTGCTTATCATATGAAATCATTCCTTATTTGTGTGGCTTGAACATCTTTAATATGAACTTAATTGAGAAAATGATTCTGTTAAATTGTGCATATGTGGCAGCCCCTATGGCCTTGAGGTTGATACTGAAAGTTGCTTATGATTCTGTTCTGAGATGAACCTTTTTAATGATACCAAAAGGGGAAAGATTAATTAACTGTGTGCATATATGATTTTTGACTCATGTTAAACTGGTTTACCTTAAGAAAATCGGAATATGAGATGACTGGAACAGGTTACACAGTTGACTAAAAGACAGGTGTTTATCATCATCAAAAAGGGGGAATTTGTTGGCAGAATGCCATGTGTAAAGTTTTTTTATGATTGACAAAGTAAAAACTTGAAACAAGTAAACCATCTTAAAGGCATGATTGAAAGCTGAACTAAAGTTGATCAAGAAATATGTAAGAAGAGCCAGTGAATCATCTTAGACAAAGAGTGTCAATGAAGAAGAAGCTCCAAACACAATGATATGCAAAAAGCACAGGATGGACAAAACATATCCGCAGACATGTTCCATTGCAAAGAAGCAGCAGAGACAAATGCAGACACATGAACACATATGATCAACATATGTGTGTCAATGCAAAGACCAGAGCAATGATCAGAAATGAGAGTGAACCAACACATGATCAATCACAAGAAAAATGCAAAACAAAAAAGATGAAGGTGCAAGGCATGACTGAATTAGAGGACAAAGATCGTGAGGATAAATGGAGAAGATGACTTAGATATATTTTGTTCAAAGTAAAGAGAGTTGCAGACAAAGAATATGAACCTGGTATAAAAACATGTTCCAACACAGATCAATAATATAATCAGAGTCAAAGAGTAAGACAAGGCTGAGGAAATGATTTATTGTAACGACCCATTGGGCCGTTATAATAATTTCTTCGAGTTTCGCATCCCAAAATGTCTTTGATCAGTGCAAGCTTAGTCACGCGGGAAAATTATTCTATTTCAATTAATCTGGAACCATATTGGAAAGAATTAAAACCGTAAAGGGCTACTGGGCCCAATGATGCGCCATAGCGGGCTAAAGGACAGCCATGGCGTGGCTGCTATAGCTGCCTTCTCAACTGCTATAGCGATTTGTCATTTTCCCAGAGATCACCACAGTGGCCTCCTTCTCCGCCATAGTGCGACCGCTGCGGCGAATATACAGTCCGCTACGGTGGACATCGCAGATTTTACCTAGTACTTAGATTCAATTTCGGGACTTGACCCTATTTTTCTCAAAACCCTAAATCTTAGCTGCCACCTGAGCCATTTGGAGAGCTAATCTCATGGTTTCTTGGAGAAGGTAACCCCTCTATCTCATTTACTTCATCTTCCTTTCCATTTAATGATTCCATTTACAAAATGTTCATCTTCTAAAGCTAATAAAAATGTAAGTTCCTAAATATTCAAGTCTAGGTTGATAAAATGGATTTCTAAGCTTAAACCCTGGTCATTCTTGAAAGAATCCTTCAAAGCCTTACTCTAGCAAGATTAAACAACCTCTATGTTCTAATCATTCCTCCATTTTGTAAATGGGTTTCAACTTTAGTTCTTGAAATTGGGATTTTATAAGGGGAAGAATATTAATTATGACTTAGGTGACTTAGTTAACAATGAGACCCTGATTATTAGATCATGAAAACTTAGGAAATCTAGTTGAGAATAAAGTCCAATCCTTCCTCTACAAACCCGAAACTTGAATAAAATTCCTAGATTATTAACCCGTGTTATTTTGGATTCCTTGACATTCCAAGGCCCTCTGTTGTGGGTCACCATTAAGAAATATGAATTTGAAGATCAACGGGATGTTCATGGCATCTGTTTGGCCTCGAGATAGGTTACGGCTTGCTTGTGTGGACTCCGGTTAGTATTTCATAACTATGCAATAAAGAGTAATGGACAAAGCATGCCTAGGTCTTCAGACAAGAAGCTGGGATGGTTATTCTAGGTTGGTAATTGTGGTTAAGATTGTAGTTAAATTAGGAAGCATCATGTACACCTTCAGGTATGAAGTTGGGGTGAAATTCTTAGGTTAGTACTGTTGATTGTGGCTTGTTGCCTTGTTATGTTATATGTGATTTTGTGGTCATATGTGTTCGGGCTTGTGGCCTGTTAATCTCTAGGAATCATGCTTAGCGATTAATATAGGATTTAGAGGATTCTATGCATTATGGGAGACTAGTTGGAAGGAAAGGAAAGTTATGACATTGATGTGGATGTTGTTGTTGTTGTGATATATGTCCATGTGTGGCACGAGTATTCATTCACCCATGCTATCATTGTTATCATGCACTCACTCATTGATTCTTATACATATATTAGATCGCGTTGCACATACCGCAACACTGACTTGGACTAGGTTGCACGTTCCACAACACTGACTTAGACGGGTTTCACATCCTGCAACACTGACTATTGGATCGGGTTGTATGCCATAACAGGTACATGGATTTAGCGGTCCTTCATGGGTCATGCCTGTCGGAGCGTAGACATTGTCCGCCCGAAGCGTGTGTGTATCATTGCATCTCATATGCATTTGCATTCATATCATATTCACATATTGTTGGTTTGGTTAATATTGATATGTTGGAGACATTCTGAGCTGGTAATAGTTATTGTAGTTCTGTTTCGGATTTATGAGTACTTGAGGTAAGATCTTGGAATTGGTACTGACTTGTGCATATATTGGACTGTATCAGCTATTTGGTGACTATTCTAGCTTGTTAACGGTTTTGGAACGATAGACTGAACTTGGAAATTTGACTTAGGGTTGCATTTGGGATGGTGTGGGAATTGTGACTTGAAGTGTACCCTAGTTCGGCATAGTGATTGATTGGGTGTGATGGTGTAGATAGAAATATATCTAGAAGAATTAGTAGCAGGTGAAGGGGAGTTGAGTTGTGCATCCAATGGGTGAGGGTAGTTGTTGCTTAGCGTTGATTTTTTGGTGTAAGTCGAAGTAGTGCCTTGAGTGTTAGATCGCGACGAGGCCTTTTCTTGGCTGGGGTCCGTTTGTGCTAAAACTTGCCTTACTATGGTTAGAATGGGTAGATTTTCCTTAAGGAGTGTGGGTGTAATAGTATGATGTTAGGGTTGATTTAGTTGGTTGCTTCTCGTGGTTTAGGAGATGGTGGAGTTTCCCTTTTCCTTTTTCTACTTTGATTAATTGCTTATTTGTCTAACTTGTTGCCTACCATACTTATCCATTGTTATTTATGACTGTTATGATTTCCTAATCATTGTCAGCCTATGATACTTACCAATATGAGTGTTGTACTGATACTACACTTGCTACACCCTTTTTGGGTGTAGATCTGTTTCAGGTTCAATTCGTGGAATTCTAGCCCGCGGATTGGTCAGGACTATCTTCAAGACTCTGTTATCTCATTCCAATAGGGTTGTTACAATTACTTTTGTTTATTGAATTTAAAAATTCAGTTCTAGTCAAGTCTTAGAAGCCTTGTACTAGTCCAAAACAGATTTTGGGAAATATTTGTAAAGTCTTGTATACATTTTTATATTTTATTAATGGGAATTGTTTTATCGATTAACTTGTTTATATTTTTCCTTAAATATGTGATTTAGGAAGGAAAGGGTTCGCCTACTAGATGGGAATAAGTAGGTGCCCGCACGGACCCAATTTTGGGTCGTAACACTTATTCAGGCAATTAATAAATCTCAATGAAGAAGAATACAGACACAGAGCGAAGAGCATCATGTATGAAATAGGTCTATCAACATGTTCCATCATCCATCACAAAAGCAAGCTGAAGATAGAGTTGCAGGAATGAACGAGAAGGGGATCATGAAACAGGTTTGTGAACATGTTCCATCTCAGATAGAGCAAAGATTCAGAGGCAGACGAACCAGGTGGATGAAATAGGTTCATGAACATGTTCCAGTGCAAGTTTGATAACTACTAGGATTTGCAGTTTTATGGTAACGACTTGGCGGTCAAGTATGCAGATTCCTTGCCATATTTGTTGGGATTGGTAAGAATTCTACACGGACAAGAAACGGACTCAACAAGGCAAGAATCTAAATACAACACAAACCCTAATATCTCATGGGCCTACTCGAAGAAGGTTTTGTGTTTGCGGACCTACTGTGCACTCAATGTTATAAATATTCAAGTCTTACCAAGAAGAAGGTTTGCACACCCACAAAGAGAGATTTCAGAATATTGATCGATCAAGAGATATATGAAGAATGTTCAGAATCTAGGCGTGTGTTCCTAGTAAGAGAAGAAGATTGAAGAAGCTGTCTAATAGAGTTTATGTTTTGCAGTTCTTGAGTCTAGAAAACTTGTATCAGGTTGGGCTATCGAGTTGTACTTTATCCGCCCTATTACAAGCAGTTCGTTAGTACAAAATGTTGAAAATTCAACTTCAAGTTGGAGGTCAACTTGAAGATTGCTTCCTAGTCAAAGGTTGATTAATGAGATAGGGATTAGAGGTTAGTTCCTAGGTTACAGAGTCTGTAAATTGAATTTATAAAGGTGCACCGTTGTATTTTAGTTTTGGGGAAAATCATACCGAGGTGTAAATCATGATTTTTATCGCCTTTGTGAGCCAGGTGGTTTCCACATAAAAATTATTGTGTTCTTTATTTACCTGTTGTTTATATTCTGCAAGACGCTAGCATCGAACTGGTAGAGTAATGTGTTCCATCCTATAAGTGAAGATATGGCATAGGATAGGAAGTAGGTTGTGCAGCTTTACACACATTTACTTCCAAAGCAAATGAAACATTTGTATATCCTCAAGTAATTCATCTTGAAACTTGATAATCATTAGAACCGTTCTGAGAGTCGATGTTCAACAATTAACTTTTAAATCTTTTTTTTTTCAAATGAACACATTAAACCCTTGCATCATTATTAAGCATATTTTAAAAATATACATGTAAGAGTCATTCATAAAGTCATGTAAGTCCCTGTATGAAAAATAAACCCAACCCACTATGTATATGAGCCTCTATAATCTAATGAATGAAATACTGCATTGGAACATGGCTTCTCAAATATAAAAAATAAAATAGTAGATAGTGATGGAACAAAGCAGAAAATGCTAAAGGCAGAATTTTTACCTGTCTTGATTCCCACTTATCACCTTTAATAAGAAAAATAATACTTAGAAGAGCCCTTTTTATATAAAGAGAATCACTTCTGGCTGCAGCAAAACTCCCATTAATAACTTTCCATAGTTCCTCGCTAACAAAACAGGATTTTGTACAAGTCATCCATACCTTGTAATTGGATTAGTTCATTAATCACATGTCCAGTCCATTAGCTAGATCACTCAAATCTCTTCAAAAAACCAACTGAATTTAATTTTGAAACAAAATATTTAGAAGCCAACATGTGGCTCTGATACCATGTAGAGAATAGTAGAAGAGAAATTGGAAGCCTTCAGCTATCACAAGATCATTAACTAAAGCTTGAAGATTCAACTAAAAAAGAGAAAACTTTAAAAGGAATAGAAAGATTTTAGATAGGAACACTTTATTGGAAGAAATTCTTTCTTGAATTTGGTTTGATGACAAATGTAACAGCCTGTTTGATCGTTATAGCACTTTTGACCCATTTACCCCCGTTGACCTTTCCCTGAGCCCTATTTGTACGATTTTGACCTGCGGGGATGGGTAGTATGGTTTCCGAGTTGATCAGACAAGATTTATGATGCCTTTTGTGAAATAGAGCCTCAAAGTGAAAACGTTTGACCAATAATTAACTTTTGAGTAAACGGATCTTTTTCAAAAATTTGTCGATTCTGAGATATACGGATGATGGATTGTGACTTGGTTGGATGTTCGGTTCGATTCCCAAGGAACTTCGGAGCGTTTCGATTTATTGATTAGGAAGTTAGCATTTGGCCATTGGGTGTTGACCCGGTCAAATAGACTTCCGTTTGGAATTCCGAGACCGCGAGTGAGTCCGTAACATGTTTTTATGTATGAATGCATGTCTGGTTTGTATCTGTGATATCTCGGGTGATTGTCGGATTTTGATATTGAGTTAGTGAAAAACCAAGGGAATTCTAGTGTCTGGTGTCCGTTGTAGCGGCTCCAGATGTGCCGTAGTGGACTCTCCACAACGAGGGCCTGGTCCGCTATGGCAAGGGGAAGGGAATTGTGGTCAGTCGCCACAGTGGCTGGCAATCCGCTATGGTGGACTCGTGACAGCGAAGGGTGGGCCGCTATGGCAGGCTAGCTATAGCAAACGTCCTACCGCTGCAGCGAATGAAAGGACTAGAATCCAATTTATTGCCTAGTTGAAACCCTTCATTTCCTTTCACTTTATTTATTATTTCAAAGCATCTTTTGAGGCGATTTGAAGGAGTTGTTGGCTGATTTTGCTTGTGGGTAAGTTCCCTAACCTAGAATTCATTCCTTTACCTTTCCTAAGCTTGAATCCATGCTAGAATTTCTATAGAACTTAAGAGGAAAGATGAGTTGTGATGTCTATTTCATTATTTCAGTTTAAGTCTTTCTAAATGAGAATTGTTGGTGGATTTGACTAATCTATGTATGGAATTTGATGATTTAGTAACTAATAGGATTGAATCTTCAATTAGTATGTGATGGTGCAACCACCGAGGTTATGCAAGTGCAATGATGACATTTCCAGTATTTATTGGAAATCTACTTTATGTTGGTGAAATTGAAGGTTGGAAAGTTAGGGTTTATACCCAAATTGGGATTTTGACTTGAATGATGAAATTGCCCTATTCTTGAGTTAATCTAGCAATTGAATAGTAGAATTGAACTTCTAGGTTGGTATTATTGTTTGATTGTGGCTTGTTGCCTTGTTGTGATCTATTGGCTTGTTGCCACGTGTGGGATACTAGACTTGATGCTGAGTTGCCTTATCATGATTGTGAACACATATCTCTCATTTATTGGGTTTTGTCTTGTAAAGAGGAAGGATGTGATTTATTTGTGATATTGTGATATGTGTCCATGTGTGGCACGATTAGTATTGATAGATTCTCATTGGCATTGATATCGTTCATGCATTCATACTCATATATTTGGATCGGGTTGCACGTTCTGCAACATATATTGGACCGGTTTGCATGTTTCACAGACCGGAGCGTGTGTGTATCATTGCATTGCATATGCATTCATCATTATCATCTTTTGCATCTATTGATCGGATTCGTGGGTTTTACTTGTGTTCGTGATCATTCTAAGGAATTGTGGGAAACTTAGCAGACTTGTGTTTATATTGTTGACACCTAAGTTTTGACCTCCCATAATTTATTTTAATTACCCAGAGTCCTTGAATATTAAACAGAGTGAAATATGTATTTTTAGAAGTCAAAATGATTTTATAAAATGATTTAGATAATATTTTACCATTCTTATTTGGTAAAACAATTTCTGTAATGGTATAAATCATTTGGAAATTAATTTACGTATTTCTGCAACAATTATGATATATTTGCTAAATTTGATCAAGGAAATAGTTTAAAACAATTATTTATTTAATTTTTTGAATTATCAGAAATCAATTGGCAAATATTTTACCCTGTTTAAATCAAGGAATCTGATTAATTAAATGAATTAATCATTTTACCCTTCAATTCTAAATTTGGCATTTATCATATTTAATTGGGTATTTAATTATGGTTAATTCCATAAATTGCTTGTTATGAGACTAGTAGTGGCTACAATTGGAATGATCAATTATTATAAATTTTGGCCTTAATTGAAAATCAATTCTATGTTTTAAGCCAATTATGGCCATTATTGCAAAAACTAGCCCTTAATTGTTTAATTAAGTTTAATTTTGGCCATGATTGAAACAACCAAACTCATGGTTGAAGTTGAATTAGTTCATTAATGCAAAATTAACTTTAAATTTGTTTAATTAAGTCGAATATGGCCATAATTGAGGCTACGTTTACAATTTAAGTTTCATTGGATTAATTAATCATAATTACTAATGGCTTAGTTGGTTGATTAATTATGTTTTAACCACATTTGGGGGATTATAATTGATATATATATATATATATATATATATATATATATATATATATTGAGAGAGAGAGAGAGAGAGAGAGAGAGAGAGAGAGAGAGAGAGAGAGTTTTGCTAACCTACAACATGAAGGTTGTAGGTTAGCAATGTGCTCACTTTTTAATTTCTTAAAATACCCTTATTATTTGCTGCCAACCCATTAAATTTAAGGACAATTTTGTCTTTCCGCTCAAATTCCCAAATTTCTTTTCCTTATTCCCCTACATTTTGCTTTCAGATTGAAACTCCTATCGATACCCAACCCCAAATTTCTTCAACTACATCTCCTCGAAACCAATTAGGACCCAACAGATTTTGCATGCTTTTTACCTAATAGCTTCATCTCTGTGTATTTGAGCACATTAGATGCTCATTATGTTCATTTTGGTTGGTTTATTTTTTTATATGGTCATTAGATTTATGATGTAATCTCTTTGTCAGGTTGTTCTTTGATTTATTCGTACCAAACAATTAGTCTATCTGATTTTATCCAAGAAATTGTTCTTCGCTTCTATGGGTAGAATAAGAAGAGGAGGGAGGTGAAGGGTTATGACAGCAAAGAGTTTAAGATGCTTAGTTTTTCATGTTAATGGTGAAAATTTGATGAATATTCCAAAGAAATCCTTAAATTTAATATGGTGGCAACAAATAATGAGGGAATTGATTCTAAACCAAATTCTAGACGGAGTTTTCACAGAAGTTCTAATGGAGGTCAAATATGGGTTAATATTAGCATTTTTCTTGCATCTCAAAATTTAATTTCTGATTTTTCAATTTATTTAATCTTCTAGCATTGAATTGTGAAAGATTTAATAATTGGTTTATATAGAGAAATGAACAAATCAGCAACGGAGGAAGAAATTTTGGTGTGAAGTTGAATCTGGTAGAAGAAAATAAAATTAAAACGGAGAGGAAGAAGAGAAACAGAATTGGGTATAGATGGTGTAAAGACAAAAAGGCCACTTATATGCACATATTCTTCATTTGATATTAGGGACATTTAAGAAAATCAAAAGATGGGTACATTGCTATTCTACAACCTTAATGTTGCAGGTTAGCAAAACCCATATATATACAAGCCCCATTTATTTCCTCTGGAAATTGGACCGAGCCCAGTCCAAAATCGGACTGACCCATCCCAACACAACATAAAAAGGGGCAAAGTCCCTATACTCCCTCATTTTATCCCTTAGCCAAACCAAATGATCCCTTAAACATATTATCCTCTCCCCCTTCCCAAAACCCTAGCCGCCTCCACCATATCCTCTCGCTCTCCTCATCAGCTAAGCCAAAAATGGCAACGGATTAGACAAGCGTGGCTTTTAACAGGTTGGTTCAAACAATTTGAGTAAAGCATTAAATTCTTACCCACTTTCCACCGCAATTCAACCACAAACACGGTATAATCCTTTCCCTTTCTCTATTTATTTGCTTTTTCTAATTATTAAATGGTCAAAACTCTGTAAATCCTTATTGTACTTGTTTGAATTCGTGGATTTTGATTGGTTCACAATGAATTAAATGGATTGACCACTTTTGGGTCAAATCTGGCCCTTGATATGTTTATTTGACCTAATCTCAGCCTTTGATTGTTGTGTGAGAACCAATTCTCAAAAATTGGTATTGTCCCACATCCAAATCGAATTAGGGTTTGGGATTTTAGGGGTTTCTATATAAAGGACCCCAAGCTACATTGTTTGACATTTTTTACATCTTACAAATTGAAATATTTGCTTGCATACTCAAAATATCTAAGTTTTTGAGCATTTTATTGCTAAAACTTTAAGAGTTCAAGTTTAGTCTAAATTTTAAGTATTTTTCTGTTCTTGTGTGAGTTCGTGGCTGTGTATTTGGGGTTTTGAGGAGCACAAAGAGGTCTCCAAGTTCAAATCTCGATCAAAGGCTGCACACGAGAAAGGTAATCTTCTTTCCCTTTTAATTTTTGTCATTCTTATCCTGCTTAGGTATAATTTATGTGTTAGTTATGTGCAGTTTAGTTTAGTTTGATTAAGCTTATTTTATATGTTGTTTAGTTAAATAGGTTGATTAGATTGGTTATTATGTAAGCATGATTTAGGTGTTATCAGTCTTAAATCTTGTTGTTAAGTATATGTTTAGACTAATTTCTGCCTATTACTTTCCTAAGCATATGATATAATCCTGTTTATGATCTTGTTAGTTCATTTATTATGTTAGATGAAGTCCTATAGCCTGATTAAATGAGATAATGACACTGTAAAAGGACTAGTATGTTAAGGTTAAGTGTCCAAGCCTGTTTGAATCATGTTATCTGTCTTAAGCTAATCATGTTCAAAGTGTTTAAACACCACTTATTTAGTTTGAATCTCATCTGATTAGGGTCTCATAAGGACCATTATCATGCATATTTTGTTTACTTCTATATATTGTTAGAAGAATGATGTCAATCCTTGTATGTTCTCTAAAACTTGGGTTTGTTGGTTCACTGCTATGACATCTGATGAGTGTTATGTTCAGTTATGACCTAAAAGTCTGCTAATCATGCTAATATTGTTAAAATTTACTATGATTGGTCACCCGATTAACTGTTTATGTCAAAAATGGATTAATGTGTGTTGGACTTGATTAATATGGTTAAATATACATTAGACAGTGCATAAGCTTTCCTGTTTGACACCATGATTAGTGTACTCAACTCTTTGTCTGGTTTTAACTAGTATGTGAATTGATTTTGACTGCCTGAGACATGTCTGTCCTGTTTAAGTTAAGTTTAGAGTCATTTGAGACCTAGGTATTTGATGTATTAGAATGGTTTCTCTGTGGTGTGTTGCTTGAGTCAAGTACTGTTTTCAAAATGTGTTATTGGTGGTAAAATAGAACCCTTATGTCTACTGGACTTGAAATTGTATCCATTGAAGCTAGAAATGACATTTACTTTACTTAATAGAGGAACCAGACCATTTGTATGCTCCCTTAATGAACTCTATTTCAAATATGAGGCCTATGTCATTTGGTTTGTTGTTGGTAGTATCACAAGTCTCAGAATGTGTTTTAAAGGGACAAAAAGGATTTTGAATTTAACTTCAACATCTGTGAACCTGTACCAATGCTCTATTGAGTCTTGTAATGTTGTTTAAGTACCTTGTAGACAAAACTTTCCAATTGTGTGCTATGTGATCATTTCTTATTAAATTTGTACCTGATTAGGCTCACTTAAGAAGATTCTGGAATTAGATGGGTATATGCCCTTGTATGATGTTTATTTGGACTTGTAAGAATGTTGAGATTGCTATGTCTAGCTAATCTGTTAGAAAGGAAAATGCCAAAAGCATGTTTGTATGATCAAATGTTATGTCTGCTGTCTGTTTGATTTACACTTATGCTCCAAAATGCTCATATCTGTTAGCTAGGATACTGCATATTTGTATCCCTCCCTGCATGACTATTAAATAGGACTGAACACGAGTAGTGAAGTGTGTATGAAGTTTGGAGTATTGACATGTGAATTCGGGTATTGAAGAGTCTAAATTAAGAGAGGATGTCAATTAAGGTATGGTTGAATATGAGTGTGACTTACCTAGGACCAAAGAAGAAGCGAAGAGGACTTTGAGTTTCTAGCTAACTCAGTCCAATTCCTCTATCCTAAGTTGCTGGGGTTCCCTCATAGGAATCCATGTCCTGTGGGACCCTTTGAGTGGTAAAAAATAACTAGAAATCTGTGTATATCATGTATACTGTTGGTGATTGTCTTGTATATTATCCCCTTCTTGATTTTGCTTAACTGCATCTGAGTGAAACCTCAACCATTTGAGGTCTTAGCATGTTTCTTTTGTTGTTTCCTCATTGTATGATTGATGCTTTGTGGTATATCAATGGGATATACTCAGATATACAAAGTATATTCAATCTTACATACACTCAAGTGTGTGTGTATATATATATATATATATATATATTCAATCTTATATACACTCAAGTGTATATGAGTTGGTATATTCAATATATCTGAAGTATATCATCCTAATAGTGTAAACTGTTGTTAGGTATGTTCAGTCTTCGGGCTTATTTCTTTCTTTCTGCCTGATTGGGCCTCTATTTATATGTTAAAGTTGACTTATATTTAGCCCAGCCTATTTGGTTAGGTTATGTGACCTGTTCGGCCTAAATTCTCCTTTATTGTTATTTATTTAGTTTGGGCCTGAAAGTTCTTCTTAAATTTGCTTCTACTTCCTCTGAATTACGTATCTGCTTGGCTTGTGTCTTAGTTTATTTTATGAGGTATCCACACTTTAGTTTTAAAACACTTAGAAATATACTAATCCTTATCCTTTTCATGTGTACGTGATTCCACCTCGGGCCACTTGAGCCAACTGTCCGTGCATTAAACCCAGTTGGGCCAGAGGCCCAACATTTATTTGTTGATCAAGTTCGTATGAATATAAGAAAGAGAAGCTATTATATGAACGCCCAATCATGGGTGAAAATGGTGAAGACCCAACTATGGGTGAAAATGGTGACTGGTGGGCTTAGGTAGGCCCACCAGCCTAACTCCCTTTTTATTTGATTCATTATGTGCAAAGATGTAAACCCATGTGGATGTAGAACTTAGGAAAACGCTTAGTATCCTAGGAAAGTCGAACCCAATTTTTTTTTTAAAAAAAACACGGTTAACTATCAATTTTGCATATAATTGGCGCTTAATGAATTTTCTAAGCCTAAAAATGGTTCAACGATTTGTTTATGTGAAACGGCTCTTAAAGATTGCTAAGTATAAATATCGGGCCTTTCCGCCCTTTTGTGACCAAATGGGTAATAACAAATAATTTTAGGCCTTAGTCCGCTGTTAGTCATTTATAGGATTTGAAAACAATAAAAATTTCTCCAGTTTTGTTAGTATTATGATAAAATTGGATCAGAAGGAAAATGACTCGAAAAAATTGATTTGGACAACAAGATTATTTTGAATAAATACCTTAATTTGCTTTTGAGACCAAAATCTGGAAACGGGTGTTGGAATCTTTAAGACCAATTCTGGACTTGGAAAATTTTGAGAAAAACTTTGAGATTGCTTTGGGGCTGAAAGCGCAGAACCCGTGGACTGAAATGAAACAAGAGGAAATTCTTTGGGCCGAGTTTGAGAAATCATGGCATCTGAGCTGGAACACTTTGACCTTATGAGCTTCAATGATAAAATTGGACTTAAATAAAATACTTATATTTTTTGTATGTATATATGTATAAAATCGGAGATATACTGCATATTTTCATATATTATATGTATAAAACCTGTAAGTACTAAACCCATTTTATTAGGACTAAAATAATAGTGACTCTACTCGGGAGAAATCCCGGGTGTGTCTTAGTCCATAAATAAAGTGAGTTGACCACTTACGCGGATTTTTAAACCCGAACCCCTTTTTTCTAAGGGGACTTTTTGCCAAATTCTTTCTTGAGTTTATGATAAAGAAATAAATGACATTTTGCGGAAAACTAAACACTTTTAAGCAAATAATTACAATAATCACACATTAAAAATTGTAGGTCAACCGTATTCTACGAATCCTTATAATAGGGTGCCTAAAACCTTCCCTAGGGGATCATCAGAACCCTTACCTTGAACTCTGGTCCAAAAAGGATTTTTCTCTTATTTGATAAACCCTTTTAAACTCGGTTTTCCTATTTTTTCCTTAAATAAATTAGGTGGCGACTCTAAAACACTGAAATCCAATTAGAGCACCAACAACCTCTTAGTAGCTTTTATGCACCCGCGTAAAAGTGAACCGTAACATATGTGCTTCACCATAGGCTATGATTCGGCTATTGATCTTACTGTACTTATGATATTATTCTTGGACTGTGTTGATTGATACTTGATTGTGAACATGTTTATCTTTCAGTCTCTTCCTATGTATATGTTAGCTAATTGTTGTCGGCCTATGAAAGCTACCAATACATAATATTTGTACTGATACTACCTTGCTGCATTCTTTTATGAATGCAGAGTATGTGACAGGGTCTACTTTCTCTCCTCGTGGCTGATTCCCAAGGCTTTACTGACGAGCATCTCGGGTGAGCACATGGACGGATCCGCATCCCGAATGCCTATTCTTATTCTAATTTACTTGTCTTATTTGATGTTTCGAGACAGTATTCCCCTTTTCAGACTATGTATTCATATTCAGGATTGTAGTTTTGTAGTAGTGGCTTTTGTACGGCCTTAAACCAGATTCCTTGGAATTATTTGTATTATTTCCGCACTTATTTGCTTATCCATTCTAGAATTATTATATATATTCGATGGTTGGGTTTACTTTATTGTTTATTTAAATTGTGATTAAGGGACGGCGCCTACCAGGTGGCAAAAGGGCAAGTGCTCGCATGTTACCCGATTTGGGATATGACAAGTTGGTATCAGAGCCCTAGTTACCCGGTTTATAAGTATAAGAGCATGTCTGATAGAGTTTTGCGGATCAGTACGATAAGCTCCGTGGTTATTTGCGAGAGGCTATGGGACATTTAGGAAACTTCAAATTGTTTCATTCTTTTGTGATACTTTATTCAAATTGGTATCTGGAACTTTCGAATTGGTATGTAATTCATTTCTGTTCTTTCACAAATGGTAAGACTACGAGCTACTATCGCGAGGGACAAAGAGCCCAAGCCAGCCACTGGGGTCGCCACTAGAGGACAAGGATAGGCGAGAGGCCGCAGCCAGGTTAGAGGCCGTGATGTTGCACTGACCAGGGGTAAGGCCCCTGTGGCTGGACAGAGCCGAGCTCGATTAGCTTCTGCAGAGCATGTGCCAGTGTGACAGCCCGTGAGAAAGCAGGCAACCGGGGGAGGTGTGGGGCGCACCCACTCACCCCGAGGTAATGTTCGACAAAGTATTCCAGGACACCATGACCCGTATCCTTCTTTATCTCGATGCCTAACATACAGTGGGCACCGCCACTACTCCAGGTGGTTCTTAGACCAGAGGAGGAGTACGAACTCCTGAGCAGGGACAGACAATAGAGATGCAGCCTGATGTTTCGATAGCCCCGCGTATTGATGTTATACCAGCCCCTAAGGGTTCTCCTAGGCCAGTAGCAGGCCAAGTTTTGACAGTTAGGGATTATGAGCTCATCAGCCGATTTTTGAAGATGGAGTCGCCTAGATTCTTCGGAACGCCAAGCGAGGATGCATACGAGTTCAGTATGGATATGCATGAGAGGCTTTACAAGATGAATATCATGGAGTCTCACAGTGTGGATTATGCATCCTTCCAATTTTGCGAAGACGCAAAGATGTGGTGGAGGTATTTTATTGAGGGCAGACCCGTTGGTTCACCTCCACTCACCTGGTCACAGTTCCACCAGGCCTTTTTAGAGAAGTACGTGCCGCGTACCTTGAGGGATAATTGCAGGGATGAGTTTACCCATTTGTAGCAGAGAGGTATGTCAGTGGCAGGGTATGAGGCTAGGTTCTTGTTTTTGGCTCGATATGCGACACAGTTGATTCCGACAGAGGTAGAGAGGGTTCATAGATTTATTGGTGGACTTATGCTTCCACTTCATATTTTTTGTCTTCTGCTAGTGGCCATAGAATCTTCCTTCGAGGCAGTTGTGGATCATGTCGTGAGTGTCGAGTCTGCAAAGGCTCGATCATTTGGAGGGTCTAGTGAGAATAGGCTTCGTCAGCATAGTAGGTACAATAGTTCTAGTTATAGAGGCGGGGGTCAGTCTTCTAGGACCTATCAGTCATCCCCCAGCCATCTTATTCAGTCCGCACTACAGGTATCTTCTGGTGGCCCTTCTAGACAGAGTGGTTATGGGTCCGGGCAGTCTCAGAGAGGTTCCTTGTCTCAACCAGCCAACTGAGGTGGTCTATTCGGTTATTTGACTTCTGTATGTCAGCTTCCAGCCCCCAGATCTTACTATATTTATGGTGATTCCAGTCACATCATGAGATATTGTACCCGATCTAGTCAGAGTGGGACTCAACAGGGTTTCTGATTCCAGACCCCGAGGACTCTGACATTTTCTATTAGCCGAGGTGGTTTTTTAGCGTGAGGCGGTGCTCAGTTAGGGCGCGGTGGTTCTCATTCATCTAGGGGTGGACATTATTCTGGTAAGGGTGGTTCCCAGGTCTCTAGGGGAGGAGCGCAGTCTGACCAGAGATGTCGTGGTGGTGCGCATTGCTATGCTTTTCCAGGTAGGCTTGAGGCAGAGGCTTCTGATACTGTGATCTCAGGTACTATTTCTGTTCATCAACGGATAGCTTCAGTCTTATTTGATCCCCGTTCTACTTTCTCATATGTGTCTACTAATCATTCTGTTGGTTGGGATTTGACCTGTGACTGTCTTAGTGTATCTATTCATGTGTCTAATCGGGTTGGAGATTCTGTTATGGTTGATCTAGTCTATCGGTCTTCCTTAGTTACTCTTAAGGGGTATGACACATGGGTAGCTTTGATGATCCTGGATATGATAGATTTTGATATTATATTGGGTATCAGTTGGTTGTCCCTGTACCACGCGATTTTGGACTGTCACCTTAGCTAAGCCTAGGATTTCTAGACTTGAGTGGAGGAGTACTCTGAATCCCTCTCCGAGGAAGATCATTTGTTATCTCCGCTTGAAGAAATTAGTCGACAAGGGGTATTTGGCATACTTGGCCGTATTCCTGATACTAGTGTTGATTCTCTGCCCCTTGAGCCCATAACCATTGTATATGAGTTTGTGGAGGTATTCCTTTCTGATTTGCCGGGTATGCCACTCGATCGTGACATTGATTTCTGCATCGATTTAAAGCTGGGCACCCCCCCTATTTCCATTCCGCCATATAGGATGGCACCTGCTGAGTTGAGAGAGTTAAAGGAACAGTTGCAGGAACTTTTGAGTAAGGGATTCATTAGACCGAGAGTCTCCCCTTAGGATGCTCCCGTTTTATTTGTGAAGAAGAAGTATGAGGCGATGAGGATGTGCATATATTACCGTCAGTTGAACAAGGTGACCATTTGTAAGAAGTATCCCATTCCTCGCATTGATGACTCTTTCGACTAGCTTCAGGGTGCTTCTGTCTTTTCGAAGATCGATTTAAGGTCAGGCTATCACCAACTGAAACATCGGGCCGAGAATATTCCGAAGACGCCTTTAGGACTCGTTATGGTAATTATGAGTTCCTTGTGATGTCATTAGAGCTTACACATGCCCCCGCAGCTTTAATGGACTTGATGAATGGCATTTTTAAACCATACTTGGATTCCTTCGTCATAGTATTCATCGATGATATCTTGGTCTATTCAAAAAGTAGGGAGGAGCATGAACGTCATTTGAGGATTGTCCTTGGGTTATTGAGAGAGAAAGAGTTTTATGCCAAGTTTTCGAAATGTGAGTTCTATCCTGATTCAGTGGCATTCTTGGGCCACGTGGTATCAAAGAAGGGGATCATGGTTAATCCCAAGAAGATCGAGGCTGTTAAGGATTAGGTGAGGCCCACTATAGAGACTGAGATTCGTAGCTTCGTGGGTTTGTCGAGCTACTACCGTTTGATTCATGAAAGGGTTTTCTTCTATTGCTTCTTACCTGACCAGATTGACTCAGAAGGAGGTTCCTTTCCAGTGGTCTGATACTTGTGATAAGATCTTTTAAAAGCTCGAGACTTTATTTAACACAACCCCTATTTTGGCATTACTCGTGGAGGGTAGATTTCTCAGTTTATTGTCGTGTGTCCCATATTGGTTTGGACGTCGTTTTAATGCAAGAAGGCAAGGTTATTACCTACGCTTCTAGGAAATTAAAGATCTATGAGAAGAACTACCTATGAGAAGAACTACTCTACTCATGATTTGGAGTTGACAATAGTAGTCTTCACATTAAAGATTTAGAGGCATTATCTATATGGGGTATATTGTGAGGTTATACTACTTACTGCAGCCTTCAGCATGTGTTCAGTCCGAGGGATCTCAATTCTAGATAGCATAGTTAGATGGAGCTTCTGAAGGATTATGATATCACTATACTTTACCATCCGGGTAAAGCTACTGTGGTAGTTGCTTCCTTGAGTCACAAGGGAGTGAGTATGGGCAGTTTAGCTCAGTTGGTTGCTTCAGAACGTCCTTTATCCATAGAGGTTCAGACTCTGGCTAACAGTCTTATGCGTCTCGATATTTCAGATTCGAACAGAGTTTTAGCGAGTGTTGAGGCGAGGTCATCTCTCTTGCAGCAGATTAAGGCTCAGTAGTTTGTTGATGCTAAGTTATGTAAGATTTGTGATAAGGTTTTGAGAGGTGAGGCCAAGGAGGCCGTGCTTAATGATAAGGGAATTCTTAGGATCAAGGGACGTGTGTGCGTTCCTCGTGTGGGTGGTCTGATTCGATTGATATTGGAAGAGGCTCATAGCTCTCGGTATTCTATTCATCCAGGAGCGACTAAGATGTATCGTGATTCGAGGCAACACTACTAGTGGGGTCTGATAAAGAGAGATATTGCAGGTTTCATTGCTCAGTGTGGGGAGTGCCAGCAAGTCGAGTATGAGCACTAAAGACCTGGTGGTGTGCTTCAGATGATACCCATTCCCGAGTGGAAATGAGAGTGGATTGCCATGGATTTTGTGGAAGACCCTGGGTAAGGTCGATTCAGTTTGGGTTATTGTTGATTGGTTTACTAGGTCTGCTCATATCATCCTAGTTTAGATTACTTATAATGCAGAGAAGTTGGCTAGGATTTACATCCGAGAGATAGTGCGATTGCACGGGGTTTCGATATCCATCATTTCCGACTGAGGGACTCAGTTTACCTCCAAGTTTTGGAGGATGTTGCAGGCAGAGTTAGGTACTTAGTTAGACCTTAGCATCGCATTTCATCCTCAGACTGATGGTCAGTCCGAGTGGACTATCTAGGTGATCAAGGATATGTTGAGAGCATATGTTATTAATTTTGGTGGTTTACCATTCGAGAATTAATATGGCGCCATTTGAGGCTTTATATGGTAGGAGGTGTCGTTCTTCTATTGAGTGGTTTGATACTTTTGAGGTTCGACCTTGGGGTACAGATTTGCTGAGAGAGTCTTTAGACATGGTGAAGCTTGTTCAGGAAAAGTTTATGGCAGCTCAGAGTCGACAAAAGTTATATGCGGACCGGAAGATTCGGAATTTAGAGTTTATTGAGGTTGAGCAGGTTTTTCTGAAGATTTATGAGGTTTGGTAGAGAGGCAATTTGAGCCCGAGGTACATTGGTCCATTTGAGATTCTCCGTCGTATCGGTAATGTTACTTATGAGTTAGACTTTCCACCTGCCTGTCAAGTGTTCATCCGGTTTTTCATGTTTCTATGCTGAAGAGGTACCATTCAGACGGGTCTTACATTGTTCGTTGGGATTCTGTGTTTCTTGATAAGAATCTGTCTTACGAGAAGGAGCTTATTGCGATCTTAGATAGGCAGGTTAGAAAGTTGAGGTCTAAGGAGATATCTTCTGTTAAGGTGCAATGGAAGCATTGTCCTGTTGAGGAGGCCACATGGAAGATCGAGTCTGATATGCGTTCTAGATATCCCAAGTTATTTGCTGACTCAAGTACTTTTCCCCCGTTTCTTCCCTTGTCGCTCGAGGACGAGAGATGGTTTAATTGGTATATGATGTAACAACCCATTTGGTCGTTATAGCACTTTTGACCCATTTATCTCCGTTGACCTTTCCTCGAGCCCTATTAGTAATATTTTGACTCGTGGGGATAGGTGGTACGTTTCCCGAGGTGATCAGGCGAGATTTATGATGTCTTTTGTGAAATAGAGCCTCAAAGTGAAATTGTTTGACCAATAGTTAACTTTTGAGTAAATGCACCTTTTTTCGAAAATTCATCGATTTCTAAAAGTCTAGATGTCAACTGTGACTTGGTGGGATATTCGGTTCGGTTCTCAAGGCACTTGGGAGCATTTCGGGTTATTGGTTGGAAAGTTAGTATTTGGCCATTGGGTGTTGACTCGGTCAAATAGACTTCCGTTGGAAATTCTGAGACCGCGAGTGAGTCCGTAGCGTATTTTTATATGTGAATGCATGTATGGTTTGTATTTGTGAGGTCTCGGGTGATCGTCGAATTTGGAGATTGAGTTAGTGAAAAACCAGGGAAATTCTGGTGTCTAATGTCCGTAGTAGCGGACTCGCCACAGCGAGGGCCTAGTCCGCTATGGCGAGAGGAAGGGAATTGTGGTCAGTCGCCACAGCGGCTGGTAGTCCGCTGTGGCGGACTCATGACAGCGAAAGGTAGGCTGCTATGGCGGGCCCGCTGTAGCAGACGTCCTACCGCTGTAGCGAATGACGGGACTAGAATCCTATTTAATGCCTAGTTAAAACCCTTTATTTCCTATCACTTAATTTATTATTCCGAAGCATCGTTGAGGCGATTTTGAAGGAGTTCTTGGCTGATTTCTCTTGTAGGTAAGTTCTCTATCCTAGAATTCATTCCTTTACCTTTCCTAAACTTGAATCCATGCTAGAATTTCTATAGAACTTAAGAGCAAAGATGGGTTGTGATGTCTATTTCATTATTTGATTTTAAGTCTTTCTAAATAAGAATTATTGGTGAATTTGACTAATCTAAGTATGGAATTTGATGATTTAGTAACTAATAGGCTTGAATCTCCATTTATGTTGATGATACTATTCTTGGACTGTGTTGATTGATACTTAATTGTGAACATGTCTATCTTTCAGTTTCTTCCTTTATATATGTTAGCTAACTGTTGTCGGTCTATGATACCTCCCAGTACATAGTCTTTGTACTGATGCTACCTTGCTGCATTCTTCTATGAGTGCAAAGTACGTGACAGGGTCTACTTCTTTTCCTCGTGGCTGATTCCCGAGGCTTTGCTGACATGCATCGAGGGTGAGCACATGGACGGATCAGCAGCTCAGATGCCTCTTCTTATTTACTTGTCTTATTTGATGTTTCAGGATAGTATTCCACTTTTCAGACTATTCATTCATATTCATACTGGTAGTTTTGTAGTAGTGGCTCTTGTATGGCCCTAGACTAGATTCCTTGGGATTATTTGTATTATTTCTGCACTTATTTACTTATCCATTCTAGACTTATTATATATATTCGATGGTTGGGTTTACTTTATTGTTGATTTGAGTTATGATTAAGGGACGGGTTCGCCTACCAGGTGGGAAAAGGGTAGGTGCCCGCACGTTTCCCGATTTGGGACGTGACAATAAATGTCTAAGGTGCCCCTATTTATGCTTCTCTACAGATGGTTTTAGATACACAAGAAAAATCTAATTAACTCTATCTTCTTCTACATTTCTAACAAGAAACTAGGTTTTTTAGACATATCTTGAAGATAAGTACCCAAGATATTAGAACAGATCATTTTAGAAGTTTTACTAAAATTATTAATATTTTATATCAAAAAATCAACTTTATTTTCATATAATTACACAACATATATTTTATTAATTATTCGACAAATTCATCCCCATTAGTACACCAACCGTGAATACTGATATTAAAACTGTAAGAATAACATCTCTTTTAGAGACATTTAATGTCACCAACATATTATGGTAATAAATTATTTACCTTGTCTTCCAAGTAAATAATAAATATAGCAGATAATATTTTTAGTTATGTATATCTGAATGTTTCGTTGATGGGAGGAAGTGTTTTATTATTAGTCCATATTAGTCCATAGGGTAACCAAATTTTATGGAGAAGTTCCTAAGGTTAAAGTTTTTGCATAAGAGTCCCTAGACTGCCTGTAAGTACGAGTGTGGCTCATCAGTCCAGCATCCCTTATGTGATAGGAATAGGCTATAAGTCTCTAGAAACTTTTCCATTCTTTTCAGGGTTACAAGTCGGAGCTAGATTAAAAGCGATTCCTCACGACACTTGAACAACTATGGCTAAAGGTATGTTCCTGTTTAGTTTTCCACTGAGTTGCCTCTGTGTATGCTTTTAACTACTACGTGTGGTATCAGAGCCTTACTTTAGTCGTATTGTCCAGTGTTATATTCTGGTTAATGTTGATATATACAGTGTGTTAGATCGAACTCCTATCGTTGCTACAATGGTTAATGGTTGAATCAATTACAATAAGATTTGTTGGTTCACAAATAACGGAGACTTCGTTTTCCTTTAAAGATACTAGTTCTTTAAAATTATAATTCTGGTTTCTTATGTTTTGATTCAAGATTCGATTTTTGTTTATGACAATCAGTCGTCACTGCACGCATAGCCTTGTTGTCTTGTTCATTTATTTTTTAATATCGAACTTGACATTAGTTTAATATAAAATAGTCACTCATTGATGAAGATTTGCTATACTATGATTATGGGTGTAGAAATTAATGTTCTCAAAGTTTTAAGGGTCTACTCCTATCACTCTACTTGTGTATTTGGAACATTGTCGAAATTGTAAGCTGACATGTAAAGGTAACTAATATTATTGATGAAAATGTTAGTTGATTTAAGCCCAATGCTTGTATAACGTTTTAATTTTTTGTTATGTATAAAAGTCTGTGGTTGTTTGAAGTGATCTTATAGCATTAAAATTTATTATACGAATTACCGTTTTAATGAGGGCTATGTAGACTCTGCTTACATAATTTGTTTTCCCATTTAGATTAATTAACACTTTGTTTAAGTTAATTATTAAAGTTAACTATTATGAGATGTCATTTTTGTGTTTTCTTTATAGCTTGTTCTTGGGACTAGTCACAATATCTTGAGTACTTGATATAAAAGAAATTAAGTTGTTTAATCACATAAAGGTTTAGTGATTAAAATTATAATGACATTTATTTAGTTTAGCTATCTCATTAAAATGGTAACCCGGCCCCACAGGGAGGTAACTATTTTGGTGAGATTATTTGGAATGAGATAGTAAACTTTTTAGTTTGAAAATTATCCTATGCCCACAAATTGTTTTCTAATTTTATTTTGATTTACTAGTCTAATAAATTTAAGCAAAATTTGTGCATGGGTTGCAACCTCTATCCATAGGAAGATCTTGAATTTACTTACAATCAGTATTTACGCGATTCACTTGATGGTTTGTACTTCATAGATTATGTGTGTATCTTTGTTTTGCAGTTTACACAACTTTTCTATTGTTATCTTTAACGAAAATGCTCGAATTACGATATTGTCTGGTGACAACTTTACTAAATGGAAGGAGAAAGTCCTTCTCACTTTAGGGTGCTCGGATTTGCTATCTTTAACGAAAATGCTCGAATTACGATATTGTCTGATGACAACTTTACTGAATGGAAGGAGAAAGTCCTTCTCACTTTAGGGTGCTCAGATTTGAATCTGACAATCCATGTGGAAGAACCGCCTAAACCTACAAAATCAAGTATGCCAGAAGCTAAGACTTATTATTAGCGGTGGGAGAGATCTAGTCGCTTGAGCTTGATGCTCGTAAAAGCTCACATAAGCCAAAGCATTAGTGGTTCTAGCCCTGATAGCGATAAGGTCAAAGCTTACATGTTGGCAATTGATGAACAATTTGTAAGCTCTAACAAGGCCGGGTCAGCACCCTTATGAAAAGGCTCTCAAGTATGACTTTTGATAGAAGTCATACAGTAGGCGAGCACATTATAGAGATGAAGATATTGCTTCTAAACTCAAGTCCCTTGAGGTTGATATGTCTGTGCCTTTTCTTGTACATTTTATCCTCAACTCTTTTCCACCGGAATATGATCTGTTCAAGATATCTCACAACACACATAAAGATAAATGATCAATTAATGAACTCTTGACCATGTATGTTCAAGAAGAGGAGAGGTTGAAGCATGAGAACCTGAAAGTGTTAATTTGGTAACTCATGCTAAGAAAAATGCAAAGAAAGGCAGAAGTATTCCTGTGAAGATGAAAGACAGTTTTGATAAAGATTTTTTATGTTTCTGCAGAAAGAAGAGATGCTGGAAGAAAGATTGCCCGAAATACAAAAATGGCTTGAGAAGAAAGATAATTTTACCTTTTATGTTATGATTCTAATATTACTGATGTTTTTGATAGTACACGGTGGATCAATTTTGGTTCCACAACTCATATTGTCAAAACCATCCAGGATTTTCTAACTCTAAGGAAGCCTATAGGAAGTGAACAAAATGTTTATTTAGGCAATAGGATGCCATCACATAGGGAAGGCGTGGGGACTTATAGACTCATAGATGATATTCAATTAGACTTAGAAAACACTTTTTATGTTCTTATTCTTCAGTGAAACTTTTGAAAGACAATAAAGTTATTGTTTTTGGAAATTTGGATGGAAGATTATTTAAATTTGAGCTAGACCCCACAATTGAATGTAATGTTTTAACTCTACATCATAAAGAAGTTGACACTAAGTGATGTATTATTAATGAGAACTCATCAAGTCTTTGGCAAAAGAGATTGAGACATTTCTCTATTGATAGAATCAAAGGGTTGGTTAATGATGGAGTTCTAGAAGCTCTTGATTTTTCTGACTTTGGTACTTGTGTGGACTACATAAAGGGTAAGCAGACCAAAAAATTCACTAAAGGTGCCAAAAGGAGTTCTCAATTGCTTGAGATCATACATACATATATTCGTGGACCTTCTCCTACCCTTTGCTTGAATAGTGAGAGATATTTTATTTCACTTATTAATGACTATTCAAGATACATATATCTTTATATTTTGTTTCACAAATTAGAAGCACTTATGCTTTTAATGTTCTTAAAACAGAATTCAAGAAACAAAGTTGAGCTCAGATCAAAATTGTAAAGTCTAAGAGGGATGGAGAATTATTATGGTAGGTACACAGATAAGGGACAAGTTAAAGGTTCATTTGTTGAGTTGTTTTGAAAGTGAAGGTATAATTGCTCAATATACCATGCCAGGAACACCACAACAAAATGGTGTGACAGAAAGAAGGAACCGGACATTAATGGGCATGATTAGAAGGTCAGGTTTACCTTTATCCTTATGGAGTGAAGCCTTAAAACCGCTGTTTATATTTTAAATAGGGTCCATTAAAGTTTGTCTCAAAGACGCCTTTTGCATTATGGAAAGGATGGAGACCTAGTTTAAGCCATTTATACATTTGGGGATGTCCAACTGAGGTGAGGGTTTATAACCCATAATTAAAGTTGGATGAAAGAACAATAAGCGGCTTCCTTATAGGCTATGCGATTAACTCTAATGGATTTAGGTTTTATTGTCCTTTCTCAAATTATTGAGGCTATAAATGTTAAATTTCTTGAGAAACATGAAGTGAGTGGGAGTGGTTCGACTCAAGTGATGGAATGGAAGAAATAAAGGAACCGCTTGTGGCACCTTTATACATAAGGAACTTGAATGTTGATCAGACAAATTCTCATGAATTATCTTAAAAGCATCAAGTTCAAGAGCCACTACCACTAGAGGAGCCACATGAAGATCAACCCACTTTACCTGAACCCATTGAAAGATTGTCTGAACCAGTGAGAGTAAGAAAATACTCAAGAGTTCGCAAAGCAGCAATTTCTAGCGACTATGTTGTATATCTCCAAGAATTCAACTATGATATTGGACTAAAAGATGATCCATGCTCTTTTTCACAAGTCACGAGTAGAGAATTCAACACCTTGGTATGATGCCATGAAAGAACAGTTGGAATCTATGGCAAAAAATAAAATCTAAAATCTCTTTGAATTACCATAAGGAGTCTCTACTATAGGATTGAAATTTGTTAATAAAATCAAAAGAGACTCATCTAGCAATATTGAACGATATAAAGCCAGACTTGTAGCCAAGGGTTTTACTCAAAAAGAAGGCATTGACTACCATGAAACCTTCTCTTCAGTTTCAAAGAAGGATTCATTAAGATAATCATGGCATTGGTAGCTTATTTGATTTAGAAATACATCAAATGGATGTGAAAACGGCTTTCTTAAATGGAGATCTTGAAGAGGAGGTATACATGCGTCAACTTGAAGGATTCTGTAATAAGGATATAAGTCACCTTGTTTGCAAGTTGAATAAATTCATTTATGGACTAAAACTGGCTTCCGCCAATGATATATTAAAACTCCATAATGTTTTTTCTTCATTTGAATTTACGGTGAACATCACTGATTAATATATATACCCTAAGATAAGTGGGAGCAAATATATTTTCCTAGTTCTATATGGGGATGACATTTTACTTGCCAGTAGCAATTTGAGATAGTTGCATTAAAAGAAACAATTCCTTATCCCCAATTTTGAAATGAAGAATATAAGTGAAGCTTCTTATGTCATTGCCACAGAGATTCATATGGGTGAAGCCTATAAGTAACCAGCTGCTTGTACACCAACATTCCCACCACTTGTCTTGCACGCTAACGCCAAATATAATATTCACAAGGTCTCCTACGGCTAAAGCCCACATAGAATTGCATTTTGGGCAATTTGCATGATTCGCTTGTTCAGGGGTGGTCTTTAATTTTTGCCCCTCAAATTGGTGGTCTTTAATTTTTGCTCTTCGCTAAAAACTCCTTAGTTTCGGATTCGAATCTCCGCTCAATTAAAAAAATAAAAAATAATTCGTAAGGTAGAGTTTGGATTCGCAATGCAAATTCTACTAAAGACAGAGTTTTGCCTTCAAACATAAGGCAAAACTCTACCTCAAAGTAGAGGATTGCATTAATGCAATTTTTTTTTAACCCAGTTGGAATTTTGCAAAAGTCTGCCTTAAGGGCTAACTTTTGTCCGAATAGACCTAATTTTGCTACGAAACTTTGCCTTGCGAATTTTTTTTTATAAGCCGGGATTCGAACCTCAAACCTCATGATATTAGGCGAAGAACAAAAGTTAAAGACCGGCAATTTGAGGGGCAAAAATTAAAGACCATCAATTTGAAGGGCAATCCGCACAAAAACCTGTTGCATTTTATTACTTCACTAATTTTACCTTTTGTCTGCCTTTTTGGTATGCCATGTGTACAAAAAGATGATATGACTAAAACTGAAAGTTAACTATAAAGGAGAACTACACATTCTCGCTCACTCGCACCACTCGAAAAATAAAAAAGGAAAACACAAGGATATTAATGGTATGAAGAGTCATTCTTGACAGTTAAATTTCTGATGTCAATACATTTTTTTTTTATTGATTTAGCTCATTTTGATCCGTCTGAATTTAACTCAAACCATCCATTTTACTCAAACCACTCGTATAGGACATTTTTACAATATTAAGTTACAAAATTTGCTAAGGAAACGAAATTACGAGTCAGCTTTTAGGAATTCCATGTTTACGTTGATGTGCTTTTTAAGTTTGCAGATCAACTTAGTTATTTGATTTTTCCAAAGGTAAAAACAAATTCAAGCATAAGCTATAATATCTAGGGAAGATTCCTAATATTATTTCTGCACCTTATAAAATGATCAGTTTGGAATGAATGAAAAATATACTTGTGATGTTCATGTAAACGTGAAGACTGGGATCACCATGTGGGATGACCAGTTGAGTTGACCTCCATGTTGGAGCCCTATATTGAACGTATTAGTTGACTCATCTATTGAACGTATTAATTGACTTATATATTGAACGTATTAATTGACTCAAATAAACTTAAAAAGGGATAAACCCCACAATCAATTTCCTCACATCTCATCAATTTAACAATGTCCGTAGCTTTGACAACAACGGTTGAAAAGCAGACCAGGAAGATAAATCATATAAGCGTATCTATCTCTCAACTGAGCGTTTGTTAGGATAATTTCCTTCCAAGCAATAGACCAGGGTTCCCCGGCAGACGCAGCCATTACTTTTTTGTTTTAGTGTAGCTATGACATGTTATTCTATACTCTCTAATCGTGCAAATATGGTAACTGGTAAGCAAATTGTCATCATTTTCAACGACGGGGTTTAAGGGTAGCAAAATCAGTCCATTAAATCATGACCAGCCCAATCCGTTTTGGTTTGGGGGGTTCGACTCCGACAGACGCAACCATTGCTTTTTTATTTGTTATTCTATATTCTCTAATTATGCAAATGTGTAAGGGAATTATCATCATTTTCGTCGATTGGGGCTAGATGTGGCAAAATTAGACCATAAGATTATGATCTGTCCAATTCGTTTAGGTTTAGGGGGTTCGGCTCCCCGCAGATGCAACCATTACTTTTTTGTTTTAGTGTAGCTATGACATGTTATTTTATACTCTCTAATCGTGCAAATATGGTAACCGGTAAGCAAATTGTCATCATTTTCAACGACGGGGGTTAAGGGTAGCAAAATCAGTCCATTAAATCATGACCAGCCCAATCTGTTTTGGTTTGGGGGGTTCGACTCCGACAGACGCAACCATTGCTTTTTTATTTTTGTGTAGCTATAACATGTTATTCTATATTCTTAATTATGCAAATGTGTAAGGTAATTATCATCATTTTCGACGATTGGGGCTAGATGTGGCAAAATTAAACCATAAGATTATGATCTGTCCAATTCGTTTAGGTTTAGGGGGTTCGGCTTCCCGCAGACGCAACCATTACTTTTTTGTTTTTCTGCAGCTATGACATGTTATTCTATATTCTCTGATTGTGCAACTGTGTAAGCTAATTGTCATCATCTACGACGATTAGGTTTAGGGGTGCAAAATCAGCCAATAATATCATGACCCGCTCGTTTAGGTTGGGGGTTCGACTCTCGCAGATGCAACCATTATGTTTTTTTTTCTTCTTGTGTAGCTATAACATCGGGGGCGGACCTACGCTGTTGGTTTCGGGTGCTCGAGCACCCATTGACCCCCTATGCAAAATGTGCATATTTAGACATAATATATTGAAGAACTGATATAATGAACTGTTGAGCACCCATAAACAAAAAGACTGGATGGGTGCTTTGGCTCAGAAGCTGAAAGGTTGTTGCCTAGCATATTGAACCGACGGTTCGATTCTCCATTGAAGTAGTTCGTAGTATGTTTTTCACAACTTCATATACTAAGCACTCTCTTCTTCTTTCTTTCTTTTCAATCTTGATTTTTTTTCTTTAACTGGTAACATTTCAATTTTAGACCTTTTACTGACCATTTCTTTTAGTTTATTTTTTCACTTTTTCTATTTCTTATATCTCATTCATTACAACAAAAAAACTTTAGCTTTAGAGCATAAAATATTTGCAATAGTAAGCAATGAAAACATTTTCAGCTTCTAAAATATGAAAGGTCGTCGAGTCATAGTGACTAGAAACTTCTTTTTTCTTAAAAAAATAAATAATATTAACCGTAGTTTGCTCAATATAACTTGTAACTAGAAGACTTTTTGGTAATAATTATATTAATCGTCGTTTTCTTGTTAGCTTTTTTAATTTTGACATTCAAATCATTGTGCATTTATATTAAAGAAGTGAGCACCCAAGACCTTAAAATTCTGGATCCGCCACAGTATAACATGTTGTTATATATTCTCTAATTGTGCAAATGTGTAAGCTAATTGTAATAATTTTCGATGATTGGGTCGCCGGGGGGGGGGGGGGGGGAATTAGCCCATAAAATCATGATCCGCACAATCTATTTAGGTTTGGACGGGTTAGTGACCCGCTTATTTTATTGATTCAGTCAATTTTGACTCGCTTAATACAATCATTTAAAAACTGAGCTGATATGAAGCCCAGATTGATCCATGAGATTCTTGTCCAAATATTTTTAAAAGGTTTTTATTTTTTTATTTTGATACGTTATATATGGTCATAATATAAGGAAAAAAAGTTTTATTGGGTACTCAAACAAATTGTAAGAAAACAAACAAAGAATTTAAAACTTAGTAAGAATTGGGGAGGGAGGGTTGGGTTATGACTCGGTTTTAATTCCATTTTAGCCTAACCTGTTTCAGCTCAGTCGCTTTTGGGCGGATCAATGACCTGCTTATTTATTAACTCAGTCCATTTTGACATGCCCAATTTTAGCCCGTCCCGCCCATTTGACACCCCTAACTGAGGTTGTTAAATCATTTCCCTTTTTTGTTGTCCCTCTTAACAATTTTATCTAATCTGAATCAGACAAAAGTACTAATGGGTTAGAAGTTGAACCTAGAATATTACTCAATCCCAAATTGTCACGACCCAACCCCATGGGCCATGACTAGTGCCCGAGCTAGACACTCGTATACGAACCTGTTAGATATAGTCAAACTGAAACTAAGGATGGAATGAAAACTTGTAAAAGCAACTAAAGATTCATAACGCCATATATCATAGTAAACCTGTCTCTTGAGGAGTCACAGCTAACCAAAGCACAATACAATACACAAGCCGACAAGGCTGCCACTACATACGGAAATATCCAAAACCAACCATATCGACACAGCTGACCATAGCCCATATACAACCCACATATGTCTACAGACCTCTAAGAGTATAAAAGTGAAATATTACGAGACAGGGCCCCGCTGTACCCCTGGATATATATATAAGTCTATATCAAAAGATCTGTACCAAAATAGTCTAGGCCCCAGAACAATGGAGCTCTCCAAACAGCTGAGCAGAAGTCCTAAGCTGGAGGATCACCAAACCGAGTGTCTGTACCTGCGGCCATGAAACGCATCCCTCCGAAGAAAGGGGGTCAGTACGAGATATGTACTGAGTATATAAAGAATGAAATACAATAAAGAAGATCATAACTGAATAAAAGATTACAGGAGGTAAGTATGATAACCAAAGATACCAATGCACCTGTGCCTTACGAAATGAGAATCATGCATGTCTGTATCATATACCATAGCCGGCCCATTATGGGACTCGGTGAATACAGTCATCATATACCATACTCGGCGCCATAACCACATCATATATATATATATATATATATATATATATATATATATATATATATATATATATATATATATATAGATATATATACCGTACCCGGCCCTCTAGTGAGGGACTCGGTGAACAATGCAGTGAAACTGTGCACGAAAACATACCCGGCCCGGGACTCGGTGAAAGATATATTAACGGCATGCACGAGCAGAGTAGTGAGCAACCATATGCAAACTAAGTCATAACTGAGACTCAATAGAATAATCAAAATGAACTATCATTTGAAAATCAAAGACAATAGTCATGTCAAGTACCCTTCGAATGTCACTATAGATTATATCAAATAGAACTTCAGGAATCGTAGACACGTATCAAGACATAATGAAATAGGTTCTGGGAATCAAGAACATTAGTCATCCTAGAGTCTCTAAGAATAGGAGCTTCTTTGGAGTTACATGCTCGTCGTCTATTTGTTTCATAAAGATCATGCCAAAAAGAAGGAAGGGATAGCTTCACATACCTGTTATAGATCAACCGTAACCAAGCTTGCTTCGTCGCCCCTTTAGCCTATTAATATGAGAGTAACACTATTGTTAATAAACTACGACTTCCCAAACTTATAAATCTACAACCAATCACTTATAGGAATCACTTCTTAGTTTATACTCCTTGATTAGTATTTTGATTAGTTAAGAACTTAACGGAAATCGGGCAACATTTTCTCTATATAACTCGCCTAACCCGAACTTCCAATTAATCTCCGATTAGCACAGCAATACCAACAACAACGATAACAACCCAATAACCTCTCCTAATCCTTTTTCACTCAAATCATTAACATCTAATCATACATCCTACAGACCAACATACGCTTCGTATACGATACGTTATACACTTGTTTTCTTCCAAATTTATGAACCATATCAATAACAACATGACAACAACATCAACTACCATCCATGTACAAGAAAATTACTTCAATATCATTTCAATAGCAAGCTTAAAACAGTCCATCGAAACTACAACATCGAAACACAATCTTCGACCTTTACTTCGCAAAATCACAAACACATGGAAAAGAGTATAATATTACCATGAACAACAGCACATATACATATCTATAACTATATTTCCAGCCCTTCATCATAAACAAATTACCCTCAAATATAATACAACAATAACAACAACACTAATCGAACTTAATCCACCATTGTTAAATTAGAACAACCCCAACACGGTCCAAACAGAACCTTAACTCTAACGTGTGCAATTCCTTGCATCCAATTCCACTTAATAAGAGTTAATCTCTCAATTACAACACCATCTACTCCAATTACACCATAAGAAGAGAAAATCTTACCTTAATTTAGTTAGGATAGATTCTATAATCACTTGCACCAATTGCACCGCTTCTTCTTCCTCGATTCAATATTCTTATGTTGCTGCCTCCTTGAACGTCTAAAACACCTTGGGATTTAATTTAATTTTTTTTAGGAAGGTGAACTGCCATGGCCGTGAGCTGCCATGGCTTGTGATGAATTTGCTTTCAAGAAATTATGAAGATGAAGTGTGATTTAGATGAGTCATTACATGAATATATATGCACTCAGCCATGTTGACACATGTCCCACAATGGCATGGACCAATAAGATTTGGCCATGTTGTAGTGGGGTCCATTTAGCACACTAGTTGACTTAATTTAATTATAAATCCCCACTTAATAATCTAATCATGGTTAATTATTCCCTAATCTCCACTAATATTTCTACACTAATAGAAATTTACAACCAAATCGTGCACTTATTAAAATCGGGATTACAAAGTCCATGTCTCATATCTCAAAAATAATCTTGTCCTTGAACTTATGTCGATTAGCTTACGAATAATCCAACGTACAAAAATACGGGATATAACATCCTTCCCCCCTTTGGAACATTCGTCCTCGAATGTTAAACTAGTCCTGCTCTCCCAATATTTCCGTAATTGTTCTTTTATTGAATTACGCCCTTCACATGCCTCTTTCGTTGGTCAATTCCCTTCAATTTATTATAACGCATTCTGGATCTCTAAGTAACCATTCCCGTAATATTTTCTCCTTATTTCGCAGTTGGTTAACAGTTGTATTGCGAGCTCTTCTGTCGAAATCGTACTCTCTCCCTGGTGCACTTAGTCATAACTCAACTCTTTCTTCTCCTATAGTTACTCCCTTAAGATGTATCGTTCACTTCATCTTACCTCTTAATCTTTGAATAAGATTTTATAACGCGCAGACGTCCCTCGTCGATTTATTAGACTTTACGATCCTTGGAGTATTTCATGCCTCTGGTAACCTGTAGACCCTTCGCAGACTCTACGAATAAAACGGAATTTCCTAAGGTGTAACATTATTTTCCTTCAATAACCTTACATTTCTCTGCTGTTCCAGTCCATGTTCTGGAATCTTCAGCATCATGTATCACTCCTCAACTTCCTTAAAAGACTTTAACTGTCACTCTACTTTTTAGCTCTTAATCTCAATCTTTAGAGTTAGCTATCAAGTAGCGCTGGAGTTCCCTCATATAATAACTTTACATAGCTGCTCTGTGATCTGGCTATCATTAACCGGTATAATTCTGAAAGAATTTTTTATTTGACATATAAATTCACTGTCATCTAGTAACCTGCTTGTTCTGATCGTCTCGCTTAAACCATTTCACAATTTCCCTTAGTTCACTCTTCTATTTCCTCTTTACTCAGATTTGCTCTTAGTTTTTCTTTCACACATTATGTTGCAATCTTTACAAGAATATGCGAAGGTGCTCAAATTAGCCCAAGAAATACCTTAGCGTCGTTTCACTAGTCTTCATGCTTTACCTTCCATTCTCCTCTCGTATCTTACAATCGGTATCGAGATAAATCTTCAGCTCAACTATGGCCATGTCCTATTTTCCCTCAGTACAAATTTTATCTTGGTAATTTGGCTCAAACCATCTTACACCTTTCCTTGATGTACCCTAAATATCATAACCGCATTGTTATTAATGAATCCTTACTATTGTTATCAAGTACTCACTTGGTCTCATTCTTAACATACAAATATTCGTAGGTTTCATAACTATTCTTGTACAACTTGTATAAAATATATCCAATCTTAGTCATAGTCTTTCCTTCTCCCGGTTCATCATGCTTTACATAACTCATCCGTACTAAAACTCGCTCGTAACCTATCTTGTTATACTCTTTTCCCTTTCTTTATTCACCCCTTTGATTTTATCATATCCTACTATAGAAGATTTTCTATCCCTTCCCTTTGCTACTTATAAGTCGCAATATCATTAGCGCACAACTCTATTGCCAAATCTTAGCCTCTAATCTAGTATAGCATTGATGTCCTTTACAATATCTCTTAAGTTACTCGTTACCATTCTCTTATCGTACTCTTTCTTTTTATAAGACCCACTTTCTAATGTCTTATCATTCAAGGTCTTTACAAATAATTCTTAGCACTGTCTCAAATACCATTCTGACTTCTATCCATTTATTGTTGGCTTTCAGATCTTACTAACTTGTTTTAGCAAGGGATCTCACTTGAAGTTTAAGCATCCATATCAAATATATTGCAGTGTCAATTGTTTCCATCTTACACTTGCATTTCTCTCACCCGCTTCCCCCCTTAAGGGTGTACTTATACCATTATCTGTTCATATTCTGCTCTATGTCCCTATTTCCAATCTCAAATTCATCTGATCCCTTTTCCTATTCACTTGGTATACTGTACCATATCCATGTCCTTTCTTTATAATTTATAACTTTGATTATCCACGTACGAAACCTTAACAAAATCACGAAGCGACGAGAGCCTTTCTATATATAGTATAAAATTTCATCTGATAATCTGTACTCGAGTAATGCAACCAATGTAGTAACTCACCCAAGGCCACATTCCATTTACTCCAATCAATAATTAATTAGCACTTGTAATCGTTCCCAAATTCTCAATTAGGTAACACCTATATCCTGATGATAAGTGTCCAGAGTTTTCTTGTAACATTTTCTTTATCCCAACCTATATCATAAATTTACAATGCATCATTTGTTCCTCAAGCCTACAGTCCTTGTCCTTTAAGGATTCCACTGTTTCTGAGTTGGAGTCATATACATACAGTACTCCTTTATGCCTTATGCTCTTTTATCCTTATTGTATACCCAGTACCGACTTCTAACTTATTTAATATCAAATCAAGTTCATCTTAATGATAGTCTTATCTTATCACCTTATCGTCGTACTACACCTTTAAGTTCGTAGCTATATATTTCCTTTTTTTTTATACTCGTACTCAATTAATTACGTCTATCTTGGGTGCTTCCTTTAGAATTCCCTTACCATTTCTCCAGTCTATGTCCATCTTTTATTCTATGCATGAGGAATCTTATGCTACCTCTCTATCCTTCGGAAAACATTACTTCTGCATAACCCCTTTCTCATTTTTAAAATGTATTCTGTTCATCCCTGTTTGTTCTTATCATCCCAGTCATTTTCTCGCACTCATTCTACCTCATTGCTCATCTTTCTGTAGTTTGGTCTTTCATAATTCTGTCACTTATATTACTCGTGTTCTCGGCTATACGTCATAACCCGTTACTACACTATTATCTCGCTTTCTTCTTATTTCCTTCTTTCAATTACTCCTTCTTTTCTTGTGCTCGCTATCATTTCTGTTACCACATAATCTTTATTCTGAACTTTCCCTACAGAACTTTATAAGTCTTTCTAATTCGTTCTATAGCTCGCTTTTCCGTTTCACACTTGCCTTTATACTCTAGTCACATAGATCACGTCATATCTTTTAGTCACTTCCTCACTAGGCTTTACTCATTTTCATAACAATCCTTATTATATTCACATTATATCCTGTTTTCAATGAATCTTATAGTGTAGCATTTCTTAACCTTATTCACGATTCTTACTATGGTTTAACTGCACTCTGTGGAGTAGGTGTACTTAACATTTTACCCTTTCGGGTCAATCTTATCCTTAATACCTCACAAGCTGTCTTATCAATACATTCATATTCATCACAATTCTTCCTCCTCCGTACTCTTGTCTCAATCATACTATTACTCCCTTTTAACTATAAAATCATCGTAATTTATCCCTGCTTATCAATTCAGTCGATACCTCAATATAACGCTCTATTAAGATTTTCCAGCCTTTTCTAAATCATCTCTTAGTATCACAAGCCCTTCCAAATTATCCTAGCATTTCTTTTTACCATATCGATATCGACCTCATAATTACTATTACTATCAATTCAACAGTTAACTTTATTTCTCGAAGTCAGACTTTCAACTTGATCATTACTTTTGACACGACCTTTCAAGACACATTACGAACTTATATCTCGTTCCCTTTTTATTTCTAGGAAAATTTTGGCAGAGTTTCCTCTGTATTTCTTACTACCCCAAAACCTGCACACAGGAAATACCAACAATGCCTCACAGGGCCAACATATATGTATATATATATATATATATATATATATATATATATATATATATATATATATATATATATATATATATATATCATATGATAGCCACACAGGGCTCCCAATAGCAACAACTGTATGAAAATAATGAACTTACCTCGTATGTCCAACTCAAACTATACCTGTTATACTTTCCTGTTTATTCTCCCTTTCAATCTTTAATTGCAGGTTTCAATCATACCTGCAACATTCACACTATATCTAACATATATTCTGCTTACCGTTACTGATTCCTTCAGCTTCTTCTGTGCGCACCTTATAACCGAACTTATCAACAATATATATACATTCAATCCATTTTCTTACCATACTTACAATAACTTACCTTGATGATGGCCAGTTTGCCATTCTGTATATACAAATTCTGATAACGTAACCTCAATGAAATGTTAGCCTCTATAACTCCCAGTATCATTTTTTTTACCTCCTCTTGTCGACACCATTCTCCTGCTGAAATCAAAGGTCAGTATATAAGGGATATCATTTCCTATCTCTTGGCTCTATCGCACGATCTAGAGTAAGAAGGAAAGGTAACATCCTAAATGTCCGATAGCTTCCTGTTTATAGATGTGGTGCATAACACACCGATAAACAAGACTCTACTAGACACGGTCTGTAGACACTCCGAGGATGAACTGCTCTGATACCACTTTTCTCACGACCCAACCCCATGGGCCATGACTAGTGCCCGAGCTGAACACTCGTATACGAACCTGTTAGATATAGTTAAACTGAAACTAAGGACGGAATGAAAACTTGTAAAAGCAACTAAAGATTCATAACGCCATATATCATAGTAAACCTGTCTCCTGAGGAGTCACAGCTAACCAAAGCACAATACAATACGCATGCCGACAAGGTTGCCACTACATACGGAAATATCCAAAACCAACCATATCGACACAGCTGACCATAGCCCATATACAACCCACATATGTCTAGAGACCACTAAGATTATAAGAGTGAAATATGACGGGATAGGGCCCCGCTGTACCCCTGGATATATATATAAGTCTATATCAAAAGATCTGTACCAAAATAGTCTAGGCTCCGGAATAATGGAGCTCTCCAAACAGCTGAGCAGAAGTCCTAAGCTGGAGGATCACCAAACCGAGTCTCTGTACCTGCGGGCATGAAACGCAGCCCCCCGAAGAAAGGGGGTCAGTACGAGATTGTTTTGTAGATGTCGATCAATTTGAATTTTTGATATGGTCCTGACTACACCTGAGTTGCTGCGGATTTGGTGGGGACAAATGCCATCGGAAGAGAAGAGAAGAATTTCATGTCATTTAATAAATTTGACATCCATCATGACTATGACCGGTTGCAAAGAATTGATAGAAGTAATTACCGGATTCTGGGATAGAGATAGGATGGTTTTAAGATTTGGGGATGATATTGAGATGACACCAACTCTGGAGGAGTTTAGGGATATATTGACTAGCGTAGGCTCGGGGTTGAAAAGAAAAAAGAAACCCGACCAAAATGCTTTGATCCTGGAAAAACCTACCTATTCCTAAATTTGTAGGAAGCTTTCTTTAAACTACACCAATTGGGACCATGGCCCCACCATACCCTTTAGAGAGTTATATAGAAGGTTTGGAAGCCCGGATGGATTTGTGGAACATCCCGGAGAATTCAAGACGTATGTTGACTGGACAGCTACCAAACCCTTGGCTTTCGCCATTTGCTTTTTGGCAACTATGGTATTTCCTAAGGATTGGTCCTTAGCCATAGATACTCGAGTCATTTCAGTCACCCATGCCATCTTTTACAGTATAACCCAAAAAGAAGACACCAAATACTTTGACATAACCCCGATAATATTAGCCGATTTATACAGAGCCCTGAGTCTCTGCCGGAATCATTACAAATACTCCCAAGGCTGTAATTTAATCCTCCAATGGTGGATCCTCAAACATATGGTCAAGGTTAGGGGTGAACAACACTTAAGTAAGCCAGCTAAAAGGGATAATATTCGGGATTTTTGCCGAAACTTCGGAGATCAAAACAGGCAAAGTTGGACATTCACCTACTCCAGATTGAAGGAAGAAAGCATTCAACGGATGTTCTATGACTTCGTATCCACTGAATTTGTAGTTAAAGGAAGAAAGGGCCCATTTTGCCGTTATGGGGATTCGAGGTATTCGCCCTTATACTCCTGCCTGGGTTCTCAGACAATTTGGGAGAATCCAAGTCGTACCCCATATTGGAGGCATGGAAATTTCATCATCGACTACGACATTGATAGACCACCGAGGGCTTTGGACTATGTCCGAGAATGGAAGGGTCGCATGATTTGGGGTCCTGATACTTTAGCCGAAGATAGGTTTCATCCGGGTTGTGTCGTAGAATATAAAGATTGGTTGAGGGCCGAATTACAAGGTACACTTCCTCCTAGGCTTATTCTCTATAGCTATGTCCAAGACAAGGATTGGCAAGCTGAGATCCGAGCCCGTTTGATTCTGAGAAGAGCTGACGACAGAGATGCTAAGTACCTGGAGAAAATTGAGCATGACAAGGTTGTCATAGAAAGTCTGAGGCATGAGTTGGAGCTTACCAATGACTGTTTGGTTGAGCTAGACGACCGAATGAAAAAGATTTTAGACGTCGTCGCTGCCCTAACCTTCACACAAAAAGGGTTTCTTACATAGGCAACTTTGACGTGAGCCCATCTTCATATCCTGACTACCCTTCGGAAAGCAAAGAAAGCCAAGACTTGTAGGGATCAGGCTTCATTATCCACTACTGGAGGACATTTCTACTGATTTATTTTATGCACTGTCTTTACTTTATCTTTTTTACCCCTGTGGGGAAGAATATTATTATTAATGATTATGGCGTAATGGTTTGATTCAAATGGCACATTTATGTTTCAAACGTTTAGTATGCTTAAGAACGCGCATAATATAATTTTATGAACTGCTTTGTGTGACTTTATTTGCTTCCATATGTTTTTTTAAAATGCTCGATTGGTCTCAAATACTGTCCACTCACCCAAAGGAAAATAATGGACAAAAATACCCACACTAAGCCTAATAACTTTCTCAGAATCTGAAGATGAACAACAAGACTGTGCCTGAGCTCGAGGTCATGAAGAAGAATGAGGTTTCGTTGCGACAGAAGATTCAAGATCTCAAGAAGCAGATCCGGATAGTAAAGGCCAAGATTAAGGAGGCGGATGAATTATTGGATTTGGCGGAAAGCTCGCCAGAAAACCCTGTCGAGGCTCAAGGATAAAATATCTTTGACAAGGTAAAAGAAATTCTTCCTGAGTACATCCCGATAATGGTATAGTCCGAGGAAGAAGAAATAGAGTCGAACCCATAAGATCCCACATGGCCATTAAAGGGGACTGCCTCCGCTGCACCCTCAAGCATAAAAAAGGAAGAAACCTCTGCTACACCGTCGAGCCTCAAAGAGGAAGGAGCTTCTGCTGCATTACCAAGCCCTGGGGAGGAGCCCATAGAGCAAATGGATATGCTCGACCCACTTCACCCGAATGGTGGGCTATTGCGGTCAAAGCATTGGGTTGTCCCTATCGAGTCTCGCCTCAGCAAGTTACGAATGAGGAGATGATGATCAAGTTCCGAAGGAAAGGAATAGTCAGTGTTTGCTTCGACAGGTTGCCGCCTTGCCCTCCGGCCTTCGCACATAAGAGATTCCCTTATCACCAAGATCAGACAGGGCATACCCTTAATGAATGCTTAGCCTTCAAAAGGAGTCTCATCAGGCTAATAGATGAGAAAAGCATCACCAAGATGTAGGGCCCGCATTCCATGTTGGTCCATGAAAACATCATCCCAACTGAAGGGATTACTCGGAACACTCGTATTTGGCGTTACGACTTCAAGATATTCAGAAACTCTTAGTGCAGCATCTTCCAAAAATTAGTCAGTATTGGGAAGATTAGCCGCATCAGAACCAGAAGAGCCCAAACCGAAGGAGTTGGCCACCGCAAAATGTGTCTGTATTGTTCTGGAGCTTTAGGGAATGGCATAGGAGAATACGATGCGTTCAAGTTTGAGTTGGAAAATTTGGTCCACAAGGCGCCTTTTGGTTGCTGCTCCCTTCTCAGTATTAGCACTTGGGAGACTTAGGGCCAGGAAAGGTTGAACGGATAGACAACCTATGTTGACCTCAAAAGAAAGATCGCTTTTGGGTAGTAAAGGGGGATCTCATCTTTTGCATTTAACATGAATTTGTTCCCCCTACCCCCACCCCCCCACCCCCCACTATTTTGTGTAAACAAAACTGCGCCGACCTGATGTCCCAAGGAGGGATATGCAGGAAGCCTCTATCAGGCCTGGTCATGGGTAGGTTTAAGATTATTTTCATATAAACTAAACTACGGAAGGGCCTGACTTCCCGCGGAGGGATACGTACGCAGTCTACATAAGACTCGGTCCTTATATATTAAATATTATATCCCCCTCACTCATACAAAGCCCAAGTACCCAAAACTCGGTACAAGAGATCAATTGAGCATTTAAATCAAACATATGACCATTTATGTGCTAAATGTTAAACCGCTATTTATATGCATTATCTTGCTTTTCTTTCCATTATTGGACGAGACTAACTTTGTTTGCCTTTGAGTTATTCTTTTCTCATAGAAAGAGAAGTTGATTCGTGTTCACACTAGCATACTTCACAAGGTCTAAAGCTGTAATAGCATCCTTATCCCTACAAGACAAAGGCAAAGAGAAAATGACTGGTACTTCAGAGAACAAAACTACCCTTACTGACATCGCTATCAGAGAATCGCCTCTGCGCGAGCTACCCGAATCATCACCTACTGAAGACGTCATGAAAATGATATTTGAAAAAATCGCCCATCTTCAAGAAGAAGTAGTGCGAAACAAAGCTGATAATGCTGCCTGAGAGGTCCCTACTGATGAAAGAAGGCCTCCACCGTTTTTTCCATCTCTGAATTCACCATTACCAGATCACTTCTCCACTAGGTCCGTTATGACCACCATGCCATTTACTCCAATCGATGGACACATTAGTGCCTCGAGCCACATCCCACCACCACTTAACACCAACTAAATTCCCGGGATCGCCCACTCTATCCCCTCTTACCCAGCACCACAAATTACCCACCCTGGCATCACTATATAACCAAGCATCACCTCACTACCAACTGACAAAAGCACCCCTATTACCCGAATTCGCCCTGCTGTTTCTTTTCACACACTTGTCACGCCAGATACCTGCTTGCATGATCAAGAAACTAACCATTATGAAGAGATGGAAAAGGCATGGAAGGCCAAATAGGAAAAACAGTAAGAGCCTGTTTGGATGGGCTTATGCCTATAAGCTGCAAACAGCTTATAAGCAAAAAAAAAAAAAGTTGGGTAGTCTAACTTTTGTTTTTTGGCTTATAAGCTGTTTTCAGCTTATAAGTTGCTTTAGATAAGCTAAGTCAAATGGGTCCAATTATTTTTTTGAGCTTATTTTAAGCACAAAATGAATTAAGTTGGTCAGTCAAACACTCAAAAAACCTGAAAACAGCTTATAAGCAACTTATAAGCCAATCCAAACACGCTCTAAGAAAGGCTTGAGCGGAAGATGACCGCAATGTTGGAACGATCTATGAGGACTACCCTCACTAGCACAGGTCTAAGCTATGACAATATTTACATGCATCCCAATTTGGATTTACCCGAAGGCTTCAAAGTACCCCGATTCGAATTGTTTAACGGGACGGGCAATCCTAAAGCGCATATGCGAGCCTACTGCGACCAATTGGTCGGTGTCTGAGAGAATCAAGTGCTTAGCATGAGGTTGTTCAGTTGGAGTTTGATAGGAGAAGCCTCGGAATGGTTCACGGCGCAAGATATACGCCGTTGAGTCACATGGGAAGACATAGGCGTTGCTTTCATGGAAACATTCTGCTTTAATATAGAGACAGTGCTAGATATATACTATTTGGAGAAAGTAAAACAGAAGTCCACCGAGAACTTCCGCGAATATGCAAGCAGGTGGAGAACGGAGGCTGCGCGAGTACAACCTCCTATGGGCGAAGAAGAACTTGTGTCGGTTTTTATCTGTTCACAAGAAACAGACTTCTACGATGGAATGCTTTCAATGGCGGGGAGTCCTTTCTCTGAATTGGTCAAAATAGGCGAGGCCATAGAAGACGGTCTCAAAACTGGTCGAATCATAAGCATGACCGGAAAACCCGTTGGGTCAGGCTCTATCGGGTTCGCACGCAAGAAGAAAGAAGTCGTGGCTAGCATATCGCACACCCCTAAGCCCAAAAGAAGGGAAGATTTCCCGATAGAAGCATATACTTCACCTCCTCCAAATACCTACTTACCCACCCCTTACAGCACGGTACCCGTATGTTATGCGCAATTGACCTTCCAATCACCACCCTAAAACTACGAAGCTCCACTAAATGCCTTTCAATCACCTCCCAAATTACCAAGCTCCAGAGCCAAATTATCAAACTCCCCCACCCATTTACCGTACCCCACAAAAATAACCAACCCAATACCTACCAAAATCGACCTCCACCAAATGCCTATAATGTGCCACATCCCAATTTTGAGAAGAAACTCCCCCCCCCCCCCCCCCCCCCCCCCGGGTATTCACTGCGCTGATGGAATCTCAGACAGATTAGTCCAAAAGGTTAAGTGCTGCTGGGATGCTTCAAGTGCTACCGCCAAAGGTCATTGATCTAAAGAACAAATTTTACTACCGAGCTTACCAAACATGTGCCTATCACCCCAATGGCATAGGGCACAGCACTGAGGATTGCATTAATCTCAAGTACAAGATACAGGATCTGATTGACCGAAAATAAATTATGCTCCAAATGTGAACACCAATACTTTGCCAAACCATGGCAACACTGTGATTCACATGATTGAGAGAGAAGAAGACTGGGTCACAGGAAGGCCCACAATCTGCGATTTTGTGAAAGAACTTGAACGCACAGTAGCGTCACTGTCTTTGCAAGAACGCCCGCAATTCAAGGTATTAATCCCTGCACCAGTGACAGTACACATTGCTCAGGTGACTCCAGCGCCACCTCGAAAAGAGTTTGTAGTCCAAGTTGCCGCCGCACATAGTATCACAAGATCCGGGAGATGTTATACTCCTGAAGACCTAGCCCAAGGGGCACCCCGAAGGGAGAGTAATCAGAAAAGGACTATCACTGAAAGTGAAGCCAAAGATTTCGGGCACCGGATGCAGCCAAAGGAACACTCCATTGTTGTGCATTTAAAGAAAACGCCAACCCAAACCTCGGTACTGGCATTGCTGTAAAGTTCACCCCAACACCGCCTGGCTCTAATGAAGGTGTTGGAGGAAGCTAATGTCCTAGCTGGAACAAACAGTGAAAATCTGGCCAAAATGGTCGCCCATGTTATGGAGGAACTTCAAATTTCCTTCACAGAAAAAGAGAGTTGCCCAAGGAAGGCATAAATCACAACAAAGTGTTGTACATCGTTATCATGTGTCGCAATAAAGTGGTACCCGGGTGTTGATTGACAATGGGACAGGACTCAACATTTGGCCGAATATACCCTGACTCAGCTAGGGTATGACCTGGGAAAGGTTCGTCAAAGCCACATTAAGATAGGAGCATTTGACGGAAGACATTGTGACGCTAGTGGAGTAGTTGATTTAGATATTCAAATAGGACCTGCCTAGTTCACCACTAAATTCCAAGTCATGGAAATACCCGCAATAACAATTTGCTTCTGGGAAGACCATGGATTCATATGGTAGGGGAAGTACCATCCTCGCTCCACCAATCTGTAAAATTTGTCTAGGAAGGAGAGGAAGTGGTGATCCACGGAGAAGCCAGCATGCATAATTATCCAGACAATTCTATACATGTCATTGAAGCCACAACCAAAGGAACGGATTTCCATGTCATGGAGTTAGTAGGAGCAACCCACAAGATAGACTCCCTGGAAACTCCCATGCTGGCGGTTTGTAAAATGATTGTTTCTACTATGATTCTGAACAGGTTTGAACCCGGAAGAAGTTTAGGGAAGAATTTGCAGGGCATCACTGAGGCCATTCCTGTCCTCCAAGATAATCTTCGCTTTAGGCTTGGTTACATCCCAACAGAGGAAGAGATGCCTACCATGAAGAAGTAAAAGGTTGCAGATCTCTATAAACCCATTCCAAATCTGTACCATTCATTTCCCTATAGAATGCTTACACCTGAGGATGCTAATATTGAAGAAGGGATAAGGATGTTGTTCCAAGAGGAAGATTGTTCCGTAATCTGGAAGAATGTGCTGAAGCACCCAACATCAGAGAGGCAGAACCGGGCGAGCAGCTGTCTAACTGGACCTCTACCCGCTACTAGTTCTTCGGTAGAGAAAGATGAATTTATTTTTGAAAGTACGGAGAATCGGTTGAGGCCCGATTACTCACCCTTGTTATCACTTACATACCTCATAATGTTTTCACAAAACAGAAACGACTTGGTCTGATCCAGGACCACAATTTGTACTTCTAAATATTTTTAAGTAATGAGACCCTCGGTTTATTAAAATTGTTTTATCTGTTACATGCATGTTTTGTGCTAACATATTTTGCATTGAATTTCTTTTCAGTAATAAAAATAATAAAGAAACCTTAAATGTCATGACATGTTGCGAAATGAATGAGTCATGCAGCATAGAAGAAGAAGAATATGAGGAATACGATGAGACCACAATGCTACCCAAGGGTCTCACAGAGGAAGTAGAACAATTGGAGAATGATCAGAAGCCGAACTTGGATGAAATAGAAGCCATAAATCTAGGTGATGAAGAGGATGTCAAAGAAACAAGGATAAGAGCACACCTAGATACCCCTCTCAAAGAAGAATTGATAAGTTTGCTGAGAGAGAATACGTGGATATCTTCGCATAGTCATACGCCGACATGCCAGGGTTAAGTACCAGCATAATGTCTCACAGGCTTCCCATCAATGAGGGTTTTCCTCCAGCAAAACAGAAAACTTGACAATTCTAACCGAATCTTAGCACCCAAATCAAAGATGAGGTGGAGAAACAGATTGAGTCATGAGTGGTAGAGGTGACATCATACCCTACATGTCTAGCCAATATAGTTTCAGTACCCAACAAAGATGGAAAATATGAATCTGCGTGGACTACTGAGATCTTAACAAGGCTAGCCCAAAGGATAATTTTTCACTCCCGAACATCCATATACTCATAGACTATTGTACCAAGCATGAGCAACAATCGTTTGTGGATTGTTTCACCGGCTACCATCAAATTTTAATGGATAGAGAGGATACCAAGAAAACAGCCTTCATCACCCAATGGGGAGTGTACCACTACAAGGTAATGCCCTTCGGCCTCAAGAACGTCGGCGTAACATACATGAGAGCAATGACTACTATTTTTCACGACATGATCCATAGAGAGATTGAAGTCTATGTGGATGATGTCATCATCAGATCAAGGGAGAGTTCGGAGCATACCACACATTTGAGCAAATTCTTCGACAGACTCTGGAGTTTAATCTGAATTTGAACCCGGCCAAATGTGCGTTCCGAGTACTGACTGGAAAGTTACTGGGATTGATAGTCAGTCGAAGAGGCATAGAGCTACACCCAACAAAGATCAAAGCAATCCAAGAGTCGCCTCCTCCACAAACTAAGAAAGAAGTCATGAGCTTCTTGGGAAGGTTAAATTACGTTGGGCGGTTCATATCCCAATCCACTATCATTGTGGAGCCCATCCTCAAGCTTTTGAAAAAGAACGCTCCTACGAAATGGATGGAGGAATGCCAAGAGGCATTCGACACTATCAAGAGATACTTGTCTAACCCACCAGTCCTGGTACCTCCAAGACTTGGGAGCCCTTTGCTGCTATATTTTTCAGCTACTGAAAAGGCCTTTGAGTGCGTGTTAGGAAAACACGATGAAGAAGGGAAAAATGAGCATGCCATTTATTATCTGAGCAAAAATTTTATTGCCTTTGAGGCAAGACACACGCTAGTAGAAAAAACCTGATGTGCTCTAAGTTGGGTAGCCCAGAAATTGAGGCATTATTTGTCTTCATAAACCACTCACCTCATATCCAAGATGGATCCGTTGAGATACATATTCTGTTAGCCGATACCCATCGGAAAGCTGGCCAAATGGCAGATGCTATTGAGTGAATTCGACATTGTATACATAGCCCAGAAAGCCGTCAAAGGATGGGCCTTGGCTGACTTACTAGCCGCAAGCTAGGTGGATGAAGAGCTTAAACCACTCCATACATATTTCCCAGAAAAATGGGTGTTGTCTATAGAAGAAGGAGCAACAGAATCCTATACTGGCTGGAAATTGTTCTTTGACGAAGCAATGAATTACAAAAGTTCTGGAGTTGGAGTGGTCTTGATATCAGAAAATGGACAACACTACCCCATGGCCGCCAAGCTTAAATTCCACTGTACCAACAACATGGCTTAATACGAAGCTTGCATCCTAGGTCTCAATATGGCACTAGATATGGACATCAATGAATTATTGGTCATTGGAGATTCCGACTTGCTGATTCATCAAGTACAAGGAAAATGGGCCACTAAGAATGAAAAGACCTTACCATATGTGAACCTGGCAAAGAGATTGTGTAATAAATTCAGAAAGATTAAGTTTCGACATACGCCAAGGGCTCAGAATGAATTTGTTGATGCACTGGCCACAATAGCGTCAATGATCCAGCATCCCGAAAGTTGTCACATCGACCCACTAAGGATAAGTCTAAAAGAATTACATGCCCACTATTGCCATGTAGAAGCTAAGCCAGTTGGCAAGCCATGGTACGACGACATCAAAATGTATCTGGAAGGACGGGAATACCCTGAAGGCATTACAAATGGACAAAAGAAGACCATCTGAAGGATGGAAAATGGTTTCTTCCTAAACAAAGAAGTGTTGTACAAATGGACGCTGGATTTGGGTCTAATTAGATGTGTAAATGCCGCCGAAGCCACCAAACTTCTTGAAGAAGTGCATGCGGAGACATGTGGATCCCATATGAATGGATTTGTACTAGGAAAGAAGATTCTCCGAGCAGGTTACTATTGGATGACTATGGAGAGTGACTACTACAAATATGTGCAAAGGTTCCATCAGTCCCAAATCCATGGTGATCTAATCAAAGTCCCTCAAAGTGAGCTTAATGCTATGATCTCATCATGGCCTTTCGTCGCTTAGGGCAAAAATGTTATTGGACCCATTCAACTCGCAGCCTTGAGTGGCCACCTGTTCATTTTGGTTGCCATTGACTATTTCACCAAGTAGGTGGAAGCAATATCTCACAAATCAGTAACAAAGAAAGTGGTGGCGGATTTTGTGTGAAACCAAATCATATGCAGATTTGGTATGCTCGAGTTCATCATAACAGATAACGAAGCAAATTTGAATAGCCACCTGATGAAGGATATCTGTGAGCAATTCAAGATCACCCATCGAAATTCGACAGCTTACTGGCCGTAAATGAATAGAGCCGTAGAAGCAGCCAATAAGAATATCAAGAGGATGTTGATGAAGATGACTGATAATCATAAGGGTTGGCATGAGTAGTTGCCTTATGCCTTGTTGGGATATCGTACTACGGCCAGAACTTCAACAGGAGCAACTCCATACCTGCTAGTCTATGGAACTGAAGCAGTCATACCCGCTGAAGTTGACGTACCTTCCCTGAGAATCATTCAGGAAGTAGAATTAGACGATGTTGAATGGGTCTGAGCTCGATATGAGCAATTGGCTTTAATTGATGAGAAAAGGATAGTTGTTGTCTGTCACGGTCAATTGTACTGGCAAAGGATGGCAAGAGCTTTCAAAAAAGGAGTCAGAACCAGACTTTTCCAGAACAAGCAATTGGTGCTCAAGAGGATATTTCCACATCAGGATGAATACAAGGGGAAGTTTGCTCCCAACTGGCAAGGTCCTTATGTGGTCCGCAAAGTACTCTCCGGAGGAGAAGTATTCGCAGAAATGGACGGAGAAGAGTGGCCAAAGCCAATCAACTTAGATGCAATCAAGCGTTACCATGCGTGAAGACGAAGTTTTTCAATTTGTAATAGTACCCTTTGCTTGTAATCGTTTTTCTATTTGCCTGTATTAAGTTATTTCCTTTTGTTTGTAATCATTTTGTAATAGCCAGGGAAAAACAAAAATCTTTTATAATATGAACTATGCAATGTCTTGACTTCCCCACCATGGGATTCGTAGGCAGTCTATTTGGGACCCGGTCACTTTATTAGTAAAAACCAAAGTTCATTATTTTATTTCTGAACTACGTTCGACCAGAATTCCTGCTGCGACAGGATAAGTAGGCGCTCTTTGAGCTCGGTAGCATCAAAAGAAAAACCCAAGAAAACCCCTAGGGAGCCTCAGAGATAGGACTTTGCAAAGAAGCAGGGACTGCTGCACGCCCAACTGGGGCAGAATTTTTGAGAGGATCTCAAAAATTCGCGCTGTCAAGCCACAACAAAAAATTCAGCTAACCCAGGACTCTAACCTAGGGCTAAAATTTTGAGGAGACCTCAAAATTTCCCGAAAGATTCGGCATAAGAATTGATAGACCGAAATTTAAACTGGGGCAGAATTTTTGAGAAAATGTCTCAAAAATTCCGCATAAGGAAGCAAAAACCCCAGTCATGGAAGAAAGGATCTCCCTCATTCAAAACGCATGTCATGACAACTAAAAGTTCTTTTATTTCTCCACAAAATAGATACCCTTATGATAGCACTACAAAAATAATTTCTCTGCATAATGAAAATAGGTTTATCTTTCGAATACCGGACCTAAAGGGGTTTCGGGTCAGGAAAGCCGAAGATGCGACAGTGCCGACGACACGGATCAACTTAAAATAGAAGAAAACTAATCCATTTCTGATGCAGATCCCAGGACATCGGAAGACGGTCCTTTTTCTAACCTTGCTTCATGTGCAGGAAACATTTAGCTAAAGAAGGTCCAAACCACTGTTGAGATCCAGCTTTCGGAGTATATGTCTAGCCACGAGGGCTATGAAAGATTTTAACTACCACCAAGGACAAAAGCTACAAAGGTTAAGAAAATCAAAATACCATGGGAGTTAAGTATCCAGCCACGGGGGCTATAAAAGATCAAAGGCCATAAGGGCAAAATATCAAGCCACGAGGGCTATAAGGTTTTGAATGCCAGAAGGGTTAAATATCTAGCCATAAGGGCTATGAAAGATTTTGGACGCCAACAGGGAAAAATATTGAGCCACAATTGCTGCAGAATGCTTGGAAATTGCCACATTGGCAAACGCCTAGCCAAAAGGGTGATAGTAAAACAATACGACACATCCGACCAAAACGATCACAGCCAGGATAAAGGACGAAAGAACGATGATTCAGCCGAAGGGGCCATATCTGTCATTCGCATCACTTTTTCTTAATTGTCAAGAAGGCCATTGCATATCTAGTTTTTCTGCTGCCGAGAGGGCCATCACTTCTTCTTATTTGCCAAGAGGGCCATTGATTTTCTATTTTTTCTGTTGCCGAGAGGGCCATCACTTCTTCTTATTTGCCCAAAGGGTCATTGCATATCTATTTTCCTGTTGCCGAGAGAGCCACCACTTCTTATTACATGCCAAGAGGGCTATTCATACAAATATGCCAAGAAGGACAATGCATATCTATTTTCTTGCTGCCAAGAGGGCTATTCATACAAATATGCTAAGAGGACCATTGCATATCTATTTTCTTGCTGCCAAGAGGGTTATTCATACAAACATGCAAAGAGGGTCATTCATACAAACATGCTAAGAGAGCCATTTACACAAACATGCCAAGAGGACCATTCATACAAACATGCCAAGAGGGTCATTCATACAAACTGGTCAAGATGGCCATTTATTTCAATTGTCAGGAAGGCTATTTACTTCAACCGCCAAAAAAGGCCATTTATACAAACATGCCAAGAGGGAATTTATTTCAATTACTGAGAAGGCCATGCATATGAATTATGAGATATAACAAGACAGCAAAGCGGTTTAAAATTGGTCATGAGGCCGCAGTATTCACCCTAAAAAAGACAAAGCGATGGAAAATCGTTCAAGCGACCGCAGTATTCGCTCAAAAGGCAAGACAATATAAATCTGGTCATAAGACCGCAGTATTCATCATTCAAAAGTCAATGTTACTCAGCAGATGGAAGTAGATTTGTAGTCGCCAGTCAGAGCAGGTCGATCAAATCAAATCCAGACAGATTGCGAAGGAAACATAGAACTTTCCTTATGCAACCGGTCGAGATAGGGTGCCCATGAGAGTCAAGCTCTCCGGCTAGGAATTGGGGAATCACTCCTCACCATGCTCAGCCACACAGAACCGCTTATTTGTTTACATGCTTTGTCTGTTTTTATTATTCTGTAACCGGTCGGACATACACCAGAATACACAAAGGCCTTCCCGCATAAGGGATATCCTTTTCCTCCGGTCGAGTCGAACTACAAGTGACTTGATTCCCAAAAATAGGGATATGTAGGCGGACTCAATGCTAGAAGAGTCAGTCACACTCGTACCAATCACACCAGACTTCAGGCTTGACAACCGAAAAAATTGAAAATTTGCTTTAATTTGCATTTAGAAGCCATAATCGCGTCGAACTACAAATAGCTTCTCAGGAGACCTGAGATATGTAGGAAAGCCATAAGCTGGGGTCCTTCAATATATTTTGAAAAATGCATAAAAATGAGGGGCAGTATGAACTGGTTCAGTAAAAAATCAGGATTAGTCAAATTTTGTTGCTCGGGAATGGTCCCTCCATCCCCGAACACCGAAGGGGCAGTTGTTGAAACCTAATTATTGACCTCCCATAATCCATTATTAGTCGCTCAAAATGCTTGAATGTTAAATGGGGAATATTGTTCCTTTTTGGAAAAAATCAGGATGATTTTATAAACTATGTAGATAATATTTTACTTTTATTGTCTAGTAAAATAATTTATACAAATGAATCATTTTGAAATTATTTCACAGTAATTAATGATGAATTTTATTAATTTCAACCAGGAAATGGTGTAAAATAGCTATTTATTTAATTGTGCAGTTATCATAAGTTTGTCAAAAAATATTTACCCGATTTTTAATTCAGGGAAATTGATTTGATTGAAACGAATAGTCATTTTTACCCTCAAAGTCTTATTTCTGCATACCTATTTATATGGGAAATTCTCAAATTAATTATAATTAATTTCGGTAATTAGTTATAGTCATGTTTCTAAATTGCTTATCACAGGTTTAATTATTACTACAATTGAAATAATCAATTAGTTAGTCAAATAGGGCTAGAATTGAAATGACAAATTCATTGTTTTATTTCAATTAAGGCCATACTTGTAGACCCAATATGTTTTGTGAAATCAATCGTGTCTTTAATTAATTAATTATTTAGTTTCAATTTAATAATTTAGTGAATTAATCCCTTAATTATTATTTTTACCTACCCATTAATTTTAACTTTTTATCTTTTGTCCCTTATATATATGCATTAGTATACAGGTATATATATATATATATATATATGTGTGTGTGTGTGTGTGTGTGTGTGTGTGTGTGTGTACTAGGTTGCCCTAATTCCCCTTTAAAGGGACCGAGTCCAGCCCAAAAAGGGCCAGACCCGGCCCAACCTATGAATTAAGAGAAGGGACAAAGCCCCTTTCTCATTTTCCTTCGTCCAAACAGACCCTCTCTCTACCCTTCCTCTTTCCCCCTTTAAACCCTAGGCGCCGACGTGGTTCTCACCTTCTCTCTCCTTATAACCTTTACCTCTAATAGTAAAATCTCAGAGGATGGCAGTCGTTCACAGCCTTTACAAGGCCGAGAAAGGTAAGAAATGAATGCTTCATCTATTTCTCACCAAATGCAACCTAAACAAGGTATAAACTTCCATTCTTTGCTGCTTTTTCTTTGATTCCAACAGGAATGACTGTGAAACCTTAATGGCTTTTGTTGTATCCAAGTTTGAATATTTTAATCTTATTGGTTCCTGAGGAACTGGGAAGATTGACTCGATTGACTCGTTTGAAGTCAAATCCGACCCTCCATTTAGTTATTTGTTCAAATCTCAACCTTACAATGTTGTTTGAGTGAAGGGAATCCCAAATTTGGGGATTTATCCCACATCGTTTGAAATTAGGGTTTGAGTTTGGAAATTTCCTATATAAAGGACCCTTTTACTGGCATTGAAAAGGGAGGAGAATCTGATATTTTTCATTTACAAGGGAAAAAACTCGAAATATCTAGGGTTTCTATACTTGAGACCCTTTTAATTTTTCTAAGTTAAGTTTAAATTTTAAACAAGTTTATTTTTGTTGGTGCGGTTTATTGCTTGAAAGTGAGTTTTTGGTGAGGAAATAAGCTTTCCCAAGTTCAATCTCTTCCAGGCTGCATCCTCAAAAGCTAATTCCCCTTTCCCTTTTATTTTTGTATTTATGTGTTTAATTTATGGTAATTAGTTGTTTTGTTGTTTGTTTAGCTCATCATGTCTAGTTTTTGTTGCTTAGTTTCCTGTTTGTGTGATGTATCATGTCTCTGGTGACTGATTTTCTTGTTTCATTCAGCTTATGATGCTTAGTCCATGGAAGTCAGTTCTCTAGTCTTGCTTAGCTTGTCATGTTTAGATTATGGTGGTTGGTTTCCTGTTTTGTTAAGTTTATTATGTGCAAGTTATGGTAGTTACTTCCCTGTTTGTTCAGATTATTATGATCAGTTTCTGGTAGTTGCCTTCTTATTTGGCTTAGTTTAACATGCTTTAGCTTGGTTGTACCATTTGTGGCTCAATAGATTTGAAGGAATTAGTTTTCTTTGGCTTGACTGGTTGATGTTAATCTCTATGCCTAATCAAATGTAAATGGCCTATAGGGCTTGTTTAAAGTGGTGCCATGTACTGTTGATTGAGTAAACTTAAGGCCATCACCTAAGTTTGAACATCCTGAGGTTATTATTTTGACCCCAATATGTGGGGTGGATTATTAAATTGCTAATAATTAGACTGTAATGGTTGATTATACATCTAGGTCCTATATAATTCCACTTAGACATACCCATAGGCTTTGTGCGTAAGTTGGTTAAAGAAGGGTGCAAATAAGGAGTTTTGTGACATGTAATCATATTGTGACCTGTTTTCCTGCTCTTTGGTCCATGTTAAATTAACTGAGTATTTCACAATAAACCAACATGGACTCTGTCGTTACATTATATGGTTTTGAGTGCACATGGTTGCATGTGGGATATGCTGTCAAGTTTGCTTGATTTGGATTGAACATATGAAGGGAAGTTATTGTTTAAAATTTTGTGAAACTAGATTGTTTTTTTAAGGACTGTCTCTTCCTTTTGTTAACTTAATGGGACATGATTTTGAGTTTTCTCTAGAGGGAAATAGCTTAATATTCTACTTTGGGAGTCATGCCTAGGATTGAAATATATGGAAATCTTTGCTTTGGTAAGGCAAATGACTTTGTGAGTTCTAGTTGTGATATATCTCATTCCTCCATATAATCTTGAGCCTTCGAAAGTGTGTGATTAAGTTATCCTAACTGTAAACTCTTTCACTATCTTCACTTAAAACAAGTCTCGATGTTTATAACTTGATTCTGCACTCTCGTTATATTGCTCTGTAACAGTAGTTTAAAGAAATCATGAGTTGTCTCTGCAAACTCTGTAAAATTATGATTCATCTTAATGAGTCTACTGGTTATATGTTTAGTGTCCCATTGTTTTTTTGTGTGCTATTACTGCCTTGGTATGACTAGTTTTGGATGTCCCTTCACATACATTATCCAAGGTCATCTTGATTGTATATGTGAGTGTATATGGCAAGTATACTTTAGTTAGTACATTAGTAGGGAGGTTAGTTGGTCATTACGGATAAAGCTTAAGCCCTCATTGGTGTTTGCCATGCCTGGGACTCAAAGAAGCCCCTTGGATCTTGTGCGGCATCGGGAAGACGGGGGTAAAAGATTTCCAATATTGACCTTCTAGACATCCTTATAGATGTGTATACTTAAGTATACATGGCATATGCATGATTCATTATGTGTTTTGAATGCTATATTTGTCGACTGCTGGGCCTTGGCCCATTCTGCTTAAATTAAGACATTAGCTTATATATTTCTTGTGAAGTTTGTATCTATGATATTAATTTTTTATCCCTTTCCTTTGGAAACTCCCCCTTTGCATTTCTGGGTCAACCCTTCTCAAATACAGGGGCCCAATCCCATTTCTGGCCAAGGTTGTACGTGAAGTGAAAGGGAAGCAACTGTTCTCTAAAGGCCCAAACATGGATAAAAATGGTGAAGGCCCAATTATGGGTAAAAATATCACTAATCGGGCGGGTAAAAATAACACTAATAGGGCAGGTAACCCATTGGTCAAAAAATAATTTCTTCTTTTTTTACTTGATTCATCTGTCATGTGGTTTGTAAAACTTAAACCTTATCAATAGTGAAACCCTGTGGATGTAGAATTAGGATAAACGCTTTGTTCAACTAGGTAGATTAATCTAAAAAATGATTACAACAGCCCTTTTAAAAAATCCGATTTGTGGTAAACTGGCGTAAAAAGGGCGTTTCTTATAGCTTCAACAAAACAGTTTTTTGGCTAAAAATGATAAAGATTTGCCAAGTTAATTTCTCAAAATAGAAGCATGTATTAACTTGTATGAGTTTTAAAAAACTGGGCCATGTAAAATGAGATTCTGAAATAGTTTTGGGTTTGTTATAAAATTAAGCATGCAAACTGAGATTTGTTAAGTCTATAAATCTCTATAAATCGGAAAACTGGCTTGATTTTCTGCGCTAAAAATGACGTCTTTTTTATAAAAATTTTACCAAAATATGCTCAAGTTATACCAAATTTGGGCCTGGAAGCCCATAAAATGAACTAAAAATGAACATACTTTGGACCAGATTATTTGGCTGTTGGACTGAAAATTGAGAACTGAAAGCACGTTTGGGCCGAGGAAATTGACATTGGGCCATAATTTAAGGTTTGATGGACTATGGTTTTGACTTATTGGGCTTCTCTAGAAATTGAACTTAATAAAATGGACCTATATATATATATATATATATATATCAAAACGGGAATAAATCCCATATTTTCATATAAGTATATACAACCCATAGGTACTAAACACATTTCATTAGGACTAGAATAGTAGCGATTCTACTCGGGAGCGATCCCGGGTGTGTCCTAGTCCAGAAATGAAGTGGGTTGAACACTTACGCAAATTCTTCTAAAAAAAAAACCCTTATTTATAAGGGGAATTTTTGCCAAATTTTTCTAAAAAGGGAGATGATGATATAAACATAAAATTGTTGTACTTTCTTTGCGGAAAATTTTAACACATAAGCAAATAAACAAACCTTACAGTGAAGCTCGTAGGTCAACCGTATTCTACGGATCCTTAATACCAGTTAAAACCTTTCCTAGGGGATCACCAAATCCCTTACCTCGAACTCTGGTCCAAAAAGACTTTTCTCGGTCTGGAAACTCTTTTAACCCGATTTTTCCTAATTTTCCTTTTGAATAAATTAGGTGGAGACTCTAAACAATATAAAATCCATTAGAGCACCAACAACCTCGGATTACTTTTATGCCTCAACCCGCGTAAAAGCGAACCGTAACGCCCACCTAGTAGGCAAAACCTTTCCTTCCCAAATCACACATTAAGGGAACAGTATAAAAGAATGGATCGATAAATCATTTTCCATTTATAAAATGTAAAACTGTATACAAGACTTTACAAACATTTCCCAATATCTGGTCTGGACTAATACAAGAGCTTCTAAGTTATAACTAGAACCAAACAAAATTAAGTAAAATAAGATAACTATGTTGGAATGAGGTAACAGAGTCTTCGAGATAGCACCGGCAAGTCCTCGGAACTACTGAACAACGAGCTCAACCTGAAAAAGACCTACACCCCAAAAAAGGTATAGCAAGAATAGTATCAGTACAACACTCGTACTGGTAAGCATCATAGGCCGACAATGATTGGAAAATCATAATAACAATAAAGAATAATGGATAAGTAGGGTAGGAAGCAATTTAGTCAAATAAAGTGTCACGGCCCAAACCCATGGACCGTGATGAGTGCCTGACCACTACTAATCAAGCACCCCTAAACTCGTTCTTACTCCATACAAGGTAACCTGGTGGCCTATTTCAACTGATATTTGATCGATAGCATCTGCTGCAAAATCTATGCAATAAACTCATAATTTATACACGTGGATATGTATATATAGGCATACGTGCAACGGATAACAACACAGTCCGACATGGCCCCTACATGAGTTGTACGAAAAATAGGAGACCATAAAGCTACATAATATTCCCACTCTATACAACTGTCTACAGACCTGTATGGAGTCTAGCTGTAGAAAGACAGGACAAGGCCCTGTCATACCCACATTTGTACACCTCATAAATAGCATACCAAAAGCCGCAGCTCCGGATCAAGTGGAGCGCATTGACTGCGGCTGAGGAGATCCTACTGGTCTAGCTCATCCGAATGACTACCTGAACCTGCGGGCATGAACGCAGCGTCCACAAGAAGGGACATCAGTACGAACAGTGTACTGAGTATGTAAGGCATAAATAACAACATAACAAGAAATATGGAACATAATATGAGATAAAGATAACCTGTCATCTAGGAACGTATAATATGTAATGCTTGAATCTTAGAGATCATATGTAAGTAAGCATATATATATATATATATATAAGTGTTAGTGTTGCGGACGTGCAACTCGATCCATAAATGTTAGTGTTGTGGAACGTACAGCCCAATCCATAAGTGTAGTGTTGCGAAACGTGCAGCCCGATCCATATATGTTAGTGCCGAGGAACGTACGGCCTGATCCATAAATATAGTGCTGCGGAACGTGCAGCCCGATCCATATATGTTAGTGCCGAGGAACGTACGGCCCGATTCATAAATATAATATGTTAGTGCCGAGAAACGTACGACCCAATCCATAAGTATAGTACTGCGGAACGTGCAGTCCGATCCATATATGTTAGTGCCGAGGAACGTACGACCTGATTCATAAATATAATATGTTAGCGCCGAGGAACGTATGGCCCGATCCATAAGTATAATATGTTAGTGCCGCGAAACGTATGGCCTGATCCATAAATATAATATGGTAGTGCCGAGGAACGTACGGCCCGATCCATAAGTATAATATGTTAGTGCTGAGGAACGTACAACCCGATCCATATATATAATATTCATATACATAATGTAAATAGTATGCATGAAAGCTCATATGAAAGCTAAAACTTTATCGGAGTGAAGTAAGGTCGGTAACCTCCGATTTATATTATGGAACAATCATTATCGCTATACCTCACCTCGAAGGAACAATTCATAAGGTGAGATCAACAACAATGAATAAAATCGAGAAAACACAAAATAGCTCAACATTCTCATATCTTCGTTGAAATCATAACTTGAGACTTTTAAACATAAAATCGTCATCATCGTAATCCCCATAAAAACATTCTAATCTTTAACATCATAAGAAGCTTTAAGAGACATAAACTTCTAGCTCTTGCAAACAAGGTGGTTATGGAAACATGTATGGGATCATAACATAAGAATCATGCCTTTGAAAGAAAGGGACGAGCCTTAACATACCTGTTCAGCCTCCAATTATCTACACTTATTCGTCCGATCTCGGAAGTCTACATTAAAGAGGATTCACACTATTGTTAGACTCATTGTTGTATACTTGTACTAAGTTTTCAAATCAAACTATTTTATATCCTGTCGAAAATCTGGCAGCATCTCCCCTGTTTATATGCCTAGCCCGAAATCTAAATTCAGCAACCAACAACAACAACAACAATACCAACATCAATAACATAATTTTCAACACCAATATGTACCATAAAACAGCCCACGCGCTGTTTTCTAACTTCCATAACTAACCAACTTACTATACAACTATCTAACGACTTTATCTTCGTAAATAAGCCTTAAATAATACCAAAAGAGAAAGATTCATACCTTTTTCTTGTCCAAACGATAATATCTTAAAGATTCCACCTTGAATCCAATCCAAATCCAACGCAAAATAACACCGTGATCACAACTATGCACTATCCGAGCCTTGATTAAGCAAAATCAGTTCAAACCCTCAAATTTTTTATGACATAATTGCCTTTTGTGTTGCTGCTCTCAATCTGATTTTTGGTGAAAAAATGGGGTTTTGCCCCTTTTATAAGGTCCAAATTCAGGTCGGGTCACTGTAACAGTACTGTGGCAGGTCGGTTAATGTAAAGCAGTTACTGTAGCACACGTTTTTGCTTCGTCAGCCGAACTTGCAATGTCCATAATTCTCTCCTCCGATGTTCTATCGATAAGCAGTTTGTTGCGTTGGAAACTAGAGTCGACGAAATTCATTTTAGGCTTTTGTTTCATGTCAAAACACTTCATATGCTAAGAGATATTCTTCCCTCAAGTTGGAGCAAAATTTTCACACGAAATTTTACCTATCCTTTCTCCAAAGTCGTACTACTCCATTTCCTCCACTCATTTCCTTATAAAACCTTCCGGTATACTTTATATACAAGCTTCACTCATTAAATATACTTAATAATTCTTGCTCCTTATATTCCAAAGTGGTTTTACTTAACCATAACTTAACGTACTTATATTTCAAATTTGATAAGTGCTTCTTCGAAGATACAGGGTGTAACATAAAGAAATAGTAAGAAAGGGGATCCTACCATTTATACGGCTAAAATACAACCAATTAAACCATCTCCAACATCATTCCCCCTCCACGAATACTCACTAAGGAAGAATTTACCCCAAAAGGCTATCCATAGTAGGACAAGTCCCAACATGACCGGACCAAACCGAATAATAAGCCTCTCTCACGATCTATCACACACCAACACTATCTCAACACTAATTCTCATTAGCCCAACACCAGAGTCAATCACTAACACTCACAAAAATGATGAACAACTTAAGGCTCCAATACGACTACTACTCCCATTAATACCAACCTAGTTCCACCGACTCACCCTACCAATGAAATATCCAGCTAGAACATAATTAAGGTCATACTTCCCACACAAACCGGAATATAATTTCTAGTGCCAAACACCAAGTCCAACTTAGCTCCCCAAATCCACCATAAACCCAAAGTGTAATTACAAGAAATCTTATCAAGCCGATAATATCAATACTGTACAAATATCAGGCCAAAATCAATGATATGAGAATATGAGATGAATGCAGATGCAATTCAATAATACACACACGCCTCGGGCGGATGATATCTACGCTCTGACAGTCATGACCGTTGGGGGACCACAAAGTCCATGTACCTTCTGTGGCGCACAGCCCGATCCAATAATCAGTGTTGCGAAACTTGCAACCCGATCCCAGTCAGTGTTACGGTACGTCCAACCAGATCCTAATATAAGTATGAATGAGTGAATGCATGATAACAATGCCAACAAGAATATATGAATCAATGGTGCCACACATGGACACATGTCTTAATCACAATATCAATATCATTACCTTACTTTCCTTTCCAACAACGTCAATCATGATAAATATGCTCTCCGAAACATAAGGTAATCACTAATCATCAACTTTAGAATCAATCACGTGGCGACAAGCCAAAAACTCGCAAATAAGCAACAACTCAATAGAACACAATAAGGCGACAAGCCATAGTCAACAACAATACCAACCTAAGTATTCCATCCCAACTCCATACCCAAAGGTTTACATGCTTTCTCCAACAATCACTAACTCTACATATGATTCTCTAACCAAAGTCTAACCAAAAGGTAAACGACAACCATAATAGTAAATATCCCATGGAAGAACTCTACCTAATCATACCAATCAACACTCATAACTAACAAGGCTACTCAACGGAATAATTACACGATAATCTCACAAAACAAGTACCAACCTAGAACTAACCATCCCAACTTCTTGTCTGAAGGCCTACGCATGCTTTCTTCATCACTTTCTATTGCACATATATAAAATACTAATCGGAGTCTACTTAAGTAAGTCGTAACCTACCTCCAGGCCGAGCAGGTGCCACGAACATCCATTTGATCTTCATCTTCGCATTTCTAAACTGTGACTCACGACGTAGGGTCTAGGAATGTCAATGAATCCTAAAAAAACAAGGGTCAAGTTCTTGGAATTTTATACAAAGTCTTGGATTTGAAAGGGTAAAATCAGAATCTATTCTCAACTAACTTTTCTAAGTTCCTTTTGAATAATAATTCAATTTTCATTGATAATTTTACTCCAAAAATCATAAATAATACTCTCTTCCTTTAAACTCCAAATTCTAAGGACCAAAGTCGAAACCCATTTATGGAATAAAGAAAAGATTATCCTTTTTAGGTTAGTTAGTTTATTTAGAGCATGAGTCTAAGTGACTTCTTGAATAAAGTCTAGATTCTAAGCTTAGAGGTCCCATTTTATCAACCTAGAGTTTGAACAATTTGAAAGCTTCCATTTTTATTAGCTCTAGAAGGTTAATCTAAGAAAATGAAACAATAAATGAAAGGGGAGACGAAATAGATGAGGTAGAGGGGCTACCTTCTTCAAGTAACCATGAGATTTCTTTCCAAATGCCCCAGGCGGCGGCTAAGATTTAGGGTTTTTAGAGAAATGAGATTAAATCTTGAAATGAGACTTAAATACTAGGTCAACTCTGCGTTGACAGTTATAGCAGTCTGTAGATCCATTGTAGCGGACACGCTCGGTAAGACAGTCCGTTATGGCGATTATTGAAAGAATGGGCTCACCCGCTATAGCGGGTGTGAAGAGAGCTGGCGCGGACATGCCATGGAAGTCCATCCGCCTACTGTAGCGCTTCATCAGGCCCCAATGGACCTTAAAGATTTTAATTCTTACTAGTTCAGCTTCAGATGAACTTTTAAAAGGGCAATTATCCACCGTGACTAACTGTGCACTGAATAATGATGTTTTTGGGACACGAATTTCGAGAAACTTTGGTAACGACCCAACATTACATACCAATTAAACAATCGTTCGTCCTTGAACAACATGGAACAGGAAGGAGGTAGCGGGGTTGAAATAACACGGAATAGGATTATCGGGGTCGACATTACGCCATACTACCCAACCACGACTCGAGTTCATGCCCGCAATTTGAACTTTAGGGTCTATGAATCGGAAGCGCCCATTTAGGGATACATTATATTGGTTTACCCAAGAGGAAGTTGATTAAGGGGTCATTCTAATTTAACTGAATCGCGCATTAATCGGTTAATCACTCACGAATAGGGAGTCAGGAAGAATCGTTGTAGTGGGAGTGGGGTGCGCTGGCGCGGCCAGAGCGTAAGCTATGGCGGTCTAGAGAAAAGAGGGCGAGTTTACGCTCTGGAAGCTTGTCCAACCGGTGCAGCGCATCTGCTGGCGCATGTCTGATCCGCTATGGCGATCATTGGGCCCTTCCGATATGAAGGTGACCCTCCACCTTTCCCATTCTCACTTTTAGCTCTCCACTTACCCAAATATTCCTTCCCCTTCCCCTCGTATTAATTGTTCCCTCTCCTTTACATATTTAAATACCACCCTTCTCAATACTACCCCAGCTCACCCACTGCTCAAAACAAAACCTAGGCTCTAAATGGGCAAGAAATTTCTTGGCAAAGAGCTTTCCAATTCAAGGTGCAATCTTCTTCACATTTCAATTCAAGGTACGTAATCGCTCCTAATCATGCTAGAATAATTTTAAAACCATTAATCTGAACCGTATATCCTTGAATGTTGTGAATTTTTTTAGTAAAAGTTTGAGTTTTTTAGGTTGGGGTCTCGGGGTAGTGGGAGGGTTAAAACCTAAAATATGTAACTTATTTAATGTTGAAATGGTTCTATCACTGCGTACAACTTTAGATTCAACTGATTTTGAGGCCTTAAACATACAAATTAGGTGGTGAGTTTTCTCGATTTTTGGGCTTGATTTCTTGAAGATTTTGGGGGTTGTTTGTTGCTGGAAATCACTCCTCGTAGGGTTTAAATGACTTGCATGCTTGAATAAGAGTCGATATGTGAGTAATACATCGATTTTGAACCCAAAAATAGTGAAAGAAATTTTTAAAAATGGGGGTCGATTTCGCTCGAGTCCGCTATAGCGGTCAGAGAGACCGCTAGTGCTACTCCGTCATGGTGAACCAACGGTGCGCTGGCGCGGATTAGGAAAGGGAAGGTCATGTCACGGTCGCGAAGATTACGGTCGTTATGGTGCATTTGCGATCGCGCTCGGGGGCTTGTTGTGGCGGGTATCGTCTGCCCTGGCAGACTGACTACTGCTACAACGGCCTCTCTGCGACAGTTCCTTTACCACTGCAGCGCAAGCTGCTCTGAATTCTGGATTTTAGGTAGAAACTTACGCGTTGGAAATAGGGTCAGTTTTACTGAGTTCAATGGGTTCATATACGTTAGATTGTTAACTGTTCTTGGTGAAGTTTCTGAAAGTGAGTTTTTTCTTGTTGCAGGTACCCCTTTCTCAAGATCATGGCCCAATACTTGAATGTTCCGAACAGTGTTCGCTTCTCAGCTACTGGGAGCTACCAGCGTTTCTTGGAGCATATGACAAAAGGTTGTTGCCGGAGCAGGGTTTTGATACGGACAAGGTGGATATACGTGCCCCGGAGTTCTTCTACAAGGTTGCATGCTATGAATGGGCAAACTCGTAGAGGGTCTAGGTCAGGTAAACGAAACTTGGGTGAGGGATTTTTATGTTATGCTAAAGACGGTGGATTGGTCTTCTCCGGATCCAGAGATTATGATTTGGGGTGTTGCGGTAAAGATTGGGCCTGTGGTGGTCAATGCTCACTATGAACTGGAGAATCACCCGGTGACTGAGATGGAGGCAAAATATGTTGAGGCAATGTGGCTTGGTTGGTTTCAAAACTCGTGGCAGAGGAGAACAGGACCAAAGTGGAGTGGGTCAACAAAAAAACCGGATTTAACAATACTTACTTCACGGCCGAGGCGAGGAGATGGCTAAACTTGATATCTCGACGGGTTTGACCTTCGCGCAACACCACTGATGTTACTTATGTGCAGGCCCTTATGATTACTTGTATTCTGGATGATATCCCGGTAAACGAGGGTCAATATATAGTCCAAGAGTGGAGGGAGTTTATGAGTGAGGTAGGACCGAATTTGATGTTCCCTTTGCTTATCACTGTTTTGAGTAAGAAGGCCAGTGTTCCACTGAGGAGGGATGATGAGTGGGCTGATACAGATATTACGTTCCACTCATTAAAGGTTAAGGGTCATGGCTTGCTTGTCCAGAGTAGGAAGAGGAGGGCAAATTCCAGCGCTGGGGTTAGCGCAATTCAGGGAGATGATACTGGAGCTTTACGGATTAAGGGGCCATTTGAGTTTCTGGGCTCACAGATGGAGGATGTGAAGAAATTGATTGTTAAGATCTCTGTGCCTTCCTCCAATGCTGGTCTGTCTGGTACCACAGCTCGTTATTATACTCGGGAAGAGATGGATCAGTACATGAAGACCCAGATGGACACTTTTCAGGCTGTTTACCCCACTATGGCCAAGGATCCTATGGATCGTCTCCTCAAGCTGCAAGGAGGCCTAGATAAGGAGAAGAGGAGGGGTTTTACCTGGGGCAAGCTGGCGGTCAGAGGATGGAGGGCCTTCAAGGTCTTATTTAAGTTGATGCAGCTGAATGGCAGGCTTCAATTGAGGATAGAGATAACCTAGACCACTACTCCTTCTTAGACGAGACTGAGGACAGCACAGAGGGTGGAGGAGGTGGTAGTTCAGATGATGATGAGGCGATAAGCAGAATGCAGGAGTAGGGTGTCTTCCCCCTTTTGTGATGCTGCCCTTTTAGGGCTTTATGTTTTAAAACAATAGTTTCATTTGGTTTTGTTTTTCTTGGATGCTTTTAGATAATTTGGTTTTTTATGCCTTTTCGTATTTGTTTTTGGTGCTTGGGCACTTGGTGACTTTTGCCCTTGTTTATCTTTGGTGTTTTATCAAATGGTTGTGTTTGGGAAACGGCTCTCTTGAATTTTTCAGAGTTTGAACAGGTTGGGAAAATTGTAACAGAATACATTGTTTGCTGGTGTTGTTGCCGCTGCAGCGGTAAGGGCAGCGGACGCCCTTACCGCTACAGCGGCAACAGTATGGCCAAGGTCTTATGCGCTGTGGGGGATTGGGCCCAATATTGAGGGCACACTATAGCGGTCAAGGTTACGCTATGGTGGTACCTCCACCACTGAGGGGGCATGCGCTATGACGGTAGACAAGGAATACACAGAGTCCGCCGCAGCGAACACGAACCCGTTATGGCGGATTCGCTATGGAGTACTGGGGATCCGCCAGCGCGACATATTACCAGCCGGTGACTTGCCCCACAGCGGATGCAGTACCGTTGGCGCAGATAGTCACCCATTGCGGCGACAGAACTGCATCAGTGGGCAATTTTCTAATGCCCATAAGACTTGCGCAACGCTATGAATTTATCTAATCGCTTTTCATACAGAAATAGACCACACCACATCAAGACATACTATCAAGATACCAATTGGAATCAACTATATACCTATTGGAATCAACTAGATACCAATTGGAGACTCCTTAGAGATTCGAACTTCCAAAATGACACGATAAGAAGGAAAGAAGGGAATTTTCCCTAAATGTCCTAGGGAATTTTTTCTGAATGTCCTATAGCCTCCCGTGGATGGGTACAGACATCTACATACCATTCCACGAGAATCTACTAAACATTGCTCTTGTACTTGTGAGACTGGTAACCTAGGGCTCTGATACCAACTTGTCCCGACCCAAATTCGATCCGTGCGGGCACCTACTTATTCTCACCTGGTAGGCGAACCCTTTCCTTCCCAAATCAAACATTAAGGGAACAGTATAAAAGAATGAAAAGATAAATCATTTTCCGTTTATAAAATGTAAAAGTGTATATAAGACTTTACAAGCATTTCCCAATATCTAGTCTGGACTAGTACAAGAGTCTCTAAGTTATAACTGGAACCAAACAAAATTAAGTAAAATAAGACAGAGTTGTCTTATTTTACTTAATTTTGTTTGGTTCCAGTTATAACTTAGAGACTCTTGTACTAGTCCAGACTAGATATATATACTTAAGGTCACACTTCCCATACAAACCAGAATGTCATTTCTAGTGCCAAACACCAAGTCCGACTTACCTCCCCAAATCCACCATAAACCCCAAGTGTAATTACAAGAACCCCCTATCAAGCCCATAATATCACTACAGTATAAATATCAGGCCAAAATCAATGATATGAGAATATGAGATGAATGAAGATGCAATTCAAATATGAGATGAATGCAGATGCAATTCAATGATACACACACGCCTCAGGCGGATGATATCTACGCTCCGACAGTCATGACCCATGGGGGATTGCTAAGTCTATGTACCTTCTGTGGTGCACAACCCGATCCAACAGTAAGTGTTGCATAACGTGCAACCCGATCCAACAGTCAGTGTTGCATTACGTGCAACCCGATCCCAGTCAGTGTTGCATTACGTGCAACTAGATCCAAGTAAGTGCTGGGGTGCGCAACCCGATCCCAACATAAGTATATGAATGAGCGAATGCATGATAACAATGCCAACAAGAATATATGAATCAATGGTGCCATACATTGACATATGTCTCAATCACAATATCAATATCATAACCTTACTTTCCTTTCCAACAACCTCAATCATGATAAATATGCTCTCCGAAACATAAGGTAATCACTAATCATCAACTCTAGAATTAATCACGTGGCGACAAGCTAACAACTTGCAAATAAGCAACAACTCAATAGAACACAATAAGGAGACAAGCCATAGTCAACAACAATACTAACCTAAGTATTCCATCCCAACTCCATACCTGAAGGTTTACATGCTTTCTCCAACAATCACTAACTCTGCATATGATTCGCTAACCTAAGTCTAACCAAAAGGTAAATGACAATCATAATAGTACATATCCCATGGAAGAACTCAACCTAATCATACCAACCAACACTCATAACTAGCAAGGCAACTCAACGAAATAATTACACGATAATCTCACATAACAAGTACCAACCAAGAACTAACCATCCCAACTTCTTGTACGAAGTCCTAGGCATGCTTTCTCCATCACTTTCTATTGCACATATATGAAATATTAATCAGAGTCTTCTCAAGTACGTCACAATCTACCTCGAGGCCGAGTAGGTGCCACGAACATCCATTTGATCTTCAGCTTCGCATTTCCGAACCATGACTCACCATGGAGGGTCTAGGAATGTCAATGAATCCCAAAAGAACAAGGGTCAAGTTCTAGGAATTTTATACAAAGTCTTGGATTTGAAAGGGTAAAACTGGAATCTATTCTCAACTGACTTTTGTAAGTTCCTTTTCAATAATAAACATGTTTTCATTGCTAATTTTACTTTAAAAATCATAAATGATACTCTCTTCCTTTAAAATCCCTATTCTAAGGACCAAAGTCGAAAACCATTTATGGAATAGAGAAAAGATTATCCTTTTTAGGTTGGTTAGTTTATTTAGAGCATGAGTCTAAGTGAATTCTTCAATAAAGTCTAGATTCTAAGCTTAGAGGTCCCATTTCATCAACCTAGAGTTTGAACAATTTGAAAGCTTCCATTTTTATTAGCTCTAGAAGGTGAATCTTAGCAAATGAAACAATAAATGAAAGGGCAGATGAAATAGATAAGGTAGAGGGGTCACCTTCTCCAAGAAGCAATAAGATTTGCTCTCCAAATGCCCCAAGTGGTGGCTAAGATTTAGGGTTTTATAGAAATGTGGTCAAATCCTGAAATGAGACTTAAATACTAGGTTAGTTCTGCGTTGACCGTTGCGGCGGTCTATAGATCAGCTACAGTGGACACGCTATAGTAGTAAGACAATCCGCTATGGCGGCTATTGGGAAAATGGGCTCACCCAATGTAGTGACTGTGAAGACAGTTGGCGCGGATGCGCCATGGCGGTCCATCCGCCCGATGTAGCATTTCATCGGGCCCCAGTGGCCCTTAATGATTTTAATTCTTACTAGTTCAGCTTCAGATTAATTTTCAAAAAGGCAATTCTCCCGCGTTACTAACCGCGCACTGAACAATGATGTTTTTCGGACACGAATCTCGAGGAACTTTGGTAATGGCCTAACGGGTCATTACAATTGTTATGAGATTATTTCTCTGTATTTTCTCCTCCTCTGCATATAAAGTTATAAACCATTATACATAGATGGCTTGCAGCAACGTATTGCACCAATTCTAAGAGATGCTTACTTTAAAGGGTACATCCTAATGTTCTATTTTTTAAAACTCTCTGCCAACAGATGTTAAATTCAAATTAGTTTTTTCCATTATTTAAAAAACTACTAATATAATATAATATTATATATATATATATATATATATATATACCCCACTTATTATTTAATAATAATATATGAACTAAAAAACGCACGAGGGATATTATTGGATATTTGTATAACACATAACTAAAGATAGTTAATGAGCCTTGAACCTTTTGAATGAATATGAATATAAAATTCATATTCGTATTATACATTAGTTCTTGTTCTGCAATGGCAATGCCGATTAATATGGGTCTTGTGCTCAATCCAGTTCAGCAAGTTCTCTAGTATTCATCATTAAATCCCCAGAAAGTGGCCTCTCACTTTCTTTCTTGCATAAACAATCTCATCAAGGGTGTCCAGTACCGCTCTATCACCCCTCTTTAAGCTATGAGATTGTTAAGAACAAATTAAAGTTCTTCCTTCTCGTTGTGGAAACCAGTGCATATAGTCAAACATGGGCTTTAAAGGAATAACAATTCATTTGTATCTAATATGACGCTCATTATTCCTTGACTATATTTATGCACTTGAAATGTAAACTTGGTGTTAACATTTCTTGGATAATTCATGAAGACTAATCATTAAACTATTAGAATATATGAATTTTTAGTTATGACTAACATTCACATGAAAGAGTAGATATCAGTCAAGATTATCTCTATTAAAATGGTTATAGCGCAATGTTTCCCATGAATACACTGTCTTCTCACATAATAAATGTTTAATGAGAAGATTTTTCAATTTTTTATTATAAGCTACACTTAATGCAGTATCATATATTGGCTCTTATAAGCATTTTAATATTAGAAATATGTTATAATAAAGTGTTTTTAAAATGCAATTCATTTCCCACTTTCATGATTTGGATGGATGTGGCCATAAGGTTTTTTGTAACCTTTCTCTTCATTATCGCATTAAATTACCCACATTCTTCTTGTAACTCATGTAGCCTCTAAACCATAATTCTTCCATTGTCTACTCACATTATTACCCCACTCTCATCCAATTTATTTCATTGATGAATTTCTTCACCTTTAAATAGAAGTCATCCTTACTTTGTGGTGTGTAGAAATGTTAGAGTGCATGAAAAAGTGAGTTAAAAGGAGAGTATTATTTAGTTGAAGGAAGGTGTTCTTATGGTGGAGCTTTAGACTCTTCAACTAGTCTGGAGTTGTTTGAGTCACACGATGTTGGCTGTTATATCTTAGAGGGGACAAACAGAGTATTACTGCTGGACCGGTGAAGATTATACCGTAGTGGGCTTGAATCTCGTTAAAGTGAGTGAGATATCCACATCTCAGCCTGAAGAATCATTTATTTATTATGTTTCTTCATTTTATTTTTCAACTATAATTAATTGTAATTTGTGGTATATTCACCAACAATTTTAAGGAAATTTATTCTTGTTACAGTTTGAAAAATTGCGGATATCAAAGAAGGAGATCTCACCATCATTCTACTTCAACGTCACTGGATCTCTTCAAGAGATAAAGGATAAAGTATTTTTTTCTACCTTCTCAACTTAAGCGGAGGAAAGGTAATAAAACAAAAAAAATTACCTTATATTTTTATGAATAAACTGCTATTACTTTTCAAGAGTATAAATTGTTATTAAATTCTCAAAATAGTGGGGGCTAAAAAAGTGAGAAAAATATTTATCATGAAAAGTGATTCCTGCATCTTTGAGAATGGTTTTAAAAAGTGTGGCAAGTGCAAATATTAGTCTTGAAAAATTTTGCATGTTATTTTTACCTCATTATTGATCAAATCTTTGGCTCTAATGTTGGCATTGTTAAATTAAATTAGAAATATGTGTAGTAGCTATTTTGACATGAGAAATTCGGGTGAGGCAAATTTTATTCTTGTAACGAAAAATATAAAAAACATGTGATAATTAACTAGTCACATTATGTTGAGAAAATTGTGAAGTACAATTTGTAGATTTTAAATGTGTTGCATTTCCTTTTGATCAAGTGTTTATTTATTTCCAATTCAAAGTGAAAATTGTGATAAATAAAAAAGGAGTATGCTAGCCTCTATATGAGATATGTGACTGATTGCACTTGGCTTGATATTCCATATGCAGTAAAAGTACTTAGCAGGTACAAGCAAACCAAGTATATTTACTTGGTAAGAAATTTGTGGTTTGGTTTATAAAAAAATATTTAGTTGTACTCAAGGGCTTTTTTTATGCAGATTACACTTGGTGCTATTTGTTGAAAAAATTATTATTGCTAACTATAACATGGAGGCTGAGCTTATTGCTTCAACTTCAGCTAGTGAAGAAGAAAATTGGTGGAGAAATTTATTATTTCAAATATCATTTTGAAAATCAATTCCTTCTATTTTAATTTATTGTGATAGCACCCGCACTATTGGTAGAGTATAAAACCATTATTATGACGGTAAATCCAAGCCCAAAAGAAGAAATACTATACTGTGATATTATTTGTGAAAAGTGGTATACCATAAATATTGATTGTGTAAAATCTTGTGATAATCTTGCAGATTTATAGACAAAGGTCTTTGCAAGAGAAAGGGTCTGGAGCACATCGAGGGGAATGAAATTGAAGCAGGAAATTTCTGAGTCATATAGGAGGAAACCCAACCTGGAGACTAGAGATCCTATAACCAGGTTCAATGGTAAAACCGAAATATATGATGACTTGTTGTGAAATGCACTATTATATTTATTGTATTCCATCCCTAAGGTGTGAGTGCAATTTCCTGTAATGACTTGTGGAGGTTGAGTCTATGAACTCTTAATGAAAATATCTAGCTCGTATGAGTGGGGTGTTAAAGTTACAGAAGCACTCTTGACAGAACTTTACCTATGTGAGTGTGGAGGTAGGCCGCTTCCTATGAGAATTGGGCTCGTTCTCAAAAGCACTCATGAAAATCGGGATAGCACAAGGCCATAATGTGCTGGCTATTAAAGCTTAAGTCAACACCTTGGTTATTATTATTTGTAAGCAATGATACTTTATTTCCCTTGAGCAGTCATAGTTCAATGCGGAGCACACTACTGACTTTGTAGTAGAGATTACTTTTTGACTAAGTGGAGGTTCAATGCAGAGCACACCTTCATTATGCATAATAGTTTCCCATCAACTAAGTTGGTGATAACTCTCTTATTTAATATTAAAATGAGTGAGGGATTGTTGGTTCTTATAAGCATTTTAATATTAGAAATATGTTATATTAAAGTGTCTTTGAAATGCAATTCATTTCCCACGTTCATGATTTGGATGGATGTGGCCATAAGGTTTTTTGTAACCTTTCTCTTCATTATCACATTAACTTACCTAGATTCTTCTTGTAACTCATGTAGCCTCTAAATCATAATTATTTCATTGCCTACTCACATTATTGCCACACTCTCATCCAATTTATTTCAAGGATGAATTTCTTCACCTATAAATAGAAGTCATCCTTACTTTGTGGTGTGCAGAAAATGATAGAGTGCATGAAAAAGTGAGTTAAAAGGACAGAGTATTATTTAGTTGAAGGAAGGTGTTCTTATGGTAGAGCTTTGGACTCTTCAACTAGTCCGAAGTTGTTTGACTCACACGATATTGACAGGTTGTTGTATCCTGGAAGGGACAAGTCAGAGTATTACTACTGGACTGGTGAAGATTATACCGCAGTGGGCTTGAATCTCCTTAAAAAGAGAGAGAGATCGGCGCCTCAGCCTGAAGAATCATTTATTTATAATTTTATTCATTTTATTTTTCAACTATAGTTTATTGTAATTTGTGGTATAGCCTCCTTTTGTGGCCACACTGTATATATTTCTCTTCTCTTTCTTTTCTCAAAAGTTGTTAATTTTTAATTAGCAAGAAAATACTCACCAAAAAATGTTACGTACCTTTTCATCACAAGAATTATACTTTCCACGTGATTGTGTTTCATTTTCAGAGTACTGACCGAATAAATGAAAATAATATTGCATTGTTGGGATTTGTTTAAATATTAATTATTATTATTCTAAATTTAAAAATTAAGTGAAAGGATGTGTCTTTTATTAAAGGGTATGTTGGTTATTAAATATTTTCTATTTAAACCAATTCAATGTTACTTTGCGGAACAACTTTTCTTTCTCTGAAAAGTAACCTTTTCATCTTCTCAAACCTCCTTCTTCTTCTCCAAATTCCAAAAGATCAAGTTCAAAGTTTTTGCTTTCCTATAGAATTTTTTCACTATTTTCTTAGTGCAGAAATTCAAAGGCTTGTTATATTCACTAAAACTATTTGTATAAATCTCATACCAATGTCACAGAGGAGAGGGAGAAAATATCATTTTTAGGAAAGTGTTCATACGTGTTTCAAGCCTCCAATTCAGTCTTCTTTATTCATATTTTCCAACTATCTAAAAACGATATTTTAATATTTGGTTTGGGGGTACGCCACAGTTTTGGTTGAAGATTATTGGTGTATTTGTTCAGTTCTCCTTATGTTTTGGATTCGCCGGTTACGAACCCATTGTTCCTTTCGGTTTCATTGACTACTATTGAATTCAAAGTTGGAGCAATTTGTTTTGGTTGGGTAAATAGCGGTAATACTTGGGTGTTTGTCTGGAAAAATAAAAGTTTGCTTTTAACTTCTTGGTTCCTCCTTTTGGTTGGGATTACGTTCCAGTTTCCTTGGTTCACTGCTTTGGAAAACGGTCCTCCATTATTATTATATTTTGTTGGCTGGTTTTCGTTTTTGCCTTCAGCAGTTTGATCATTCAGTCTAAATTAAAATTTTCAGTTCTGTTTCGTTTGGAGTTTACAAGTTTCCAGAAAACTATTGGTTTGGTATTAATTTCTTGTCATGGATTCCGCCACAATCAAAATTATGAATCAAGATTTTGTCCGTCTTGATCGTCTAGATGGCGCAAAATTCACAAGATGGAGGGACAAATTGAAATTTATGTTAACTACTTTGAAGATTTTTTATGTGCTTGATTCAAGCCTTACTCCAATTCCTCCACCAAAGGATGATGATTCTGAAGAACTTAAGGCACAAAGGAAAAAGAGGAAGGAAGATGAATTCAGGTGTAGAGGTCACATTCTAAACACACTTTCTGATCATTTTTATGATCTCTATACTGTTGAACCATCGGCAAAGAAAATCTGGAATGCTTTGGAATTCAAATACAAAGCCGAGGAGGAAGGTAACAAAAAGTTTTTATTTCTAAGTATCTTGAGTTCAAGTTTAAGGATGGTATGCCTATTTTGGCACAAGTACATGAACTACAGGTTATAGTAAGTCAGTTGAGGTGGCGGGAATTGAACTTCCTGCATCTTTTCAAGTTGGAGCAATTATAACAAAATTGCCAACATCTTGGAAAGGATATAGGAAGAAAATTCTCCATGAGTCTAAAGACTTTTCTTTGGAAGAAATTCAAAAGCACCTTCGAATCGAAGAGGAATCGAGGGAGAGAGATAAGAATGAAAATTCTTATAATGGCAATAATAAAGCCAATGCTTTGACTAAGCCCTCAAACAAATCCAACAAAGAAAAGCAAAGCAAAGGAATTTCTCTTGGTCCCAAGAAAGATCAAAATAAATTCAAGAAGTCCAAACAAGGAGGTTGCTTTGTGTTTGGAAAACCTGACCATTATGCTAGAGATTGCAGATTTAGAAAGAACCAGAAATCAGAAGTGAATTCAACAAAAGAAAATGAAGAGATCATTGCTACTGAGAGCGAGATCTACGCCATAAAAGGCAAAGTTTCTAGTTGGTGGTATGATACATGTGCTACTGTTCATGTTTGCTATGACAAGTCCCTCTTCAAGACTTATAGAGAAGTTACTGATGAGCAAGAGGTTCAAATGGGAAATGAAGGAAGGTTCAAAGTTTTTGGCAAGGGAAATGTCGAACTTACATTTACTTCGAGCAAGGTGGTTACTCTAACCAATGTCTTACATGTTCCCGATATGAATCAAAATCTTGTTAGTGGGGTACTTTTGGGAAAACCGGGTATTAAATCTGTAATTGAATCGGGAAAATTAATTTTATCCCGAAATGGTGTCTTTGTTGGAAAAGGCTATTCTACTGATGGAATGGTCAAGTTGTCCGTAACTGATGATTTTATTATTAATAATAAGAATGATGCTTCTATTTATATGTTGGATTCAATTTCTTTATGGTATTATAGATTAGCACATGTTGGCCTAAGTACTATGAAAATAATGGTTAAAAGTGGATTAATTTCATGTGACTTAAATGAATTTAAAACATGTGAATTATGTGTTAAATCTAAATTGACTAAGAAGTCTTTTAAAAGTGTTGAAAGAAAAACTAATTTGTTAGATTTAATTCATTCTGATATATGCGAGTTAAATGGCATGCTAACAAGAGGAGGAAATAGCTATTTCATAACTTTTATTGATGATAGTTCTAGATATACTTATGTATATTTGTTGAGATACAAAGATGAAGCTTTTAATACTTTTAAGAATTATAAGGCAGAAGTGGAAAATCAATTAGGAAAAAAAATTAAAGTCCTAAGAAGTGATAGAGGAGGAGAATATTTTCCTAAAGAATTTGATGCTTTTTGTGAAGAAAATGGTATTATTCATGAATGCTCTGCTCCTCGCACCCCTCAACAGAATGGTTTAGCAGAAAGAAGAAATAGAACTTATTTAGAAATGATTAATGTTTTGTTGTTACATGCTGAATTGCCATTTAATTTGTGGGGAGAAGCATTTCTTGCTACATGTCATATATTTAATGGGATTCCTATGAAGAAAAATCAAATTACTCCATATGAATTATGGAGGGGAAGGAAGCCTAATATAGGATATTTTAAAGTGTGGGGGTGTCTATGAAGCCTACATGTCATATATTTAATGGGATACCTAGAAGAAAAATCAGATTACTCCATATGAATTATGGAGGGGAAGGAAGCCTAATATAGGATATTTTAAAGTGTGGGGGTGTCTTGCATATTGTAAAAATAATGATCCAAACCGGACCAAGTTGGGTCCTAGAGGGATCAAGTGGGCATTTGTAGGTTATGCCTCAAATAGCAAAGCTTATCGACTTCTTAATCTAGAATCAAATGTAATTATTGAATCTAGAGATGTGGAATTTTTTAAATATCTTTTAACCTCGGGAAAAAGATTTCAATCTTCATCAACTGATATAACATTAGAAGAAACGTCTCAAAGGATTTTAGAGCAATCTAGTTCACAAGAGGTTAATAATCAACCTAGTGAACAAAGGAGAAGCACTAGAGCTCGAAAGGCTAAAATACTTGGATCAGATGAGATTGACTCTCAACGTATTTCTTTTAATCTTGTTGAAGGTAGTAGAGATACAATTGTGAGTACAATTCCAATTATTCTTCAAGTGGAAGACGATCCTAAAACTTATAAAGAAGCTATGACTTCTAGAGATGCAGCCTTTGGAAAGATGCTATTAAAGATGAAATGAATTCAATAATGTCAAACCACACTTGGGAACTTATTGATTTGCCTCCAACTTCTAAACCTATTGGTTGTAAGTGGGTGTTTCGAAGAAAGTACCATACTAATGGGACTTTACATACTTACAAATCTAGGTTAGTAGCTAAGGGTTTTCGACAAAAAGAAAGAATTGATTATTTTGATACATACACCCCCGTAGCAAGAATAACTTTGATTAGAATTATGTTTGCTTTAGCATCTATATACGATTTACATGTTCATCAGATGGATGTCAAAACGACATTCTTAAATGGTGATCTCAATGAGAAGGTCTATATGGAACAACCTGAAGGGTTCGTTCTACGGGGAAATGAACATAAATTCTATAAACTTGTCAAGTCTTTGTATGGACTAAAACAGGCCCCTAAACAATGGCATGAAAAATTTGATAGAGACATTTTATCTTTTGGTTTTAGACATAATATAGCTGATAAATGTGTTTATACTAAAGTTTGTAGTAATAATTTTGTCTTAGTTTGTTTATATGTTGATGACATGTTAATCGTGAGTAATGATATGAATGGAATTATAGAAACGAAGAGATTTCTATCTTCCTCATTCAAGATGAAGGATCTTGGACAGGTTGATACCATATTGGGTATCAAGATTAAAATAAATAGTGGGGGATATATATTGAGTCAATCTCATTACATTGAAAAAGTGCTAAATAAATTTAGTCACTTAAACATAAAAGAGGTCAATACCCCGTTTGATCCAAGCATCAAGTTAATTAATAATGAAGGAAGAGTTGTGGCTCAACTTTAGTATGCAAGCGCTATTGGAAGTCTTATGTATGCTACACAATGCACAAGACCAGACATAGCATTTGTAGTTAGTAAATTAAGCAGATTTACTGGCAACCCGAGTATTGATCATTGGAAAGCCATTGAGCGAGTTCTCAGTTTTCTTAAGAAAACTAAAGATTTGTGTATTCGATACTCAAAGTATCCTGCTATTTTAGAAGTATATACTGACGCAAGTTGGATATCGAGTTTGGGAGACAACAAATCCACCACTGGTTGGGTGTTTACCTTGGGAGGAGGTGCAATTTCTTGGAAATTTAAGAAACAAACTTGTATAACACATTCAATCATGGAATCAGAATTTGTTGCATTAACAGAAGCAGGAAAAGAAGCTGAGTGGTTGAGGGATTTTCCTTTAGAAATTCCATTGATCTCAAAAGGTGTGAGTTCGATTTCTATTTACTGTGATAGTCAAGCTACTCTAGCTCGAGCATACAACAATATATGTAATGGAAAGTCAAGATACAGAAGTCTTCGACATTATTATGTGAGAAAATTAATTAAAGATGGAATTATTTCTCACACATTCGTGAAGTCAAAAAGTAATTTGGCTGATCCATTTACTAAACCTCTTACAAGGGAGTTTGTGAAAACAACTTTGAGTTCAATTGGATTAAAACTCCTTAATTAGATCCACCAATAATGGCAACCCTACCCGACACTATTAAATCAATAGTTATGGGTTCAAAGGGTAACAACAAGTTATTGATACGTGGATATTTCAGTACTTAAGTAAGAGATATGCTAGTACAGGTTGTCACAGATTAGAGGGTTGAGTTCTTATACTCTTAATGAAGTTCAGTTCAAGGAACAAGTGTCTTAAATGTGACAAAGACACTGAAAGAACTTCACCTATATGAACATAGAAGTGGTGCCGCTTCGATTGAGAGGTGGAGTTACTCTCATAAATGTTCATGAATTTTGGATAGCACATGGCCATAAAAGTGCTAAGCATGTTGAGTGGAAAGCAGGAATGAAATGTTTATGTGTATAATATCACCAATGTTATCACAAGGAATAACGTGTTCAAAGCTATTATGCTACATGGGATTTCGATTTCGTCTTGTGACATTGTACTAAGGTAATGTTCAAATCGAAAGATACATTACTCTATGCGTGAACATAACTTGATCTTCATGTCCTAATTTTATATTTAAACAAGTGGGGGATTGTTGGGATTTGTTTAAATATAATAATAACTATTATTATTTTAAATTTAAAAATTAAGTGAAAGGATGTGTCTTTTATTAAAGGGTGTGTTGGTTATTAAATATTTTCAATTAAAACAATTCAACGTTACTTTGCAGAACAACTTTTCTTTCTCTGAAAAGTAACCTTTTCATCTTCTCAAACCTCCTTCTTCTTCTCCAAATTCCAAAAGATCAAGTTCAAAGTTTTTGCTTTCCTATAGAATTTCTTCATTATTTGCCTAGTGCAGAAATTCAAAGGCTTGTCATATCTACTAAAACTATTTGTATAAATCCCATAGCAATCTCGCAGAAGAGAGGGAGCAAATATCGTTTTTAGGAAAGCGTTTCATACGTGTTTCAAGCCTCCAATCCAGTCTTCTTTATTCATATTTTCCAACAATCCTCTCTAAGGAAGAACTCTTGTCATCCTTCAAAACTACATCATCAGCATTTATGCTTAGCATCAATTTGTTCACCAAGCACGAGTCATTTTCTTTTTAACAAAAGTACCTCATTTCAAAATAAAATTTAGAGTAAGAATCACTTAGAATAAATCTCAAAATATAGTGATTCATGAGTTAAAATAATTGCCTTCAATATTTCCACCACATTTCATTAGTTCACGTGAATATATAATCTCAAGTCTAGAAAACTCATCAGAACTCAGATTAATCACATTTTCTGTTTTCAAGCATAATACACAACATAGTAATACTTTATGCTTCTCTCAAGAGATATTAATGTTATGTGACAACTTTCAAGCATAATCTGATCCATCCAATTTATGTTGTTCCACAACTAGAAAGTAAACTCCACATGATCTTTATGTAATGGACTAACAAATCACTATAATCATGCATTTTATCAAGATCATCACAAAGTTGGTCATCTATCCTAACAATATATGAATTGAATTTCATCAAAACACAAAGGGCAAATATTCATAAATAAATAATGAATAACAAGTGGAGTTAATTAAGGAATCAGTAGAACTTGATCATTGCTACTTTCTCCTTGAATTATCACCTTGTAGTTGATTGTGTGACTTCAATGAATACCCCTTTGTGTCAAGTCTTCAGCTTTTTCGAAGAAAATGTAAACTACCAAAAGTCCACACTCTTGAAAAAATCCTCTCCAAAATTGAACATTTAGAGAAATCAAATTGTAATTCCATGACACTTTTAAAAGCAATCATCAAAGTTCAGACTTTGTAATTGTCACGACCCATCCGGAGGGCCGCGACGGGCACCCGATGCTATCCCACCTGGGCACCACTTATCATACTTTCACATTTACATCTAGGTGAGCCACATAGCTAAATCATACTTTCTATCCATCAATCATGCTAATACCATTGGATAACAATACATTTATATCATCATTAACAACTATGCCCATATCAATGTACAGAAGTCGACGAGGCTAAATAAATGATATCCAAAATATAGGCCGGCAAGGCCAAATACATCTAACCATATACACATGTCTACAAGCCTCTAGGAAGAGTATGTCATATCATATAGGAGGGACAGAACCCCGCTATACGCACAAATATGTACACAAAAGAATCAATACCAAAAGCTATCGCTCCGAATGAATTGGAGCTTCGCTATGTAGTCCCTGAGAAATATAGCTATGGATCAAGCCTGTCTCCCTGGCCACCTGCGGGCATGAGGCAAGCGTCCACAAGCAAAAAGACGTCAGTACGAAGAATGTACTGAGTATGTAAAGCATGGTCAATATCATTATAGAAGCATAATAAGTAACACAAGAAACAGCATAAGATGGGAGATAGCAGTATCATCGTCATAAGCACTTACTTACTTTTCATAGGGACTTTCCATTTCTAATGTGAAATTGTGTACATACATCCGTATCCGTATCCGTACTCATATCCGTACTCATTTACATTTCGTATCCATAGACGTATTCATGTACACGTTCTTATTCAATTCATATCATATTCGTATTCATACTCATATCTATATCGTATACATATTCATATCATATACATAGCATTTACATAGCATACCCGACCACGAAGGTTCGGTGTCTCGCGTACCCGACCATGGCTAGGCTCGGTTATCATACATACCTGGCCAACTAAGGCTTAGGATTACACATACCTGACCCTACCGAGGCTTCAAGGTTATCCGTACCCAACTGCAGTGGTGCGCGCGCATGATCATATATATATACATCTATATATTCTACCCGGCCATATAAGCTCGGGGTTTCATAATAGCCATACATAGGCACATATACATATAAGCTCATAGGCATCTTTAGCATCATCACTATTATTATCGTCATCATTATCATCATCACCACTATCGTTGTCATCATTATCGTTATCACTATTATCATCGTTCATTACATCTATCCTTATAGGATTACTCGTTATATGAGGAATTTAGTACAATCGTAACATATCGAGAATCATGAGCTTAGTAGCTTTTGAAGATAGCATCATTTGGAGGACATCACAGGCTTATAGAAGATTAGATATTTGGCCAAAGAAACATTCCTTATGAAAGAAGGGTTAGCCTTACATACCTTTCCGTTCAACTATTCTATCACTTGCACGTTTTCCTTCAATGCTCACGTTTCTACCTTCATTAGAGTTATACCATCATTAGAAAATCCATAACTTAGCATATATGACTAAACCTAGAGAAAACTGGACAGCGTCTCCTTTGTTTATATGACTTCCTCCATATCATATATCAACTCGCAAACATCAATTATACATTCACAACATCATAACAATAGTCTTTATTCTCCTACATTATCCGTATTTCTCAATTCACTTTAAGTCATCCATATCCATAGTCATAACACACGATTACATTCATTCATATACAATGTCTATCCCATGTTCTCAATATCCTTATAACATGATTATATTCATAACATATCAAGAATCATTACTCAACCCAAGCTATTACTCAAAAAGACACTATTCCAACATTCAAGACCCATTTTCTATATTCTTCTACAATCCAAGTGTTTCAACTTTCAAACACCTTAAACAAAAGGGAAATACCATAAAACTTACCTTAGATAGTGTGGGAATGAATCTTGAGTGGAAATACTTCACTTGAACCAAACCCTAGTTCATCTCCAATGGAATCTTTTGTAGTCCTCTAACCCTTGGAAGCTTTCTAACACATAAACACTTGATTCTAGCCTTTGATCTTTGTGTTCTCTTGGACTTTAGTGGAACATACTTAGAGAAGGTTTTTTGAGCTCTCAACATTTGTAGAATATGAAAAATGAAGTAAAAGAACCCAAGGCATCTATTTATACAAACATTAAAAATATGTCCGTCGGGACTTCTACGGACACTTATACGGTCCGTATAAGTGGTCGTGTTTCACCAACCAGAAAATCATCTCCCTGCTGGGAGTTATACGGACCCCTTATATGGACCGTATAAAGTTATACGAACCGTATAAGTGGTCGTATAACTCCATTTCTCTGAAATGATTTTCGTCGTTTCGTTCAATCTCCAATCCTTATAGGACCTTCTTGACGCTTGTTTAGCACTTCATTAACAACCTAAGGGATGTTATAACTCTACTCCGAAACATCGTTAATTCATCATTAACTTGGTACTCGTAATTCCTTTTCGATACCTATTGTATGCCTTGCCTTCTCTTGGCAAACTTTCTTCTCCTATCTCGAATGCCTTTGAAATCTTAATTAGGCTCATCAAACGTCATTCCTTACTTATTGAAATACCGTATACTCGTGTTCTTCGTTAGCCTATTCACTTGTCATACATATCTGGCCAACCAAGGCTTAGGGTTACACATACCTGGCCCTACCGAGGCTTCAGGGTTATCCGTACCCAACTGCAGTGGTGCGCGCGCATCATCATATATATATACAACAATATATTCTACCCGACCATATAAGCTCGGGGTTTCATAATAGCCATACATAGGCACATATACATATAAGCTCATAGGCATCTTTAGCATCATCACTATTATTATCGTCATCATTATCATCATCACCACTATCGTTGTCATCATTATCGTTATCACTATTATCATCGTTCATTACATCTATCCTTATAGGATTACTCGTTATATGAGGAATTTAGTACAATCGTAACATATCGAGAATCATGAGCTTAGTAGCTTTTGAAGATAGCATCATTTGGAGGACATCACAGGCTTATAGAAGATTAGATATTTGGCCAAAGAAACATTCCTTATGAAAGAAGGGTTAGCCTTACATACCTTTCCGTTCAACTATTCTATCACTTGCACGTTTTCCTTCAATGCTCACGTTTCTACCTTCATTAGAGTTATACCATCATTAGAAAATCCATAACTTAGCATATATGACTAAACCTAGAGAAAACTGGACATCGTCTCCTTTGTTTATATGACTTCCTCCATATCATATATCAACTCGCAAACATCAATTATACATTCACAACATCATAACAATAGTCTTTATTCTCCTACATTATCCGTATTTCTCAATTCACTTTAAGTCATCCATATCCATAGTCATAACACACGATTACATTCATTCATATACAATGTCTATCCCATGTTCTCAATATCCTTATAACATGATTATATTCATAACATATCAAGAATCATTACTCAACCCAAGCTATTACTCAAAAAGACACTATTCCAACATTCAAGACCCATTTTCTATATTCTTCTACAATCCAAGTGTTTCAACTTTCAAACACCTTAAACAAAAGGGAAATACCATAAAACTTACCTTAGATAGTGTGGGAATGAATCTTGAGTGGAAATACTTCACTTGAACCAAACCCTAGTTCATCTCCAATGGAATCTTTTGTAGTCCTCTAACCCTTGGAAGCTTTCTAACACATAAACACTTGATTCTAGCCTTTGATCTTTGTGTTCTCTTGGACTTTAGTGGAACATACTTAGAGAAGGTTTTTTGAGCTCTCAACATTTGTAGAATATGAAAAATGAAGTAAAAGAACCCAAGGCATCTATTTATACAAACATTAAAAATATGTCCGTCGGGACTTCTACGGACACTTATACGGTCCGTATAAGTGGTCGTGTTTCACCAACCAGAAAATCATCTCCCTGCTGGGAGTTATACGGACCCCTTATATGGACCGTATAAAGTTATACGGACCGTATAAGTGGTCGTATAACTCCATTTCTCTGAAATGATTTTCGTCGTTTCGTTCAATCTCCAATCCTTATAGGACCTTCTTGACGCTTGTTTAGCACTTCATTAACAACCTAAGGGATGTTATAACTCTACTCCGAAACATCGTTAATTCATCATTAACTTGGTACTCGTAATTCCTTTTCGATACCTATTGTATGCCTTGCCTTCTCTTGGCAAACTTTCTTCTCCTATCTCGAATGCCTTTGAAATCTTAATTAGGCTCATCAAACGTCATTCCTTACTTATTGAAATACCGTATACTCGTGTTCTTCGTTAGCCTATTCACTTGTCATACATATCTGGCCAACCAAGGCTTAGGGTTACACATACCTGGCCCTACCGAGGCTTCAGGGTTATCCGTACCCAACTGCAGTGGTGCGCGCGCATCATCATATATATATACAACAATATATTCTACCCGACCATATAAGCTCGGGGTTTCATAATAGCCATACATAGGCACATATACATATAAGCTCATAGGCATCTTTAGCATCATCACTATTATTATCGTCATCATTATCATCATCACCACTATCGTTGTCATCATTATCGTTATCACTATTATCATCGTTCATTACATCTATCCTTATAGGATTACTCGTTATATGAGGAATTTAGTACAATCGTAACATATCGAGAATCATGAGCTTAGTAGCTTTTGAAGATAGCATCATTTGGAGGACATCACAGGCTTATAGAAGATTAGATATTTGGCCAAAGAAACATTCCTTATGAAAGAAGGGTTAGCCTTACATACCTTTCCGTTCAACTATTCTATCACTTGCACGTTTTCCTTCAATGCTCACGTTTCTACCTTCATTAGAGTTATACCATCATTAGAAAATCCATAACTTAGCATATATGACTAAACCTAGAGAAAACTGGACAGCGTCTCCTTTGTTTATATGACTTCCTCCATATCATATATCAACTCGCAAACATCAATTATACATTCACAACATCATAACAATAGTCTTTATTCTCCTACATTATCCGTATTTCTCAATTCACTTTAAGTCATCCATATCCATAGTCATAACACACGATTACATTCATTCATATACAATGTCTATCCCATGTTCTCAATATCCTTATAACATGATTATATTCATAACATATCAAGAATCATTACTCAACCCAAGCTATTACTCAAAAAGACACTATTCCAACATTCAAGACCCATTTTCTATATTCTTCTACAATCCAAGTGTTTCAACTTTCAAACACCTTAAACAAAAGGGAAATACCATAAAACTTACCTTAGATAGTGTGGGAATGAATCTTGAGTGGAAATACTTCACTTGAACCAAACCCTAGTTCATCTCCAATGGAATCTTTTGTAGTCCTCTAACCCTTGGAAGCTTTCTAACACATAAACACTTGATTCTAGCCTTTGATCTTTGTGTTCTCTTGGACTTTAGTGGAACATACTTAGAGAAGGTTTTTTGAGCTCTCAACATTTGTAGAATATGAAAAATGAAGTAAAAGAACCCAAGGCATCTATTTATACAAACATTAAAAATATGTCCGTCGGGACTTCTACGGACACTTATACGGTCCGTATAAGTGGTCGTGTTTCACCAACCAGAAAATCATCTCCCTGCTGGGAGTTATACGGACCCCTTATATGGACCGTATAAAGTTATACGGACCGTATAAGTGGTCGTATAACTCCATTTCTCTGAAATGATTTTCGTCGTTTCGTTCAATCTCCAATCCTTATAGGACCTTCTTGACGCTTGTTTAGCACTTCATTAACAACCTAAGGGATGTTATAACTCTACTCCGAAACATCGTTAATTCATCATTAACTTGGTACTCGTAATTCCTTTTCGATACCTATTGTATGCCTTGCCTTCTCTTGGCAAACTTTCTTCTCCTATCTCGAATGCCTTTGAAATCTTAATTAGGCTCATCAAACGTCATTCCTTACTTATTGAAATACCGTATACTCGTGTTCTTCGTTAGCCTATTCACTTGTCATACATATCTGGCCAACCAAGGCTTAGGGTTACACATACCTGGCCCTACCGAGGCTTCAGGGTTATCCGTACCCAACTGCAGTGGTGCGCGCGCATCATCATATATATATACAACAATATATTCTACCCGACCATATAAGCTCGGGGTTTCATAATAGCCATACATAGGCACATATACATATAAGCTCATAGGCATCTTTAGCATCATCACTATTATTATCGTCATCATTATCATCATCACCACTATCGTTGTCATCATTATCGTTATCACTATTATCATCGTTCATTACATCTATCCTTATAGGATTACTCGTCATATGAGGAATCTAGTACAATCGTAACATATCGAGAATCATGAGCTTAGTAGCTTTTGAAGATAGCATCATTTAGAGGACATCATAGGCTTATAGAAGATTAGATATTTGGCCAAAGAACCATGCCTTATGAAAGAAGGGTTAGCCTTACATACCTTTCCGTTCAACTATTCTATCACTTGCACGTTCTCCTTCAATGCTCACGTTTCTACCTTCATTAGAGTTATACTATCATTAGAAAATCCATAACTTAGCATATATGACTAAACCTAGAGAAAACTGGACAGCGTCTCCTTTGTTTATACGACTTCCTCCATATCATATATCAACTCGCAAACATCAATTATACATTCACAACATCATAATAATAGTCTTTATTCTCCTACATTATCCGTATTTCTCAATTCACTTTAAGTCATCCATATCCATGGTCATAACACACGATTACATTCATTCATATACAATGTACATCCCATGTTCTCAATATCCTTATAACATGATTATATTCATAACATATCAAGAATCATTACTCAACCCAAGCTATTACTCAAAAAGACACTATTCCAACATTCAAGACCCATTTTCTATATTCTTCTACAATCCAAGTGTTTCAACTTTCAAACACCTTAAACAAAAGGGAAATACCATAAAACTTACCTTAGATGGTGTGGGAATGAATCTTGAATGGAAATACTTCACTTGAACCAAACCCTAGTTCATCTCCAATGGAATCTTTTGTAGTCCTCTAACCCTTGGAAGCTTTCTAACACATAAACACTTGATTCTAGCCTTTGATCTTTGTGTTCTCTTGGACTTTAGTGGAATATACTTAGAGAAGGTTTTTTGAGCTCTCAACAGTTGTATAATATGAAAAATGAAGTAAAAGAACCCAAGGCATCTATTTATACAAACATTAAAAATCAGTCTGTCGGGACTTCTACGGACACTTCTACGGTCCGTATAGTATTGTACGGTCCGTATAAGTGGTTGTGGTTCACCAACCAGAAAATCATCTCCCTGCTGAGAGTCATACGGACCCCTTATACGGACCGTATAAAGTTATACGGACCGTATAAGTGGTCGTATAACTCCATTTCTCTGAAATGGTTTCCGTCGTTTCGTTCGATCTCAAATCCTTATGGGACCTTCTTGACGCTTGTATAGCACTTCATTAACAACCTAAATGACGTTATAACTCTACTCCGAAACATCGTTATGTCATCATTAACTTGGTACTCGTAATTCCTTTTCGATACCTATCGTATGCCTTGCCTTCTCTTGGCAAACTTTCTTCTCTTATCTCGAATGCCTTTGAAATCTTAATTAGGCTCATCAAACGTCATTCCTTACTTATTGAAATACCGTATACTCGTGCTCTTCGTTAGCCTATTCACTTATGCATCAATGGAAAATTTTCCGAGGTGTAACCGTAATTCTCAATGAAAACAAAGTCCTTCCCGTGACATTAACATAGACAAGAGACAATATGGAAAAAGACCATTAGGGCTATTTCTTTACATCTATGCTAGATCTTTTCAACTATCCTTCAATTCTGCAACTTTTAATCAGATTCAGATCTAATTTTTAAAAATATAATATTTACGTATAAACATCTTCTACTCTCATGATCTTAAGAATATTTTAAATTATTAATGTAAGCCTAATTTATGTCGTACAACCTTGAAAGTAATCTCTACATATTCTCATGCATACTATGTAATGCTATATCAACAAATCAATTTCATTTGGTAAAAAAAATAACGGCCAAAAAAACTCTAGTTATTCCTAATCATAATATACATGTAAGACAGAAAATATATAATATGAAATAGAGACAATCTAACCTAAAAAAATCCAACATTATACATGTTGATTTCATAAATCACGAAGGATAGATAATTAAAGAAATTAGTAAGAAAGTATAACCCGATTTGCAGAGTAACTATCTTCTCATTGCAAAGTAACTTTGTGTTATCTACAAAGTAACATTTTTTTTACTTTCTTCTTGATCTGTTGTCACGACTCAAATTACGGAGCCGTGAAGGCACTAACTCCCCGAGTCAGTAAGCTATCCACAACCCAAATTAAAGCAAAAGAAGTAAGTAATAATGCGGAAGGAAATCATACAAGTCAATTTTTAGTCTTAAATATCCTTAAAAGCATGAAATGCGGAAAATAAAAGTGCGACCATCCCGGAATCTGGTGTCACTAGTACAAGAACTGACTAAAGTGAATACAAGTCTGGGAATACTTCTCAAAAATACATAAACTGTCCGAAAACAAAATACAAAAGATGAGGATAGATGAGAGTCCAGTGCTATGGATCTGCTAGTAGCTCACCCGAAGTCTCGAGATGCCGCCTCAACAATCAGCGGAGTCTCGTCTGATGCTCGTAGCAGGCACAAAATCTGCACACCAGTGCAGCAAGTGCAGCGTGAGTACAAAGAACAACAGATACTAAGTAGCATCGTCGTTCGACCTAAACGAAAACGGGGATGAGGGTTGATTTACAATTACTACTTCCACACTTAACCGCTATTAGTCCATAATAATAATAATCATAACAAATGCAATAATCTCCAGTTACAAGCCTAGATAAAGCATCTAATCCTCAAGTTCATCAAGTATCAAGGGCATTTAAGACAATCCCAACAACAAGTCAATAAGTCATACAACAAGGAAAAACCATCAAAATGTAATGATATGCAATGCAAAACCTTTTTCCATCTCCCAGTACACACACGTTCAAATTCTATGAATCGTGACCCATGGGGGACTCGCAAGGTCCATATACATACCCGAAATTCTTAGATCTCCCTGATCACATTGGGTCTCAGCCATTTTAGGCTTTCAATCACAATGCTTAGCCCAGTAGCCTAAAAATCACAATACTCAAACCTTAGGCCAGATTACCTGTCATCTAGTCAGTCTGACTCAAAACATACCATCATCACTCCATCCAGAATCATTTCCCCTCGGACATCACAAACGTATCCTCAAAAGCATATAAGATACTATATAAAGCATGAATATGACATGCACTACCATAAGAAATCAAATCAAGCAATAAAGACTCAATCTAAAAAAACTCAACCATAAGAAATCAAATCAAGCAATAAAGACTCAATCTAACTACTCAACCAAGTCATAGTTGACTTTCGGACCAAATGAAATCGATGAATCTTCTAAAAATACTTGTTTACCCCCGATGTTGACTTTGGTCAACCAAACACTAAAAACTTCCAAAAATCTCATTTTCTAACCCAAATCACATCCGAATCCTTCAGGAATCGTGCCACCAGTCCCCACAAGTCAAATATACTCTAATGAAGCTAAGCAAACAGGGAAGGGTCAATAGGGGTAAAATTGTCAAAATAGCCAAAACGAACAAACGGGTCGTCACATCCGTTGCTTTAAACTGATCTCTCTATGTGTCAAACTCTATCCTTAGTGACATCTGCATCATTTTAGTCATCATCATCAAGCCACCAATTTGTAGCATGTTGATTTCATCCTTTGCCATTATCTTCTCTCTTTCAGGATTGATTAGATAGGTATCCAAAGATGAAGAGAAAAACAAAAAAAATATCGCTACTATGTAAACGAAGAGTTTAAGAGTAAGCATTACACAATCTCTAAGATGATTTTTGAAAAAAAATAAAGAGAGAATAGATCATCCAGTTTCTACCGCATTTCCTAATTTGACACCAAGCAATGAAGCTCTTTCTCTTAAAGAATTTTCATAAATTCTTTTTTTTTTTTAATAAGAGCTTGTCATTAACAAATTTTTTTCTTTATAAAAGAGGAGCCTAATAATTCGAGTCCTTCAACTCAGCACATCTTGTATTCCTTGCATAACAAAAGAAACACTCCATTAAACAGAAATTACTATCTTAAATTTTTGGTAGACTATTCAAAACAAAATAATGGAGTAACTTTGAGCAAGACAAATTTAATAAACAAATTAAAGAGAGAAATCATGAAAGAGAATTCATGGAAAACACGAAACGAATAGGCAAGACACTTCTAGAAAATTATCCTTAGGATTGTAATTTCCTCCATAATGTGCAAGTGGTTAACAGGAAAGTCCATCCCTATGATACAATGCCTACTTTGGAAATCAAAGTTGCACTCTTTGATTTCTTTTACAGCAAGAACTCAACCCAATTGAATAAGAAATTTTCCGGAAAATGAAGTAGAATATTGATGAAGGAATAACACTGTTAAAAGGAAGAGTGAATGTTGTTATGAAATTACTTCTCAATATTTTCTCCTCCTCTGCATATGAAGTTATAAACCATTATATATAGATAGATGGCAGCAACGTATTGCAGTAATTCAAAAAGTTGCATACTTTAAAGGGTACATTCTTTACAAAGAGACACTTCTAATGTTCTCTTTATAAAACTCTCTGCCAACGGATGTTAAATTCAAATTAGTTTTTTTCATTATTTAAAAAACTTCTAATATTATATACACACACACCATAATCGCGTGCAGGTGTGTGTATATGGTAAAAAATGGATTTATGCTAGACCGGTGAGACTGGAAATCGAGTGAAGAAAGAAACAAGCACGAGCATGAAAACTTTCTTTCGGACCGGAGGTATTGCACTAGAAGTGGTTGATCAGAAGAAAGCGGAGGAAATCGTTTGGTCTGGTTTCTTCATGGCCGAGTTGATTGTGGCCGTTAGTCCGGTTTCTCCATGGCCGAGTTGATCGTGGCCGTTAGTCCGGGTGATCAGTTACAAAATTGCCACGCGTCAAGACCGTTCTGCCACGTTGTACTGCCAATCGTACGGGTGTCAGACCGTACGGCCCAACCTTATCCTTTTAGGGTTTTCTTTATTCTAAAGGGGCTTTATGTTGTATGCAAGGCCCATAAGTCAAAACTATAAATAGGAGGCATGTCCCTACTTTTAAGGGTTAGCTTTTTCAAGATCAAGAACATTGTAATAGAAAATATATTGAAGCTCTCTCTCTCTCTCTCTATTTTGGTCCGGATCAGTGGCATTTTATGCTTATCCATTTAACATAGTTGGATTGATCATAAACATCAATATCTTTATTTAAATCATTAGCGTATATATTCACGTACACATGCTATAGCACGCAAATCCATAATTGTATCTCATAAACCCAAAATAGATTAAAGTTCATCCACATATCCTATACCTCACTTACAAATTCAATTGATTACCTAAATTCGGGGTAAACAGTTTGGCGTCCACCGTGGGACTAGGAAAATAGTGGTCTTTGATCTTGATTTCTATCTCTTACCCGTTAAGATTGAAAAAATCTTTTGTTCGTCTCTGTGAAAACGGACCAAATGGCAAGCAGTGGACAATCTGATCACGTCAACAACAACAAGATTGTGGCCGAAAATGAGAACAATGGGCTACGAGGCATACCAGCAAAACCCATTGACCCAAACTCTGTTGATTCGAGGGAGGGCCTCGACCGATAGAACACCGTGAACCAAGAGAATGCCGCCCCACCGGCCACCGATCCCTTAAAAACTCACAATTCAATTACTTTGTCGCGGGCACAAGGCCGGAAAGTGCCGGATACCCCGGATGATATTAACTTACATTTAATTTTTGAAATTTTGCAGGAACAGTGGGCAACTATTGCCGAACAAGGAGTCGCAATAGCCTAGTTGCAAAGCAAAAATGATGAAACGGCCCCGGAGAGGACGAAAGGTGTTGCCGAACCCAAAAGGGACTAAACACGGATGGTCGAGAGTAATGGGTCCGGAGCTGGTTCATCCACCGAAGTTCTGAGAATGCTCGAAACATTGGCGAAGCGGGTAGACTGGATTGAGAAGAGGGCGGAAACATATAACTCTCGGGTGGACCAGATCCCGGGGGCTCCGCCTATTCTGAAAGGACCGGATTTGAAGAAGTACATTTAGAGGCCTTTTCCTCCGAGTGCGGCTCTGAAATTGATCCCGAAAAGGTTCAAAATGCCGGATATCCAGAAATATGACGGCACAACGGACCCTCAGGAACACGTGACTTCATACACCTGTACCATAAAAAGCAATGATGTTGAAGAGGATGAAATTGAATCTGTGTTGTTGAAAACGTTTGGAGAAACTCTGTCGAAAGGAGCATTGACTTGGTACGACCATCTGCTCGAGCATTCAATCACTTCTTTCGAGATGCTCGCGGATGCGTTCATAAAAGCTCATGCCGGTGCCAAAAAGGTGCAGGCCCGTAAGGCGGATATTTTCCGTATATCCCAAAGGGATGATGAGTTATTGCGTGAATTTGTCAACCGATTCCAAAGGAAACGGATGGAGCTCCCTCCGGTTCCGGAGGAATGGACTACACAAGCTTTTACCAAAGGGCTCAATCCTCGAACCTCGACGGCCTCGTTCAAACTAAAGGAAAACTTGCTAGAATACGAGGCTGTGACTTGGGTGGATGTCCATAAAAGATACGAATCAAACATTCGGGTTGAGGATGACCAACTCGAACTTCCACCGGGGCCCATGAATATCAACAAAAGCTCTGAGAGATCGTGGAAAAATTACGAGCCGGAGTCCACACCATCGAGGGAAAGGTATCGGCCATACTCTCATTCGAAAAAGCCAAGCTTCAGGTCGGAAAAATCAAGGGTTGGCCCGAGTCAATTCTCCGGTCGGGGTGATAAACGGACCGAGCGCCCGTCGAACAGTCGAGGTCTCTCATTTAGGAGCGATGCCGGTAGCTCGGCCCGCAACAGAGACTACCAAAGATATCAGAGTATAACTTCAATGTCACCACTTCGGATCTCGTCTTGGCTATTATCCGTATCGCAGAAGCGAGATGGCCAAGACCACTAAGATCGAACCCGGGTCAACGGGACCCGAGCGTGATGTGTGAATATCATGGAACCCATGGGCACAGAACTGAGGACTGTCGCCAACTAAGAGAGGAGGTGGTTCGGTTACTGAAGGATGGCCACCTTCGAGAATTCCTGAGTGAACGAGCTAAAAGCCACTACAAGGAAAGGGAATCTCATAAACGGGCCGAACCAGTGGAACCTCAGCATATAATCAACATGATAATCGGGAGTACTGATGCTCCTAGAGGGCCGGTGATGAAACGGACAAAGGTTTCCATTGTTCGTGAGAAGCGCAGCCGGGATTATGTATCCAAGGGTTCCATCTCTTTCAACAACGAAGATGAAGAAGGCATCATTTAACCGCACAATGATGCATTGGTAATCTCTTATTCTTATTTTTAAATCACAAGTTAAACGTATTTTGATTGACCCAGGTAGCTCAGCCAACATCATCCGGTGGAGAGTGGTTGAACAACTAAGGCTACTCAACCAAATCGTACCGGTAGCCCGAGTGCTCAGTGGATTCAATATGGCAAGTGAAACCATGAAGAGGGAGATTTCTTTGCCGGTCAACAATGACGGCACCATTCAACAAACGGTGTTCTATGTCATCGAAGGGGATAGAAGTATAATGCATTGCTGGGTAGACCGTGGATACATAGCATGAGAACCGTGCTATAGACATTACATCAGCTACTAAAATTCCCGACCCTGGAGGGGACAAAAACCATCCGGGGAGAACAACCCGCTGTAAGAGAGATGTTCGATGTGGAGGAAGCATCACCCCTTCCCAAAACATTGGATCAAAAAGAAGGTGAATCAGTCAGCGGCAAGGACCCTAAATAGCAACTAAAGTATGCGGGTACGACAACGGAGCAGAATGGGTCAAACCCGGCTCATGAAGAGGATGATTTCGGTGTACCCAGATTATTCGTCTTGCCGGATGACTCGGATGCAACCAAGTCAACAGTAGAGGAGTTGAAGCAAATCATCTTGTTCGAATATCTACCGGATAGAAAGGTATACCTGGGCACGGGGTTAACCTCGGAGCTCAGGAACAAGTTAATTAAATTTCTTCAGGCTGATGTCGATTGCTTCGCATGGTCCCATATAGATATGACAGGTGTGCCACCGGAAGTAACAACTCACAAGCTCAGCCTCGACAGGAGGATCCCCCCGGTGAAGCAAAAGAGAAGGCCTATGGCAGAGGTAAAACACGCCTTCGTAAAGGATAAGGCAACAAACCTTTTGAAAATAGGCTCTATCCGGGAGGTAAAATACCCGGACTGGCTAGCTAACGTAGTAATGGTGCCAAAAAAAAGGTAATAAATTTCGAATCTGCGTTGATTATAAGGATCTAAACAAAGCATGCCCGAAGGATTCATTTCTGATGCCTTACATCGATAGAATGATCGATGCGACGGCCGGACATGAGATGTTAAGTTTTCTCGATGCTTACTCCGGGTATAACCAAATCCGGATGCCCCCGGAGGATCAAGAGAAAACATCCTTTATTACCCGGTATGGGATTTACTGTTACAATGTCATGCCCTTCGTATTACAAAATGCTGATGCAACTTACCAACGCCTAGTTAATGGAATGTTCGAAGAACAAATAGGGAAAACAATAGAAGTTTATATTGACGACATGGTGGCCAAGTCCCTGGAAGCAGAGGACCATTTAAAGCATTTGCAGGAAACCTTCGATGTACTCCGAAAGTACAACATGAAGCTTAACCCGAAAAAATGTGCCTTCGGTGTCCGATCTGGCAAATATTTGGGTTTCATAGTGTCAAACTAGAGGATTGAAATCAACCTGGATAAGATCAAAGCCATCAAGGATATTGAGGTGGTGAATAACGTCAAAGGAGTGCAGAGTCTCACCGGAAGGATAGCGGCGCTGAGTCATTTCATATCGAGGTATTCGGATAAAAGTCACCATTTTTTTCTCCTTAATAAGGAAGAAGAATGACTTCATTTGGACACCGGAGTTCCAAAGAGCTTTGCAAGAATTGAAAAGGTACTTGTCCAGCCTGCCTCTACTGCACACACCGAAAGCGGACGAGCAGCTTTTTCTCTACCTTGCCGTATCCGAGGTAGCGGTAAGTGGTGTTTTGGTCCGAGAAGAATCAGGTACGCAATTCCCTATATATTATGTGAGTAGAACTTTAGGGGATGCGGAGACCCGTTATCCCCACCTAGAAAAGTTGGCATTGGCATTAGTAAGTGCTTCTAGAAAGCTCAAGCCTTACTTTCAATGCCACCCGATATGTGTAATGACTACTTACCCTCTAAAGAACATCATGCATAAACCGAAATTATCGGGTAGACTAACTAAATGGGTTGTAGAGATTAGCGGATATGATATCGAATACAATCCTCGGACGGCCATCAAGTCCCAGATCTTGGCCGATTTTGTGGCAGACTTCACCCCGGCTATGATACCCGAGGTTGAGAAAGAACTTCTGCTGACTTGTGGAAAAGCTTCGGGTATTTGATCGTTACACACAGACGGGGCCTCAAACCTCAAAGGTTCCGGGCTCGGAATCGTCCTTAGAACTCCCGCCGGGGATGTCGTTCGACAATCCATTAGAACTGTTAAATTGACTAACAATGAAGCCGAGTATGAGGCTATGATTGCAGGTTTGGAATTAGCTCGGAGTATGGGGGCCGAAATAATTGAAGCAAAATGTGAATCTCTCTTGTTCGTTAACTAGGTGAATGGCGTCTTCGAGGTTAAGAAAGAACGGATGCAAAGGTATCTGGAAAAAATCTAAGTGATACTACACCGGTTTAAATAATGGACCATGCAGCATATACCCAGGAAGCAGAACAGCGAAGCCGATGCATTGGCCAATTTGGGATCTTCAGTCGAAAGGGAAATCAACCCCGAGACTATGGTGCATTTGATGAATTCGGCGATAGAAAACGGACATGCTGAAATAAACACCATGGTTTTAACTTGGGATTGGCACAACAAATACATCGACTACTTACAAGATGGAAAGCTCCCGAGTGATCCAAAAGAATCACGGTCGCTAAGGACAAAAGAAGCGCGGTTCTGCTTGGTAGACGGCCAATTGTATCGACAGTCTTTCTTTGGACCCCTGGCCAAGTGTTTGGGTCCCGGAGAAACCGAGTATGTGATGAAAGAAGTACACGAGGGGACCTGCGGCAATCACTCCGGTGCTGAAGCCTTAGTCCGAAAAATTATCAGAGTCGGTTACTACTAGAACCGGATGGAGGAAGATTCGAAGAATTTTGTCCAGATATGTGACGCGTGTCAAAGACATGCCCCAATGATTCATCAGCCCGGGGAGTCGCTGCACTCGGTGATATCACCTTGGCCCTTCATGAAGTGGGGAATGGACATTGTTGGTCCATTGCCATGGGCACCAGGTAAGGCCCGTTTTATTTTGTTTATGACTGACTATTTCTCCAAATGGGTTGAAGCGCAGGCCTTCGAAAAAATTAGAGAAAAGGAGACTTCATATGGGACCACATTATTTGTCGTTTCGGTATCCCGGCCGAGATAACTTGTGATAACAGTCCCCAATTCGTTGGCGGCAAAGTCAATGATTTCCTCTAAGGGTTGAAGATCAAAAAAATCGTATCAACTCCGTATCATCGGAGTGCGAACGGACAGCCGGAATCCACGAATAAAACAATAATTTAAAATCTGAGGAAAAGACTTGAAACATCAAAACATCACTGAAGGGAAGTACTACCGGAGGTATTGTGGGCTTACAGAACCACATCGAAATCAAGCACGGGAGAAACACCTTTCTCGTTGGTCTATGAGGCCGAAGCCCTCATTTCCGTAGAAGTTGGTGAACCGAGTCTCCGGTTCAGGTACACCACCGAGGAGTCAAACGATGAGGCCATGGCCGTAAAACTCGATCTCACGGATGAACTTTGCGAAAACGCGTTGGTCCGTATTGCAGCCCAGAACCAGAGAATGGAAAGGTACTACAACCGAAAGGCCAATTTTCGACATTTCTAAGTTAGGGACTTGGTGCTTCGGAAAGTTACCTTGAACACTAAGAATCCCAACGATGGAAAACTGGGTCCGAACTGGGAAGGGTCGTACAAGATAACCGAGGTAACAGGCAAAGGATCGTATCAGCTGGAATCCATGGACGGGAAACGGTTGCGCAATAACTGAAATGTGGCTCATTTGAAGAGATACTACTGCTAAGGTATGGACACTTTGTGTTTATTTATTAACCTTTTCTTTTTTGCAGGAAGTCGAGTACCGGATAAAGTTAGGTGCTAGGTCTGAAAACACGTGTTGCACTCTTTTCCTTAGTACGGTTTTGTCCCAAAATGGGTTTTCCGAAAAGATTTTTAATGAGGCAATAAGTACAACGTGTTACTAGATAAAGACGAGGACAAATTCCCGGAAACTCAGGGCCACACCCTACGAGTGGGGACTTGATAGTGCTTACCCGATCTTGCAGCTCGAATAAGCACTAGGGGACTACTATACCCACATCGAGGTTTACCTCGGTTAGTAAAAAACAGAGGATCTCAACAAAGCAAGTGAACGCTAATAGATGCTACCCCGGAAAAATCCTCGAGATTTTTGTATTTCCCATCTTGGCCTAAAGCTGGACCTTCTGCATTAGGTCTCGTCGGATGAAGCATCACCTGAAATATCAACATATTCAATCGACCTTAGAGGAGTTGGGTAAAGAACTTCTTCCCCACCTATGTGCAATGCCGGAGCTGACGGTCCTTCCTCGGCAGAAAGAAGTGGTGGAATGGTGGTATCCTCCTCTGGAATAGAAGCAACGGAAGGAGTCACACCGATCCTCCGAACGAGGAAATCGGGCTCTGTTTCGTCTCTTAGAGTCCGAATGACGCTTCTTGCCCTCTTTTTCAGTTTCTACCCTTTGTCCGAGGGGTTTCTCCTCCTTTTGTTGGCAGAAGTAATAATACGGGATGTACCCGCTGAATCAAATTCGGGTGCCGGCGCAGCAGGTTCGGCTGCTGGCTCCGGTCTTGGGTCTACCGAGCCCTTGGGTAAACCTGAATACCGAAGATGTTATAAAAAAGAAAAGGTAGAAAATGCGATAAATTCCGACCCAAGCATAGTATTACCGTGGTTTTAAGCAACCCATCGGCCACGCGACAGGAGTCCCTATGTCCGTGCTTCATATGTGTGTTGGCTAAGGAGAGCACCAACCCATTCGTTCATGTTCCGGACAGCCGGAGGTATCCATGCCACGGTTGGTATAAAGAAGGGGACAAATCGTGATAATATGAAAGGACAAGCGTTTGACAAAGCATTCAAAGGTAACTATTAAAAGAACTGAGACACTTACGATTATCATTCCACCTCTCCGGAAAGGGCATATAGTTGGCCGGAATAATGTCCGCGGTCCTCACCCGGACGTAGCGCTCTAGCCAACCTCGGTCTCTATCTTCATCCATCTTCGAAAAGATTGGGTTCTGTCTTCTCTTGGCGAGCTTTATTACACCCCCTCGGAACAACCTCGGGGAATATAATCGGATGAAGTGAGCCATTGTAAACTCCTTCTTCAAGTTGTTGGCCAACAGCCGGAGGCAGGCCACGGTCCTCCAGACTATCGGACCAATCTGGGCCAAGGTTACATTATATGTCTGGCACATATCCAAAATAACCGGGTCGATTGGGGGGTCGAGCTTGAGTGTAAAATGATAGATGTAAACGTACAGGAAGCCCTCCCGATTATCGGTGATCAATTCATCAGGTCCGGGGGCAAACACTTGCACCGAACGGTTATCCCATCCGCAATCAGCCCGGACTTGATCAAGTTTGTCCTCGGCCTTACATCAAACCCTCTATCAGCAACCGAAGAAGGCTTCTCAACTTCGAACTCCTTGTTATAGTTGGGTTTGGACGGTACAATGTCCAAAGCCACAAGTGGGCTCAACGACAATTTTTCCCTTGGGTTGTGAAGTTGGCTCGATTCCTTGAGAAGAAACCGAGGGAACATCTTGGGAGGTGGTTTCGGTGTTGGCAGACCATTGAATTAGATAATGAAAAAAGAGGTTCGGTGAACTCGATGAGGGAAAAGGAACAAGTTTCAAAAAGGTAGAGTGAAGAAGTAGTTGAGAGAATTTCAAAATCGCAACATAAAAGAAGAAGCAAAGTAGCACTTTCAATCAGAAGAACGGCAGTAGGGAAATTGACAAAGTTGGTCTTTTTATGATCAAAACAAATAAGAAGGGTAATGATCACAATCAAAGAAGAAAATTGGTGAGAAGGACGATCAGTAAGTGAGAAGTGGAGAAGGGGAAGTGAAAAATGGTACAAAGAGGGGGTTAAAGGCCTTATATAGGCATGGGGACCGAGACGGTTATAGATCCCAGCCAACCGGGGGATGCCACGTGTCCCACAATTAATGAGACGTTATTTGAAATGACGTGCATTACGGCGGTTGCCAAAGTTGGCCATTCAGGATGAGACACGTGGCTGATGGCAGAAGGATGTGAGCAATTGTTCTCGCCAAAATGAAAGGATAAGAACGAGCTTATGGAACCACCGGTTTCGTGACTCATCCACTTCCCGTTACTCTGGTAAAACTACGATCCGGAAAGTGTGGGGACTATCTGTATATGGTAAAAATTGAATTTATGCTAGACCGGTGAGACTGGGAATCGAGCGAAGAAAGAAACAAGCACGAGCATGAAGACTTTCTTTCGGACCGGAGGTATTGCACTAGAAGTGGTTGATCAGAAGAAAGCGGAGGAAATCGTTTGGTTTGGTTTCTCCATGGCCGAGTTGATCGTGGCCGTTAGTCCGGTTTCTCCATGGCCGAGTTGATCGTGGTCGTTAGTCCGGGTGATCAGTTACAAAATTGTCACGCGTCAAGACCGTTCTGCCACATTGTACTGCCAATCGTACGGGTGTCAGACCGTACGGCCCAACCTTATCCTTTTAGGGTTTTCTTTATTCTAAATGGGCTTTATGTTGTATGCAAGGCCCATAAGTCAAAACTATAAATAGGAGGCATGTCCCTACTTTTAAGGGTTAGCTTTTTCAAGATCAAGAACATTGTAATAGAAAATATATTGAAGCTCTCTCTCTTTTGGTCCGGATCAGTGGCATTTTATGCTTATCCATTTAACATAGTTGGATTAATCATAAACATCCATATCTTTATTTAAATCATTAGCGTATATATTCACGTACACATGCTATAGCACGCAAATCCATAATTGTATCTCATAAACCCAAAATAGATTAAAGTTCATCCACATATCCTATACCTCATTTACAAATTCAATTGATTACCTAAATTCGGGTAAACAGTATGCAATCATATATGTAATTAATGTGTAATGCATATGTCTCAGCTAATCATGTAATTCGACAAACATATAGCCTATAATGTTAAAATAGCATGTGAGAGATGCTTGTAAACTAGCATGAGAGGATGTATAAGATAATCATTACACAGAGAAAGCATATCAGTAATGCATAGCAAGATTAAACATATACCTCTTATAGAACATATATTCTCAGTATCCGCAAATGTACTCGTCACCTCACATATATGTGTTACCGCCCATCCATATTTGAAGCATATGTCAAACAAGTCAATTTGAAAAAAGTTCTGAGGTTGAATCCTTAACCTACCTTGGTTCGGGCTATCCCTAGCCTTCAAGAAACGCCTTTCCTCGTTGTGAATCAGTCAAACATGCTCGATCTATCCAAAAGAATATTCAACAAAGTTAAACAAGTCCATTGAACCCAATTTCATAATTTTAGGCTAAGTCAAAGTCAACCTCAAACCCATATGGTGAAACCTCAAAATAAATTACATTCCCGAGTTACCCATAACCCACGAGTTCAAATCTATAATGAGATTTCTAATTTGAATCCATTATAATGCTCAAATTATGTGTTTCGATGTCTCGGTTCAATATTCCCAAATTTCACCTCTTAATTAAATTCTTATTTTAGGTGTAATAATCGATTATTAATCAAGGTAACTACCCAAGTTAGAGTTAGGATCACCTTTCCCTCAATATTTTGGTGAATCTCCCATCCAAAATCACCCAAGGTCGAGCTCAAAATATCAAATAATGACAGAACAATTGGTTGAAGTGCCAAAACATAGTGTCACGACCTAAATCACTAGTCGTATGGGCACCTACCATTTTTCACCTTGGTAGGCGAACCCGTCCCTTAATCATTAATTCAACAACAATAAATTAAATAGAACAGAATAAATAGAAGTCTAAATCATAAATAACATAAGAGCTTTAGTACGAATACAATCCCTAAAGAACTGGTCTGACTCGTACAAGAGAAACTAAATAACTGTCTGAATATACAAGTTTGAAAATCAAAGATCATTGTCTGAATGGAGTAATATAAAGACAGATAGATGAGTCTCCAAGGAAGTGGCTTGTTAGATACTCGCAAGTTGGGCCTCGGGAATCAGTCACAACGAGCGGAAGGGGAGCTTGTCACGTACTCTGCACTCAAAAAAAAAAAAAAAACAACAACAAGGTTGTTGTTGCTCTAATTGGATTTAGTATTTTTAGAGTCGCCATCTAATTTATTAAAGGAAAACTAGGAAAATCGGGTAAAAGATTTTTCAAGCAAGAGACAAATCTTTTGGTACCAAAGTTCGAGGTAAGGGTTCTGGTGATCTCCTAGGGAAGGTTTTATATATGCTAGCATTAAAGATCCATAGAATACGGTTGATCTACGGGCTTCAATGTGTGATTAATGTATTATCTGCTTAAAAGTGCTTAGCTTTTTCCGCAAAAATGTCATTCATTTCTTTATCATGAACTCAAGAAAAAATTTGGCAAAAAGTCCCCTTAGAAAAGGGAGTTTTGGGTTTTAAAATAAAATCCGCAAAAGTGTTCAACTCACTTTATTGCCGGACTAAGACACACCTGAGATTTCTCCCGAGTAAAGTCATTACTATTCTAGTCCTAATAAAATGGGTTTAGTTCTTATGAGACTTTTTATTATATATATATATATATATATATATATATATATATGGAGCATATCTCCTTTTTTATACATATACACATATACAGAAAAATGAAAGTTTTATTCAAGTCCAATTTCATCCATTTTTTGAAGCCCATAAGTCAACGTGTATTCCAACCAAATTCCGTCTCATCTCATACTTGGCCCCAATGTATTTCTTCTTGTTTTCGGTCCACAGATTTTTGGTCTTTCAGCCCAATTGTCTCAAATTTTTCTCAAGTTTTTTCAAAGTTCAAAATCGTGGTCTTTTGGCTTCTGAAAAGTGTTCGACATCTGATATCTCTTTTATTTAACCAATAACCCAAATTTAAAGAATGGTCCTTTTCGTTTATAACTACAAAAAAAACACCTTTGAAGTCAACTTATTCCTTGTTTCAACTCAAATATGGTCTTAAAATCCATTAGGCGATTTATAATCTTAATAATGGGCTTAAGGCCCAAATCAAACACTTATCCGGTTTTGCCAAAAATGAAAGATCCAAAAAATGTTTACTTAACAATTTAAATAGTTTTAGTCTACTTAGCCTTTATACCGTTTAAAAATCGCAAAGTTTTGAATTAAGAAATCAATTCATGCTATTTTAAGAGTGGTTAAGTTTGAAAACGTTTGAGGTGACTTTCCTAATATACTATGTGTTTTTTCTAAGTTCTAACATGCATAAGGGTTTCATTATTTACACATTCAGTAGATATACAATATATATACATGCCAGGTATATATGAAGTAGAGAAGAAAGTAAATTTTTAACTAATAGGCCTACCAAACCCATCAGTGCCATTTTCACCAATGACTGGACCTTCAACATATTAGCTTCCATTTCTCCTCCTTCGGACTCGATCAAGAAAGGGGGTTGGGCCGCTGGCCCAATAGGTTTAATGCAAGGGTGGCCTGAATGGCCCCAAGTTGAATTCACATGGACCACCAAAGGATAAAGATTAGTATCTACTCTAAGTGCTCAAATAACATGTAACTAGATAAAATAAAACATATGAACCCAGCAAACATGTAGGTGAATAAGTGACATAAAACAAACAAGCTTCTTGTCACATAAAGCAAATCCAGGCCCAAATAAGCTATCAAAGGCTAAAACAAATAGATTGGGCCAAACACATGTCAGATTTAATGCGAAGGCCCAAACAAGTATAAAAGATGAATCAAGCTTTCAAAATAAGGGAAATACTCAGCAACAGTCCATATTAATAAGGTGATATATGTCATGCACACCAAATATACTAACTCATACATACTGGGTGAATACAGAGTTGAATATACTCTGTATATTTGAGCATATCCCCTTTTGTATACCCAGAAATCCAATTATACAAATGAAGAGACTAAGGTATTCAACACTTAGAGAATTTCATGTAGGCATCAGCAAATAGGATCAGAGCAACAACAAACAATATACAAGCCTAATATGCATGATATACAGGTTTCTAAATTCAGTAGAAGTAGTTATATGGGACATTAACTTTAAACCAAATAAGGAAAGCTCAACATTCAATATGCCAACTTCATTGGTTCATTTACTTATTTAGGAGGGTCTGATAAGACATGGATTCATATAAGGGAACACCAACAACTTAGGGAGAGGGATTTGAACTGAGTTAGCTTGAAACTCCAAGTCCTTCTCCCTTCCCTTTGGTCCTGGGTAAGTCACACTCATGCTTATCCATCTCCTAAGGGACACCACTCTAATCTAGTCTTTCAAACTTACAATGATATGCTAACTGTGCATCATACTTGGATCCATATTTTTTGCAACCAGTTTCTAGATGACAAACATACACATAGAGGAACAGATTCAAGGGTCACATATGAGGACATGGACAAGCACACAAAAAGCCTCAAGATCATTTAAGATACACCTGTTCTTAACTGCTACAAATACAGACATGTATCATATAGGTCTTACTCTCAACATGACTTATAATATACTTTCAGGTAAGGAAGCAGACAAGGTTCAGATAGGGATGACATAGCATGTATTTGGTACATTTTGTCAATCATTCAATGCAGACTTCATAGAATACCCACATGAGTCATAGATGTTGCAATCTGAGTTTCAAAATCCCTTAAAACTCCCTTTGGTCACATTCTGAGACTTAGTGTACTAAATCAATCAAAGCACATAGCATAAACTCCACAACAAGGTGATGGGGGGGGGGGGGGGGGGGGGGGGGGCATACAAAGGTCATAGTCATTTATCAAGCCAAGTGGTCTATCATAGACCCAAGCACAGACCTTATATTCTTGAAACGGGATCATACAAGGACATATGAAATTTTAATCACTTTTCAAAAAAAAATGTCATTTTAATTTAACAGACTCAGCCTTAGGTTTCATAGGCAACAGGGTTCCATCTTCATCATTCATGGAACATTGTGAGGACATGATTGAACTTAAACAACTTATCATAGTGGAGATAATCATGTTATATCAAAGTAGAGTTTCTAAATGACTTCAAACACATTTGAACAAAACACAAGCATGCTCTCGGTATCATATTAATTTTTTATGCTAACACAAATCAGAATAGAGGTTTTTAGAGGTACTAGTCATAGTGTCAAATTAAAGGAAACTCATAGGATGCTCAATATGCATTTAGATCAGGTTGGACTATGGACAAACATTTAACACAAACAATCATCAAATTATCCAACTATATGCAATTTGGTCAAATCATCATGCTAACAGGTTTTTAGACTAAAACAAGATACATTCATGTGGTCACATGTCACAAAAATGAACCAAGAAGGACTAAATTTAACAATATACAAGAGCCAAATATGATTCCTTAGGAACAGTTCATAGGATCAAATCACATAGGGATAGCATGAGCATGTCCTTATTAAACATTAACAACAGGGATTCAGCTAACAGGATAGGGAATAGCAGGTTAATATTTTAAGCATGATCAGATCTAATAGAAACAGACAATATGAACCAAACAGGCTGACTATTTTGTCATTTAGGCATTCAAACCGTTTCTAGTGTTATCTTTCATCTTACCACACTATAAGAACACATTTGACACAATAAATAAACCAACAATAACATAAATAGGACTATCTCACATGCTTGGGAAGAAAAATAGGCAGAAACTGTACTAACATATACTTTATAGCATAATTTGAAGCTAATAACACCTACGATCCTACCACATTATGACTAGACTAACCAAAAACTCTACTAAAACCGCACATTAGCATGCTTAACTAGAATAAACCAGGCTATGCAATACATAAAACACATTTAACCAATACAGATTAAACCAAGCTAATACATAACATCATGCTTAACTAAACAAACTAAAACATAAAACATACTTAACTAAATAGACTAGGCTAAGTTGACATACAAGATATGATTATCTAAACAAACTAAGCTAAAACTAATACACAAAACATATTTAACTAGGCTAAACTAATACATAATCAAACACATAAATTAGAAAAAATTTACTAAAAATAAAAGGAGAGGGGATTACCTTTCTAATGCGCAGCCTAATCTCGAGAATGGACTTGGAGATTCGCTTTTCCTCCTTACATATATATAAACGGATATACATGTGTATACATGTATATCCGTGTATATATGTGTATACACGAGAATATACACATGTATATCCATGTATATATGTGTATACACGAGAATTTGACACTTACTTAATAAATGACCATAATTAAGAAAATCAATTACTTTAAACCCTTAATCATGGTCAAGCATGACTAATTAACTAATTAAAGCTAACTTGCAAAAAATGACCTTAGTTAAACTTAAGCCATGAGTTAGGCTATTTCAATTAAGGCCACAATTGACATAATCAAACAAATCAGAGGCTAATGACCTTAATTAACTTATGCCAATGAATTTGGCTATTTCAATTAAGGTCATAATTGAACTAACAATTAGTTATATCAATTGTAGCCATTATTTGCCACATAGTGAACAATTTATAGAAATAATCACAATTAAATACTCAATTAATTATGATAAAATTCTAATAAATTGAATATGTAAAAATTGAGAATTGAGGAGTAGAATGATTATTTCGTTTAATTAACCAATTTTCTTGAATTAAACAGAGTAAAATACTTGCTAATTGACAATTTAATAATTTAAACTATTAAATAATTGTTGTAAATTGCTTTTCTCTTGGTTAAATTCAGCGAATATATCATAATTGTTGCAATAATATGTAAAAATATGTAAATTGATTCCTAAATGATTTATAATTTTATAGAAATTATTTTACCAAATAAGAATGGTAAAATATCATCTAAATAATTTTTAGAAAATCATTTTGACTTCTAAAAATACATATTTCACTTTGTTTAATATCCAAGGACTCTGGTAATTAAAATAAGTTATGAGAGGTCCAAAATTGGGTGTCAACAGTACCAGTACAAACACTATGTACCGGTAGGTTTCATAGGCCGACAACAGTTAGCTAACACATATAAAGGAGGAAACTGAAGAATAGACATGGTCACAATCAGATACAAACACAACACAATCCAAGAACAATAACTCAAGAATAGTAATATCAGGTCATAGTCTAGGTGAAAGTCTCTGATCCTCGAGTCCAAGTCCATCAAGTCTCTAAGTAAACACTTCACGCAACAACTCAATGAATCATCAACCAAGAAATCAAGGGTAAATTTACCATACAATGATAAGAAATGCAATGCAAGTGAAATGTGATGATATGAAATGCACTGGCCAAATGTAATCTCCGTACATACATGTTGCGGACGGAATACCTTCACGTCTTGCTAGTCATGACCCATGGGGGACCCGCAAAGTCCATGTACTAGTCAGTCCGCACACAGCCCAGGGATAACTCTATAACACCAACCACACCGCTAGTCATTCCGTACACAGCTCAGAGATGGCTACGCTATCAATTATGTCCTAAAAATCACGGATTTTTCCCTCTCACTTATCATCATCAACACCAATCACAGGTAATATCAATGTATCATGGAAATAAGGATGAACGCAATGCAAAATAAGAATATCAAGTGTATCATATCAATCCCAATCGTGCCACACATGGGCACATATCACAATATCAATATCAAGTCAAGTCATTTCCTCTATCCATGATAATGTCAAGATAAGTGAGAGACAACCGTATCATAATCACAATATGACAACTAAACTTACATGTCCAATATCACACATATGGCGACAAGCCAATAAATCATAAAGAGGCGACAAGCGCACAAATCGGTCAACAATATCAAACCTAAGTAATCCATCCCAAATTCATACCCGAAGGCGTAACATGCTTTTTCCGACAATCACTAACTTTACATATGCTTCGCTAACCGTAGTCTAACCAGAAGGTAAGTCGTAACCTACCTGGCTGCCGAGCTGGAGCCACTAACAATCAAACCTTTGCCTTGCCTTTCCGGAGAGCCTCCAAGTACTCAAAATCTCTCTACTATCAAATTCTAAGTTAATAATGAGAAGCAAAAATATCCATATTACTATACTATCGTTTGAATCAAAAGCAACTAGGCAAAAGGGGGGTTGGGGGGAGAACGGGTCCATAACGGTAAAACGGGCATTTCAAAGTTGGAATGGGTAATCCAACATTCTAGAAGTTCAATTCTACTTCTCAATTGCTAAATTAACTCAAGAATAGGTCAATTTCATCATTTAAGTCAAAACCCTCAATTTGGATATAAACCCTAACTTTCAATCTTTCAATTCATCAACTATAATAGAAAAGTCAAGCCTATTGGTCACTAAATTATCAAATTCCATGCTTAGATTAGTCTAATCTATCAACAAAATCTCATATTGAAAGACTAAATATCAAATAATGAAGTAAGTGTCAAAACCCATCTTTTTCCTTTAAGTTTCTATAGATTTTCTATCATGAATGCATGCTTAAGAAAGGTAAATGAATAAGACAAGGTTAGAGAACTTACCTTCAAGAGAAATGTGCTTAGAACCTCTCTAATTCACCTCAAAAACACTTAGGAACAATAAATGTGGGGATAGGAAATGAATGGTTTTACTTAGCATTAAATAGGGTTTTGGTCCAAGTCACCCGCCACAGCAGTAGAGGATCCGCTACAGTGGGTTTCGCCACAGCGAGTATGCTACTGCGGAACCCTGTCCGCGGTAGTGTCTTACTACGATTCCACACATCTCACCATAAAGGACCAGGCCTCACCGAGGAGGGTCCGCCACAGTGTACAAGGTACCGCCAAAGCGGGCACCAGATACCAGAAAAAATTGGTTTTTCACTAACTCATTCCCAAAATCCGACAATCACCCGAGGCCTCCTAGATACAAACCAGACTTGCAACCATATATAAAAATGCACTACGGACTCCCTCGTGGTCTTGAAATTCCCAAGGAGGTCTATTTGACCGGATCAACACCCAATAGCCAAAGACCAACTTTTCAACCATTAACCCAAAACGCTCCCGAGTGCCCGGGGAACCGAACTGAACATCCCACCAACTAATAATCGACCATCAAAACCTCCCGGAATCAACGAATTTTCAAAAAAGGTTTGTTTACCCAAAAGTCAATTATCGGTCAACCATTTTTCATTATAAGGCTCTATTTCACATAAGTCATCATAAAACCCATCCGACTACCTTAAGAATCGTGCCACCCATCCCCGCAGGTCAAAATCACACTAATAGGACTCGGGAATGGGTCAACGGGGTAAATGGGTCAAAAGCACTATAATGACCAAACGAATCGTTGCACTTAGCTTTTATACCCAAGTCTCCATCGCAAATGCAGATGACGCTCCACAAATGCAAGCCTTGCGTGATCCTGAGCTTTTGCAGAAGCGATCAGACATAAGCAAATGCTACTACCACAGTTGCGATGCTAAAGTCACAAAAGCGAACCCAACCCAGCCAAGGGACTGTTAATGCAAACCCGGTGTCCGCATTTGCAGCGCACTAGATTAGTTCTGCACCATCTGTGACTTAAGCCCAAAAACATATCGGTATACCATGGAGCTCCCGGATTTCAATCCAAATCATACCAACAAGTTCCAAAATATACAAACAACTTATGTAAGCTCTTAAAACATAAAATGTGATGCTAACACTCAAAACGAGAGGTTGGGTTGTTAGATTATTGCCTCTTAAACAAACGTTAGTCCTCCAGCAGATTTAAAAGTGTACAACAGTACTGCGGAGCTATCTCTTTTGGCCTTAGCTTTCAGATATTCATGTCCACAAAAGCTAACTCCTCATCCTCGGAGTCAAGTTCTTGTACCATATCCGACTACACCATATGAGACTTATCTTCAATATACTTCCGACATGGATTTATGAAATATGAGATGTACTCATGTCATGGCCAGTGACAAGGCAAGTTTGTAACCACCTCTCCAACTTGCTCCAAAATCTTAAATGACCAAATGAACCTTGGACTTTGCTTTCCCTTCTTGTTGATCAACCGCATCACACCCTTCATAGAGGATACCTTTAAAAGTACCTTATCACCCTCTACGGACACTAAATAATTACCAACTTTCCACCCAGCATAACCTTTTTTCCTACTCTAAGTTGTACAAAGTCGCTCCTGAATCGTCTTGACCTTTTCCAACACATGATTTACCATATCTATGCTCAATAACTTGCCCTCATTGAGCTTAACCCAACCAATAGGAGAGCGACACTGCCTACTATATAAAGCATCGTACGACTCCATTTGAATGTTGGATTGGGAACTATTGTTATCAGCAAACTCTGCAAAAAGCCAAGAGTTAATCTCAATAACCTCCAAAGTCAGTAATATATTCCCTCAACATATCCTCAAAGATCTGAATAATCTTCTTAGACTGACAATCAGTTTGTGGGTGAAAAGCTGTGGTAAACTCAACTTGTGTACCCAACTCTCGCTACACAGACTATTAAAAGTGAGTTGTGAACTATGTTTCCTTGTCTGAAATGATAGAGAAGGACACCCTGCGCAAGTGAGCTACCTCCTGGATATAAATCTAGGCAAGCTTCTCCAAAGAGTAAGTAGTCTGACCGGAATGAAGTGCGCTGACTTCTTCAACTTATCAACAATGACCCAGACTGTGTCAAACTTCCTCAAGGTACATGGTAAGTCTACCACAAATTCCATACGGATATGCTTCCACTTTCACTCGGGAATAATCATCTTCTGAGTCAAATCACTGGATTTCTGGTGTTTATAGTTGGCTCGTTGGAAATTCAAAGGCATCCGCCACAACATTGCCTTAATTGGATGATAAATGAATAGTGATGTCATGGTCTTTAAGGATCTCAAGCCACTAACGTTTTATCAAATCAAGTACTTCTGATTAAATATAGACTATAAATTGTGATGGTTAGTATAAATCTCACAAGATACCCCATACAAGTAACGTCTTCAAATCTGAAGTGCAAATACCACCGCCGCCAACACCAATTCTCCCCTTTTCTTCTTCTTCATCTTCCAACATATAAGTTCTCTTATATCCATCTCAATGACCGATATAATCAAGATGTTGCTCTAAAATAAAGAGTGAGTAGCGTTTGATTCGGACGAGGTGAAACTATAATTACTTTCTCAATTTTGATTCATGTAAACCTGTTTCCTTTTTATTCCACTTAAAAAGGAATGATCCTATTTAACATTTGGTAACAATTTAGTTCAAAATTCAAATTTTATTCTTAATGAATTTTTTTATAACAATATAAATACTATAACGTATTTAATACCGCAAATTTTAAAATACTTCATTTCTTTATTAGGTTTCGTGCACAATTAAATAAGTTCATATAAACTGAAACACATGAAATATACAAATAAGCTATTGGTAGATGTGACTAGGGGTGGCAAATGGGTCGTTTGGGCTAAAGTTAAGCGGGTTAAGATGGGCTAAATCAATAGATGGGTCAATGCCCGACCCTGCCCAAGGCTTGCTTGGGCTAAGATGGGTTAGGTCAAGATGGGTAAATGATGGTCATAACCTAGCACGCCCAACTTAACCTACTTTTAAAACATTTTGAGAAACTAAAAAAATTGATATTATTTGATTGCAATTATTCTCTCGCTTATGTTTTTCCAAATAAACGGTGTTTTGAAAATCAAATCTAAATACTTTTTGGAAATAGTGAAATAAAAAAATTAAATTAAAAGAAAAAAATAAAAATTATTAGAAAAAATAATTTTAAAAGAAAATTTTAATTTTTTCTTAAAAATTAAAAATAAAACTGTAAAAAAAATTAATCATATTTTGTAGCTTTTATACTTTTGAACGGAGGGTAGTTGATGGGTTAATTTGGACTAATGATTTGTGAAGGGTCAATGTGGGCTAAGCCCAAATTAGTCTATCTTTAAAATCACTCTAGCCGAAACTCATTAAAGCTTGGATGGATCAAACGCCTTGGGATTAGTTTTGTCACCCCTAAATGTGACTTGCTCAAGAGAATATTTATTTAATTAGAAAAAAGGAGTTATAATTTGAGAATAGTTTGCAAATAGGCCAAAGTTGATGCGTAACTTACACTTCAGGATGTCAAGTTAAAAGAATTATTCACTCATTCCCCCCCCCCCCCCCCCCCCCTTCTCTGATGGTGGGACGTACTGATTGCGCGACAGCACGCGCAGAGTAATATATACGCACACATGTCAATTCTCAAAGTCTTATTAAACAGTATCTTTTACTTTTATTCCTCAAATCTTTTCAGTTAGCAACTTCTCCCTCAAACTCTTTTTCTCACAAAAACTTGGAAAACTATGGAATCGGAAGCTTCATCGTGAGTAAACACCAACTTTTCGACTAACCCCATAGCTTTATTAGAAGTTTTTTTCAAACAATTAAAGAGAACTTATGATGGGTGCAGGTTCGAGTCTAGCGAGACGTTGGCAGCTCTGGTGGCGTCGACACCATTGCTGGAGGAGTCGTGGAAGGTTTGTTAAAATAATTCTTTTAAACTGCGGCAGCTTTAGTTTTTTGAATAATTCGTAGTTAATTCTTCCTCCGTCTCAATTTATATGATACTTTTCAATTGTCAAGATTCAAATTGTACGAGCTTTGATTAACATTTTTAAGGTGTATATTTTTTCACCAAATTGGTATGACCAAATTGATATGAGAAAAGATAAAATTTATAGTATTTTTCATGTAGTTTTCAAATATATAAATTTTAATTTTAAAATATTGAGTTAATCTAATCCAATTTAATTTCAAAGTTTAGTCAAATTTTGATTTTTGAAAAGCAAAAAATATCACATTACTTGGGATAAATTTAGCTTCAAAATTTAGTTAAATTAACTATAGAAAAGCAAAAAGTGTCACATAAATTGAGATAGAGGGCATAATAGTTTGTTAGCTAGTTATCCCTAACTTCTTTTGATTAGTTAGTTGAAGATATGATTTTGTAGATATTTTCTAAGATAGAATATAATTTGTGTGCATTGCAGTATAATTTTCTCTGAGTATTTTTCTCTGTTATTTTCCTAATTTCTTTGTTAAAAACCAACAAGGCTTGTGGCGTGGCTGATGCATCGGAGGTTAGCCACTTCGCCGTGATTCGAGTTGGTGGGACAGCATATGTGGGCTTCTCCGGCGTTAAATTGGCTGCCGGAGTTGATCAGAGTTGCCGGAATTTAGTGCCGCTTCCTGATGAACATTTCTCTGCTTTGTGCCTGGATGGACCGGATCCGCCCATGGTCCATGCTCGATTATTGCATCTTTTTCTTTCAGTCCACACGGACAATGTGTTCCGTGATCAGGTTAGTTTACTTACTATTTTCATTGACATATATTTCTACTCTAGGTGCTCGTTTGGTGTATGGCCAAAATTATCTCGGGATTATAATTTCAGGACTAATTTATCCAATATTTTGGGACTATTTTATATCATTTAGGAGATGGTAAAAAATAATTTCAGGATAAGTGGTATAAGAAGGTATATTCCAGCTTATACCATGGGATACATTTTATATTTTATTTGGTATAAGGTATAAATTTATGCTGGATAAATTTATGCTGGATAAATTTATACCTTCTATCAAATATGGTATAAAAAATTAGTGCTGGGATATCCCAGCGTATACCATGCACCAAACGACCCCTACTAGTAGTAATACAAAACACTCCTTTGGTATTAAACTATTACTCTCTCCATTCTAATTTAAGTGTCTTTTACTTCCCTTTTTTGTTATACTCTTCTCGTAAGTTGACAATTCAAACATTTATAACTATAAAATTTAAATGACATTTTAGTACATTATATACATTCTTAATTTAGAATCACAAGATTCAAAAATTTATCTTTATTTTTAACTCCATGCATAATCAAACTAATAAACTTAAATTGGGACGGAGAGAGTATTAATAGTACAATTATGAAATCTTCAAAAAAAAAAAAAAAACTTCAATAAAGGAGCTTTTTATTCCCTGGCCTCTTCACTCTCTGTTTATTCTGTCTCAAAATTGAACTCCATTAAAGAAAATAATTCCTACCATATAATGCTCGCAAAAAGTTCGAAATATCTAACCATTTTCTACTTTATTCTCGAAAAGAAAAAAAAAAAGAATTATCATGTGACTCCGCATATTCCCCACAAATAAATTAACGCAAAACTTCGACCTTCCTTATATTTCCTTATATTATATGGTTCGTTTTTTTCATGGATAATGTGGGATATCTCATTAGTAAGTTTGACATTAATTTAAATTTTGTTTGGTCGAAGATATAAGTTATAATTAATTTCAAAATAAATTTATACCTTGACCAAACAAATCATAAATTTGACCTCAAATTTAATCCTCAGCTATCCCCTTATCCCATCAAATTTGGTGTTATTTTATCTCACTTGGAAGGTGAAACGTAAAATAATAAGTTCAAGAATTATATATCACGACTATAATTCAGGATAGCTTAGTCAGCGATTCAAACGACCCATAAAGGGTTAACAATGCCCCTGAACTATTTAAAATAAAGTAATTGTATCCTACTTTTAATTTTCTGGTACAAAATTGCTCTTATCATTATCCATGTGAGCAAATATACCCCTACTCTATTGAAGGTAAAACAATCATGTCATATATATTTGTCTTTTGGCACAAAATTGCTCTTACGTTAGTCAAGTGGAGTAGATATGCCCTCTCTACTAGAATCATCAAATACTTTAACTTATAATAATCTTTCTTTTGCTAAGTTGAAAATCAGGCTGGAAAGAAATTCTCTCAATTACTATATAACACATTTAATGAATTAAATCAAAATAATTATCTGACAAATAATAAAACACAATTTGTCAATTAAAATTAAAATCATCCATAAGTGGATGTCTTAATCTGTTGCAATGAAGAAAATCAATTCAAAGTTTTAGTTTTTAGGATGAACTCGTTTAGATAGACAGAAGATCAATCCAAAATTTTAATTTTTCAGTTGAACTCTTTAATTCAAAGATCTAATTTTTCAACTCAACCCATTGCAGTTAGTATTTTTTTTTCTGATATTGTAACTTAGTTCAACTAATTGTGTTATATTGTTACTGAGATTATTATTTTATAAATTGGATTTTCAACTCTGTAAAAAAAATTAAAAAAAAATCATGCTAAAAAACATTTTATGTCAAATCTGTCAATAGAGAGGGGCATATTTGCTCCACTTAGCTAACAGTAACGTATTATGTGCCAAAAAAGCAAACAGAGAGCATAATTGCTCTATTTTCAATAGCTCGGGGGCAAATATGTTCCACTTGGCTAGCGATAAAAAAATTGTATTTCAACAAGAGTTGGAAATAATATAATCTCAGCATTCTCATATTTGTTCTTAATTACCTGTTCAAAGCCACTTGAATTTTGATATAAATTTTCTTTTTATAAAGATAGAAAATAGAAAAATATGTGAAACTCTCATTATTGCTCATTGAATTATCGATGGTAAATGTAATGTTGGTATTTTGTATATAGTAATTTATGTGTCAAATGTTTTCTTTATTTTATAAATTTCGTTTGCAATCAAACATTTTCCCATAAAATGAGATAGAGAGAGTACGAATTTGAAGAAAAGAAATTTAATTAACGTGAAATCTAAGAACAATTAACAAGCGGACACATTGACTGTAAAGGTAGAAATTTCAGCTTGGGTGAAAAGAGCAACGTTACCTTTCTTTTTGACCAAAGTTAACTTTTTAGTTCCACACATATCCATCTCACTAGTCAATGTGCATCGTCGATGACTATTGACTCTTGACTTTTGACTAGGAGGTAGATGTTTAAAGATTTCAAACAATTAATTTTATTTTATTTACAACTTTTTTAAAAATTTATTACTCCCTCCTCCGTTTACTTTTACTTAGCATGTTTCGCTTCTAGAAAGTCAAATTATATGAATTTTAACCAACATTTTAAGATGTATATTTCATCATATTAATACGATAACGAATTTCAACTTATTAGTATTTTTTGTATACCTAAATTTTAATTCTAAAGTATTAAATTGATCTAAATCAGTTTAGCTACAAAGATTAATCAAATTGATTCTCAAAAAGTGAAATGTGACAAATAAAAGTGAACGGAGAGAGTAGAAGCAAAGTGTGTTTTTCTCCGGGGAAAAAAAACAAAAAATAGTAGCTTTCATGTTTGGAAAACTTTACTTCTAATTTGATTATTTATTTATTATCTTTCAGAAGTTTATGAAATTGACAAAGAAGTCTGAGCTGTTCAACACTAACTTTTATGTCGGCCAAAGTTGACTCCATATTTCCATTGTGCGTTATTTGGTTAATGTTTATATTCTTAACCTATTGTTCTAAACCTCCTACTTCTACTAGCCATATAATTTTTGTGGCCCATATAATTTTTGATCTAGAGAAAACGTCCATAAACAGTTGACTAACAAACAATTACCATTTCGTCATTTAACATATCTGTGAAGTTTAAAAAATAAAAATGTTGAAAAACAGAATTCCTTGCAATTAATGAAGTTAGTTTTTTACCTACTTAAACACCAAACAATTATTTTCAGGAAATTATTGGAGTGTATTGATTATTATTAGAGCAAAGTTTTGGAGGTAAACCATGCATAGCATTTATGGTTGTCAAATTTATTAAATTTATTTAGGCATGTTTTGATCATACTATAATGTTATAACTTGCTATCATCATTCAAGATTTCTGACTTAGCTCTTTTAAGTAGCTGTTCATTTGCAAATATGAAAATAGCGTAGAAGTTTATAAAAAAGATGTCCACTTAGCTAGTCTCATTCAGTTCTCCAAATACATAACTTCCGTCGACAGTAAAATGTGTGTTCGAACTTGTGCTTTCACCAAACCAATAGATACATATGTGTTTGTATATAAACGTCTATCTCTTAATCATGAGTAGTTATTAATTTATTATGTATTCCACCTCCTTTGATCATATTACTGTTAATGAATATGCATAGAATGACGCCTTTCATTTAATTAAATTCGCTATTCATTAACCATGTAGGTTAGATATAATTTGGTGTAAACATCGGGTGCAAATATTTATCTTGAGAGAGATCATTTTAAATGGTACTAAAACTCAAAGTTTGTTCTTAAAATATCTTTTAATGATCAATTGAAAATTGAAAAAAGAATAAAAGAGAGAGTAATCATTTTTCAAAGGTTGATTTTACGAAATTAATGAATTTCTGAAGAGAAGAACTTAAGATATACCTCAAACATTCTTTTTGCCAATAAGTATTGATAAGTTATTTGTGCATTTTGCCAAGTGACCTGAACACAATACAAGATTTAAAAACTAAGACTGTTTACCCGAATTATCTTAACAAAAATTCCTACTCTTTTTCGTTTCTGTTCCTTGAAAATCCCCTCAAAGAAATTCTGTGACCATTTCTTTTCTTGAAAATGTGCAGATGGTAGAAATAATGAACACAACCAAGTCAATAGTCATAACAGGACATTCAGTTGGAGGAGCAATTGCTTCCCTTTTAGCTCTTTGGCTTCTCTGCCACCTGCAAACTATTTGCTCTGTGATTTGCATTACTTTTGGCTCTCCAATGCTTGGCAATGAGTCCTTTTCCCGAGCCATTCTTCAAGAAAGATGGGCTGGACATTTTTGCCATTTGGTTTCACAGCATGATATAGTCCCAAGACTGCTCTTTGCCCCATCTATCCCACTGGCTTCTTCATCATGTTCTTTCCAGTTTATTTCTCACTTATCTGAGGAGAACAAGACTCAGCTGTTCCGCATTGTGTTGTTTTCTCTTGGAGTTCTATCAAAAGGTGAATGTAAGAGTTCATTTTGGCCCTTTGGGAGCTTCTTGTTCTGCACCAACACCGGTGCAGTTTGTGTAGATAACGGGATGCTTGTCATTAAGTTGCTTTACTTGACTTTACTGAATGGCTCGCTAAGTTCTAGCCTCGAGGATCATCTTGGTTATGCTGATTTCATTCAGAAATTTCATTGGCAATTTATAGAGAATAGAAGCTTCATGGGAGGCAATCTACCTGAGTCAAGCTATGAAGCAGGGATAACATTAGCACTGGAGTCACTGGGAATAGCTTCTCATGTAATGTCAAGCATTCTTATTAACTACTTCCATTACTGTATTGCTCGACATACACCCTTCAGCATTTTTGAAGAGTCTGAGCAACATAGCTTTCATATACCTAGTAATGTTGTAGAGCAATTTTCATCAAGAAAGAGCAATGTATGCTCTATTGGTACTATATTACATGTATTGATACTCATCGCTTGCTCCAAAGGGGTGAAAATTGCTCTGGCATTGTTGATTTTAGTTTTGTCGTGGTTCGTGTCTCTATGTTTATTCTCATTCTCTGATACCTGTGGAAGAGCTAGGCTAATGATTTTACTTCTACTTGACAAACAGGAATTGAATTCAGAAGATGCTAGGGAGGCCCTGAAAAAGGCAAAAAAGTTGGGTCGAACTCGCAACCTCAACAGCGCTAACCTTGCAATTGGTCTATCCAAGATCAATCCGCTCAGATCACAGATAGAGTGGTATAAAGCATCCTGCGATAATTCTGGTGATCAAATGGGATATTATGATTCATTCAAGCAAAGAGGTGCCTCGAAACGAGACTTTAAGGTCAATATGAACAGGATCAAACTTGCTAAGTTTTGGGATTCTGTGATTGACAAGTTGGAAGCTAATGAACTTCCCTATGATTTTCATAAGCGTGCAAAGTGGAGAAATGCTTCTCAGTACTACAAACTTCTCGTTGAGCCACTTGATATTGCGGAGTATTACAGGAGTGAAACGCATCATGCGAAAGGACACTACATGCAGCACGGAAGGGACAAAAGGTACAAGATTTTCGATAAGTGGTGGAGTGACCAAAATGGCACTGATGATCATCCTACTGCAAGAAGCCGGTTCGCGAGTTTGACACAAGATTCATGCTTTTGGGCTCAAGTTGAGGAGGCAAGAGACAGGCTTATTAAGGTTAGAGCTGAGGCTGACGCAAGAAATTTTATCAAGATATTGGAAGATATCACTAAGTTTGATCAATATGCTAGGAGCTTGATTGAAAATAAGGAGGTTTCAGTTGATGTTTTTGCTAAAAACTCAAGCTACACTTTGTTTATAGAGGAATGGAAGAAATTCCAATCTCAGTTACAGCTGTTCCAACCACAGTTTCCTGGAATTCTGGAAGGTAGAACATTTCCTTAGATGAAAAATAGGTTGAGGATTTTTGGTCCAGTTAGGGCATCACTTCCACCTTATCTCTCTATATAGCAATAAAGAAGTTCAACTGGAAAAGAATGTTCTAAATCTTATCTCCAATCTTATTGTACACAGATATCAGCGTTAGCAAAAATGGAGCCTGAATTATATATGTAAGAGAATTTATTTTTTCTAGAAAAACATATATGAATTATAACCGGATGATCTACGCCAAGGAGCTGTCAATAATCAATGGAATGAAATAGAACTTTTATATATTTCAAATAAGTGTATTCTTTGAGTTTTAAGGAATGAAATAGAACTTTTATATATTTCAAATGACTTATAAAATGCACATATTCTGAAAACAAATGGTATATATGCTGCTAATTATACTAATGCTATTGTATGTATACATCTCCCAAAGTGAACTTATATAACGTAATACTTCTATGGCAGTATTTTGCAATAGGAGGAGCTAAAGTACTCAAGTCACCTAAAAGGCAAGTGCCGCTAGTATTTTTGTTGATAAAAAAAGGTGAACTACCAACCGAAAACAGAAGCAATAAAGATCTTATTGTATACGGGCAAAACCGAGGGCAAGGGTATCCTCGATTTCCCGTCAAGAAACTTAAGATTATGATGGTCACTACTGGATCGGATGAGTCCCAATCGGGGTCAAGATCAAGCGATGGATCGTAGCAAGACCGAGCACATCTGATCCCGGGTCACTGAGTTCGGTTGGAACTGGATACCGAGATAGGACGGGAAGGCGGTCAACAATGATAAACGAGGGTCTGAAATATCCGCTATCAACTGGATATGGCGCCGCCGATTTCTCTTATCAGTAATTGAAGATTTTGTACCTTATTTAGACTTTGGTTTGACTGTTCTTATTTGCCTTTACACTATTATTTATTGCTCTATAATCATTCGTATTAAATTAAACCGGATATCCTTTGAACCGCGTACGAATTTAATTGTTATCCAATTTTTAGGGCAAATAGTTTGGCGCCCACCCTGGGGCCTAGGATAATAGTGGTGGTTTTATACGAATTTCGATAACGCACGTTATTTTACGCTTGCTCTTTGAAGTTTGATTTCAGGACTATACAATATGTCGGACTCTCACTCTGTTAACTTTCATGCTGAGTCAAGCCAGCACGAGGAAAACGACAACGGGGTACCTAACAACAATGTACCCCCAGTTGATCCAAATGAGGCCGATCCTCACTCTCAAAACGCTGTGAACACCGACCGGTCATCGGTACGTGACGCGCACGCAGATAGGGGCAACGGGGCCAGATTGCAACAGCTCAGGAATCAATTGGAGATGGCTATGGCACAATTGCAGGCCCAACAAGCGGCTATAGCTCAATTACAAAACCAGAATAGAGCACCCAACGCTATTCAGTCCGAACAGACCGAGGAAACTGCCCCGAGAGAGGAAAGGACCATTGCTGAGAACCACAGGAACGGGTCGGGCAAACCGCTGAACTAATAAGAATGCTCAAAGAACTGCCAAAGCGAGTAGAGGAAAATGATAAGAAAGTGGAAACTTATAATTCGAGGGTCAATCAAATTCCAGGAGCACCCCCATTATTGAAGGGTCCGGATTCCAAGAAATTTATTCAGATGCCTTTCCCTCCAAGTACTGCACCGAAGCCGATCCCGAAGGGATTTCGAATGCCCGATATTCCCAAATACAATGGGACCATCGACCCGAACGAGCATGCGATCGCGTACACATGCGCCGTCAAAGGCAATGACCTCGCAAAGGACGAGATAGAGTCGATGCTGCTTAAGAAATTCGGGGAGACCCTATCAAAGGGAGCAATTGTATGGTATCACAATTTACCCGAACATTCTATTGATTCTGTAAAGAAATGGATCATGGGCCTAACTCAATCCCAAAAGCTAGCTTATGAGGGGAGGATTGCCCAAGTCCATATAAGGAGACCATCCATTTCATTAACTACCGATGAGGGACTTTTTTTCATTCTCCAACACCCCACCTCACGCCAAGGACTGGACATCTGGTGCGTGGACAATTTAATTTGGGGGCCCACATCGGGTGAGATGTGTCTAGCTTTTGGGGTTGAGTTAGGCCCATGATCCATTTCTTTACAGATTCGTTTGCTGTGCTTCTAGATACCTTTGTCAAAGCTCACGCTGGAGCCATAAAAGTGGAAACGAGGAAATTGGACCTGTTCAATGTCAAACAGTGAGAGAGCGAGACACTCTGACAGTTTGTGGTCCGGTTTCAAATGGAACATATGGACCTACCACCGGTCCAAGACGATTGGGCCGTTCATGCGTTTATTCAGGGACTCAACCCAAGAAGCTCGATCACGTCTCTAGAATTAAAGAAAAAATTGGTGAAGTACCTAGCAGTCGCCTGGGCCTATGTACACAACAGATATCAGTCAAAGATCAGGGTCGAAGAGGATCAATTTTTTAGGAATGCATCGAGATCGTTACGTCTAAACAAAGAGAATGATCGATCGAAGAGGGAGATAGATCGAGAATCAAGGCAATCTCGTGATAGGTATCAACCTTACCCACCCGATCGAAGAGGCCACGAGTGTAATTATGACTTCACCGGGAATGATAGAAGGAACGAACGCGGTCCGAGCAATCGAGGATTGATGAATAAGAATGGTTCCAACAAACCGTCGGGGAATAAAGATGCCCCGAGAATATCAGAATACAGTTTCAATGCAGATGTAGCAGGCATAACAGCGGCTCTCGGTCGCATTGGAGAGATAAGGTGACCGAGACCTCTCCAGTCCGACCCGAATCAAAGAGATAAAAGCTTGATTTGTAAGTTCCATGGTACTCACGGGCACAGAACGAGAATTGTTGGCAACTAAGGGAGGAAGTCACTCGGTTATTTAATTTGGGGCATCTTCGAGAATTCCTCAGTGAACGAGCTAAGACTCACTTCAAAAACAGGGATGCCAACAAGCCAGTCGAACAGGAAGAACCTCAACATGTGATCAACATGATCATTGGGGGAGTAGACATTCCCTAAGGACCGATATTGAAGCGCACCAAAGTCTCCATCACAAGAGAAAAGTAAACACGGTATTATGATCCCGAGGGTGTTATCCCGTTTAACAACGAAGACATAGAAGGCATCGTTCAGCCTTACAACGATGCACTGGTAATATCTGTACTTGTCAATAAATTTTGAATTAAACGTGTATTAGTTGATCCAGGTAGTTCAGCTAATATCATTCGATGAAGAGTCGTTGAGCAGTTAGGATTATTAGACCAGATCGTGCTAGCAGTCCGAGCACTTAATGGGTTCAACTTGGCATGCAAAACGACGAAAGGGGAAATCACCCTTCCGGTCAACACGTCGGGAACCACACAGTAGACTAAGTTCTATGTGATCAAAGGTGACATGGGATACAACGCCTTTTTTGGAAGACCGTGGATACATAACATAAGGGCAGTACCCTTAACTTTGCACCAAGTGCTGAAATTCCCGACCCCAGAGGGAATTAAGACAGTCTGTGGTAAGCAGCAAGCTGCAAAAGAAATGTTCGCGGTCGAGGAAGTGATCCCGGCCACTAAACCTCCAGTACTGAAGGATGGGAAGCCAACCAAGGAAGAAGACGCTAAATAGCAATCACAGGCCTCGATCCCGGTAGCCCCGGAAGATCAGGAGGAGTACGCTGCAGATGAGGAGACTGACTATAGGGTCCCAGGATCCTTGTGGCACCCGATGATCCGGACGCTACTAAGTCCACGATCGAGGAGCTGGAACAAGTCATATTATTTATACATCTACCGGAGAGGAAGGCATACCTGGGCACGGGGTTAACCTTCTAGCTCAGGGAAAAATTCATTAAATTCCTTAAAACTAACGTTGATTGCTTTGCTTGGTCCCATTTAGATATGACAGGTGTTCCACCGGAGGTGACACCTCACAGGCTGAGCTTGGATCCAAATTGTCACCCGGTTAAGCAGAAAAGGAGGCCGCATTCCTAGATCGAACACGCTTTCATCAAGGATGTGGTATCTAAACTCTTAAAAATATGGTTCATCCGGGAAGTTAAATATCCGGATTGGTTAGCCAACGTAGTGGTCGTGCCTAAAAAAGGAAATAAGTTCAGAATGTTATAGACTATAAGGATTTGAATAAGGCATGCCCAAAGGATTTATTTCCTTTGCCTAACATCGACCGAATGGTCGACACAATGGCAGTGCACGACATGCTAAGTTTTCTCGTTGCTTACTCCGGATAAAATCAAATACACATGAACTCGGAGGATAATAGAAAACCTCTTTCATAACCAGGTTCGGTACGTAGAACCTGGAGGATCAAGAGAAAACCTATTTCATAACCAGGTTCGGTACGTACTGTTAAAATGTAATGCCTTTGAGATTAAAAATGCTGGTGCTACATATCAACACCTAGTTAATTGCATGTTCAAACACCAAATAGGGAAAACAATGGAGGTTTATATTGATGACATGTTAGTTAAGTCCCTGTGAGTAGAGGACCATTTAAAGCATTTGCAGGAAACTTTCGATATACTGAGGAAGTACAACATGAAGTTGAACCCAGAAAAATGCGCCTTCGGTGTCGGCTCGGGGAAATTTCTCGGTTTCATGGTATCCGACCGATGAATAAAGATCAATCCGGACAAGATAAAGGCAATAGAGGATATCACCGTAGTAGACGACATAAAGGCAGTGCAAAGATTGACCGGACGAATAGCCGCACCGGGCCGCTTCATCTCTAGATCGTCAAACAAAAGCCACCGATTCTTCTCGCTACTGAAGAAGAAAACTGACTTCGCCTGGACCCCCGAATTTCAAAAGACTTTGGAGGGACTCAAGAAGTATTTATCGAGCCCTCCGTTGCTGCATACGCCAAAAGCGAACGAGCAATTATACCTTTACTTGGCAGTATCGGAGATAGCGATAAGTGGAGTCCTAGTTCGAGAAGAAGCAGGTACGCAATTTCCCATTTATTATGTGAGTAGAACCTTAGGCGATGCTGAAACAAGGTATCCACACTTAGAGAAATTAGCACTTGCCTTACTGAGTGCATCTAGGAAGCTGAAACCTTACTTTCAATGTCATCCTATATGTGTTGTAATGTCGTACCCATTAAAGAATGTCATGCATAAACCCAAGATCTCAGGTCGATTAGCAAAATGGGACGTGGAGATCAGCGGGTATAACATTGAATATAAGCCCCGAACAGCTATCAAGTCCCAAATACTGGCAGATTTCGTGGCTGACTTCACGTCGGCCATGGTTCCTGAGGTTGATAAAGAATTATTGCTCGCCTCGGGGACTAGCTCGGGAGTCTGGACCATTTTAAAAGACGGTGCCACTAATATGAAAGGGTCTGGGCTAGGGATCGTTCTTAAACCCCCTACTGGCGACGTAATAAGACAATCAAATAATTCTGTTAAATACTAACAATGAAGCTGAGTACGAGGCTATGATTTCAGGTCTAGAACTGGCTAAAATCGTAGGAGCTGAGATCATTGAGGCCAAGTGTGATTCCCTCCTTGTGGTCAATCAAGTAAATGGAACATTCAAAGTCAAGGACGATCGGATGCGGAGATACTTAGAAAAGTTACAAGTGGTACTGCATCGATTCAAAGAGTGGACGCTAGAACACATACCTCGGGATTAGAACAATGAGGCCGACGCCTTGGCAAACTTAGGCTCGTCGGTAGAATCTGAAGGATTCAGTTCCGGGGCGGTGGTGCAGTTGATGAGTTCGGTAATAGAAACTGGCCACGCTGAAGTAAACACGACCGGCTTAACTTGGGATTGGAGAAACAAATGCGTGGATTACCTCGAATTGGGGAAATTTCCTTCCGACCCTAAAGAATCGAGGGCCCTTCGAACCAAGGCAGCAAGATTTTGTTTGATTGATGGCCAGTTGTACCGAAGATCATTCTATGGCCCCTTGGCAAGATGCTTAGACCTCGGTGAAACCGACAATGTGATGAGAGAAATCCACGAGGGGACTTGTGGAAACCATTCAGGTGCAGAATCGTTAGTACGAAAGCTGATCAGGGCTAGGTATTACTGGAATGGGATGGAGAAAGATGCGAAGGACTTTGTTCAAAAATGCAATGAATGTCAAAGGCATGCCACTTCGAAACATCAACCTGGTGAATTACTTCATCCGGTTCTTTCCCCTTGGCCATTCATGAAATGGGGGATGGATATAGTAGGGTCTTTACCTTAGGCTCCGGGCAAGGCTCAGTACATTTTGCTTATGGCGGACTACTTCTCTAAATGGGTTGAAGCGCAGGTGTTGGAGAAAGTTAGAGAAAAGGAAGTTATTGACATTATTTGGGACCATATAGTTTGTCTATTCAGGATGCCAACAGAAATCACGTGTGATAACGGGAAACAATTCATAGGCAGCAAAGTTAGTAAGTTCTTGGAGCAGAACAAAATCAAAAAGATATTGTCAACTCCATATCACCCAAGTGCGAACAGGCAAGCGGAGTCAATAAATAAAACCATATTACAGAACCTAAAGAAAAGGTTGTCCGATTCGAAACACATGTGGAAGGAGATTCTGCCCGAGGTCTTATAGGCATATCGAACAACTGTAAGATCTAGCACCGGGGAAATCCCGTTCTCCCTGGTATATGAAGCCGAGGAATTGATACCTGTCAAAGCCGGTGAACCGAGCTTAAGATTTCGGTACGCTACGAAGGCTTCGAATAATGAGGCAATGACTGCCAGTCTAAATTTAGTGGATGAAAGACGACAGGCTGCCTTGGTCCGATTAGCAGCTCAAAGCAAAGGATGAGAAGCTACTACAATCGAAGGGCCAACCTCAGACATTTTCAGGTCAGGGACTTGGTCATGCGAAAAGTCACGCTCTATACCAAGAGCCCTAACGAGAGAAAATTGGGCCCGAATTGGGAAGGACCATACCGAATCACCGGGAAGGGTTCCTACCAGATCGAGTCCGAAGACTGAAAGCAGCCACAAAACAACTGGAACGTTTCCCATCTGAAACGATACTACTATTGAGGTATGAATTGTTCTTTACATTTCAAGTTTTTTAGGCTAACCCTTGCAGGTATACAACAAGGATGGACGTCTAGAACAACACATTGGAAGACGAGAGGCCATAGAGCTCATACTGAAAGCACGTGTTGCACTCTTTTTCCCTATGTCCGATTTTGTCCCAAAGTGGAATTTCCGATGAGGTTTTTAATGAGGCAGCGCCGTACAGCGTGCTACTTAAAGTTAGAGAGATCCGTCAATAGTACTCGAGCCCTCATACTTCGGCCTCTAGTACTCAGGGACTATCATAGCTTGGGTAAAATGCACAACCTCCAAGGCAACCATTCCCGGTACCTATTCAAAGCCAAGGCTTGAACGGTACGATCCATTGTAAGGGTCAAACGATCGATTGAATCGTGCCCGCTTAGTCTGTTCTTGCCATGGAAACTATTGTGGACATGAATATAATCGTTCACCCTCGATACGATCAAGAAACCTAGAAATTTACTCAAAAGTATCATTCTTGTATGACCATTTCTTTTACATTGATATATTCAGTCACCATGACGCATCTGGAGGGTACCGGGCCCCAAAAGTCTGAAGTATAAAAATCGAAGGCCAAAGCCCAAATTATTAAAAACTACGGTCTAAATTATTAAAGATTACGGTCTACATTATTAAAGACTACGGTCTAAATTGTTAAAGACTAAGGTCAAAATTGTTAAAGGTAGCGACAACGGCCGAACGAGATCCGAGGCCATAGAGACTTTGATCTAAACACATAATGTAACTCGGAGACGTCTGAGTATGCAAATAGGAAAGTAAGGCTCTTACATATTCGATAAACTGCCACCGATCAGAACTAAAAGACTCCTGGTCTCAGAATTATTTCTAAAACTTTTTACCAAGGCAATATTACACTTTGGTCTGGATCAAGACCGAATGACGGATTGTCCTAAATCCTAAGCAGAAAGGATAAACGAATATCAAACAATGAGAGATATCGAATAAAGCCGAACATAAACTATTGTGTATATTTCCAAAATATTTACAAAGGCTTGAAAAACGGCCTCGAGCTTAAAAAGCACAAAAATTACATATAGACAAAAAAAATCTAAGGCTTTTAAGCCTGTTCTTCATCCGAGCCACTGGAACTTCCATCCGAGTCAGCATCATTGTCCGACTCCTCGGGCTGATACTTAGCCTTCGCCTCTGCCTCGAGCTTCTTGGCCTCCTCAATCATGGCTGATACGTCTACTCCCCCGGCTTAGACTTCTTTTAGTGTCTCCCTCCGAGATAAGCACCGCATATATTCAGCCTTGATCGATTCAACATCGGCCTTGTACTAAGCCAACATCTCATCAATATCAAAGAGTTTCTCTGAGGCCTTGTCAAATCTGAGCTTCAGCTCGGTATTTTCGCTGCCAAGAGTATCACGCTCCATCTCAGCCGAGGTAAGTTGAGCCCAGAGTTCTTCGTTAAGCCTAGACCACTTATGGCCTTATCCTCCGCTACCTAAAGCTTCTCTTTGGACGATGCCAAATCCTCCTTAAGGGCGTCTCTCTCCGAGGCAAGGCCGTCCGTTTTGATTTTAAAGGCTCCAAGTACAGCCTTGAGTCTGTCAAGCTCGGACCGGAGCTGGTCGATCAGGGTTACTCCCTCATGGGCCTGAGAAGTAATGGCATTAGCATCGGCTATTAACTGATTATTGTAAGCTTAAAAAATCCTTACCTTCTCGGCAAGGAGGTCACGTTCTTCTCGAGCCTTCTCCAAATCTGATTGAAGGGTGAAGGGGTCGAGCATACCCCTAATGTACCCCTCTCATTGTTCACAGAGCCATTTGTACGACTCTGTCTGTTGGGCTTGCTCCTTAAGTCTATCCCCGAGACGGTCCACCTCCATCCTTAATCGGAAAAAGCTCTCGTGATGAAGCACGGAAGCCTAAGGGAAAAGGGAAAGTTGATTATCACAATAAGAGGAAGAAATAAAAAGGTAATACAAAAAGTAAAACAAGGCGTACCCGGTTCAAGGCCTGCTGGGCCTCGTTAAAAAGGCATGATTGGTCGACCTTATTCATCTTCTGCAGGTCCTCCTCGGTCGCCAAAGGACGCAGATAGCTGGCCACCCCGATCGGACCGGACAGTATACTCACATCTGCCGGCACAAAAAATGTAACCTTCTTCAGACGGTTTGGATCTTTGCGCGGGGCAGGGTGGCAAATAGCCGAACTCGGAGTAGTCCTCTACCAAACTGACCTCCCTATCATCGAACAACTGGTCAGTGGTTTGGTCGAAGGACCGAGATGGATCCGTCAGTTTCTCTTCTACACCAACGTCCTCGGGATGGGCAGGTGTTTATACAGAAGACGACTCCGATTTATGTGTGACGACCTCGTCCAGTATAGATACATCCCTGATCAGGAGCAGTAAGTCTTCCTTGTGAGAAGATTGGGCCGGGGTAGAAAAATCTCCCTTTGGAACGGCAGCGGCAGCAGAATCTTCTTTGGGCCCCGGGGGAGAGCACGATAACAGTGTCCTCGGGGATTCCCGTTTCTTGGTCAGAGGTCTCCAGAACTACCAAAGATGGGGCAGTATCCTCCGAGTTTTTCAGCTCTTGGTTGGTGTTTTCCAAGTCCCGAATGTTACACATCTCATTTTGTCGCAAGAAAGCCTTTGGCTTATTGGTGGTTTATACCCTTAGTATGGAGACCCGTGCCCGAGCTTTTGTGATATTACGTGCCTTACCTCATGTGTACCAAAGTATAAGTATGCGTTCCTTGCAATACGATGGGATTAGAAGCTAAACAAATCGAATCATCGCGAGCCGGAACGACTCAGGGAACTGGCAGGAAACCAGTCCCCTTTGACGGACTGTCGATGTATGGCGTCAATCCAGGCCATCGACATGCCGCCATCTCTGATTTTCCAGGTGGAAGATTGACAATGCATGTCGACAGCCGTCGACGTGTCGACGGGCTGTCGACCCACTCGTCAAACCGCACCTCTGGAACTTTCTAGTTCCATCTATATATTTGGCCCTCTTATCCTCATTATTTTCACTCTCCAAACCATAGAAAGCCTTAATAAGATCTGAACCCGTAAAACCCTAGCTAGTGAAGAAGAAGGTTGCTCCTAGGGTTTCATTGAAGTTGTGAAGCTCGGAAGTTGGAGTTAAAGTTGAATCTTGGTATTATATCCCCCCCCCCCTCCCCCAAGGTATGTTTATGCTTCCTACCTTTGTGTTTGAGTTAAGTATCAAGAATTTTAATGGTTTTAAGTAAGGAAACATAGTTATGAAAGTAGTAAGTTGAATAAGGGCCAAGTTGAGACAATGGGCTGTTTTGGGAGAAGATTTGGAGTAGAATTGATTATATTGTGATAAGTAAGAATTGATATTGTTATTGTTGATGTTTGGGTTGAATTGGAATTGAAGGATTATTAAGCTTACAAAGGAGATACTACCCGAATTTCGTTAAGTCGTAAACTAGATTAAGTTGGGTATATGAGTACGTTCTAGTCTAATAATTGATAATTGGTCTTGTGTGTAGATTTGGCAAGCTCGGGATAGTAGCATAGCTAGCTTGGAAAAGCGAATAAAGTATGTTAAGGTTATCCTTTCTTTCATTTTGGCATGATCTTATGATATGAGCGAACAAACGTGTAAACAAGCTTCCATATTATTCTACTCTTAGAAGCACTAGGAGTACCTCCATCTTTGATGATCCTATACTCCTTGTTATGATTGTTCCTTCTGTTCTTGGGTCTCGAGATTACACATATTGATGATGTTAGCCCAAAAGATATCTATCGGAGGCGGTACGAGCTTATGTCACTCCGAGAGTTCTAGTTACTCATTATGTTTATGCATTGCATTCATTATACATATGTATATTGACCCTTGACAAGAAGGCGTTATATATGCGTATATTATATTATATTATATTATATTATATGTGGATTGGAACGTACGTTCCTCAGCACTATTATATATGGATCGGGCCGTACGTTCCTCCGCACTATTATATTATATATGGATCGGGCCGTACGTTCCTTGGCACTATTACATAATATATGGATCGAGCTGTACGTTCCTCGGCAGTATTACATGATATATGGATCGGGCTGTACGTTCCACAGCACAATCAGATATATTATGACCTATGCATATTATACGCCCTTAGAGGCAGTTTCAGTTATACAAAGTTATGCAGATACTCCTAGATGTTTAGCACAGATGCATTCAGACACTGAGATTAGCTTTCATGTTTCAGATGTCTCTCCTGACTTCTATGTACTTGTTATTCTTGTTACATACTCGGTACATTATTCGTATTGACTCCCCTATTGCTCGTGGGGCTGCGTTCATGCCCGCAGGTACAGGTAGACAAATAGACGGTCCAGCTCAGTAGGACCTCCATTCAGCTATAGTCAGCGCACTCCACTTGGTTCGGAGTTGCAGTTCGTTTTGGTATGCCATTTTTGAGATGTATATGCACATATGGGTATGGTGGGGCCCTGTCCCATCCTTTCTACAGTTTTCTATTTCCTTAGAGGTTTGTAGACAACTGTATCTAGTTGACACGTGATGCAGCCTTGTCCGTTCCCATTCTTTTGTTGTACAACATATGTAGCAGCCTTGTTGGCTTACACTGTTCTTTTCAGTATATATATATGCATGCACAGATGGTTGATAGTTCTTGATGTTGTTCTTTTCTGAGTCAGCATGGTTCAGCTATAAGTCATATGGGCCACCCAGTTATTCAGTGATGTTTAGGTATGAGTATATGAGTGCTTGGTCATTAGCGGTCAGGCACTCGTCACGACTCAACGGTTGGGTCGTGACACCGAAGGCCCGAGTCGGTATCTTCTGAGGATCTCGGGGCTGGACCACAGAGGTTAACATCACTTCCTCGTCCTCAGAACGGTCTTTGAGCCTGCCCTCGGTGGTCTTTTGAAAGACGCTCGTTTTGACCTTAATCACCATCCTCCTTTTCTTCTTACCCTTAGCAGGATCATCGGAAGGATCAGGAGATCGTCTTTTTCTCTTTACGAGTTTCTCCTTCTCTGCAGTGGCTTCGCCCTCAGAAGATGAGCTCGATGCATCAGCATCTACACTTCTCCGAAGTATGGTGGTCTTCGGTAGGCCTGCAAAACAAAAGAAAAAAGGGGGCCGTTTAATACCGACATATTGGGCGAGGAAATAAGGGATATATTGGCCTAAGGTACTCACTGTGATGAAGAGCCTCCCATCTGTTTTTTGAAAGTAGCCGCCACGTGCGCTCAGCATAGGGGAGCTGGCTACATATTCTCTCGATCCAAGGGTTCCATTTTGGAACCACATTGAGAACTTGAGGAGTGGCTGCAAATAAAAGCAGAGTTCACGGTTTTAAAAAAAACCGTACTAGAAAGATTTTCATCTACTTGAAGGGAGATGCATTTAGGCTTTGGGTTCCACTTCTCGGGAAATGGAAGTTGATCGGAGGGGATGAGGTCATCGGCCTTTACTCGGACGAACCTGCCCTGCCATTCTCGATCCCTATCCTCGTTGATGCACGAGAAAGAGGCCTTCTTAGCTCGTCGGGTGAGCTTAATTAAACCACCCCGGAATACTCGGGGACTGTATAATCAGACAAGGTGGTCAACGGTGAAGGGCTGCTTCGTCGTGGCCGTGAAGTAATAGAGGAGCGTTACAATTCTCCAAAAGGAAGGGTGAATCTGACCGAGGCAGAGGTCATACCTCTTGCAAAATTCTACGACCACCAAATCAAGGGGGCCAAACGTGAAAGGATAAGTGTAAACACTTAGATATCCTTTCACGTTCATTGTGATATCCTCCTCAGGGACGAGAATGACGATGTCTTTCCCTTTCCAGTCACAATCTTCCCGGACCCTTTCGAGTTTGTCCGGGGTAATGGTGCATTTCCACGATTCTTCACCCCAATCTCCTTGCGTCAAGGGTTTTTCGACCTTAAAATCATTATCCGATGAATATTTATTGGGAATAAAATCCGACATGGGCGGTTCCGGTTTAGTAGTCGAGGAAGTTCCCTCGGTACTGGAGGCCGGAGCAACATCTTGGGGTTTGGTTTTTGAAGTGTCGCCATTTTTCTAAAAATAACAAGGATTGGAGATTGGAAGATGAAGATATGAAGATCTGGAGAAGACTTGATGAAGATATGAAGAAGATCTGGGCGAAGAGAATGAATGTATGAAGGTATGAAGACTTGAAGGCTTTAGGAATGGATTGAAAAATGATGGTAAATTGGAAGAGTTTGAGATCAATAGTGAAAAGGTGGAAGTGAAAATTTCAAACTTTTATACAGTGGAACCAAGACGGTTCACATTTAGTAGCCGTCGAGGTAACCTATCAGAGTTTGACACTTGTCCAGTGTCAGAACGATGTGATTGATGTGACGTTTGGACTTATCAACTTGCGTAAAGCTTACAGAGGAAGGAACCGAATCGGGTCAACAGTACTCGAGCCCTCATACTTCGGCCTTCAGTACTAGGGGACTATCTGTATACGGGCAAAATCGAGGGCAAATGTATCCTCGATTTCCCGTCAAGAAACTTAAGATTATAATGGTCATTACTGGATCGGACGAGTCCCAATCGGGATCAAGATCAATCGATGGATCGTAGCAAGATCGAGCACATCTGATCCCGGGTCACTGAGTTTGGTTGGAACTAGATACCGAGATAGGACGGGAAGGCAGTTAACAATGATAAACAAGGGTCCGAAATATCCGCTATCAGCCAGCTATGGCGGCGCCGATTTCTCTTATCAGTAATTGAAGATTTTGTACCTTATTTAGATTTGTACTAGGGTTAGGACTCCTCTACTACATAAAGAGGAGGCCCCCTTTTACTTTTGGCTGGTTCTTTTACATGCACAAATATACTAAGCAATACAATTTGATTCTAAGTGTTTATCAATCTCTCTAAGTGTTCTATAATTGTTCATTCATTCACCACTGTGACACAAGCCTGGTTCCGAAGACCCGAGCCAACCGGTCGGTCGAGTCTAAGGAACAATCGTTGTTATATCTTGGTTTGACTGTTCTTATTCAACTTTACACTATTATTTATTGCTCTGTAATCATTCGTATTAAATTAAACCGCATATCCTTTGAACCGCGTACAAATTTAATTGTTATCTAATTTTTAGGGTAAACACTTATAAGTATTAAAAATCTATTGTGTACATCCAAGAATACAAATAAATCCTGTAAACAAAGTTTTTTTTTACTACAACACTAATTCTAAACAAAATTTGGCAAACTGCACTAAATAGTTATGCATGAAATCAACATCCAAAGTACTGTCCGCCCAAAATACCAGGGATTGACATACGCATATGCTTATAACTCAAATCTATGCCATAAAGAATTTTCTGAATTACCAAATTTCACTTGAGAAGTTTGAACATCCATTCTTGAAATCTTCTCCTTCAACTCATCTGGCAAACCAATTTGCAGTATTGGTTCAATCTTACTCCTCTTTTTCTCCCTATCTTCCCACTTACTCTGTTCTTCACAAGAAGTAAATGTACGAAGAGTATAACCTACACATGAAATTTACTACGTCCAATTATATTCAACTTAAAGTGAGTTAACTTATTTAATTAGCTAACATTTTACACCTAATTAACTAACTAATTATGAGATCACACTCTAAAGTTTAAATATCGAGCTAAACTATCCTAATTATTTACTAAATGTGCTAAGTAATCAAAATCAAAACTCTAGCTAAACGTAGCAACTATAAAAATATCACCGACGACAAGTGAATAAATAATATCCACCCGACACCCCAAAAGTAAAGTTTTTTACTATGTTTTAGGCTTATACAATTTTAAGAACGTAAAAATAAGTACAAACGGAGAATCCAAGAAGATCTTTGAGCTTCTTTCAAGCGTATTCTTCGGAAAGTAATTCCGGATACCTGCATAAGACTTAGTAAAAATGCTAGTAGCGGAATAAATATTTATCAAAACGAATTATGAAATGATAATAAATAAATGTTGCAATTAAGATAAAAATCCGTCTTATGTGAGGGGAGGCCTCGAAAATCGACGAAAATTTCTTCATCTGCCAAAAGTGTAGTATTTGCTTGAATAAGTTGAAATATCCAAAAGGCAATAAAAATAACAGTAGCGAAAACAGATATAACAAAGCAACAAAGATTGCCGGAGTTTGGCTGATTGCAATAACCAATGCTCGGAGGAAGATGGCAGTTCACAAGTAAAACACCAGATCCGAAAAAACTCCCCTGATGGTGAGAGTAAAATTAATGGAAGAAGTGTGGTGCTAGAAAAGATTAAATGAGATGGTAAAAGACAGATGAAGATGGGAATGGAGCTTTGGTTGAAGTTTTTTTTTTTTTAGGGATATGAAGAAAAGGAGAGGTAAGAGCCAGAAGGTTGGAGTTAGAAAGAGTATATAAGGAAGAAAAAGAGTAGAGAAAGGTTGGCAAAATTTTTAGAACAAAAAAGTCCAAGATGGGGGCCTTTTGGAGATGAACGTGAGAGAGGTAAAAAGTATGGTGTTCATGGTTCGGTTTGGGTCGGTTATTAATTAAAATCATAATTAAATTAATTTAGTCGGTTTTTAAATGTCTAAAATCATAACCAAACCAAATAAAATAATAACCACCGGTTTGGTTATTGTCGATTTGGTTCGGTTTGGTTCGATTTTTCGGTTTATGACTAGCAGCCATGAGACTTATCAGTAAAACATTAAAAAGTTAAAAAAGACATGTTTTTTTTTTTGTTCAAACGATAACTTTTATTTATAGTTTAAGGTAGAACATACATCATAGAAACACTTTCACTATTAGTGATAATGTAGTACTCAAGTTATCCAAAGTTGCTAAACTATTACATATAGAGCTAAAACTAACTTAGTAGTGACTGCACCATTTTTGTCATCTTAATACACATACATAGAAATAAAGTAGAGCATAAGAGTTTTTAGTTGTTGTTACAAACATACATAATAATTAAACATAAAGACTACCTAAAATTAAAATGAAAATATATGAAATAAAAAAACTTTGTGTAATGATCACAAACTTTGGGGCAGTACTTTCATTTTTGCCCTCAATTCTCCCATTTTATTAAAAAAACTTTGTGTAATGATCCAAACTTTATATGTTTTTCTACCATTATCCCCAAGGCTAGGGTCTCGATTACAAGGAGTTATTCTTTTCTGCTTTTTAGGAGGATTACCCACGGAAGAAGTAGTAGGGCATTACCACGTGCTTGAGTTGCAGCAAATGCTGATGTTACTGAAGTATCTTCTATAATCTCCAAATCTACAACCTCTGTCCTTTTCATAAGAAAAGTATTAGAAGTTTAGGACTCATTCAGACAAGAAAAAAGAAAGGTATAAATTCGAAAAAGAAAAAGAAACAATCTAAAATCAAATGGCTGACAAAGAAAGACTAAAAATTTAAGTTAAAGATATTAGACTCTAACGTGAGCTTCTGTTAGTAGGTTTACACTTAACACTTAAAAGAGTTAAAAGACTTAAAAACATGGGCTTGGACATATTCTTAACAACATGGGGCCTTAAACAATCATATGAAATAAGTAGATCAAAAATCAAATTAATGATTGAAAGGTATAAAATATTTATAATTATTTATGAAAAACTAATATTATAGATATAAATAATTATAAAATTTATGTATATAATTTATCGGTTTGGTTTGGTTATTTATTCGATTATTTTTTAATAGAACTATAACCAAACCAAATATAATCGGCTTTTAAAATTTAAAACCAAATCAAACCAAACCAAACTAAATGTCGATTTTTTTTAATCAATTTGGTTAAATTTTCGATTTGGTTTTGATTTTAACCAAAACTGTGAACAACCCTAGTAAAAAGAACATGTGCATTAAATTGAAGTTCTGAAGAAGGGGAAACAAATCCCTTCAAATCTGCCCTCCCCCCAAAATGTCAAACATTGTTTTAAAAGGCAGTGTCAGGACTCGCCCCGAGGCTCGCCTCGGGGCAGGACAGTGGCAAAATGCCTTAGGACTAACGTGCAGGGCTTAGTTCCTATAAGGCTTACGCCCTAAGCGCCCAACCGTACGCCCTAAACACGCCTAACGCCTAACGCCCAAGGCTCGCCTAACAGTTCTTACACAAATTATATTTTAAATTCCTTAATTAAAATCATTCACCCTCATAATTGTTTAACAAAATAATGCTACTTAATAGTTTTTCATCTATAGAAATAGAAGATTGGGTGTAACTCATATAACAAGTTGTAGTATTGGATATTTACTATTTGAGAACGTTGTGAGGGTGAATATCACTTAATTTTTTTTAAAAAGACACATAGCGGAATTGTACATTTTCACTTGTCATTGATCATAAGTGTTATGTATCAGAATTATCATATAATTTTATTTTTTGTTCATGAAGAAGTTATGTTTTGATTGTAATATTGATAAATTTTATTGATTATTTGCTTATAGGGAGATAAAATGAATAGTATGATAGTAATAGTGTTTTAAGAAACTGTGTTTTTTTCCGTGTTTGAAAGTTAAAATGTTAGAATTGTTTTGCATTTCATAATAGCTTTTATTTCATTGTATTGTTTATACTTGTAAAATTAAGTTATATATAATTACAAGTTATAAGCGGTGTATAAAGGATTGCTTTGATCATTTTTTTGTGAGGATCAAGCGCGCGCGCGCGCGTTCACACACACACATATACATACATACATACATACATACACACACACACACACATATATATATATACATATATATATATATATATATATATATATATATATATATATATATATATTTCATTTATTTACAGTTTTCTTTTATTTTTTTATGTAATTTTACCTATTTAAAAATATTTATTGTAATTATATTATTTTAAGAAATACTAAAAATTAAATACCCGTGGGACTTACGCCCCGTGCCTCGAGGCTTACGCCTCCGCCTTTTAAAACATTAATGTCAAAAGAAATGTAGTAAATTTAGGAAAATAGGTAGGAAAAGTCAAAAAAGAAAAGGAGTGGGGCTGCGGAAGATAAAGAGGGAATAGAAAGAATGGGATGGGTAATAATTGACTGTACACATAGCAATATTTGGATAATTTGTGCATGGTGAATTTTGAAATATCAGCTAAAGTAATTTTGAACTATACATGTGAGTTCCCTTCGCCTAGGTTGATGACGTGGCATCAAGAGATTGACTACTCAGAGTTATTTTAGGCCTTTTGACATAATTTGATCCGTGCTTGAAATAATTCCTTCTGACCTTCATGTATTGGTATATAAGGCTAAAATATTATATATAAAATATTTACAGCTTAAAATAGATAAAGTAATAAAAATACCGATATAAATACGAAAAAAAAATGTCCAATATAATAGTATTGTATAAAATTAAAATAATTTAATATATTTACTAAATGACAATAAATTGATAAGAATCTCGGTATTTACAAAAATGGAAATAAATTGCTTCAAGTTTTTTTTAAAAATGTGTAAAAATAGTGCATTGCGTTATCAATGACTTTGAATCACACAGAAGTTAATTTTTAAGCACGGTGAGTCAAAATTGGGTGTCAACATTATTAACTCTAAGAAGCTTATATAAATTAATAATAGACTAGCAATCAAAGCAAATTAAAAACATACTAAATTTGTTCAAATTGATGACTTCATAATAAATTAAAAATATCAATTAAATCATGAGTCTGAAACTAGAATGACCCAAAAACTAAGATAGTGAACCAAAATAACTCCTAATCATCATCAGAATAGAAGTCCTCAAAATCGTCCTCAGAAAAGTGTTTTGGGTTTCTTAAGACGTATCTTCTTTCTGTAGATATTAGTTCTTTACTTGTTGATGATGTTTATTCTTCGGCCAACTTTAGCATGTAAAATCTACGTCTCGCTAGCATTCTATTGTTTTCTTTTCTAATCTTTTGTACGCAGCCTCGCAAGAATTAGTTCGAGGCATGGTCATTGAGAACCTTGTTGGGATTTGAGCGTTGAGATTTTTCAAGTCACGAACAAGACGTTCTGACTCGGTATGCCGATATGCCCATTCTCGGCATAACCCGCAATAATATTCTCATGGATCTGAATATTTCACATTGCAAAAATCATCATTACGCTCTGTAAGAAGGTGAGGCTTCAAATCGTCTATCTTGAATTCATTGTTATCAAGAAAACTTGATTCATAGGAATAGCTGCTATGATTTGAGCTATCATCACCACTGTTATTCGAATCATTTGGAGGAAATACCGACCAATCTACGTTTCTACTACTCGACATTGAATATGTTGTAGTTTAATAACAACATATTAAAAATAGGTAACTGTCCCATTACAATTAACTCCTTTAGCGCAGGAATTTACTGCGCAAAAGGTAGTTTTGTCACTTTTTGTTTAGTGGGTATTTATGTTTCAATTAAGTTGCGGACTCAGACTATACGTACATTTAACAAGAAGAACTGCAAATGAGTTATGAAACAGAGAGAAAAGTATTTGTAAAATGCTCTGATCTGATGTAGTAATAGTATATGGTAATTGTGGAATAGAAGTAAGGTGAATATTTAGAGTGTTTTGCTTGTCCGAAGGGGGCTTGTTGTTGTCTAATCAAAATTTACGAGGGCTTAAGAAACAGGGATTTTTTTAACGTTGGGGTTTCAAGAAAGTGTTTCTTGATTTCTTGGACTTAAATTAGCATTTAGCCCGGTGGTGGACTGGTGGTAATGTGTACAGTATATCCAAATGTGGAAATAAGATATATTAAAAAAATAAATTAAAATTATACATTTTTTTATGTATTTATTTTGCATAAAAGTTTAGAAAGAGGAAAAATATTTTTGTTGAAAATTTTTATTCACGCTTTTGATTAAAAAAGAGTACAAATATTTTCTGGATAATACATCTTTGAAACACTAGGAATTGGAATTGGTGTAATTATTACTAGGGTAGTAATTACACACTCTAATAACTACGACGACCTGTTTATTTGTCATAATATAATTACTGTGTAATTATAAACGTATTGTTTGGTTGTACAAATGTAATTTTTGGGCCGATCTTAGCTCAATCCATTTATTGATTCAGTCCATTTTAACTTGTCTAATCTCAGCTCAACCCACCCATTTGACACCCCTACTATTACGAATAAGAGCTTATAGTTAAGTCCTCAAATTTGCATTATTAGCTATAGCCACTACAATATTTCCAGTATGAAACTTCAAATGCAGAGTAGCACTATGCTGCCAGAAGCATCACTAATCAGCAACACATTGTGCTTGGATTTAATGAAGAAGGCATGAACATTCTTGTCTCCAAATTGCATTTAAATCAATTTCTTCCCGCTATGAAATGTTGCCAATTCATATTGATGTTATCACTTGTGAGAGAAACGGATACAAAAGTTTCCCTTGTATTAAATTTGAAGGGAGACGTCTGATATTTCCCTTGAATTAAAGCTCAATGGCCGTTAAAAGTTATCGTTAAGAATCAATTTCAAAGGATTTTAAGAACAGATAATTCAAAAGACTTCAAGGAACATCTGTTTAAAAACAAAAGATTTAAGGACAACGTGACTACAAGGCGAACAATGTGAGTTTCTACAGACACTTGTAAAAGTCGACAAAAAGTTATTTTGATTAGCTAAAGGGGATTACTAAAGTGTTCTAATAACCAAGAAAAAATCACTTAATTTTGAATGCTAACCTAATAGAAAATGCAGCAATCAAATAATACAATCCTCATTAAAATTATCATTAGTTTAACCGAAATTAAAAAAAGCCTATTATTAGTTCGAAATGATACATAAATAACGAAGAATTCCAAATTCGAAAAGAGCAAAAAAAAGGGGTCAAAATCAGACCTTGTACTATATTCAAAATCAACATTTTGTTGCCGTTAAACTTTTGGTATAATATTATTCGTTGTCCCAAAAACAATCTTGTACACCTTCCATTTTAAAATAAATGAATTTTTGAGATGTGGTACAACCTTTAAAAAGGTTAATGATGAAATTAATCAAAGGATTATTTGTCAATTTTATCCTTTTACATTTCCCAAACTTTTCTTAAAAGTAAGTTGATAGCAGCCAAGCAGCTTTTGTCCTTGGAAGGGTAATAACTGATTGTATACGGTAAAATGCGGTCTCAAGAGTTGGGCGATTTAGGAAGCGACACGTGGCAAGGATGGTTAGTCAGTGGTGACTCAACCTTGATGACACCGGATACAAACCTGTGGCCGGATAAGAAGCAGTTCAAGATGTGATCGTTATAGAAACGTTACAAAAGACTCCAAGATTCCTCCAGCCTTTATTAGCTTTTATTAGGCTTTATTACCCTTTATTATCCGTAATCACATTTTAATCACCTTTTATTGCAGCTTAATATTGGTAATTAAGGGGACATGATATGTGGATCATGCACCCCGTAGCTCTAGTATAAGTAGAGGTTCTCATTCTATTGTAAGACATCAGAATCCTATAGCAATACAACATACTTACTTTGTTCTCTATTTTCTTTTGTTTCGGATTTGAAGTGTTCCTAAAGGCAAAGTGTTCAACCGGAGTCATCCTCATTGAGAGATTCCTTCGAGTTCCAAAGGCCCGGACTTATTTTATTATATTCTTGCTTTATATTTACTTAATTTCATTACTAATTGCTACTCCATCCGTTCCAAAAAGATTGTCTTGGTTTGACTTGGCACAAAGTTTAAGAAACAAAGGAAGAATTTTGAAATGTGTGGTCCAAAACAAGTTTTAGTTATTTGTGTAGCTGTAAATCATCTCATAAAGTTAAATTATTTCTAAATATAGAAAGGTGCTAATATTTTTAGGACAGACTAAAAAATAAAGGAAGACAATCTTTTTGGGACGGAAGGAGTATTATGTTCTACTTACTTATAACAAATCAATTCACGTATCCTTTAAACTACTAACAAATTCAATTGTTAGTGGGACGGTGGGAGTATTATGTTCTACTTACTTATAACAAATCTTTTTGGGACGGAGGGAGTATTATGTTCTACTTACTTATAACAAATCAATTCACGTATCCTTTAAACCACTAACAAATTCAATTGTACCTTTTTTGGGGTAAACAGTTTGGCGCCCACCGTGGAGTTATGGATAATTGTGATATTATTTTGTTGCTCCAATCACCTTACTAATCACTCGTAAATTCGTGAAATCAGGTAATTTGAAATTATAGCAGACATTGGAAATCAAACCAACACTGCTAACAAAGAGTTGTTGAACAACACATCTGCTCCAATGGTTGATCCGGCTACAGGAGAAATTCGAGCAATGAGTGAATCTATGATTTCAGCTCGAGCGTCTAAGCGCATCGAGGATGATTTGACCTTAAATGATGATGGTGATGCTGAAGGCGAAATAAGGGTCGTCGGGTCAGATTTGATGAAAATCTTGGACTTGTTGCAAAAAAAAAAAAAAAAAAAAAAAAACAGAAGGCAATTGCGGATTTGCAAAAGAAATGTGGAACCGGTGCAAGCTTGGCTAGTGGTAACGCAGCAATCAGGACCGAGGATCAAGGAGAAGGTAGCGGAAGTGGTTCCGGTAACAATGAAGCACCAGAAATCATGAAGTATCTTCAAGCTTTATCTAGTCGGTTGAAAAAAAAGGACTTAACCAGCCGACTAGATCGCGACAAGAAAGAATTAAAGGCATTCAATACTCAGATAGACCAAATCCCGGGGGCTCTGCTAGTGCTAAAAGGACCGGACTCAAAAAGATACGTCCAGATGCTGTCCCCACCAAGTGCAGCGCCAAAATTGATCCCCAAGAGGTTCAAAATGCCAGATCTACCCAAATATGATGGAACCACGGATCCCCAAGAGCATGTGACATCGTACACTTGCGCTATGAAGGGAAATGACATGCAATCGGATGAAATTGAATCGGTTCTACTTAAAACGTTCGGTGAAACATTGTCCAAAGAGGCAATGACTTGGTATCATTTACTTCCTGAACATTCTAAAAACTCTTTTGAAATGCTGGCAGATACTTTTATCAAGGCACACGCCAGAGTGAAAAAGGTGTCAATAAGAAAAACGGATATCTTCAAAATAGCTCAGGAAGACACGGAGTTGTTGCGGGAATTTGTCATAAGATTTCAAAAGGAATGCATGATGTTTCCCTCAGTATCGGATGAATGGGCAGTGGAGGCTTTCACTAAGGGTTTGAACCCAAAAAGCTCAAGTGCTTCCTTAAAATTAAAGGAAACCTTGTTGGGGTTTCCCGCGACAACTTGGATGGATGTTCACAATATGTAAGAGTTAAAGATTTGCTTAGAAGATAATCTGGTAGATATATCGGCATCCTTTACAATCCGGAATCAAGATCAATTGAAATTTGATCGGAAGCATTCTAGACACCGGTTTGAACCATACCCATCAGGACCACGGACTGACGGGAGGCAGAAGTGTTTCTGAAGCGAGTCTCCAGAAACAACTTAGATGGAAAACAATTATGTCTATGAACACTGGAGACTGTTACATCAAAGTAGATGGAACCATAACAATAAGTACCGGAAGCATCTGAAGATGGCTCCGGAACGGAATTAAATGAGGGCATTATGCCCGAATCGTCATACTTCATGCTCTCGAAAAGATGCCGAAGACAACCCTAACTGGCTCCGGAATAAAGACTGGGGATTGCCAGAGCAGTCCTGGGGGGAAAAATATATAGAAGGACTTAGAATCAAGATCCGACTAGACCCAATAGATGTCAGCACGGCCGCAATTCTCTTGCAATCTATTTTTGTTCATTTCTCATAAACTGTCATATATGCAAAGTTGTAAACACTTGTGTACGTTCAAGGAATGGAATGAATCAAACCTACACCTTCTAAACATTTTTGTATATGTTAGAATGAACAAAATCATTCTTAAAATTGCTCTCAATTAGAAGCAAATAAGCATTACGAATTCGAACAATTATGCCCAGATGAACAGGAGACGTCCTATTCATAAGCACCATAAACATAAGAGAGCCCTCTCTTATAAAGCCATCCAATTAAATGTCTAAAAGGCCAGATGCTTTCTTTCCCGATCATGAAGTTAACCGGAGTAATATATTCTCGGACTTCACAATAACAAGAAGTTGAAAATTCCTGATCATAAACATCCCTGGTCTATGAGGTTATAAAAATTTCGGGTAGAACTAAAAACCCAAGAGTTAGAACTCAAAGAAAAGTTTTGGGTACAACTAAAAATTCAAGAGTTATAATCCAAAGAAAGGTTTCGGGTTCAACTAAAAATCCTAGACTCAAAACTCTAAAATTGTAAGTTTCGGGTACACTTAAAAACCTAAGAGTAAATATTATTGTTTTTTGGGGAAAACTAAAACCCAAGAATCAAGATTCAAAGTTTAAAAGTTTTTGGGAAATCTAATAACCCAATGGTCAAATCTCAACGATTAAAAGTTCCGGGTGAACACTAAAAACCTGATATCAAGCTTTATGTAGCGGTGGTGCTTTTTTAGCACCAACTGGCTGTTGATGGTAGAAAAACTAGTAGGGGAGTTGTCATCTGAATCCCTAAGTCCTGCACACTTTTTTCCTTGGCCCAGTTTTTGTCCCAATTGTGTTTTTCCGATAAGGTTTTTAATGAGACAGTCGCGAGGGTGATTACATGACTTTATAAAAAGAAGAAGAAAATCTTCCACTTCCCGGTCACATCTCAGTGAGTATCTGTATACGGTAAAATTCGATCCTAAGAGTTGGGCGATTTAGGAAGCAACATGTGGCAAGGATGGCCAGTTACTAGTGACTTAACCTTGATGACACTGGATACAAACCTGTGGCTAGATAAGAAATAGTTCAAGATGTGACCGTTATAGAAACGTTACAAAAGACTCCAAGATTCCTCCAGCCTTTATTAGGCTTTATTACCTTTTATTATCTGTAATCACATTTTAATTACCTTTTATTGCAGCATTAATATTGATAATTAAGGGGGCATGATTTGTGAATCATGCACTCTATAGGTCTAGTATAAGTAGAGGGACATCTTGGAATGGTCAATTCTGCGAAGGTGTGTACATAACCAAGCCAATTTTGCCGCCGTTTTATGATAGTGAGACCCTTCTCACTCTATTGTAAGACATCAGAAATCATTTAGCAATACAACATACTTACTTAGTTCTCTATATTCTTTTGTTCCGGATTCGAAGTGTTCTTAAAGTCAGAGTGTTCAACCGGAGTCATCCTCATTGAGAGATTCCTCTGGGTTCCAAAAGCCCAGGCTTATTTTATTATATTCTTGCTTTATATTTACTTGATTTCATTACTAATTGCTATTATATTCTACTTACTTATAATAAATCAATTCATGTATCCTTTAAACTACTAACAAATTCAACTGTACCTTTTTTGGGGTAAACACTGATAACATCCTTTTGAGTCAAGAATTGGTAAGGGGCTATGGTAGGAAGGGTATTTCTCCAAGATGCATGCTTAAGATTGATATGAAAAAAGCATATGACTCTGTGGAGTAGACCTTTGTTGACCAAGTGTTAATTGGTTTTAACTTCCCTAGTGTATTTGTGGGTTGGTGAATGGCATGTCTTAGGGCAGTGTCATTTTCTATCATCATAAATTAGAAGCCTTCTAAACCTTTTGATGCAAAAAAAGAGCCCGAGACAAGGGGATCATGTTTCCCCCTTCTTGTTTGTTCCAGTGATCGAATATTTTAGTAGACTTCTGAAACAACTTGGGCACAATCCTGGCTTCAATTTCCATCCTAAGTGTGCAAAGCTGAATATAATACAGTTGGTGTTTTCAGATGACTTACTCCTTTATCAGCTGTTTCTAGGTTCATATCTAATTGTCACACCCCAATCCTGATAGGGCATGACGGGGCACCCGACTCTCATCAAAGTCGAGCGAACCCTCAGACATTCGTTCTATCAAAACCTGTCATTTCAAAAACTTTTAAGAACATAAAACTTTTCCAAATAGAAATCATCTAAAATACATACTCTTTTAAGTACACAATGACTCAACCGACATCACTTTGTCGACATCTCGACAAACATACCACTGGACACTGTCTGCAGAAGTCTCTAAGAAGTAAACTGAACATTATGAGTCAGGACAGGGCCCTGAGATACCTATAATCATACATATATATGCATGACTCAGCACAGCTCTAGAATGAGGTGGAACTTGCCAATCCCAACTGACGTCCGAGCATCCTAGCTATACACTTAACCTGCCAAACAATCTAGGGCTGTGGGCATGAACGCAGCGTGCCCAGGCAAAAGGACTTCAGTACGGAAAATGTACTGAGTATGTAAGGTGGTAACAAGTCATAATCATAATTTGACTTAGGAGAGAAGAAATCACAATCTAACTCAACACCTGTAGCCTTCGCTAGAAGAAACATAAATGTGCACACGAAGTCTCAACACAATCTTTAAGTAAATAATGCAATTCAACACATATGCTGCTTCCGACATGTTAACAGAATGGTCCCTTCGGACAGCCGCTTCCGGTTAGTATCACAATAGTCCCTTCGGACGGCTGCTTCCAGCATAATAATGATAGCCCCTTCAGGCATCCGCTTTCGGCTTCATAATGATGGCCCCTTCGGGCAGCCGCTTCCGGCTTCATAATGATGGCCCCTTCGGGCAGCCGCTTCCGGCTTAATATCACAATCATGTCAACACAAACTCAATCTATAAGTATCAATTTCAATCATATCATAAGTCGCTAATCCATTCATCACAATCCAGTTATTAGCCTTAGCCTTATCAAATTTGTATCTCACTAGACTCAGGAGGACGTACTTCCAGGTTTGAGGGTAGAATATTCTACTCAATTTCATCTTGTTTCCTTACCCAAAGAATAAATGATCATATCAATACAAACGGATGATACTATGGAATGTAAACATCAATCGTAAATGAAATGAAGTAGTAAAATCTCGCACCCCCTTCGGAGTGGTTTTGAAAATCAAGCTTTATGTTTCCTTTAGTATAAAACTCATTTCCTCGAAATCGTTAGTAGAACTATATACACAACTCAACTTGGCACCTTATGGGTGTTCTCTTCGGAACAGAATAGGAGTACAATATCAATAAGCCATCATAAGAAGCATTTAGACCTTACTTGTCTAAGAATGGAATCATATGGGGTACATATAGAATGAATAACAACAAGGATCATGCCAAAAGAAGAAAGGTTTGCCTTACATACCTGGAAGCTTACATTTCACTTTCCAACTTACTTCTTGCCTTGCAATCTACGTAAGATCATTCATAGTCTCGTAATCTACATATAAAGCCATTCATACTATTGTTAGGCCCATTGTTATATACTTATCCTAAGCCTCCAAATAAATATATTTAGAATCTGTCAAAATTTCGGCAGCATCTCCTCTGTTTATATGCCTAGCCCGAAATTACAATTCAGTAACCAATAGAATTATTATACAGCTATTTAACGTTCTATCTCCGTAAATAAACCAAAATTAACATTAATAATAGGAGATTCATACCTTAATCCTAATAACATCGTTATATCTTCATTTTTTTCCCCTTAAACCTGAACCACACGCGTCGCCATATGATTCTATACTCGCAACTATACGTTGCCTGGACCGGAATTCGAGAATTATAGTCGATTTAGGCTTGAAATTTGGGTTTAGGAGTTGGGGAACTTTCTAGAGGATTTTAGAGTTGTGTGGAAGAGGTTTTGGCTGAAAAAAGAGGGGGCAAGCCCCTTTTATATTGGTTCAAATTCGAGTCAGGTCACTGTAACAGTACTGTAGCAGGTCGAGTACTGTAGTAGTTACTGTAGCACGCGTTTCTGTTTTGTCAGCCGAACTTGTAACATCCATAATTCTCTACTCCGATGTCCTATCGACGAGCGGTTTGTTGCATTAGAAAATAAACTCGAAGAACTTTATTTTAGGCTTTTACTTTGCTTCATAACACCTCATCTACTAAGATATATTCTTTCTCCAAGTTGGGCCAAAATTACCCCTCATATTTTCTTCCAAGTTCCAACAAATTTAATTTTCTTAATTCACTTGCCCTTCAATCCTTCCATAGCTTGACATGCTTACGTTCAAATTTAACAAGTGCTTCTCTGAAAGTACGGGGTGTAACACTAACCCCTCTAAAAGTTGCATTTTATTTTAGAGGCATGACTGATGAACTGCAACAAGAGATCTTATAGTTGCTTGGTTTCACTAAAGGTGACCTCTCTTTCAGATATTTAGGGGTACCCCTTGTCTCCAAAAGAGTCTCTTGTGTCCAATGCAAGCCCTTAATGGATAAGATTCTCGTAATAATCAAATCCTGGACTATCAAATTCTTATTATATGCTGGTAGAGCACAACTTATCAAGTCTACCCTACTTTCTATTCAAGTTTTCTGGGCACAGATCTTTGTTCTTCCTAAGAAGGTTGTGAAGTAATAGAAGCCAGTGACGGAGCCAGGATTTCAGCCGAGGGGGTTCAAAATATAAAAGAGTAAACATATGAAGAAGCCTAAGGGGGTTCAACTGCTACTATATATACATAAAAAATAATTTTAACCTTATAAAAATAGTGTTTTTCTCTGCCGAGGGGGTTCGGATGAACACCCTCGGCATAGTGTGGCTCCGCCACTGATAGAAGCTACATGTAGAAGCTTTTTACGGACTGGTAGTGTTGAATCTCCAAGAAGGTTTTGCTGGCCTAGGACAGAATATGTCAACCTACAACTACTTTGGGCCGAAAAATTCTAGATCTCACATCTTGGAACAAAATAGCCATTAGCAAATTGCTTTGGAACCTATGCCAAAAGAAGGACAAGCTTTGGGTGAAGTGGATACATTGCTATGGGCAGAACATAAATTTCCTCGTGGACATTCCAAAACAGACCTCATGGATCATATAGAAGATTATGAAAGCATCAAAGTACTATACAAAAGAAGGTTATGAGTTGATAGATATCCACACCATGGAGCAATTCCCATCAAGACTGTTTTATCAAAGGATTAAAGGAGAATTTCCAAATGCGAACTGGAGAAATTGGTATATAAAAATCTTGGCCCGCCCAAATGGATTTTCATGTTAAGTCTTGTTGCTCATGGAAATCTCTATACAAGGGTAAGCTAAGCAAATGGGTGTAACTAATTCTGTGATGAGCCTTTTGTGTGAAAAGAACTAGAAATCCACTCCCATTTGTTCTTCTCATGTGAATTGTCTACCCAACGTTGCGAGAGGCTTCTCAAGTGGCAAGAAATTAACAGGAGGCCTAGGGACTGGGATGCAAAGATACGATGGTTGATCAATTTTGCTAAAGGAAAGAGTGCCAGAGATGAGGTGTATAAAATGGTTCTTGTAGTTGTAGTATACTTTCTATAGAAGGAAAGGAACATGAGAGTTTTTCAGGATAAAAAGCAGCATGTGGATGTGATGATCAATCTTATAATTCAAGAGGTGTGCTTTAAAGGCAATCTGAGATCTAAAGTAGCTAGATGGTTGGCTGATTTTAATTTCTATCGTACCGAAGATTTTAATTTCTATCCTACTTAAGTATTAGTAGTTTGTCTGTTAGTTAGCATGTAGTTTGATCGTTAGTCTGTTTGAAGTGTTGAGACTTTTTGTCCAACTCTTAGTCACCAATGTTTTCCAATTCAACATTCATTTTGGTAATAAAAGATTTATTTACCAATTAAAAAAAATTATCTTAAAACTAGAGATAATCAATGTTGGGAGTTTGAATTTCAAAACCAGAGTAAATTCCATAAAAGATCACTCATGTATTGAGAATTGCCTACAAATATCACTTTTATTTCTTTTAGGACTAGAATATCACACAACTATCACTATTTTCCTCAGAATATACTAAATACACAAAACTCTCCTTCTCTCCTAGTTGGCATGCCATGTCATATCAATTTTTTTTTTAAAATAATAATGGGATAATTTCAGAGACTACTCTCACATTTAACCTTATAATACTTACTTCCCATTTGGTTTAAGATATTGCTCACCTCCCTTATTTTTAATTTTTTGTATCCAAACTTGTTTAAATGGTAATCTTACAATAATGTTCCAAAAATACCCTTTTGTGGCACTAATATAATTATTTAATAGTACTCCTACATTTTTTTTAATTAATTATGCCCATTTGGGATTTTTATTTATTTAAAAGAAAAAGGTCCAACAAAGAAAATAAAAGAGCAAATGACCAGCCCAAAATTGGCTCGATCCAAATAGGTTACATTTGACCCCCGTTTCTAAATTGGGGATATCTGAAAAGTGTTGCCCTATTTTCATGCCGTTTTGTCTGAAACTTGTTGCAACTCACTGAAACTGATCTGGAAATGGCCCTTCTCCTCGTCTTCTTTCCTTTTCTGGTACGTGTTCTGAGTGAATTTCGGCCCTTTTGTTCCATTGTTGTTTGTTGTTCCATTAATTGCATGTTGTTGAAACTGACTTAATCCCCCTCTTTCTCTGTTGGCTCGTTTGATACGAGTTGAGGATTCGACTTGATTCGTGTTTCTGATGACTCCATGCTCCCGCAACCAGCTGGATCTGAGCTTCCGCAACCAGCTGGATCTGAACTTCATTTCACCTGTAAGCTTTGTAAACTCTATTTGGTTCCCTCCTTGATTTGTCCTATGTATCTTTCTCTGATGTACCTCTCCTTCTAGCCGTGACTTATACTTGTGTAGATTTAGATTCTGCCTACTTGAATGAGCATCATATAATGCTAATGCAAATAAGGCATTAATCAAATCCGTTTTGTATATGTCATAACTTAGAATTTGACTGTGTACTCTTTCACTCTGATGAAACTGTTGTATCTGCAGTGACTTTGTACGCTCTATTTTTTCCCCATTTTGCTGTATCATATATACCTGTATCTGTTGTAAATCTCCTTCTAACCATGGCTTATACTTGTATAGATTTAATTTCTGCCCACTTGACTGAGCATCATAAGATGCTAATACCACAAATAAGGCATCCATAAAATCTCTTTGGTATAGGTCATGACTTAGAATTTGATTGTGTACTCTTCCCCTCTGTTGAACCTGTTGTATCTGTATGACACTAGCTTTGCCTTGTATATATGTGCCTTTCCTATGTTGTGACTTTTCTGATTGTTGTGGCCTGTGGTTTTCCTTGCATGATATGCCTTCCCTTGACATTGATACAAATAGATGTAGTGTGTATCCCTTTGACTGAGTACCATCTGGTACTAATACCACAAAGCAGACCCACACCATCTCTATTTGATCCCTGTCATTGTTGTACCTTCTGTGCTTGTATTGCTGTCCAGTACCTGACTTGTTGTTTCTAAGATCTAGTACACAGCAGTTGCCATTTCCTCTGTATTGTTTAGTCCTATAACATAAACCTGCAAAAATAAACAAACAGTTAGTTAAAAAAACAGTCTCATTCTCCTCCTCCAGGATTTGAATGAAATGATCTCCTAGTGTCCATTCTCGTTTTTCCTCCATCCCCTTCAGTATCTCATAATTCTTAGATATGGAATTTGACTCTTATCACTATTTAGGATCCTTCTCATCTGCACATTCAACTCCTCAAACAAGTAGCACTGCAAAGGACCTTCATCTAAAGCAAAGTTGGCTAAAGCATCAGCCAACTTATTTGCTTCCCTTAAGGTATGATTGAATATGACATCCAAATCCCTTTTATATTCCTCCACCTCTTCCATCCAACCTGCAATATTCCATGGAGGCTTCCATTCTTCAGACAAAATTTTCTGAATAGTTTGAGAATCTGTCTGAAAAATGATGTTATGAAGCCCCTGTTGCTTGCAGTACTTCAAGGCCTCCAAAAGAGCCACAATTTCTGCTTCTATATTTGTGGCATAACCAATCTCCTCAGCTTGTGCATATATTAAATTCCCTTTAGAATCTCCCAAACAAAAACCATAGGCACTCCTCCCTGGGTTACCTCTAGAAGCACTATCTGTGTTGCAAGCACACCACCCAAGTGGAGGTAAATTCCATCTAACTTGTGTTACCTTCACTCTTGACTTGCCTCTCTCCAACATTTGAATCAAATCCTTCCATCCAGCAGGAATATTTCTAATAGAGGGATTCCTGCATAATACTAGTCTTTGAATAGAGAGTAAGACTAGATAAATAACTGAACTATTAACCTTCCTATGCCCATGTTTAATACCATTTCTTCTCTTCCAAAGTTCCCACATTATAATTGATGGCACTGCAGCATATATCTATTTCAATCTGCCAGTTACTGGTGCCTTCCACCAGTTCACAATCAATTGTTGCAGCTGCACTCCTTCCATGCTTATTCCTGTAGTATTGCAGAAAAAGGACCATGTCCTTTTAGCTGTATCTGATGTTAGAAACAAATGGTGCATAGTCTCCTCCCTATGACTTATACAACACCAGCACCTAGACACCAAATTGATATTCATCTTCTTTAACACATCATCTGTAGGAATTTTGTATTTCCAGCATCTCCAAAGAAAAAAAGAAATCTTAAAAGGCAACCCCTTTATCCACATGAACCTGTAACTGTCCACTTGTGGACCCCTCAGCCTAATAAAATCCCAAGTTGATTTAATTGTAAATTACCCACTTGTGTCTAGTATTCACCATGATCTATCAATATCTCTTTCCTCCCTGGGTGGGGTTATATTCTCTATTATATGATCAATAATGTCTTCAGTGAGTACTTCCATCAATTTTCCTCTATTCCACCTCCCCTCTACTACCATTTCTTTCACATTCTGAATTCTCTCATCATAAGTATCCCCTGGATTTACATAGTATAAAGCTCCCAATCCAGTCCAATTGTCAAACCAGAACTGTGAATCCCCTTTCCTAACTTGCCACCAAATTTGATGTTCTATTAAGTCCCTGGCTTCTAACATTCTTTTCCAGGTCTGTGACCCCTGTTTCCATTGTACCACTATAGCATGTTCTTTCCTACAATATTTGTTGGTCATATAAGCACTCCACAAGGTAGGTTTTGTCTTGAAATTCCACCAGAGCTTACAAAAAAGTGTCAAAGACACATCATGAAGGGATCTAAAACCTAGGCCCCCCTCTGTAGTTGGAACACACAAATTATTCCAAGCCACCCAATGTCTGCTCTTGCCCCCAATAGTATTGCTCCAAAAAAACTGAGCAAACATCTTGTGAATTTGCCTGATGATCCCACTAGGAGGGTTAACAGCTGATAACATGTGTATTGGCATGCTTTAAAGCACATGTTTAATAAGAATTGCCCTTCCTCCAAAAGATAACATTTTACCCTTCCATCCTTGTAATCTATTCATGATTTTAAGGATCAAAAAATTAAAGAATTCCTTCTTCCTCCTACAATGATAAATAGGGCAGCCCAAATACATAAAAAGAAATTCTTTTCTATTAATGCCAGTTACAATCTCAACTGTGATACTAATGTCCCCTGGGACATTATTATGCATATAAATAGCACTTTTGTCCATATTAATCTTTTGACCAAAAGTCTGCTCGTAATTCTTCAAAATCCCCATTATCTTTTGCAAAGATACCACATCTGCTGAAGTAAAGATGATCATGTCATCAGCATAGGCAAGATGAGTTACTTTTGGACTCTATTTAGGCATAACAAAACCCTTAAACTGAATATTCTGATGAAGTGCATTCAGACTCCTAGATAAGACCTCAGCTGCTAGGATAAATAAAGTAGGGGAAAGAGGGTCCCCTTGCTTTACTCCTCTGGTAGATTGGAAGTGTCACGACCCAGCTAGGGGCCACGACGGGTACCCGGAGCAATTACCGAGCACCGCTCACTCTACTGCTTGTCTTGCTCATTTAATACTCTTTTATCAATTTTACACATCAGTTATAGGAAAATCATATTTAATCAAAACATAAATACTTTATATACATTTGCCTCTTGGCCATCAAAATAATATACATACATATGAAAACATCTTGTGAGACCATCTAACCCACACTGCGTATCTACGAGCCTCTAGAAACATAATGAGTACATAGACGGAACAAGATTCCGTCATGCCCAAAATATGCATATATGAATGTACATCAAAAGAATAGCCATAAGCACCTCCGAACAATGGAGTGCTATCTATCAGCCGACAGCTACTGAGGACCTGGGCCAAGCTCTCCTCCCTGTCTACCTGTGGGCATGAACACAGCGTCCGAAGAAAGGACGTCAGTACGAATATTGTACCGAGTATGAGAGGCATACATAATGAAAAGAGACATCAATAATATGAGAATAACATCAACATGAGACATCTGGATCTGACCGATAATCATAAATGAAGTAATGCATGCTATCTTACTCATACTCATCATCATAACATGTATGCATCATATGCAAGCTGCCCGTCCATGTCGGAACGGTGTGATAATCAATAATATTAGCCCGCGTCCAGGCCTCCCGCGTCCGGGGTACCATCTCATGCCGCCCACTAGTGGTGTCTGCCCACGCCCGTAGGTCGTGGTGTATCCGTATCACCGCCCGCCGAAGCGGTGTCTGCCTGGCCAACTAGGCCCGGTGTGAATGCAATCATGACATGCTTAACGTAAATACTCATAGTAATATGCTTATCATAAAATACTTATCTTATCATAATGCGTATACAAGACTCATGATCAACTTTACTCTATCGGGGTGACGTAAGGTCGTGATCCCCCGGTTACATTATGGAACCATTACGAACATTCTGCCTCACCTTGAAAGGACTAGTACATAAGGTGAGTGTAGGCAAGAAATAACATCATCATAATTCTAGTGTCATCGTATCGTATAACTTATCTCATATAGACATTCATAGGTATAAGCTTTTAACTTCTTAGAATATAAGAACTCATGAAAGGAGTAGGGATTCAAGATAAAAGATTCATGCCATTAGAAAGAAGGACTTGCCTCACATACCTTGGTCGTTTAGCTAAGATATCGCTCACTTGTTCTCCATCGATATCACGTCGTTACCTTCATAAGAGAATTCGTATCAACATTAGTAAACTAACTAGAAGAACGCATCGCTAATTCTAGGAAAAGTCGGACAACGCTTCCTTCGCTAATACTACTTTTCTCATGTTTTATATCAACTCCCAATATTCATAATATTATTCGCAATATCATAATCGACAATCGTCATTTACGTACATTTGGCAAAATCCACCATTTTCCTCCAATTTTCCCTTATTTCTACTTCTAGCTCATCCTTGCGTTTTCATGCATTTAATGCTTGTTTCATGATATAAACATCAGTTATAACGTATTTGTACTCACAAAACTTCAATATTCATAGTTCAATTCCACTATCATTCATTTATGTCACTATTCACTCAATAATGACCCATTTCTATGTTCTTCTACATTTCAAGTGTCTAAGCTTTCCAATACTTCAGACAACATGGAATAATCATGAAACTTACCTTGGATGATGGTTGAACAATCCTTAAGTTGAAATACTTCAATTAGCCAAAACCCTAGTTCCACCTTCTTTGAAATTTCTTCACTTAGATGATCCTTTATTGTGTTCTTACACTTGATTCCATGAATTTGGTGTTGATAATCTTAATGGTTCCTTTGATCCTTTTGAATTCTTGTGGAGGAAGTATTTGGAGAGTTCTAAAAGTCTCTTGAGTGGTTGAATGAATAATGAATTAAAATGAGGCTTAAGTCCCCTTTAAAAATCACAAAATCTGATCTTTAATGAATTCTTGTCGGGATGAACAGTGGTAGTAAACCACCATATACGGACCGTATTTTGATTTACGGTCCGTCCTCCATGGCCGTATTTAATCATTTCAAGGACAGAAAGTTTTGGCTGAGGAACATGGCATTTTACGACCTGGTTTACGGTCCGTAAACCAGTTTACGGGCCGTAAACTGGGTCGTATTTAACCATATCATCACTGGGCAGAACTTGAGATTTTTGGCAAGCTAAAGGACGATTGCACTATACGGTCCGTAAATTACTTTACGGGTCGTATAGTGCCATATACGACCACTGGGCTAAAACATTTTCGCGACTTTCTTATTTCCAAAAATTCTTAATTAGCCATTCCCGACTTAATAAAACATCATTCACTCAAACTCTTCATCATTCCACTCATCATACAAGTACGGAGAAATTTCCGAGGTGTAACAGGAAGAAACCTTGTTGCTACCCATTTACCAACACAGAGTACCAGTTATTGTTAACAATCCTGTAGACCATGTCTATAATCTTCTCTGAGAATCCCATCTGCCTAAGTACCTTAGTTAAGAACAACCAAGATACCCTTTCATAGGCCTTTGCCATATCCAGCTTAATTATAACATTTGCATCTTTTGTCCTCAGCCTTATATCAGATACAATTTCTTGAGTCAACAGTATATTCTCCACAATACTTCTATCTTTAACAAATCCAGATTGATTGAGTGATATAATATCAGATAATTTTGATACCAATCTCTCATGAATCAGTCTAGAAAATATGTTGTTCACAAAGTTGCTCAAACAAGTTGGTCTCATATCAGAGAAGGTGTTAACCATCTCTTTCTTTGGTAATAAGACCAGATTAGTATGAGTAACAAACTTGGGCAGTTCTGCTCCACAAAAGAAAGCCTTTATCATATTGGTAACATCCTCTCCAATGATTTCCCAGCAAACTTGATAAAATACACCAGTAAAACCATCAGGTCCTCCTGCACTCTCTCCATTTAGTTGAAAAACCACTGCCTTCACATCTTCTTTAGTTGGTTCTGTTTCAAACCACAAATTATCTTTCTCAAAAACCATTCTGGGCAAATGATAACGTCCAAATTCACTCCTCAAAGAGAAAGTGTACACGGTCGTATGCAATATAATTTACCCAACTATGAGTCGGGGTCGATCCCACAGGGAACAATATGCTAGGCGATTAAGAAAGTAAGGAACTTTCACCAACTAAGCTAAAGCCAAACGACAGAAAATATTTTGGTTTTTTTTTTAGAGAAATATAACTAATGCAAAAATGTAAACTAACCTAGAAAGCAAGTAAAATGATCAATGGCCACAAGCATGGATACAAGGGAAACTACGCTCAAGTAACGATTCAATGTACTTCATGATTTACAAATAATGGTGAGTTTATATTACTTAGCCTCGGATAATGACTCTAAATTAGCTTCTTCCGAAGACTAACTAGACTACCTAATTAAATATCCCTAAAGCAATTAGGAGCATTAAGAACACCCGAATATGGCTACAAGTGGTGTCGCCTATCCCTAGGTCGATTTCCATTAGATGAGGGTTAACGCCCCAAATTCTTGTTAATTAATCTTTCCCAATCCCGAGTTTGCCTCTTCCAAGTTTAAATCGAAATAAATAGGCAAGTCTTAGGGTTAGCTACTCCCTTAAGAATCATTCACAATGAGATTAATTAAAGAAACAATAACCCACTTTATTAGGAATAAAATCATTCAACACATAAGCAAAACAAGAGATTCAATCCAAACTTAAACAATGTATACTTCCATAAACAAGGTTCAAGTATTGAAATGAAATACTACACACATAAATATTCAATACAAAACAAGAAATTGAAGAAAGGATTAAGAAATATCTCATTAAAGTGCTTCCAACCTTCTCCTCCAATGGTGTTGGTGATGAAACCCTAGCCTCCATGTTTATGTGTTATGCCAAAGATGATAATGTTTTCCCCCAAGTCTTCCTTTTATGTTTCCCCCATTTTTCCAAGTCCAAAAAATGACAAAATATGCCCCAGATTTTCGTTTTTGCAGTTCTGCCTGTTTTTTGCAAATCTGTCCCATTTTTGCAAAACTGTCCACTTTTGACAGTTTTGCAAAACTGTGTAGTTTTTGTCCAATTTGGCCTCTTTTTGACTTTATTTTCGCTTGGTTTCTTCATCACTTCTAAATCACATAAACCTATAAAATGGAAGTAAACAACATTAAATGCACTATTTTTTTAATCAAAACATAGCAACAATCTAAGATTAAAGAAGAAATAAGTTGGTAAAATACCAACTTATCAAACCCCCAAACTTAAACTATTGCTTGTCCTCAAGCAAATCAAATTATAATTTCCTTCAAAGGACTCTATTCAAAAGTGCACCAACATCATACCAAGTCAAAAAGGTCTACTTTAAGCACAAACACATGACTTTGATTGGTACCAACAATTAATCCAAAACATATGAATCACCAACTTCTTCTCAAAAAAACTTCATTTTCATTTCAAGTGCTCAAACACCAAGTTAATCAAAGTAGCAATCACGTCATGACACTAAAGCTTCAAAATTTGCCTCATTATCACAAAACAACTTTCTTTTGTTCATTCCTCTCAATGGAAAAAATTCACAACTTAAATTCTCATGTGCCCTCACACTCAAGAGAGAATCCCACACTTAGAAAATATAATTCAAATGAGATATCAAATAGAAATAATTAACTCTCTCTCACACAAAGATGTTCAAATGCACACAAGTAGTACCATAAGCTTGCCCTTCATGTATTTCTCCACTAATGTAGACACACTTGGTTCAAAATCAATTAGGACTTAAAGGGTTGTAATTTAGGCTTTTGGTTAAGGTAGGGCACAATTTGGGTAAAAGTGACTCAAAACCTCCCTTAGCACTATAATTTTCAACATTCAACGCACACTTCCTTTGAAACTTTTTCACCCCTTTCTTCATTTTTTCATTTCACCACTTAGTCTTCCCATTAATCACAACTCTTTATTCTTCCTTCATTTTTCTTTTTTTTTCTTTTTCAAAATAACAAGGAAGTTTTCAAAAAAAAATTTCTTTCACCTTTTCACCTTTAAAGTAACTCCCTCATAACAACTTTTCCAACCATCACCCCCAAACTTAGGCTTTTAGCCTATGTTTGCACTTTCAACGCACTTAAAGAGGTAGAGTACCAAAAGATGGATCAATGAAGAACAAGGTAAAGCTTGTAACATGGTTTTCAAAGAAAAGGTTAAAGGCTCAAAAGGGGTTAACTAGGGAAAACATGCAAGGGTAGGATATTTAAGGGGCAAAAACGGTCTAAGGAAGGCCTAACATCATTTTTTAAACCAAGTGTAGTCTAGGATTTCGCCTTGAAACACATTCCGGGCAAGTTCTAGACCACAAGTAATGCAAAAGAACTCACAAAACCTCACTACACATGGCACATGCAAACTCAAGTGAAATATGTATCCAAGAACCAATTGAAACAAATGAACTCAAAAAGTCACTCATAGCCTAAAGAGACTAATTAGTGAAAGTAAGAGCCAAAAATTGAATCTAAAAGTCACAACAAGAAACCTTACTTCAATCATTTTTCTTTTTCAAAAATCAAGAATTCACATGCCAAGGTTTAAATAAGTTGGTACCAAGCAAGCCAAAAATTAGCCAAGGGGCAAAAAATCACATCCCAACACCATTTTTACTCCTAAACTACCTAACTAAGAACGGAAATAAAATAATAAAAGTGACTAATCTACAACATGCCAAAAGAACGAAATTTTTAGAAATTTGAGCAAGTTCCATTTGTAACGTTTATCCACAGTCATAAAACAAGCCCGACAAGGACACACAATCAAGCATAACCAAAATATAACGTGCTACCACATGTCACCCCCAACTAAAAATATTGCAGTGTCCTCACTGCACAATGACAACAAAGGACAGTTTTGCAGAAGCAAAAACTGAACAGTTTTTCAGAAACTGGACAGTTTTGCAGAAACTGGACAATTTTTTTGCAGAAACTGGACAGTTTTGCAGAAGCAAAAACTGGACAGTTTTTCAGAAACTGGACAGTTTTGCAGAAACTGGACAGTTTCTGCAATTTTCAACAGCTACTGGTTTGGGGCTGTCCGGAAATCCGACCTGCTCAAAACAACTCCAAAAATTTTGAAACTTTGCAGATTAATCAAAAACCATAAGCAAAACCATTCCAAAAAATCAAATTTCAAAAATGATTTAAAATTTTTAAAACGATGGGTTGCCTCCCACCAAGCGCTTAAGTTAACGTCGCGGCACGACGGTTACCTTTACCACTTTTCCTTCCATTTGGAAGATATGAATTTGCGCCCCAATTTTGAATCAAGATCATGATGACGCTCATGGGGCGGTGGTAAATAGATGAACAAGCCAAACGTTAATTTCTTCATTTTGCACTTCTTGGCTTTTAAATGAGGAATGTCATTTTGCCTTCTTACTCTTTCGAATTGCAAGATGTAAGGCACTTGTCTTTCTTCTTCACCATCCAACATGGATGTATGTGGCTCAATTCCCATATCACCATACAAATCCAATGTTGAAAAATGCTTGGAGTGAGACTTCAACCTCCCAATTTGCAAATTTTTCCGGATTTTGACATTCTCATTTTCCCCCAAACTAGAGTCAACTTCCACCATTTTTCTCAAGACAACGGTTGACTCCAATTTCTTTTCTTCTTTGGCATCTCTAATGAAAAAGGATTCGTTTGGAGGATTTTCAATTCTTGATTCCTCCTTTTCACGATTGGCCTCCAACATGGGCATTCTCTCCTCATATTGAGCATTTGAGAATTCTTCTTGATTTTGTTCAAATGCCCACGGAAGGTTTTTGTATTCATTCATCAAGCCATTTTGGAGACTAGTTTCCAAGTACTCCTCCAAGGCTTTTTGCTTTTCATTTCCTCCTTCAAGTAGGCATTCCATCATGGGCTTGAACTCTCCATTTTGTCCATTCTCAACTTCTTCCACTTCCATTTCCCTATCATTGTCACAACAAAAAGTAGAATCGTCATAGTGGGGGTTCGGGGAAGGGAAGGACACATAAACACAATTAGCCCAATGGCCATTTTGACCACCACATCTATCACATATGCTCCACTCATGGGTTCGAGATTGTGCGCACAATCCTCCCCCGGGAGACTTTAAACAATTTTTCCAAGAGTGGGGTCCTCCACAATAGGGACAAGGGTCATCAAAGTATGAACAACTACCATCCAACCAATTTTCATTATATGATGCCATTATTTTTTTTGGACAGTTTTGCAGAAGCAAAAACTGGACAGTTCTGCAGAAGCAAAAACTGGACAGTTCTGCAAAAACTGGACAGTTCTTCAGAAACTGGACAGTTTTGCAGAAGCAAAAATTGGACAGTTTTGCAAAAACTGGACAATTCTGCAGAAACTGTGCAGTTTAGCACAAACTGCTCAGTTTTTTTTTTAAAGATAAAATAAAGCAAAGAAAGTTTGGACCAAAGCAAGTTAGCTTAAATCCTAAACTAACCCAAATACGCCAAATTGTCCCCCGGCAACGCCGCCATTTTTTATAACGTCCAAATTCACTCCTCAAAGAGAAAGTGTACACGGTCGTATGCAATATAATTTACCCAACTATGAGTCGGGGTCGATCCCACAGGGAACAATATGCTAGGCGATTAAGAAAGTAAGAAACTTTCACCAACTAAGCTAAAACCAAACGACAGAAAATATTTTTTTTTTTTTTTTAGAGAAATATAACTAATGCAAAAATGTAAACTAACCTAGAAAGCAAGTAAAATGATCAATGGCCACAAGCATGGATACAAGGGAAACTACGCTCAAGTAACGATCCAATGTACTTCATGATTTACAAATAATGGTGAGTTTATATTACTTAGCCTCGAATAATGACTCTAAATTAGCTTCTTCCGAAGACTAACTAGACTACCTAATTGAATATCCCTAAAGCAATTAGGAGCATTAAGAACACCCGAATATGGCTACAAGTGGTGTCGCTTATCCCTAGGTCGATTTCCATTAGATGAGGGTTAACGCCCCAAATTCTTGTTAATTAATCTTTCTCAATCCCGAGTTTGCCTCTTCCAAGTTTAAATCGAAATAAATAGGCAAGTCTTAGAGTTAGCTACTCTCTTAAGAATCATTCAAAATGAGATTAATTAAAGAAACAATAACCCACTTCATTAGGAATAAAATCATTCAACACATAAGCAAAATAAGAGATTCAATCCAAACTTAAACAATGTATACTTCCATAAACAAGGTTCAAGTATTGAAATGAAATACTACACACATAAATATTCAATACAAAACAAGAAATTGAAGAAAGGATTAAGAAATATCTCATTAAAGTGCTTCCAATCTTCTCCTCCAATGGTGTTGGTGATGAAATCCTAGCCTCCAAGTTTATGTGTTATGCCAAAGATGATAATGTTTTCCCCCAAGTCTTCCTTTTATGTTTCCCCCATTTTTCCAAGTCCAAAAAATGACAAAATATGCCCCAGATTTTCGTTTTTGCAGTTCTGCCCGTTTTTTGCAAATCTGTCCCATTTTTGCAAAACTGTCCACTTTTGACAGTTTTGCAAAACTGTGCAGTTTTTGTCCAATTTGGCCTCTTTTTTACTTTATTTTCGCTTGGTTTCTTCATCACTTCTAAATCACATAAACCTATAAAATGGAAGTAAACAACATTAAATGCACTATTTTTTTAATCAAAACATAGCAACAATCTAAGATTAAAGAAGAAATAAGTTGGTAAAATACCAACTTATCAGCAAATGATTTAGAATTTCAAAATCTTTTGGATCTTCTTCCTTTGTAAATTGAGAAGTGTAGAATCTGATGGCTTCAGCAATTATCCCCTCTTCTTCTTCTTCTTCTTCTTCTTCTTCTTCTTCTTCTTCTTCTTCTTCTTCTTTCCAATTCCCATCTTCCCCTTGAATTCTTCTTATTTGCATCCTTTTCCTTCTCCCCTGAACATAGGCATGAAAAAATTTTGTATTTCTATCCCCATCCTGAAACCACTGCATCCCAGCTTTCTGTTTCCAAAATTCTTCCTCTAGATGTAAATATCTGTTTAATTCTGCCTGCACTTTATGCAATTCCTGTCTATTAGTAGGAGTTGGAAGATTCTAAAATTGTGTTTCCTTCACCTTAATGACCTCTTCAAGAGCTTCAATTTCTTGGAATATATTCCCAAAAGTTGCTTTACTCCATTGTGATAAAGCTGCTTTCACCTTTTTCAGTTTATAATGAAAAAGTATGAAAGGATTTGCCATAAAATCAGTTGTCCAATTTTGTTTAATCAACTATATAAAACCTCATTCTTTACCCAAAAGTTCAAAAACTTAAAAGGTTTTTTGATACTTTTATTGTCTCCTGTATAGGAAATTAACATAGGAGCATGATCTGACCCACTCCTCATCAGATGATTGATACCTACACTAGAATACTTTGCTTGTAGCAACTGATTACCCATACATCTATCCAATCTCTTAAAAATACAATCATCACCACTTTGGCCATTCCACCAAGTAAATTTACTTCCACTAAATCCCAAATCTGATATTCCACAGTTCTGGATGCAACCTCTAAAATCCTGAATTTCATTGATGGTTACTGGAAGACCACCAAATTTCTCATCTACTGAAGTTATTGCATTAAAATCACCCCCAATCATCCAAGGAATATCAACTGAAGTAGATAAATCCTCCAGAGAGTCCCACAACTCCAATCTTTCAGCTTGAGTACACTTTGCATACACTAGTGACACTAGCATATCCTTCTGATTTCCTCTAACCCTTAATTTAATGGTTAAATGCTGCCGATGATCCACAATTATGTAATAGTCAAATATATCTTCCACAAAAGCCCAAATCTTACCAGATATATTAACTATTGCATGCTCCATTCCAAGTCTTCTTCTATATTCCTCTATCTTGTCTGAATCTTGACAAGGTTCCATTAAGCCTATAAAACCAAAATGGTATCTTTGATTCAGTTTTATTAACCTTGTAAAAGCTTCCATGGTATTAACAGACCTAATATTCCATATAAGAGCATTCATCATGGTTTATTAAGTTTATTAATCTGCCTTCTAGTATGAACTCCACTCCCAGGTGGAACACTTGTCTCCCTTGATATCTTTTTCTTTGCTTTTCCTCTTCCTTTTTGAAGATACTTTGTTGAAATATCTCCTGCTCTAACAGCTGCTTCCAAATTATGCTCTAAAGTTTGCACATCTAGATCTCTGCTTCCCCCTTCAATATTAAATTTTGATTTTGGCATCTCCTCCCACACTGTTATCTGCCCTGATACTGTTGATTTTCCTTGTTCATGCTGCACCATATTAAGATCATGATTTTCCTTATCCTGTTGTTTCCCTTCTACATTTCCCTGATTGATTGCCTCATTTTCCATATTGTTGGTACTACTATCCCCTGCTTGTTCATTTTCCTCCTGGCTCTTCAAATCCCACCTGCTATGATTTTATTGTAATGCCAATTCTTTGCTTTGACTATCACTCTCCCTTCCCTGCAATATTTGATTTAGATCTGGAGTCTGAAATTTCACCATATTATCATGTGCATCAGATAGTAGTTTTTCCCCTCTGCTTGTGGATGTTGTCTTGCTACTGTTCACACTGGATCGATTTGTACTCTTGTTCTTATGCTCATCCTCCTGCCCTTGATGACTTGTTGTTGCATGTTTTGTTTGAATACTTTTGCCTGGTGTCTGCATTTGGGACTCATTAAGTAAAATACCCTCAACATCATCATTTACTATGTGTTGTTCCCTTGATGTTTGTATGTGTTTGTTATGGTTTTCATCCCCAGATATCATGCTGTCCCCTTTTGGTTGTTCTGTTTCTTGTGTCTTGTTGTCTGTGTCCTTTTCCTGGTTTTTGTGGATATAGAAGCTCTTCTCAATCCATGTTCTAGTATCTTCTTGTGGCACCTATTCTTGATTCACATTGTCCTGATTCTCTGAGACCTCTTCAAGTGCTGCAAATACATTGGTAGTTACCATGATTCCCTCCTTATTCTTTTGTACTGGACTCACTTCCCCAATTATAACACCTGATTTATCCTTCTTGTATTTGCTCCTTCTTTGCATCCATTCTTGTTTACCGGCATTGTACCATCCCCTTCTCCCTTGAATGCCTTATTTATTTTGTGTTTCTGTAGAACCAACTTCTGCATTTTCTTTCCTTACTTCTTCTCTGAATTGCTTTGCTAGTTCAGGATTAAGTACTCTACATTCCTTCTCCTTATGACCTTGGAGTTTGCAGTGTTTGAAATATTTTGGTAAGTAATCATAATTAATCCTTACCCATTTTGATTTAAGTATTCCTGATTCATCCTCTTCAGCAATGTTTATCCTCTTTGGTAGTGTTGCTAATAAATCAACCTCGACTTTGATTTTTGCGCAGCTTGGCCTTGTTTTGTTTGCTGTGGCCAGATCTACAGTTAAAGGTTTTCCAACTGCAGTTGCCATGGAAAACACAGCCTCTTTAGCAAAGAAATTTGGAGGCAGTTCAGGGAAGCTTATCCAAGCTACAGCCCTAGAAGTCTCTTTTTTTGGATTGAACCATGGATCCCATATGAGAGGTCTCATTTGGCAATACATGTCATGCACTTTTAGGTAGTATGCAGGGGTAGACATCATTCTAACATAATCTTCCAGAAAATTTAGTTGGATCAGAATATGTCTTTCATCAAGCAATCCTATGATTGGCACACCTTTAATTCCATATTGTATTGGAATTACCTTCTTGAGTTCTTTAATATCAATATTGTCGTATGAAAACTTTCCAATCACTGCATATTGTAATTTCTCCTTCACTGTCATCTGTTGTATCTCATTGGACTTCCAAGCAATGAATGGTTCCCCATTAATGTATGTAATTTTCTTTGATGGTATTTCGACAGTAGCTGTATCCATAATTGAGGGCTTGAATAAATTGGCATAAGTTTGATTCTGAGTGTTAGGCATAGACTTTTCAGTATGTAAAAATGTAGGTTGTGGAGTTAGAGTGTTGGTTGTATTCTGGGTTACCGGTGGAGGTTGTCCACCGGTTGGTTCGGCCATTCCGACCAGTAATGGTGGCGGCTAGGGTTTGGGTTAATAGAGAGCTTTTTTTCAATTGTGACTTTTGATAATTTTTCTTCTCTCCATTCCCTTTCCATCTAATAGTACTCCTACATGACTGGTAATTTCAGCAATATTTCATTCAAGTTTTTAATACTATGTTTGACTTTTTTGATCTTGGATTTGGATTCACTAGACAAATAAACCTTAGAAAAAAGAAAGTAAAATTATAAAATTATATAACCATTACTTTTTTCAATCTAACATAAGATAATACATTTTTATTTTGATAATTTGTTGGACTTAAGGACAAAAATTAAATCATGTTCAGATAAAAATAAGATTTTCTGCACATATGCACCAAACAATATTTTATTTTTTTGGTAGTAAACTGTTTTTTTGTACTTAAATATTGCATATGTAATTGAAAAAAATACATATAAACTTTAATATATTTAAGTTGTATAACAATTAGCAAGTTCTGTAATTTACAAGAAAATAAATATTGCATCTAATGAAAAGTTGCGCCTAATGTATCACTCTAGGTCAAATATTTTAATTCTAAAATAATATATATTTTAAAGATTTTCATTCCACAATTAAATATTCAATATAAAGCCAAGAAAGGGAAACTTTGAAATATTGGATAAGTTTTATCATTAAAAAAAGTTTGGTTACAAAAAGTTGAAAATAAGAGTGGTGAGCGTAATATCAGAAACCACAGGGGAAGTTAGTGTTATAAGACTTAACTTGAGGGTAGGTCTACGCAATTATTCCTACTTTATTGAAAAAATCATGGCATGCCAATTAGAAGAGAGGGAAAGTTTTTTGTGTTTAATATATTTTGAGGAAAATAGTAACAGTTGGGTAATATTTTAATCCTAAAGAAATAAAAGTGATATTTTTGTACAATTTTCAATACATGAGTGATCTTTTAGGGAATTTACACTCTTCTAAACCATTAGAGAGAAGAATTATTTTAGAAAAATAATTATTACAAAATTCATTAATTTTGGACCATAGAAAAAGTGCTAAGAATCATTTATTCTGAAATAAAGAAAGTATTCATAAAAAGATGAAATTAATTTTTTTTCTCCCGGAAAATTTGAATATGTGGAGTACACCACGTTACTGATAAATATGAAAAAAACAAATATAAGAGTAGGCAAAATTGAAACATTTTCAAAAAGCTGTAAAATGTCTTTCATCAGCCTTCCCACACGGCTGCATGACGGAAGCAGTGATGGACACATTGCCATATAAAATGCCACATCAGACTTTGCATTCAAAATCCAAAACACGTCCAGGTTCAATGTACCTACAAGCTAGCCCTTTTTTCCGGGCCCTTTATAATCCAACCCCATGTTTTTCTCTGTTCAAATCTTGAAATACCCTTCACCTTTTCCATACCCAAATTCATCAACAAATTAATCTTTTCTTCAGTTGTTTTATAAGATCTGTTTTGAGAAATGGCTTTGGCTTTCACTTCTTCAACTGCAATTCATGAACAATCCAAAGGTACCCTTTTCTTTCCTCTTTCCAAGTTTCAGTTTTTACCTTTTAAAATGATAATTCTATCATATGGGTTCAATTTTTCTTGGATTTTTTCCTTACTTTTTTGTTGTTTTTCTTAAATCTTTGCAGTATCCCAATTGGGTAAGTTTCAGCTATTGGATCAAGATAGAATCTCATCAAAATTGTTGAATTTTTCTACAAGGCGCTGTGCTGTGAAGGCATTATATGCTGAGCCTAAAAGGAATGAATCAATGGTTCCATCAGCAGCAAGTATTGTTGCTCCTGGTATGTTTAATTTCCCATTTTTTTTCTCTTACTTTCCATTTTAGTCCTTTTTAAAAAGGATGTCTCTTTGATTCCAACTTTTCACGTGGTACGTTTAGGAGCACAGAATTAAAGGGCATTTTGGTACATTCTATTTATCTTTAATTTAAACTGAGAACGAGACAAACAAATGGGTAATTCTTTTGTAATGAAATTGATTGTGTTGTGTACATGCAGAGGTAGAAGAGAAAGTAGTGGAGGCAGAGGATTATGAGAAATTGGCTAAGGATCTTGAAAATGCTTCACCTCTTGAGATTATGGATAATGCCCTTGACAGATTTGGAGATGATATTGCCATTGCTTTCAGGTAATTCTGAGGTTCTGATCTTTCTTAGTATTATTAATGTTGTAGTATTAAGTTGATAGCTTCAGATAAGTTTTATGCTTCAACATTTAAGGTCCTTAGCATTGATAACTCATTTTATTTTTTAAAGTTATGGCTTCATATCTACTTTGTATTGTAGTTTTTGTGTATTTTCACACATAAATTTATGTTCCGTGTTGAAAGCTGGGTTCAGATGAATGAATCCTAGTACTTTGCATACGCTACTGGATAGATTAGACTATTTCACGTCCAAATTATTGTATGAAATCCCATGTAAGTGAAAATACAAGAATTTTAAATTTGAAGCGAGGTAGCAATTTGAAAAAGCTAAATTCATGATTTGAGTAAAAAGAAAAGGTAAACTATCTAAATTTTTTAATTTTATTGAAGTTTCCAGTTGGATAATTTCACGGGCAAAGAATGTTATTGAATGCAATACATGCTTGTAAAGTTATAGATCTTAGCATTTGAAGCTAATGGAATTTTTTGTATCAGTCTGTCGTTGTACGTGTGAATTATCCAACATAGCACCGGCGATCAGTGTAATTGACTGTGTTTTTTCCTTATTGATTGGTGCCAGAGGGAGCTCATTTTGCTTTTCTAGTTTTGCTAATTTATCTTCATAGTTTGCTAGTCCATATTGTATAGAAAATTTACTCCTTAAGGTGATGTTCTTTAACATTAGCTTTATTTTGCAGTGGTGCAGAAGATGTTGCTTTGATCGAGTATGCACATTTAACTGGTAGACCATTTAGAGTGTTCAGCCTTGATACCGGGAGGTTGAATCCAGAGACCTACCAACTTTTTGATGCTGTTGAGAAGCACTATGGTATTCGCATTGAATACATGTTTCCTGATGCTGTTGAAGTTCAGGCCTTAGTAAGGAGCAAAGGTCTTTTCTCATTCTACGAGGATGGCCACCAAGAATGTTGCCGTGTTAGGAAAGTTAGGCCTTTGAGGAGAGCCCTCAAAGGTTTGCGTGCCTGGATCACCGGTCAAAGAAAAGATCAGTCCCCTGGAACTCGATCTGAAGTTCCAGTTGTTCAAGTAGACCCCGCTTTCGAGGGATTGGATGGCGGCTCTGACAGCTTGGTGAAGTGGAACCCGGTGGCTAATGTTAATGGCAAGGATGTATGGAACTTCCTACGTGCGATGAATGTGCCTGTGAATGCTTTGCATTCAAAAGGTTATGTCTCCATTGGATGTGAACCTTGCACCAGGCCGGTCCTTCCTGGGCAACACGAGAGAGAAGGAAGGTGGTGGTGGGAGGATGCGAAGGCCAAGGAATGTGGCTTACACAAAGGAAACATCAAAGATGAAAGTGTTAATGGTAATGGGAACGGGAATGGTGCTGTCCAAGCAAACGGTAGTGCCAATGTTGCTGATATTTTTGACACTAAGGACATTGTTACCTTGAGTAGACCTGGAGTTGAGAACCTATTGAAATTGGAAGACCGACGAGAGCCTTGGCTTGTTGTTCTTTATGCACCCTGGTGCCGCTTCTGCCAGGTACTGTCAAACCTTTCTATAACGGCATCATTTGCCCCAATATTTCTTTGATTGTTATAGTGAAATGTTGTTATGTAGAACATACATATTACAATATACATAACATGAAAATCGGTTCCAAAGTAAACTTGATCGTTATATTGAGATGTTGTTATAGGAAATGACTGTCATAGCGAGGTCTGGCAGTAATTATTTATTTAATATCATCCATTGAATAACTATTACATTCCACCAACACATAGGCTTAGGCCGATGGGTAGTATCACTGAACGTTTCTTGTTGATGGTTATTTTTCTTGTCAAGAATGCTTTGTGGAATCAGCTTGTTGATGTTTACTTATTAATTTTCACAGGCAATGGAAGGATCATATGTTGAATTGGCAGAGAAGTTGGGAGGTTCAGGTGTAAAGGTAGGGAAGTTCAGGGCAGATGGTGAGCAGAAAACATTTGCACAGCAAGAGTTGCAGTTGGGCAGCTTCCCCACAATACTATTCTTTCCTAAACACTCTTCACAGCCAATTAAGTATCCATCAGAAAAGAGGGATGTAGACTCCTTGCTGGCTTTTGTCAATGCTCTTAGATGAAGGCAAATGGTGCTTCATATGTCAGAGTAGTTAATAGAAGAGACACTTGGGTTGTCAATAGAGGTCTTGTATATGTTTGGTATGGTGGCCCTTAACCGCCCCCCCACCCCACCCCACCAAAAAAAGAAAAATTCTGCCATTTATTTCTAAATTTTTTACTTCTTTCCACCCTTTCCTAGTCAAGAGTCTCTGGGGCCTCAATTTTGTGTATCTATGGCAAAGATCTTGGTCTTGCTGCTTTGTCAATATACAAAGGTCTTCTCTGCATTTCTCTCTCTTTCTTTAGTTCTTTTATGATAAAATGTCTTTATGACTGAATAAGTACAGGTTTTTTTAAGCACAATTCGCAGGAGTGCCCTTATTTTGGGGTGGTATTAAATTGGTGGTTTTTAGTTTGTCTTTCGTTAGAACTTTTTGATTTTGGGTTCGAATCTCTGATCAATTAAATTTTTTTAAAAAAATTGCAAGGCAGAGTTTGAATTCGCAAGGTTAAGGCAGAATTTTGCATGATTTGGGCAGAGTTTCAAACTCAACCTTGAGGTCGAGTTTTGGGCAAAATTATTGTGCCTGAAAATTCTACCTTAAAGCAATATTTTAAAGGCAAAATTTTGTCTTGCTAATTTAAACATCTGCTTTGCGAATTTTTTTTTTACTAAGCTGAGGTTCGACCTTAGAATCTCGAAGTATTAGGCGAAGAATTAAAATTAAAGACCACCAATTTGAGGGATTAAAATTAAAGACCACCAATTTGAGGGACAAAAATTAAAGACCAGCCCAGAAGGAGGAGAATACGCGCATAAAAAATGCCAATTAACATGCATATCACTTACAAACTCGGGTCACTTACCGCGCCTCGTTACTTTGGCACATTGCACAAACTAGAGTTTTCGGATAAAATTGAATCATAAAGAAACAGTATCAAATTGCCTTAAACTTGTACTTTTAGAATAAAGCGACAATCCTAACGGATTTAGGCCTCAATTGTTTGCACTTATTGGAGGTCTGAATTTGAATGATTCAGATTTTAGGCTATTAAGTTCATTTATTTGTATTAAGATCTAAGCATTTATTGGGTCTGAATATGTTTTAATCATTAAGATCTTAAACCAAGTCTTAATATCATTAAGAGGTATTCTTGTATGATTTTTTTTTACCACAAGCTCCACCCCAACCCCACCCCTCTACCTCAACTCCACCCCTACCACCCACCCTCCACTCCAACCCCACCCCTCCACCTCAACCACACCAACCCTCCAGTCAACCCCACCCACCCTCCACTCTAACCCCCACTCCCTACCACCCCCACCCGACCAACCCAAATCCCACACTACCCACCACCCACCTCGCTCCCTACCACCCACCCTACCACCAACCCCACACCACCCACCCCACTCTCACTCTCCACTACCCCCATCTCCCACCACCAACCCCACTCCACACCACCCCCACTATCAACACCACCCCCACTACCTCCCACCCCTCACACCAACCACCCACCCCTCCACCTCCACTCACCACCCACCACGACTACAAATCATCTCCATCATTACTAGTGAACATAAGTGTTTCATTTTTTATCAAATAATATTTTATTTTATTGTATTTATTTTATGATATTTAGTTATTTTTTATTTGAATTGTATATTTATTATGTTTAAATGGATACATTATGCACATTCAGATGTTGAAAAACAAATAGCCTTAATCATTCAGTGTTCAGATCTAGAGATAACATCTTAATCATTCAGATGTGCATTCATATTCAAACGTCTTAATGAAAACAAAAGAGGCCTTATTTTGCAAAGTCTAACCAGATCTAAATTAAGTTGGGCTTGACTAAATATATAAACAATTAATCCAAATTGTGTAGTTCATACTAGTAGTGTTTTCAGAGGCGTTTTTTGGGCGAGTCCCACGGCGGGGCTTGCCAAAAACTCTCCGGAGCGCAAATAAAAGGCGTAGATCCAAAGGACGTTTTCCTTTCTTTCTTTTTTGAAAATACATGCTATGCTGCCTCTGCTCTCGTTCGGGCTCCGGGAATCCCTTGCTTTTGGCTAAGGTCTTTATTTACCTTTTTTCATTCACCCCCTCAAAACTACAAATTCACAAACACTACTAGAACGGCACGACAGCAATACCATAACAGATATACTTACCGACAAGAGAGAGCAAGACTGACCTACCCAAGAATGTCCTAGAATTTGGGACGTAAGTCCAGGGCATAAAAGTGTAAGCCCAGGGCGTAAAGGCGTACGGCCTGGATGTTAATTTAATTTTTATTGTTTTAAAAGTATTTTTGCTATAGATTATGATTTTTATTATTATTGTAATTTATCATGTTTTCATGTTGTAATGGTTTTTCTTACAATATATAAATAAAGAAAGTAACTCTCATAGAAAATAACACTGCCATAAATATTTTTCTTTTAGATGATTATGTCTGAAATTGATATTATAGAGATTTCATAAAACTATGTCCTGAAGCAACTTCACCCATTTTTTGTCATTGCTTTTACACTTTTTGTTGCCGTTCTCCTTCTTTGAATATATGAATAAAAGTCCGTGCAAATATTAGTTGAGCGTGGGACAAACTACTAGATTTGGAGATTGATGATGAAGTGAATGAAGATATCATTTCAAAAATTATCTAGGCTATTATCATTTGTTGTGTTGTGACCTTTGTCAAATAATAATTATAATAATTCTTTTTATATTATTGGTGATTTATTTGAATTTACTTGCAGAATTTTAATGAAAACTTTACATTTGCTTATTTTTTTTAGTAATAAAATTATAAAATTGAAGATACATGAGACATACGCCCCATAGATTCATGAGACTTATGCCGCGTGTCTCGGAACTACACCTCGCCCCGTGCTGCGTAAAACGCCTCGCCTCGTGCCCCTGCCTTTTAAAACACTGGTTCATAGTCATATTAATTTGGACTCAAATTTGAAAGTCTTAAGGGATCTACGTTATAGATATCTTTTTAAAGTAGCAGAAAATTATAGGCGTAGAGCTAAAGATAAGTACATATTATTCCTAAATAGACATAAAATGTAAACATTCAAACTTCCTTAGGAAATGCATCTTAATTATTTTTCAAACGTTAGAATCTATTATTAGTAATTCTCTTAAACCTGTCATATTATGCCCTAATTCAGGCATAATAAATCCGAAAATCATTTCCTTTTTCTTTATCTATGCGCTTGGCAATATTAAAAGTGCTTACAAGCTAAAGTAAGTCAAAAATCATAAACTGGTCATCCACAACTTATGAATTTTCAGCTTATAATCAGATACGATTCGGCTTGGGATAAACACCAAATCAAACAACAAATGCGGAAATTAAGATAGATAGAAATTTAGTGATGAGAATAGAAGAAAAGGAGATGAGATTTAGAAGAAATAAGGGAATTAATCAACTACAATTGTGACTAATCAACATAGGAAAGGAAACCTACACCTATTAATCAAGAATTTAAGATGAATTCATTCCAAGGAAGAAGAGACTCAAACTCATACATGGAAATCTAATCCTAGATTATCCAAGAGAAATTCACGGTAAGAGTTAAGGGAATCCACCCACTAATCCTAATGCTAGCTAATCATAGCTAAACTAGCTCCATACAAGGAGAAAACACACTCATAAGAATTTGATCATAAATCTCAAGCTTGAAATGAAAATAGGTTAAGACAAGCTTATATAGTTTTTCTTTTACATGCATAGCCACAATTATTAAACTACTAGTCATATTTGGCATTTAACTACTAAGCCCTATTACAACAAAGGCCCCAAAGTGGCCTTTGCGAAAATAACCCCACATGAGCCCTTTTTCACTTGAATTGCAATCCTAGCCTCTAATTTGCACTCCTAGCCACGAATTGTATTCCTAGCCACGAATTGCACTTCTAGCCACGTGTGCACTTCTAACCACTTTTGTGGCTTCCATCGTTTGGCCTTCATCTCAATCCCCTTCCAAGAAATCATCTACACCCTTGTGGTTTACTCTTCAATTGCCTCCAAAGGCCCCATCTTGCTCATCCAAGGGTGTGTGGAAAGGAAATGTGCATCCAAAGCTCTAGACAGGTTTTAGCCTTCATAATCACCCATGAGCTTCCTAGAATCATATCATCTTCCCCTTCTTCAAAATAATTGGTCCTAAAAATCGAACCTTGCAAAAACCAAGGGAAAATATACGAAAACATGGTCCTCATAGCATGAGGGTTAGCACAATTGACGATAATCTTATTCTCATGCCAAGGATGTGCAAATTTGTGGTACAACCACGTATCAATGATCATCACAAACAATTTCTCCACATATGAGGTATCAAGAAGTTGATTCTTCCAAATATCATGAAATGAGGGTAAGGTAAAGAAGCTAATGGGTTTAAGACAAGAAGTATGCAATGCTACATTGGCCCTAGAATACATGAAGTACATTTGACCCTCTATTTCCAAATTATACCAAGCGCACAAATTCAAGGCATCTCCGGGTCAAAAGGAAAGAGTACCCACATGTCTTGGTCAAGGCAACAACAACATATCCTATTGAGACCCATATCGACATAGGATGCATTCCTAATACAAGTATGGGCATCATCATAAGCAAAAAGATAGTAAAGAAATGTGTCATGCAAAATAAATTTTAAAGAAAGTTGTCATGCAAAACAACTTTCTCATATATAGTGTCATCAAATGTAGCCTCATTACTAGGTTCATGAACAAAATCAAGCATGCGACTAAGATTTTGGACACACAAGGAAGAAGTAGCAATTTGTAAACCAGTCTCACCTTCCTTTCCTAAACATTCCTCCCTAATGAACACATCATCTCCCTTCAAGAGGATGTTCTCATCACAAGGGGGAGGGTCATCATCCCATAGAGGGTTCCCATAAACTTTGCAGCAGCTAAATGTGGCTACATCATCCACACCACAAGACACGTAGTCGTGCACTTCACTATCAATCAAAACATCATTCTCAAGGAGAGAGTAATCAACTAAAGGTGGTGAATTAAGGCATGTAGTTTCACTCTCTAAAAGATTAATGGCATGACTCTCTACATGGCTCACAACACCAGTATGACCTTGAGTGTCATCAAATGTCAACAAGGTAGGATCAAAGGACTCATCTTCATATGTATCAAATAAGGGTGGGGTGTCATATTCACATCCTTTAACATCATCAACTAGGTCAAGATCATCACTATATTGAGGTTCATAGAACACACCATAAAGTTCCTAAATTAGTGGATTAACAGTACAATCTAGTTGATCAACACACATAGCAACACTAGTTGTTAGCATGTCAAGTTCCAAGATTTATCATCATGGTTAGCACAATTAAAGTCAACTAGTGTTTGATCATTTCTATCATATGACAATGTACTATCATTAGAATCACATGTGTCAACACTAGGTGGACAAAAATTGATCTTGCAAGAAGAATCAATTTGGTCATCAAAAGGATCAACTAGTGTGTGAGCACTCTCAACAATGACATCATCACTACTTAGCAAAGAGCCACTATGCACACAAGACAAAACTTCATCCAGACTCAATTGACTACTAGTTATACCATTTTCCTCCAAGTCAATAAAGTGTAAGGATTAGCTTTGTTACCTTGTAGCTCGTGCACATGGTCCTCGCTACCTCGATCAAGTTCCTTACATTAGCTTTCTTCTTTGGAAGAGGTTTGGGTTACTTCACTTCCTAAAAGAACTTGGGATTTTCCGGACATTTTTTTTTCCTTTGAACGATTATACTTATGAGTACATGAGAAAGAAACAAGACAACTAGAGGAAGTAGAAAGATTAGAAGAGTTAGAGTGATGTCGTGACAACTCTCTCACGCCACTCCACACAACCTCTCATTTTTCCACTCGGGAGTTGTCACTTGGCTCTCCCTTTCTCCTCGCAATTTTGTATCTCTTATATTCTTTAGAAAGGGGATGAGCTCCCAAAATTCCTTCTGAAAGGTTAGGGCGACCCTTCACTTCTAGTTTCCACTTGGGTTCATGTCACGACCCGTCTAGGGGCCGTGACGAGTACCCGATACTTGTACCGAGCACCCCTTGTCTATCATTTTACCTTTACCTCTTAGCAAGCCATGTAAACAGAGCCTTTTTTTTTTTTTTGAACATTAACATTAGCGGCGTCATTCTGAACATAGACTAATAAACTTCGTTATCACTTATACATCAACATTAGCATGCCAAAACACCATATACCTAACTATACTTAACTGACTGTACATATCTGTCTACGAGCCTCTAGACGTAGTACACTTATACATAGAAAAGGCTGAGTACTGCCATGCCCGAATATATATACACAAAATAGTACCAAGGAAGTGAGGCTCCGGAATAACTGGAGCACTGTCAACACTGCTGGTAGAGCTTCTAAGGATCAAATCCGCCTGTCTGCTGACCTGCGCGGCATGAAACGCAGCGTCCACAAGAAGGGACGTCAGTACGAATAGTGTACCGAGTATGTAAGGCATGAATAGTAATATACAGAAAATATGAATCATGTATAATGACATAAGAGAGTTACAACACATGTCCTGGGATAGAAACATAACCTGTATATATATATACCCTTGGCAGGTGCTATGCGTACTTAGCTTTCCTTTAAGAATCTTTCCTTGTTCATATACATATACATATAAAATAGGACATCTCATATTGCCGAGGCGTCGGCAGCCGATCCATTTAACCATAAATATACACATCCCGCGTCCGGGCATCCCGCGTCCGGGACGATATCATATCATGTAATGCCAACTGATCAGGTGGATATGTGTTCATAACGCTCTGCCCTTACCTCCATTTTCCCCGTATACACATGCATATATCATGTACATATATCAGCGTCTATAGCGCTCTAGCTCTTTTATCATATACATATACGTGTGTCATGTAGGTACATCAGCGTCTATAGCGCTCTAGCTCTTTCGTCATGTGCATGTTTTAAAAAAATATATACACATATCTTACATACATTTACATGTCTTATATGCATTTACGTATCCTATATACATATGTCTCATAGGCACGCAGGAAAGCCCAAAGAAGAATCATGTAGTCATCGGAGTGACGTAAGGTCGGTGACCTCCAATTATATTATAGAATACTCGTGATCGCTTTGTCTCACCTTGAAGGAACGAGTATTTTAAGGTGAGACTACCAACGGGGAATAATATTAAAGTAAACGTAGAATGAAATCGGGGCATCATAGATGACGGTTCATAGACTTTGAAATCTTTTAGAAAATAAAGTCATAGCTAGGAAATATAAATAAGATTCAAAAATTAGTTTATCATTTTCATGTTTACATAAGATACTTAGCTTAGTCATCTTAGTCATAGAGTCGTTCCGGTAGTACGTATCATAGGCATATTCTCTTATCTAACATCATTGTTATCATTATCGTCATGGAAGTGCCCTCGTTAGAGGAGTCATAGTATTTATCATTTGGTATCGAAATCGGGATCAAAGGTTCCCTTTGGATTCACTTCAAGTAAGTCAAGCAAGACTGTAAGGAAAACTCCGAGAGTAGCGGGCCCACCTCGGGCCGGATGAGGTAGCGTATACGATTTACGTATGTTACGTGTCATAGCGTTACTTGTGAGGGTCTTAGGGTAATCGGGTCCCATTTATACAAGTTCTAAGGGTGTAGGAGGTTTTTCCAACAATTGGCACACTTTCTAGTTCAATTCTATTGAACAAAAAGTGGAAAACTTTAGGTGCGGATTCCGGGGAACCGAGTTGTCCCCGAGGCTCGTACCCAACTTATTTCAACTAAGACATGCCATGGAAAGAAGGGTGAAGCCTTACATACCTCTTTCCGCTTCTTTTGCTATTCCGAATTCACGTTGCAATCTCGTCAAAATCTGCAAATTGGTCACATTTACCCAAACTTTCATTAGGGTACTTAGAGTTAGAATCTTAAGGAACCACTTGGCTACCGAAATTTCGGCAGCACTTCCTCTGTAAATATACCATCCTCAACATTCAACATAGCCAAATTCTCATCAATCACAATCCGGGAATTCAAACCCGGCCAAACTATTAACATAATTCAACAATCACACTAAAAATTCACATATTCCATTCAAGGTGCATTCCAACACTTCAATTAACATTCTACCTCCTTCAATACTCTCCAATTCCAATGAAACAACAATAACCTTATACCATTACATGTCTTCCATACAAAAACATTATTTTCAATTTACACAAACTTCCAATTGCCAATACTTCACCAAACTTGTCAAGTCTTTATTTGCGATATAACATGTACAACACAACGATTAAGATATTAATTACAACTCGCTCATTATTCTTTCACAACTCACCAATATACACGACTATACATCAAGTATACACGGCCACATATACCATGCACACTCACACGGCTCCAACATGTATACACCACTACAATCTCTCCAAACTCATTCAACTTCCATTTTCCACATATCATTCACAACAATAACAACTAAACACTAATTAAAATAATTGAATCATGACTCCCACACACACATATATATATACACGGCCATATACTATATTTCTCTCCTTCATGAATTTCATCCATTTTAGCATACTACAACACATATAAACCATATATAACACATAAAACAAGATCAAAACTCACCTTTCTTCTTCAACTTCTCACTTGACTACAACTTGACAACTTGTATGATTTTGAATTTTTCTTGCTCCAACAACAACTCCACCTTATTAATCACCCTTTACTTGGTAGAAAATGATTTTTGGAGAATTTTTGTAAATTTTTCTTGTGAAAATTGCTCTTGGCCGAAATGGCCTTAAGTTTTTCTCCTCTCTCACTTGTTCTTGCTTTTCTTGAAATTTCTAGAACATTATGTGGAATAAGATGACTTATTCATCTTATTTATTGACCAAATTTTATTTAATATGGGCTTGGGCCATAACCATGGCCGGTTGGGCCTCACAAATTTGGGCCTTATTATTTGTTTTTGATTTTTTTGGGCCAACTCGGTTTGGTCCCGAGTTGGGCCTAGCCCACTGACCTTTCGACCTTAAAACATTCATATCTCCTTGTACCGACGTCACCTGGGCACCCACGACCTATGGTTGGAAAGCTAATTCAATTATCTACAACTTCTAGTTCTTGGTACTTTTCCAAATTTCAAACTTATAATACCGTTTTTGCCCCTTGAAGTCAGATCACCCGAAAACGTTTTCTTAAAATATTCGTTTGGAGGACTTCCACTTTGATTTGGCCCAAGGGTCCTTCTTGAGTTGTGTTTAACTTCTCATATGTGATTCATATGAGTTTTCAGATGTCCCAAAAAAATCTCGATGTGTGGGTCCCATCTCAGCAAATAATCTGACGTTCAAAAATACGGGATACAACATTCTCCCCCCCTTTAGAACATTCGTCCTCGAATATTAAACTGGCCTCATAGTGTATCATAATACTTCGGGGAGATCTCCTTCGTAGACATCTCACATGTCGCTTAGGTCGCTTTTATGTCGTAAGTGCATTGAGTAAGCTCTGAACGTTGGCCCTACGTTAATAAGTCCCCTTTCTGTCACGCTTTCTCCTCTTTCGTTAGTCTTGTCCGTCTCAGCCTACATGACTTTTATAGGGTTTGTAACCACTCCACACACTCTAATTTACATTGGACTACCTAGCTTCACATTCGTCTCTTGTTCCCACATTTGTGAAAATTTCAGCATATTTCTCAGGGGGTCACCCTTCATGAAATTACTCTCACCCTAGCACGCTTAACCTTGAAACTTTAGTGCATTTCAGCGTCTTAGCGTTAGTATTTTCGCCCGCACTCCCTCGCACTACTTATATCACATATTATGGAACGAGTTGGGGTCTTAGCAGTTTTCGATACGCCGCGTAACACATCTCTTCGCTTATTTACGGTTCTAACCTCCGCAATCTCTAGTATTCGTCTTTTTACCTGTGCGTATGGCTACCTTTCGTCCTAATTTCTGAATTCTTAATATGATCAGCAATATAAAGGCAACGTAGGATAGGATAGAATCCGAATCAATTAACATACACATCATAGAAGGTGCCGAAAAAGTACCTGTGGCCGCGTCTGCGGAAGGCTCAGGGTCCTGTCGTCCTGTCAATGCATATAGGCGGTGCGGAGGACCAGCTGAACTAGGTGTCCCTCCTCTACCTCGGCCGCGGCCCGCTGGAGCTTGGGAGGTCTGTCCAAGAGGGCGTACGGTCGACGATGAACCAACCGCGGACCCGACGGGCTGGGCTTGGTCTCCCTCATACCTCAGTGGGCAATCACGCATCAAATGGCCAACCCGCCCACAAGTATAACATGCACCTGTACCTGCGCGACACTCTCCAGAATGTGGTCTACCACATCGCGCACACCGTGGCGGGGGTGGCATCATCCTGCTAGAATCAGCTCTATACTGGGATCCTGACGCCTTAGTACCCTGATCTGGTCGTGAGTGAGTAGAACGGTCAAGTCCCCTATCCGTAAATCGAGGCGGTGCACTGCTCGCCGGTTGTTCTGAATGCCTGAATAGCTCTTGTGCCTGTCCCCCTCTGTACTCGCTTCTACTCCTGGAAAACCTGCCCCTTTTTCTGGAACCCCTATCTGGGTAACGCTCCTCTCGCCGTGGCTGATATTGTTCCTCCAGATTTTGGGCGTGGGCCTGGATTCGAGTAATAGTCATCCCGTCCTGGAGTGAAGCTATCAAACATTCCTTAACCAAATGTGGCCCTAGCCCACTCACAAATCGGTGTACATGATCTCCCTTATCCGCTATCATGGTTGGGGCATACCTGGCTAATGAATTAAAACGGAGGTTGTATTCTCGAACGCTCATATTTCCCTGTCTCAGGTTCAAGAACATATCGGCTCGAGCCAGTCGAACCTCTGGCGGTAGGAAATGTCGCAGGAACGCCTCAGTGAACTCCTGCCAAACCGGAGGGGTGCATTTGCTCCCCTCGATGATATCCAGCTACTGTACCACAGAACTGCCACATCCCGCAGCCTGTATGAAGCCAACTCTACGGACTCCGTATCCGAAGCATGTATGATCCCCAGAGTCCTCAGCATCTCATCTATAAAACTCTGCGGGTCCTCCTCTGGTTTTGATCCATAAAACTATGGAGGCTTCAGGGTGATAAAGTCGCGGGCCCTTGCACTTATCGCTCTGCCTCCCAGGTCTACATCTTGCCGCTGAGCCTGTGCGGCAACAAGCTGGGTTAATAACTAGATGGCCTCTGCCATCTGCTGGCCCGGAACTGCTGGCGGTGTAACTGGAGGTGCGGGGGCTGGAGCTGGAACTCTTTCCTGCTCTGCTGGTGCAGGGGAGCAGGAACAGTCTGAGGGGGAGCCTCATTATGAGATTCTTCTTCTTCTAGCTCCCGTTCAACTCTGCTGGCCGCCACCCCCTTGGCTTTCTCGGCCATCGTAGCCTTTTTCTTCGGCGGCATTACTGAAACCATAACACAGGTTTAGGAAAAGGAATATGGAAGCCTGGCAACTTAGCTCTATCGCACGATTTCAGAATGCAAAGAAGGTCACATTTCCTAAATGCCCTGTAGCCTCCTGTTTATAAGTGTGGCGCGCTACACACCCATAAACAAGACTCTACTGGACACGGCTCGTAGACAAACCCCTAGGACCGAACTGCTCTGATACCACTTCTGTCACGACCCGTCTAGGGGCCGTGACGAGTACCCGATACTTGTACCGAGCACCCCTTGTCTATCGTTTTACCTTTACCTCTTAGCAAGCCATGTAAACAGAGCCTTTTTTTTTTTTTGAACATTAACATTAGCGGCGTCATTCTGAACATAGACTAATAAACTTCGTTATCACTTATACATCAACATTAGCATGCCAAAACACCATATACCTAACTATACTTAACTGACTGTACATATCTGTCTACGAGCCTCTAGACGTAGTACACTTATACATAGAAAGGGCTGAGTACTGCCATGCCCGAATATATATACACAAAATAGTACCAAGGAAGTGAGGCTCCGGAATAACTGGAGCACTGTCAACACTGCTGGTAGGGCTTCTAAGGATCAAATCCGCCTGTCTGCTGACCTGCGCGGCATGAAACGCAGCGTCCACAAGAAGGGACGTCAGTACGAATAGTGTACCGAGTATGTAAGGCATGAATAGTAATATACAGAAAATATGAATCATGTATAATGACATAAGAGAGTTACAACACATGTCCTGGGATAGAAACATAACCTGTATATATATATACCCTTGGCAGGTGCTATGCGTACTTAGCTTTCCTTTAAGAATCTTTCCTTGTTCATATACATATACATATAAAATAGGACATCTCATATTGCCGAGGCGTCGGCAGCCGATCCATTTAACCATAAATATACACATCCCGCGTCCGGGCATCCCGCGTCCGGGACGATATCATATCATGTAATGCCAACTGATCAGGTGGATATGCGTTCATAACGCTCTGCCCTTACCTCCATTTTCCCCGTATACACATGCATATATCATGTACATATATCAGCGTCTATAGCGCTCTAGCTCTTTTATCATATACATATACGTGTGTCATGTAGGTACATCAGCGTCTATAGCGCTCTAGCTCTTTCGTCATGTGCATGTTTTAAAAAAATATATACACATATCTTACATACATTTACATGTCTTATATGCATTTACGTATCCTATATACATATGTCTCATAGGCACGCAGGAAAGCCCAAAGAAGAATCATGTAGTCATCGGAGTGACGTAAGGTCGGTGACCTCCAATTATATTATAGAATACTCGTGATCGCTTTGTCTCACCTTGAAGGAACGAGTATTTTAAGGTGAGACTACCAACGGGGAATAATATTAAAGTAAACGTAGAATGAAATCGGGGCATCATAGATGACGGTTCATAGACTTTGAAATCTTTTAGAAAATAAAGTCATAGCTAGGAAATATAAATAAGATTCAAAAATTAGTTTATCATTTTCATGTTTACATAAGATACTTAGCTTAGTCATCTTAGTCATAGAGTCGTTCCGGTAGTACGTATCATAGGCATATTCTCTTATCTAACATCATTGTTATCATTATCGTCATGGAAGTGCCCTCGTTAGAGGAGTCATAGTATTTATCATTTGGTATCGAAATCGGGATCAAAGGTTCCCTTTGGATTCACTTCAAGTAAGTCAAGCAAGACTGTAAGGAAAACTCCGAGAGTAGCGGGCCCACCTCGGGCCGGATGAGGTAGCGTATACGATTTACGTATGTTACGTGTCATAGCGTTACTTGTGAGGGTCTTAGGGTAATCGGGTCCCATTTATACAAGTTCTAAGGGTGTAGGAGGTTTTTCCAACAATTGGCACACTTTCTAGTTCAATTCTATTGAACAAAAAGTGGAAAACTTTAGGTGCGGATTCCGGGGAACCGAGTTGTCCCCGAGGCTCGTACCCAACTTATTTCAACTAAGACATGCCATGGAAAGAAGGGTGAAGCCTTACATACCTCTTTCCGCTTCTTTTGCTATTCTGAATTCACGTTGCAATCTCGTCAAAATCTGCAAATTGGTCACATTTACCCAAACTTTCATTAGGGTACTTAGAGTTAGAATCTTAAGGAACCACTTGGCTACCGAAATTTCGGCAGCACTTCCTCTGTAAATATACCATCCTCAACATTCAACATAGCCAAATTCTCATCAATCACAATCCGGGAATTCAAACCCGGCCAAACTATTAACATAATTCAACAATCACACTAAAAATTCACATATTCCATTCAAGGTGCATTCCAACACTTCAATTAACATTCTACCTCCTTCAATACTCTCCAATTCCAATGAAACAACAATAACCTTATAATACATATATTCCAACAACATCATAGTAATACCATTACATGTCTTCCATACAAAAATATTATTTTCAATTTACACAAACTTCCAATTGCCAATACTTCCCCAAACTTGTCAAGTCTTTATTTGCGATATAACATGTACAACACAACGATTAAGATATTAATTACAACTCGCTCATTATTCTTTCACAACTCACCAATATACACGACTATACATCAAGTATACACGGCCACATATACCATGCACACTCACACGGCTCCAACATGTATACACCACTACAATCTCTCCAAACTCATTCAACTTCCATTTTCCACATATCATTCACAACAATAACAACTAAACACTAATTAAAATAATTGAAGCATGACTCCCACACACATATATATATATACACGGCCATATACTATATTTCTCTCCTTCATGAATTTCATCCATTTTAGCATACTACAACACATATAAACCATATATAACACATAAAACAAGATCAAAACTCACCTTTCTTCTTCAACTTCTCACTTGACTACAACTTGACAACTTGTATGATTTTGAATTTTTCTTGCTCCAACAACAACTCCACCTTGTTAATCACCCTTTACTTGGTAGAAAATGATTTTTGGAGAATTTTTGCAAATTTTTCTTGTGAAAATTGCTCTTGGCCGAAATGGCCTTAAGGTTTTCTCCTCTCTCTCTTGTTCTTGCTTTTCTTGAAATTTCTAGAACATTATGTGGAATAAGATGACTTATTCATCTTATTTATTGACCAAATTTTATTTAATATGGGCTTGGGCCATAACCATGGCCGGTTGGGCCTCACAAATTTGGGCCTTATTTTTTTTTTTTTTGATTTGTTTGGGCCAACTCGGTTTGGTCCCGAGTTGGGCCTAGCCCACTGACCTTTCGACCTTAAAACATTCATATCTCCTTGTACCGACGTCACCTGGGCACCCACGACCTATGGTTGGAAAGATAATTCAATTATCTACAACTTCTAGTTCTTGGTACTTTTCCAAATTCCAAACTTATAATACCGTTTTTGCCCCTTGAAGTCAGATCACCCGAAAATGTTTTCTTAAAATATTCGTTTGGAGGACTTCCACTTTGATTTGGCCTAAGGGTCCTTCTTGAGTTGTGTTTAACTTCTCATATGTGATTCATATGAGTTTTCAGATGTCCCAAAAAAATCTCGATGTGTGGGTCCCATCTCAGCAAATAATCTGACGTTCAAAAATACGGGATACAACAGTTCATAAGAAGTGGCCTTATCCTTTTTCATTTGTTGCTCCTTGGACAAGAGTTCCATAATTTTCTTGAAACTTCTTTGAAGTTGTTCCCAAATTTGAAGGCTCGGGATCACTCACTTTAGGAAGTGGTTCACTTGTATTTGCTTCTTTTACTTTTGGATTGCGTTTCGTGTTTATTTTCTTTCCATGGGGATTGAAAAAATGTCACCTCCAAAATAACTTCAAGGCACTCTAAGTCTCAATTGGGTTTCCCTTAACCTTCTTATGTTCCCAATGCTTTATAAGTATCCTCTTTAGGGTGATAGAAGCTAGCTCCACTTTCTTCTCTTCTACGAAGCTATATCGTTCAAAGATCTCATCCAACTTGTGTTCCCATTTGAAGTAACCTTCTTCATTAGATTTTGGAAACAAATTTGGCCACTCAACGTGGGAAACACTCACTTTTGTTTCAAGAGTTCACCTCTTCGGGTCAATCCTCTCTTAAAACATCGAATTTTCTCTTTTCGTACCTACAAAACGGGAAACCAAGTTAGTAATAAAAGTTCCTCGCCACACTCGTGTTTGCACTCATTTGTGCTTGGCCAGCACCACTCAAATGTTCTTACCCTTTTGCCTTTTACCAATCAAGATGTATCCCTTAACTCGTGAACCACCAGCTTGAATAAGTCTAAGATAGCACCATGTATCGGTTCGGAATGGAATTTATTAGACACCAAGAAACGAACTAGTAAAATCAAATAGAAAAGAGCCAATAAAGTTTCAACGATATTAAAACAAAGAATAGCTTGAAAGAAATTAGCAAGAAAGAATTTCGGACACAAGAACTAATTAACAACAAGTAAGGACAATTACGAGTCGGTAATTAGCTTGGAGGATCAAAGAAATGAAAAGGAATTGGGGCGGAAAGAGATTGAAGTAAAAAAATGTTACACCTCTCGTTTTCATCGTAGTAGAACCTATGGTTTTCTAGTCGGGTATGCCTTTGGAATAGAGACCCAAGCCTAAGCTTGGAGGTAGAAAGTGTCTTGCCCCGTGTACAAGGGTACCAGTAGGTATTCCTGGCAATTTGCAGGATTAGAAGTTGAGCGAATCGAATCGACGCGATCTAAACTGAATCTGAGAAATCCGTAGACATCAGTCATCATCGACGGGTCACTGACATGGTCGACGGACCGTTGATGTGCGGCATCGACAAGGCTCCGCAGCCTTGCATCTGCTGGCGCAGTTCAACGGAGCAAGTCGATGGACCGTCGACACGTCGATGGGTCGTCGACCCGCTCGTCGAACCGGACCGCTGTAGCTTTTTGGCTTCCAAGTATAAATATGTGGTTCACAACCTTATTTTTTATTTTCCTCCAATCCAAATCAGAAAAATCATAATATTTTCTCTCCCAATATTTCCCATCATTATTAGTGGAGATTTGGTAAGATCCGAGCCCGTAAACCCGTGCTTGTCAAGAAAAAGGTTGTTCCTAGGGTTTCTTCAAGTTGTGAAGCTTAGGGGGTTGGAGTTGAAGTTGATCTTTGGAATCTTAGACCTCTCAAGGTTTGTAAATGATTTCTACCCTTGTATTTGAGTTCATTATCAAGAGTTTTAGTGATTTTAAGTAAATAGAAGGTATTTGTGGAAGTGGTAAGTTAATTAAGGGAAAGGTAGTGACTTGAGACTATTTTAAGAGAAGATTGGGGATAAATTTGAGTATATATTTATATATAAGTGTTGTTATTGTTGTTGTGGTTGATGTTGGATTGAATGGGATGTTGAAGGGCTGTTAAGCTTACAAGGGAAGGGTTGTCCATAATTCGTTAAGCTCTATATGCGTTTAAAGATGGTTAGTAAGCGAGGCAAATAGTCTAATTAAGGCCTGTGTTATCTCAATTGTAGATTTACAAGTCGAAGAGGTAGAGGTTGGACGATTTGATATACGTCAAGGTATGTTAAGGCTATCCTTTCTTTCCTTTGGCATGATCCTATCATATGAGCGAACAAGCTCGTAAGCGAGATTCCATATTACTTTACTCTTAGAAGCATTAGAAGTACTTCAGTCTTTAATGTTCATGTACCTCGTTTATGAGTGTTCCTTCTGTTCATGGGTCCAGTCTTATGTAGCCAGTTATATGTATACAGTCTACTCATGCATTATATTCATTATATATTTATGTACATTGACCCGTGACCAGAAGGCGTTATACACGCGAATATTAGATATATGTGAAGTACGAGAGGAGATATAGGCGTTATACACGTATTACCACTATGATGATGATATGAGAATAAGGCTGCAAGTACCGCAACAATATATATGATGATGGCCGCAGAGAGGCCAATATGATATGAGAAAAGAGACAGGCGTTATATACGCACATATATCAGGCGCTATACACGCACACATATATAGATGTATGACCATTATTGATAGGCATGAGCATTCATATTATGCGCCCATAGTGGCATTATCAGTTATATAGATTTATGCAGATACATGCAGATACTAGTTCATACAAGTACATGCAGATAGTCATTTTGGCTTATGAGTTCAGATCTTATTGATGATTCTTATATATGTTGCTCTTATGCCTTACATACTCAGTACATTACCCATACTGACTCCCCGTTGCTCGGGGGGCTGCGTTTATGCCCGCAGGTACAGGTAGACAGACAGGTGGTCCATCTCAGTAGGACCTCTAGATCTAGCAGTGGTCAGTGCGCTCCATTTGATCCGGAGTTGCAGTCAGTTTTGGTAAGCCACCCTTTTGAGATGTATATGCATATGGGTATGACGGGGACCTGTCCCGTCCTTTCTACAGCTTGTATTCCAGTAGAGGTCTGTAGACAGTTGTATGTAGTAGTCAAATGATGTAGCCTTTTCGGCTCCCATTCTATTGTGTCCAGTATACGTAGCGGCCTAGCTGGCTTGCACTGTTCTTCAGTATGTATGTGTATATACAAGTTGTATAGAGCTTTGTTGTTTTGCTTTTATGATATCAGTTTATGCCATTTATGGGCCCTTGATGTTCAGATATGTGTTTAGGGGTGCTTGGTCGCTAGAGGTCAGACACTCATCACGACTCATCGGTTTGGGTCGTGACAGAAGTGGTATCAGAGCAGTTCCGTCCTAGGGTTATCTGCAGACCGTGTCTAGTAGAGTCTTGTTTATGGGTGTGTTGTGTACCACACTTATAAATAGGAGGCTACAGGACATTTAGGATGATGTCATTCTTTCTCTCTTAGATTGTATGATAGAGCCATGTGTTAAGCGTTCGCTTCTGATGAATTGTTCTGATTTTAGAGATGTCTCGCAAGAAGGCTACAGCTGCCCAGAAGGGCAAGAGAGCGACAGGTGAGGCCACTAATCCCACTCGGTAGGCTACGAGGGCTCAGGATGAGATTCAGAGTGAGGGGCCGTCTGAGACATCGCATACCCCACCTCCAGCACCTGCCCGTGTTCCTCAGCTGGATGCGCCAGGCCAGGATATGCGGGATGCTATACAGTTATTGACCAGATTAGTAGCTGCCCAGGCTCAGCGGCAGGGAGTTGATGTTGACCAGGAAGATAGGACTGGTAGTTCGAGGGTCAAGACCTTCCTTGGGTTAGGTCCTCTAGAGTTCTCGATGGTAAAGAAAAATATGGACCCCTAGGATTTTATTGATGGTATGCAGAGGACCTTGAGGGTTATGCACGCGGATGAGGTCGAGTCCGTGAAGCTGGCTTCGTATAGGCTCCGTGATATTGAAGTACAGTGGTATCAGACTTGGGAGTTATCTAGGGGAGAGAATGCCCCTCCAACTGTTTGGCGAGAGTTATCGCATGCTTTTATTCGCCATTATCTACCTCCTGAGGTCTGGCGAGCCCGAGAAGATAGATTTCTTCGTATTGACCAAGGTAGTATGAGCGTCTAGGAGTACTGTGCATATTTCTATTCTATAGCCCGATATGCTCCAGCCATGGTGGTTGAGATGGAGGACATAATTCATCGCTTTGTGGCTGGTCTAGGGCCACATTTGATAGATGCTTGTACGACTGTTGCATTACAGCCATGTATGGATATCTCCCGTATACAGGCATATGCACAGAATTTGGAGGACCGCAAGCGTCAGTGAAGGACAGACGTTACCGGGGCCATGGCAAGAGGGCCAGATCTTTAGATATTGGGGGTGAGTCTAGGGGAGGACAGAGACAGCAGTATCCCCGCTATCCATTCCATTCAGCAAGGAGTGCATCTTCGCGGTTTTCAGGTCCGAGGTTTGATCGGTCTTCTTATTCCAGAGCGGGCCAGAGTTCTAGAGCATCAGGCTCTCAGTACAGACCGGAGTCAGGCCAGGCGAGGCCACCCTTGCCGCGGTGTGCTCAGTGCGGTAGGCTATACGCTGGGCAGTATTGATTGGGGATAGATAGTTGCTATGCTTGTGGTAAGTTAGGCCACAGGGTGAGGGAGTGCCCGATGAGGGTTGGTACAGGTATGGTTCAGCCCACAGGGTCTGTGGCTAGTTCTTCTTCTGTGGTGTGCCCTTCAGGGCAAGTTTTTTCAGACGCCAGCAGGGCGAGGTAGAGGGAGGAGTGGAGCATCCAGCTCGAGCGGTCCTCAGCACTGCGTGTATGCATTGGCTGGTAGACAGGACCGCGAGATGTCTCATGATATTATTACAGGTATATTATCAGTTTCCTCCCATGATGTTTATGCACTGATTGATCCAGGTTCCACTTTATCATATGTTATGCCCTTTGTTGCCGGCAAGTTTGGGATAGAGCCTGAGTTGATTAAACCCTTTGAGGTGTCTACACCAGTTGGTGATCCGATTATAGCTAAGCGAGTATACCAGGGTTGTGTTATTTTAGTTTGTGACCGCCACACCGTAGCAGATTTGATTGAGTTAGATATGATTGATTTTGATGTTATTATGGGCATGGACTGGTTGGATTCCCGTTATGCTAATGTTGATTGCAGAACAAAGATAGTTAGATTTCAGTTTCCCGATAAGCCAGTTCTAGAGTGGAAGGGCAATGCTGCTTCGCCTAGGGGTAGGTTTATTTCCTACCTTAAGGTAGAGAAGATGATCAGAAAGGGTTATATTTTTCACCTAGTTTGATTTCAAGATGTGCAAGCAGAGTTGCCGACTGTTCAGTCTGTTCGTGTGGTTAATGAGTTCCCAGAAGTGTTTCCAGATGAGCTTCCAGGCATTCCCCTAGAAAGAGAGATTTATTTTACTATCGATCTATTGCTAGATACTCAGCCAATATCTATTCCTCCGTATAGTATGGCACCTGCGGAGTTGAAAGAATTGAAGGAGCAGTTGAAAAATTTGCTCGAGAAGGGATTTATTAGGCCTAGTACTTCACCATGGGGAGCAACAGTGTTATTTGTAAGGAAGAAGGATGGCTCTTTGCGAATGTGTATTGACTATAGGCAATTGAATAAAATGACTGTAAAGAATAAGTATCCTCTCTCGAGGATCGACGATTTATTCGATCAGTTGCAAGGTGCCAAATATTTCTCGAAAATAGACTTGAGGTCAGGATACCACCAGGTTAGGGTGAAGGAAGAGGACATTCCGAAGACGGCATTTCGGATTAGATATGGCCACTATGAGTTTCGTATTCACAGATTTAATGAATCGTGTATTCAGACGCTTCCTAGATTTGTTCGTGATTGTGTTTATAGATGATATTCTGGTTTATTCGCCATCAGAGGCTGACCATGCAGAACATCTACGAACAGTGCTTGGAATTCTTTGAGGTAGAGAGTGGTATGCCAAGTTTTTCGAGTGTGAATTCTGGTTGAACTCTGTGACTTTTCTGGGTCACATTATTTCAGAGGAAGGCGTTAGAGTGGATGCCCAAAAGATTGAGGCTGTGAAGAATTGGCCAAGGCCCATGACACCAACAGAGATACGTAGCTTCTTAGGCCTGGCAGGATATTATAGAAGGATGTTCCTCTCTTTCAGCCCCCATTGACTAAATTGACTTAGAAATCAGTTAAATTCCAATGGACAGATGCTTGTGAGCAGTGTTTTCAGACGTTGAAGGATAAGCTGACTTCAGCACCTGTGTGTTGATGCAGCACGGTAAGGTTGTCGCTTATGCTTCTAGACAGTTGAAAAGGTACGAGAAGAATTATCCAACCCATGATCTTGAGCTAGCAGCAGCGATTCATGCTTTGAAAATATGGACGCAATACTTATACGGTGCCCATGTTGACATCTATACTGATCATAAGAGCCTCCAGTATATCTTTAAGCAGAAGGACTTGAACTTGTGTCAAAGGCGATGGCTGGAGTTGCTAAAGGATTATGATATGGATATTCTGTACCATCCTGGGAAAGCTAATGTAGTATCCGATGCCCTTAGTGGTAAATCCATGGGTAGCTTGTCATATGTGCCGCCAAAGAAAAAAGAAATGGTCCGTGAAGTTCATCAATTAGCTAGCCTCGGAGTTCGATTGATAGATTCAGGTGATGCAGGAGTTACTGTTCAAGACATAGCGGTGTCATCTTTGGTAGTAGAGATAAATGAGTGTTAGTATGAGGATCCCATTTTAGTTCACTACCAAGACACGGCACCTCAGAAAGAAAAGACACCCTTTGTGATTACAGGTGATGGAGTACTCAGGTGTCGAGGTAGGTTATGTGTTCCTAACGTTGCAGGACTCCATCAGCAGATTATGGGGGAGGCACATTACTCCCGCTATTCTATTCATCCAGGCTCAATAAAGATGTACCATGATCTCAAGGAAGTTTATTGGTGGGATGGTATGAAAAGAGATATAGCTAAATTTGTTGCCTAATGCCCAAATTTTCAACAGGTCAAGATAGAGCACCAGAAGCTTGGAGGTCTATTGCAGGTTATAGAGATTCTGACTTGGAAGTGGGAGGTAATTAATATGGACTTTATCACAGGCTTGCCCCGTACTCCGCGGAAGTATGATTCCATATGGGTTGTAGTTGATAGACTCAGCAAGTCAGCCCACTTTCTGCCTGTCAGAACTACTTATGCAGCCGAGGATTATGCGAAGCTTTATCTCAAGGAAATTGTACGGCTTCATGGTGTTCCTATGGTCATTATTTCAGATAGGGGAGCACAGTTCACAGCTAAATTCTGGAAGTCTTTTCAGCAGGAATTGGGGACTAAAGTGAGTCCTAACACTACATTTCACCCGCAGACAGATGGACAAGCAGAACGTACTATACAGACACTTCAGGATATGCTTAGAGCTGGTTTACTTGACTTTCAAGGCAGTTGGAATGATCATTTGCCTCTTATCGAGTTTGCCTACAATAACAGTTATTATTCTAGTATTCAGATGGCTCCTTATGAGGCCTTACATGGGCGGAGATGTAGATCGCCCATAGGATGGTTTGATGTTGGATAAAATTAGTCAGTAGGCCTAGACTTAATTCAGCAAGCAATTGATAAGGTGAAAGTGATTCGAGAAAGATTGCTAACAACTCAGTGTCGACAGAAATCCTATGCGGATAATCGACGACGTAAGCTAGAGTTTGAGATAGGCGATTGGGTGTTCCTGAAAGTTTCGCCTATGAAGGAAGTGATGAGATTTGGAAAGAAGGGCAAGTTGAGCCCTCGATATATTGGGCCATATAAGATCATTCGTACTGTGGTCACGGTGGAATATGAGCTAGAATTTCCTTTTGAGTTAGAGTCGGTACATCCGGTATTTCATGTATCTATGCTTCGTAAATGCATCGAAGATCCTTCAAGAGTTGTACCGGAAGATGATATCCAGGTGACCGAACAGTTATCATACGAAGAAGTTCCAGTGGCTATATTGGATAGACAGGTTCGTCGATTGCGAACCAAGGATGTAGCCTCCATTAAAGTCTTGTGGAGGAATCAGAATGTTGAGGAAGTGACTTGGGAAGCGGAAGAAGCGATGAAAATTAAGTACCCGCTTCTGTTCCCAGCAGTACAGGAGGTGCAGTCTGAGGCACCATCTTCCCCAGGTATTATTGCATTTCAGTTATCGTGATTTGGTCATGTGAGGCCCTAGTATCGTATGTTATAGTATGTGGACCTGTGTGGCATTATTTTGGGTTACTGTATGCAGGATGGATTGGTATAAGTAGAGGGGAAACTCTGCCAAATCTTTTATAACCTATGACTGTTCCAACATTCGAGAACGAATGTTCCTAAGTGGGAAAGAATGTTACACCTCTCGTTTTCATCGTAGTAGAACCTATGGTTTTTTAGTCGGGTATGCCTTTGGAATAGAGACCCGAGCCCGAGCTTGGTGGTAGCAAGTGTCTTGTCCCGTGTACAAGGGTACCAGCAGGTATTCTTGGCAATTTTCAAGATTAGAAGTTGAGCGAATTGAATCGACGCGATCTGAACTGAATCTGAGAAATTTGCAGACACCAGTCATCGTCGACGGGTCGTCGACTTGGTTGACGGACCGTCGATGTGCGGCGTCGACAGGGTTTCGCAGCCTTGCATCTGCAGGCGCAGGTCGATGGAGCAAGTCGACGGACCGTCGACACATCGATGGGTCGTCGACCCGCTCGTCGAACCAGACCGCTGTAGCTTTTTGGCTTCCAAGTATAAATATGTGGTTCACAACCTTATTTATTATTTTCCTCCATTCCAAATCAGAAAAACCATAATATTTTCTCTCCCAGTATTTCCCATCATTATTAGTGGAGATTTGGTAAGATCCGAGCCCGTAAACCCGTGCTTGTCAAGAAAAAGGTTGTTCGTAGGGTTTCTTCAAGTTGTGAAGCTTAGGGGGTTGGAGTTGAAGTTGATCTTTGGAAATTTTGACCCCTCAAGGTATGTAAATGATTTCTACCCTTGTATTTGAGTTTATTATCAAGAGTTTTAGTGATTTTAAGTAAATATAAGGTATTTGTGGAAGTGGTAAGTTGATGAAGGGCAAGGTAGTGACTTGAGGCTATTTTAAGAGATGATTGGGGATAAATTTGAGTATATATTTATATATAAGTGTTGTTATTGTTTTTGTGGTTGATGTTGGATTGAATGGGAAGTTGAAAGGTTGTTAATCTTACAAGGGAAGTGTTGTCCATAATTCGTTAAGCTCTATATGCATTTAAAAATGGTTAGTAAGCGAGGCAAGTAGTCTAATTAAGGCCCGTGTTATCTCAATTGTAGATTTACAAGTTCAAGAGGTAGAGTTTGGGCGATTTGATATACGTCAATGTATGTTAAGGCTATCATTTCTTTCCTTTGGCATGATCCTATGATATGAGCCAACAAGCGCGTAAGTGAGCTTTCATATTACTCTACTCTTAGAAGCATTAGAAGTACTTCAGTCTTTGATGTTCATGTACCTCGTTTATGAGTGTTCCTTCTGTTCATGAGTCCAATCTTATGTAGCCAGTTGTATGTATACATTCTACTCATGCATTACATTAATTATATATTTATATACATTGACCCGTGACCAGAAGGCGTTATACACGCGAATATTAGATATATGTGAAGTATGAGAGGAGATATAGGAGTTATACACTCATTACCACTATGATGATGATATGAGAATCAGGCTGCAAGTACCGCAGCAATGTATATGATGATGGCCGCAGAGAGGCCAATATGATATGAGAAAAGGGACAGGCGTTAGATACGCACATATATCAGGCGCTATACACGCACACATATATAGATGTATGACCATTATTGATAGGCATGAGCATGCATATTATGCGCCCACAGTGACATTGTCAGTTATATAGATTTATGCAGATACATGCAAATAATAGTTCATACAAGTACATTCAGATAGTCATTTCAGGTTATGAGTTCAGATCTTATTGGTGATTCTTATATATGTTGTTCTTATGCCTTACATACTCAGTACATTACCCGTACTGACTCCCCGTTGCTCGGGGGGCTGCGTTCATGCCCGCAGGTACAAGTAAACAGACAGGTGGTCCATCTCAGTAGGACCTCTAGATCTAGCAGTGATCAGTGCACTCCATTTGATCTTGAGCTTCAGTCAGTTTTGGTAAGCCACCCTTTTGAGATGTATATGCATATGGGTATGAAGGGGCTCTGTTGTCACGATCCAACCGGAGGGCCGCGCCGGGCACCCGGTGCTAGCCCACCCGGGCACCACTAACATACCTTTACATTTACATCTAGGTGAGACACATATTAAATCATACTTTCTATCCATTAATCATACTATTCCCATTAGGCAACAATACATATTTACATATCACCATTAATAGCAATTCCCATAGCAATGTACATAAGCCGACGAGGCTAACAAAATGATATCCAAAATATAGGCCGACAAGGCCAAATACATCTAACCATATACACATGTCTACGAGCCTCTAAGGAGAGTATGTAATATCATATAGGCGGGAAAGGACCCCGTTATGCCCATAAATATGTACACAAAAGAATCAATACTAAAAGCTATAGCTCCGAATAAAATGGATCTCCGCTATGTAGTCCCTGAGTAATCTAGCAATGGATCAAGTCTGTCTCCCTGGCCACCTGCGGGCATGACGCAGCGTCCACAAACAAAAGGACGTCAGTACGAAGAATGTACTGAGTGTAAAGCATAATTAACATCATTATAGGAGCACAATATGCAACATAAGAAATAGCATAAGATGGGAGACAGTAGTATCATCGTCATAGGCACTAACTTGCTTCTCATAGGGACTTTCCATTTCTAAGGCGAGATTGTGTACATACATCCATATTCGTATCCGTACTCACTTACATTTCGTATCCAGAGTCGTATTCATATACATATTCTTATTCGTATTCGTATCATATTCGTATTCATACTCATATCTATATCATATACATATCCATATCATATACATAGCATTTACATAGCAGACCCGAGCACGAAGGTTCGGTGTTTCACGTACCTGACCATGGCTAGGCTCGGTTATCATACGTACCTGGCCAGCCAAGGCTCAGGGTTACACATACCTGGCCCTACCAAGGCTTCAGGGTTATCTGTACCCAACTGCAGAGGTGCGCGCGCGTTACATACATATATATTTTACCCGACCATATAAGCTCGGGGTTCCATAATAGTCATACATAGACATACATATACATAAAAGCTCATAAGCATCTTTAGCATCATTACTATTATCATCGTCATCATTATCATTATCATTATTATCGTCGTTCATTACATCTATCTTTATAGGATTACTCGTCATATGAGGAATCTAGTATAATCGTAACATATCGAGAATTATAAGCTTAGAAGCCTTTGAAGATAGCATAATTTGGAGGACAACGTAGGCTCATAGAAGATTAGATATTTGGCCAAAGAACCATGCCTTATGAAAGAAGGGTTAGCCTTACATACCTTTCCGTTCAACTATTCTATCATTTGCACGTTCTCCTTCAATGCTCGCGTTTCTACCTTTATTAGAGTTATACTATCATTAGAAAATCGATAACTTAGCATACATGACTAAAGCTAGAGAAAACTGGACAGTATCTCCTTTATTTATACGACTTCCTCCATATCATATACCAATTCCCAAACATCAATAATACATTCACAACATCATAACAATAGTCTTTATTCTCCTACATTATCCATGTTTCTCAATTCACGTCAAGTCATCCATATCCATGGTCATAGCACGCGATTACATTCATTTATATACAATGTCTATACCATGTCCTTAACATCATTTATAACATGATTACAATCATATCATATCACGAATCATTACTCAATCCAAACTATTACTCAAAGATGACACTATTCCCGCATTCAAGACCCATTTTCTATATTCTTCTACAATCCAAGTATTTCAACTTTCAAACACCTTAAACAACATGGAAATATCATAAAACGTACCTTAGATGGTGTGGGAATGAGTCTTGAGTGGAAATACTTCATTTGAACCAAACCCCAGTTCATCTCCAATGGAATTTCTTGTAGTCCTCTAACCCTTGGAAGCTTTCTAACACCTAAACACTTGATTCTAGTCTTTGATCTTTGCGTTCTCTTGGACTTGAGTGGAATATGCTTAGATAAGGGTTTTTGAGCTCTCAACACTTGTAGAATATGAAAAATGAAGTAAAAGAACCCAAGGCATCTATTTATACAAACATGAAAAATCAGATCGTCGGGACTTCCACGGACATTTATACAGTCCGTATAATCTTGTGCGGCCCGTATAAGTGGTCGTGGTTCACCAACCAGAAAACCATCTCCCTGCTAGGAGTTATACGGACACCTTATATGGACCGTATAAGTTGTCGTATAACTCCATTTCTCTGAAATGGTTTCCGTCGTTTCGTTCGATCTCCAATCCTTATGGAACCTTCTTAACACTTGTTTATCACCTCATTAACAATCTATGGGATGCTATAAATCTTCTCCACATCATCATTAAATCATTAATAACTCGTTACTCGTAATTCCTTTTCGATACCTATCGTAAGCCTTGCCTTCTCTTGGCAAACTTTCTTCTCTTAACTCGAATGCCTTTGAAATCTTAATTAGGGTCATCAAACGTCATTCCTCACTTATTGAAATACCGTATACTCGTGCTCTTCGTTAGTCTATTCACTGTGCATCAACGGAAAAATTTTCGAGGTGTAACATTCTTCCTTCTTTAAGAACATTCGTCCTCGAATGTTAAGTTCTCGGGGATTCTATAAGAATTTCGCTAGAGTTTCTCCTGTAATATGGCACTACCATCCTTTCACAATACCCATAACAACAGGGCCACAATATGATAGCAATAGAATTTGGCCACACACGACCCAAAAGCATAAAAAGAAAATATGCATACCTTATGATCTTGATGTCTCGTCTTGGATCTCTTCTAGGGGATGAAATAAATGTGGGTACTTGGATCTCATATTTCCTTCCGCTTCCCATTTCATTTCTTCTCGGTTATTGTTTCTCCATAAAACCTTAACTGAGACCACTTCTTTGTTTCTAAGCCTCCGTACTTGCCTATCTAATATGGCAATGGGTACCTCTTCATAAGTTAACTTTTCCGTCACTTGTACATCATTTACTGGCACGATCCTAGTAGGATCTCCAACACATTTACGAAGCATCGAGACATGGAAAACTGGGTGAACTGACTCCAAATCAGGAGGTAGATCTAATTCATAGGCCACTTTGCCAACTTTGCGCACAATCTCATAAGGCCCAATGTACCGTGGACTAAGCTTCCCTTTTTTGCCAAACCTCATTACACCCTTCATTGGTGACACTTTCAAGAATACCCAGTCTTTCACTTGGAACTCTAAGTCCCTTCAACGATTATCCACATAGGACTTTTGACGACTTTGGGCTACTAATAACTGATTTTGTATGAGCTTAACTTTATCTACGACTTGCTGTATCAAGTCTGGCCCTATCAATTTAGTCTCCCCTACCTCGAACCACCCAATTGGGGATCTACACTTTCGCCCATATAAAGCCTCATACGGTGCCATTTGGATGCTAGAAAGATAACTATTGTCATAAGAAGATTCAATAAGTGGTAAGTGATCATCCCAATTACCTCCAAAATCTATCATACATGCCCGTAACATATCCTCAAGAGTCTGAATGGTACGTTCAGCTTGTCCATCAGTCTGCGGGTGAAATGCTGTGCTAAGGCTCACTTGAGTCCCTAAACCCTCTTGAAAGGACTTCCAAAAATTAGCTGTAAACTGAGTTCGTCTATCTGAGATAATAGATGCTGGGACACCATGGAGTCGCACTATTTATTTAACATAAAGCTTTGCATAATCTTCCGCCACATATGTCATTCTGACTGGTAAGAAATGAGCTGACTTCGTGAGTCTGTCTACAATCACCCATATAGAATCATATCCACGTCGAGGACGGGGTAAGCCTGTAATGAAATCCATGTTAATCACTTCCCACTTCCAAGTTGGAATTTCAATAGCTTGCAACAATCCGCTCGGCTTTTGGTGCTCGATTTTCACTTGTTGACAGTTGGGACATTGAGCTACGAATTCCGCTACATCTTTCTTCATCCCATTCCACCAATATATAGATTTAAGATCATGGTACATTTTCGTCGCTCCAGGGTGGACAGAATAACGGGAGCAATGAGCTTCTCTCAATATTTGGTGGCGTAAACCTGCCACATCAGAAACACATAATCTGCCTCGGCATCGGAGAACTCCGTCTCCTGCAATCTCAGATGATGACTTCTCCTTCTGAGGGAGTGTATCTCTGTAATGCATTAGCATGTGATCTTCGTATTATCGCTCCTTCACCTCCACTACTAGTGACGAGACTGCTAAATTCTGAATGGTAGTTCCCTTGCTACCTGAGTCCAATACTCGAACTCCCAAACTAGCTAACTGCTGGAGCTTACGAACCATTTATCTTTTCTCTGGTTGTACATCACACAAACTTCCCATGGATCTACGGCTAAGAGCATCAACCATAACATTTGTCTTTCCAGGGTGATATAGGATATCAACATCATAATCTTTTAGCAATTCCAACCATCGTCGTTGCCGCAAATTCAACTCTTTCTGCTTGAAGATAAACTGAAGGCTCTTATGATCTGTGTAAATATCCACATGGACACCATATAAATAATGTCTCCACATCTTTAATGCATGAATCACTGCAGCCAATTCTAAATCATGGGTTGGATAATTTTTCTCATGTTTCCGTAATTGCCTTGAAGCATACGCAATCACCTTACCATGTTGCATCAACACACAGCCTAGCCTAATTCCTGAAGCATCGCAATAAACAACATAACCTTCCAACCCCTCTTGAAGTGTTAGGACTGGGTCAGAAGTCAATCTATCTTTTAGCTCTTGGAAACTACGTTCACAAGCATCTGTCCATTGAAACTTTGCTGATTTTTGGGTCAGCTTTGTGAGTGGTGTAGAAATAAAAGAAAAACCTTCAACAAATCTCCTGTAATAACCTGCTAAACCCAGAAAGCTACGAACTTCAGTAGGAGTTATGGGCCTTGGCCAAGTCTTCACGGCCTTAATCTTTTGGCTATCTACCCGAATACCATCAGCTGCAATAATGTGCCCCAAAAATGTCACTGAGTTCAACCAAAACTCACACTTAGAAAATTTGGCGAATAGCTCTCGAGTTTGAAGAACTCTGAGGACAGTACGCAAACGATCTGCATGTTCTGCCTCGGATCTAGAATACACCAAGATATCGTCGATGAATACAATCACAAATAGATCTAGGAAGGGCCTGAACACATTGTTCATCAAATCCATAAATACTGCCGGTGCATTAGTTAGTCCAAATGACATCACCCGGAACTTAAAATGGCCATATCTTGTTCTGAAGGCTGTCCTAGTGATATCTTTCTCCCTAACTCTCACTTGATGATACCCGGACCTCAAATCTATCTTTGAAACCATTTGGCACTTTGTAATTGGTCGAATAGGTGATCAATCCTCGGAAGAGGATATTTATTCTTAATCGTCACCTTATTCAATTGCCGATAGTCAATGCACATTCTCAAGGATCCATTTTTCTTTCGGACAAACAATACGGGTGCTCCCCACGGGGATGAACTAGGCCAATAAAGCCTTTCTCAAGCAAGTCTTTCAATTGCTCCTTCAACTCTTTCAATTCTGTGGGAGCCATTCTATAAGGAGGAATAGATATAGGCTTAGTGTCTGGCAACACATCAATAGAAAAGTCAATCTCCTGCTCAGGAGGAAGGCCTGGAAGCTCTTCCGGGAATACATCCGGAAACTCATTCACTACGGGAACTGACTGAAGAGTCGGCGGTTCAGCTTCTACATCTTGAACCCGCACTAGATGATAAATGCATCCTTTTGTGATCATTTTCCTTGCCTTTAGATAGGAAATAAACCTACCTTTTGGTGACGCAATATTCCCTTTCCATTCTAAAACTGGTTCTCCCAGAAATTGGAAACGAACCATTTTCATTCTACAATCAACATTGTCATAGCAAAAAGCCAACCAATCCATGCCCATAATAACATCAAAATCTACCATTTTTAACTCATGCAAGTCAATCATAGTACGACGATCACAAATCATAACTATGCAGTTTCTATATACTCGGCTAGCTATTACCGATTCACCAACCAGTGTGGACACCTCAAAAGGTTTGATCGACTCCGGTTTGACTCTAAACCGACCCGCAATATACGGAGTAACATATGACAATGTGGAGCCTGGGTCTATCAAAGAATATACATCATGAGAAAATACCGATAATATACCTGTGACCACATAAGGAGAAGACTCAAGATCTTGGCGTCCAGCCAAAGCATAAATACGGTGCTGAGGACGGCTAAAACTGGGAACTTCCCTCTGCCTCTACCATGGCCGACTGGCGCATGTGAACCTGGCCCCATAGGGCGTATGGATGACGATGATCCGGCTACTGACCCTGAAGGCTGGGTCCTACCTCTACCACCAACTGAGGGGCAATCACGCATAATATGGCCTGGTCGACCACATGAATAGCAAACCTCTGAACCTAATCAGCATGGACCCTAATGTAACTTCCCACACTGTGAACATCGTGGCATGGGTGGCCTCACCTGACCCGAATCACCTTTGAACTGAGATCCCGAAAAGCTCTGACTCGGTCTAGAATGAGTAGATCTATCAAGTATCTGGCCTAAACACCATAGAGGCGCACTAGTCATAGAAGGGCCTGCATGCTTAGAAAACTGTTGTCTGTGCCCGCCTCTATACTCACTCATCAGACCCGAAGATCTAGCCCTCTTGCTATGTGCCCTATCATGCTCACGCTCACTCCTTTGCTGCTGTAGGCTTTCTTCTAAGTTCTGAGCATGGGCCTGAATGCGTGAAATATCCATGTTGTCCTGAAGGGACGCAGTCAAGCACCTATCCATCAAATGTGGCCCTAGGCCTTTCACAAATCGGTGCACTCGGTCACCCATATCCGCTACCATGGCCGAAGCATACCTAGCCAAAGAATTGAAGCGAAGACTATACTCTAAAGCACTCATGCTTCCCTGCCTCAAATTCAGAACTTATCGGCTCTATCTCGCCGAACCTCTGGGGGAAAATAATGTCGAAGGAAAGCATCTACAAATTCTTGCCATACCGGGAGAGGCGCATTGGCTCCCCGTGAAACCATCCAAACCGTGTACCAATGAATCGCGATATCCCTCAATCTATAGGATGCAAACTCCACTGATTCGGTGCCTGAAGCATGTATCAATCGAAGCGTCCTCAACATTCCATCAATAAAATTCTGAGGGTCTTCATCCTGCTTCGATCCAAAGAATTCCGGAGGGTTCAAACTAATGAAATCACTGGCCCTTGCACTAACAGCCCTATCACTTTGCCCTGTGCTTTGCCTCTGATTCTGGGTAGCAACCAATTGAGTAAGCAAATGAATGGCCTCTTTTACATCTTGGCCTGAAGCATCCGGTGGAGGAGCCGGAGGTGCTGGAGCTGGGGTTGAGGCTCCCTCACGCTCCTCAGAAACAGGCACTGACTGGGAGGACTGAGATTGAGCCGCATTCTGGGACTCACTTTCTTGTACAACTGTTAACGGTGCTCTTTCAGCCCGCTTTTCTGCCATTGTCTTGCCCTTTTGGGCTGTCGTATCCTTTCTCTTTACAGACATCTCTGAAATACATAACACATGGTTAAGGAAAATAAGTTCTTATGTCATAGCTCTATCGCACGATCTTATGAAGAAAGAAGGTCAATCATTCCTAAAATGCCCGCAGCCTCTTGTTTATAAGTGTGGCGCGCAACACACCCATAACCAAGACTCTACTGGACACGGCTCGTAGACACACCCTAGGACAGAACTGCTCTGATACCACTTTTGTCACGACCCAACCGGAGGGCCGCGATGGGCACCTGGTGCTAGCCCACCCGGGCACCTCTAACATACCTTTACATTTACATCTAGGTGAGCCACATATTAAATCATACTTTCTATCCAACAATACATATATACATATCACCATTAATAGCAATGCCCATAGCAATGTACGTAAGCCGACGAGGCTAACAAAATGACATCCAAAATATAGGCCGACAAGGCCAAATACATCGAACCATATACACATGTGTACGAGCCTCTAAGGAGAGTATGCCATATCGTATAGGCGGGACAGGATCCCGCTATGCCCATAAATATGTACACAAAAGAATCAATACCAAAAGTTATAGCTCCGAATAAAATGGAGCTCCGCTATGTAGTCACTGAGTAATCTAGCTATGGATCAAGTCTGTCTCCCTGGCCACCTGCGGGCATGACACAACGTCCACAAACAAAAGGACGTCAGTACGAAGAATGTACCGAGTATGTAAAGCATGATCAACATCATTATAGGAGCACAATAAGCAACATAAGAAATAGCATAAGATGAGAGATAGTAGTATCATCGTCATAGGCACTTACTTGCTTCTCATAGGGACTTTCCATTTCTAAGGCGAGATTGTGTACATACATCCATATCCGTATCCGTACTCACTTACATTTCGTATCCATAGTCGTATTCATATACATATTCTTATTCGTATTCGTATCAAATTCGTATTCCTACTCATATCTATATCATATACATATCCATATCATATACATAGCATTTACATAACATACCCGAGTATGAAGGTTCGGTGTTTCACGTACCCGACAATAGCTAGGCTCGGTTATCATACGTACCTGGCCAGCCAAGGCTCAGGGTTACACATACCTGGCCTTACCAAGGCTTCAGGGTTATTCGTACCCAAATGCAGAGGTGCGTGCGCGTTACATACATATATATTCTACCTGGCCATATAAGCTCGGGGTTCCATAATAGTCATACATAGACATACATATACATAAAAGCTTATAAGCATCTTTAGCATCATTACTATTATCATCGTCATCATTATCATTATCATTATTATCATCGTTCATTACATCTATCTTTATAGGATTACTCGCCATATGAGGAATCTAGTATAATCGTAACATATCGAGAATTATAAGCTTAGTAGCCTTTGAAGATAGCATAATTTGGAGGACAACGTAGGCTCATACAAGATTAGATATTTGGCCAAAGAACCATGCCTTATGAAAGAAGGGTTAGCCTTACATACCTGTCCGTTCAACTATTCTATCACTTGCATGTTCTCCTTCAATGCTCGCGTTTCTACCTTCATTAGAGTTATACTATCATTAGAAAATCGATAACTTAGCATACATGATTAAAGCTAGAGAAAACTGGACAACATCTCCTTTATTTATACGACTTCCTCCATATCATATATCAACTCCCAAACATCAATATTACATTCACAATATCATAACAATAGTCTTTATTCTCCTACATTATCTATGTTTCTCAATTCACGTCAAGTCATCCATATCCATGGTCATAGCACACGATTACATTCATTCATATACAATGTCTATACCATGTCCTTAACATCATTTATAACATGATTATAATCATATCATATCACGAATTATTACTCAATCCAAACTATTACTCAAAGATGACACTATTCCCGCATTCAAGACCCATTTTCTATATTCTTCTACAATCCAAGTGTTTCAACTTTCAAACACCTTAAACAACATGGAAATATCATAAAACTTCCCTTAGATGGTGTGGGAATGAGTCTTGAGTGGAAATACTTCATTTGAACCAAACCCCAGTTCATCTCCAATGGAATTTCTTGTAGTCCTCAAACCCTTGGAAGCTTTCTAACACCTAAACACTTGATTCTAGTCTTTGATCTTTGCGTTCTCTTGGACTTGAGTGGAATATGCTTAGAGAAGGGTTTTTGAGCTCTCAACACTTGTAGAATATGAAAAATGAAGTAAAAGAACCCAAGGCATCTATTTATACAAACATGAAAAATCAGATCGTCGGGACTTCCACGGACATTTATACAGTCCGTATAATCTTGTACGGCCCGTATAAGTGGTCGTGGTTCACCAACCAGAAAACCATCTTCATGCTGGGAGTTATACGGACACCTTATACGGACCGTATAAGTGGTCGTATAATTCCATTTCTCTGAAATGGTTTCTGTCGTTTCGTTCGATCTCCAATCCTTATGGAACCTTCTTAACACTTGTTTATCACCTCATTAACAATCTAAGGGATGCTATAACTCTTCTCCACATCATCATTAAATCATTAATAACTCGTTACTCGTAATTCCTTTTCGATACCTATCGTAAGCCTTGCCCTCTCTTGGCAAACTTTCTTCTCTTAACTTGAATGCCTTTGAAATCTTAATTAGGGTCATCAAACGTCATTCCTCACTTATTGAAATACCGTATACTCGTGCTCTTCGTTTGTCTATTCACTGTGCATCAACGGAAAATTTTCCGAGGTGTAACACATGTCCCGTCCTTTCTACAGCTTTTATTCCAGTAGAGATCTATAGACAGTTGTATGTAGTAGTCAGATGATGTAGTCTTGTCGGCTCTCATTCTTTTGTGTACAGTATACGTAGCGGCCTAGCTGGCTTGCACTATTCTTTAGTATGTATGTGTATATACAGGTTGTACAAAGCTTTGATGTTTCCCCTTTATGAGATCAATTTATGCCATTTATGGGCCCTTGATATTCAGATATGTGTTTAGGGGTGTTTGGTCGCTAGAGGTCAGACGCTCGTCATTACTCATCGGTTTGGGTCATGACAAAAAAAACTAAAGTGCGCAATCCGCTAGACTGTGCGTAGCATCTGCGGCTCTCAGACACTCTCCGCGATTCTCAGATGGTGCAGCTCAATTTTCAAATTCTCTATCACCTTCTGCGACACAATCAACGGCTTCTTTGATGCAATCCGCGACAGCGTGTGCGTTTCTCAGATGCTGTCACTCAGCTAATTATTTTTTATGACGTCAAAATTCTTGGGATCCGTTTGGGTACTTCTTTTTCTGATTATTCCCTTCATTTGAGCCCACTTAACCTAGTATTTCCTTTTTGGGCTAGAAAAACACTTTTCAACTTTTTACACTTGAAATTTTGGATCAAAACATTCCTTTTGGGTGTCTTCTTCCTTTAAAGATATGAAAATTGCTCAAGAACACCCAAATTACCAACTAAACTCAAATCAACTCCAATTTTCCCCAAATTTCGAAGCTAAGCTCCCCTCAACTAGGAAAACAAAGCCCAATACAAATGGAGCTCCAATTCAACCTCAATCATCAAGACCCATTTTGTGTTCTTCAAAAGCTTGAAGGTCTTCAATGGTGATTGACCCAAATCTTGTTTAAATCACTTGAAACTTCGGATCTAGAGGTTTTCAATATTACGGAACTCAAATTCAACCTCAAATCCACCAAAACAACAACACAAGAACAATTTTTGAATTTTTGGGATTTTTTTTCTTTTTCACTTTTTTTTTTCTTTTTCAAATCTGAAGAACCTAGGATTGAGGATTGTAGAAATAACACTCTAGCTTAAGCTCTGATACCAAATGATACGATTCGGCTTGGGATAAACATCGAATCAAACAACAAATGCTTGAAATTAAGATAGATAGAAATTTAGTGATGAGAATAGAAGAAACTGAGATGAGATTTAGAAGAAAGAAGGGAATTAATCAACTTCAATTGTGACTAATCAACATAGGAAAGGAAACCTACACCTATTAATCAAGAATCTAAGATGAATTCATTCCAAGGAAGAAGAGACTCAAACTCATACATGGAAATCTAATCCTAGATTATCCAAGAGAGATTCACGGTAAGAGTTAAGGGAATCCACCCACTAATCCTAATACTAACTAATCCTAGCTAAACTACCTTCATACAAGGAGACAACAAACTCATAAGAGTTTCATCATAAATCTCAAGCTTGAAATGAAAATAGGTTAAGACAAGCTTATATAGTTTTTCCTTTACATGCATAGCCACAATTATTAAACTACTAGTCACATTTGGCATTTAACTACTAAGCCCTATTACAACAAAGGCCCCAAAGTGGCCTTTGCGAAAATAACCCCACATGGGCCCTTTTTCACTTGAATTGCAATCCTAGCCTCTAATTTGCACTCCTAGCCACGAATTGCACTCCTTAGCCACGAATTGCACTTCTAGCCATGTGTGCACTTCTAACCACTTTTTTGGCTTCCATCGTTTGGCCTTCATCTCCAATCCCCTTCCAAGCTGGCTTGCTCTTCAATTGCCTCTAAAGGCCCCATCTTGCTCATCTAAGGCTGTGTGGAAAGGAAATGCGCATCCAATGCTCTAGCACATGTTTTAGCCTTCATAATCGCCCATGAGCTTCCTAGAATCATATCATAATCACTTTAGGTTTGACCAAGATTTATAATATCATGTCTCTAATATTATTTCATAGTTCTCCCAATACCCTTATTGAATCAAAAATACCTAACCCTCTCCAAATCTAGTTTTCTAAGCCAAGAGCATAAATGATTGCTTGGAACGTTCTGATAATCTGACCAAAACAGAAAGGAACGTTTTGGTTATGTGATGGATTCCTTTGAATAACGTGGTACCAAGGTTCCATCTTTTTAGATCCAAACATGTCAATGTGTTTCGTTTCATTTATTTGAATTCCAATTAAATAGTTGAATTCTTATAACAACTTTATTAAGTGCTTGTTTCTTTTATACAAGTATTTTGTGGATTACTTAAGTAGGTTTTTTACTAACAAACTATAGTTAGATTATATTTATTGTATGTTATAGCTCATGAATATATTCTAGCTTATCATAAAATAATTTATATTTATAAAACAAATCTATTTAATCAATTTGTGTTAAATAAAATGAGACGTAAATTATTTTGTATTTGAATCAGTCTGGAATTTAAAATCTTGTAAAAATCACGTCCTTATTAGGTTAAACAGCTTTAAGGCGATTTAAATCATTAACTGAAAAAGTTTTTATCAGTGCTTTTTAACCAAACATTTTAGGTGTTTATTATCATTTTCGACATTTTTATCCAAAATACATAAGTGCTTATTAATTAAATCAGTTTCAATACTTAAAAATAGTTCGCAACACTTGATACTTATCAGCTGCTTTAAATCAGTTAAGCCTAACAAGCTCTTAATAATAAATGTGGCAATTGGATGATACAAATAAAACAGACATCTTTAAGTAAGAATTCGATATTAATATGGCAATTTATATATTGGTCTTTAGAAGTTTCTAGAATAGAGTTACATTGAATCCAGATGAGAAACCTCTCCTATACATAAAAGAGATCATATTGTGCCCTTAATTTGGAGCTAGTTTGTTAAAAGCAGTACTAATAAGTCCAGGATGTGAAGAACGGCCATAAGTGGGACATAATGAACAAACGTTGAAGGAACAACGGTACATTATAAATGTTCCACACTGCCTGTTGCAATCCTCACCTGTCTCGCATGGATAACAGCACTGTTTTTGCGCTTCCCCCTTCCCTAAAATACCTGTCAATTTCAAGTATATTAATGTAAAGGCTAGATCTAATTTGGACGAGTTAAAACAAGTTATAAAAAAAATATATGGAACCTCCTACGTGCGATGAATGTGGTGTGAGTTATAGAGATGACTTTTTAAAATTAAATAAGGGAAAAAATTCAAAAAAAGATAAATAGGAATGATGGTCATAGAGAGGTGGCACATCACCTTATTTATGCCTAACTTTATATTATATATAAATTCTTTCTTTTTAGTTAGTAATTATCTATTCTCTTTTTAATGAACAACATACTGCCAGGTAAGGTTGGGGAGTTGACCAAAAGGCCACTTTGAAAAGTTATTTTGCCAAAAGGCCATAAGTGTTCAGAAATTGGTGCTTTGGCCACCATTTATGTCAGCATGTCAGAGAAGTGTTGTGTCAAACCCTAGCCCCAATTTTTTGAAAACTACACTTTGGCCCCTACAGCCCCAACATTTTTGTTACTAGAAATAGAAATAAAAAACAAAATATTTCCCTCCAAAAGCTCTCGTTTTCTGCAGTTTTCTGACCATTTTTCTGGCAAAATTCCGGCTTTTCACCGGATAATCAGTCCCCAACGATGGAAAGCTTCCATATTTCAACCATTGCAAGTAAAATCTGGTAGAAATCGTTGAGAAGGAGCTTTCCTCATTGTTGTAAAAACTCACTTTTCCGGCGAAAATTCCGGCCTCATTCCGATATTTCGTCAATCCTCCATTCAAATACCTTAGTTCGCAACTGGTAAGAGCTTTATCCCTGTTCTTTTTGGTTCTGCATCTGGTGCAGCTTTCCGGTCAGTAATAGACCACAATCATCAATGAGTCATCGATCAGGCATAGAGCAAAGTCATAGTCTATTATATATTTTATTATGACGTCGATTGCAGAATATATTATAGTAGGTGGTGATTACATGGGTGAATAGGAGGAGACCCCAAAATGTTGGAAATGGAATTCTGTGAGGAAGGTGACTGTGCCGATTGCCGTGCATCACAATGGTACATATAATGACTTGGTTACGAGCATAATGGAAAGCAGGAAGTTAATTGTGAGCCTAGCGACTTGCGCATTAGTTATATGATTAATGCATTGCCCACTAGGGTAAAAACCCATTTTTCTTTCATAACGAATGATAGGCAGGTGGTATTATACATGCTTGATGTTACTGCTGATGGTTCTAGGCCTTTTTTAAGAATAAATGTTGTTGAGAGGTCTCAAGTTGGTTCTACATCAGTAGCACCACGCCTACCCACAGACCCACCACTGTTACAGCTGCCAGCCGATGAAGCTTCAATACAACATGAGGGCATGGGTGATCATTTTATGGATATGGATAATCCTAATAGTGATGACGAAGAGTGTGATGGAAATGATGGGGGTGATGGACAACCACCAAGTGGTTCACAAAGCAACCACAACTTTAATGATAGAACCGATTTTTATTGTGGCCAAACATTTGAGAACAAAGAGTATTTAAAGGTTTTATTAAAGAAAGCTGCAATAAATACCCTGTTTTGTTTTAAATCAAAAAGAGTAACAACAATTATAAAAAGGGGAATGCACCTCTCTTAATTGTGGTTGGATGTTGCGAGCCAATAAGTACGACAACTCGGATAGGTTTCGCATTTATAAGTACGTTGGTGATCACACTTTCAGGGTTGAACACGTTACGAGCACTCATAAGCATGCCTCAGCAGTTGTCCTTGCATCAATCTTGATGAATGACTATATTGACTACAAAGGGCCAACGACAAAGGAAATCCAGAGGACGGTTTTCAGGGAGTTCCATTGTAAACCAAGCTATTGGTAGTGTTGGAAGGCTGGCATAACGGCTAAGAACATGGTTAGGGAAACACCGGAGCATGGGTATGCTTTCTTACCAGCTTATTCGTACATGGTTAAAATTCTAAATCTAGGTTTCAGAATTTGCATTAGTATTGATGATGCGGACAGGTTCAAATATTACTTCGTAGCTTAGGAGCTTGCATTTGGTGATATAAAAACATGTGAAAGGTTATTGCTGTTGACAACACACATTTATATAGCAAGTATGGGGGTGTGTTGTTGTCCGCCGTCGCACAGGATACTGAGAACCATATCTATCCAATTACTTTTTGCGTGGTGGACAAGGAGTGTGATGAATCCTGGGCCTACTTCTTCGAGCAGCTGAGGTACATAATCACCGATAAATCAAACTTGTGCATCATCTCTGATAGGCACAAAAGCATAGCCAACGATATTTTCAGAATTTTTGAGCATGCTCATCATGGACTATGCATGAAGCATCTTGGTGATAACCTTCAAAATAATTCCCAATGTGGAGATTCTCTTCATGTATACTATGATGCAACAAAGGCATATGGTTACCAGGAGTTTAATGAACATTTTCAGCAAGTAAGGGATAAATGCCTCGAAGCTGCTAATTTTCTCGAGTTTGATATTGGATTTGACAAGTGAAGCAGGTTATATTTTCCAGCAAATAGGTATTGTTACGGTTCACATTTTACGGGCGGGGTTAGCCCTCGAAAAGCTACTATGAGTTTGTTGGTGCTCTTTCGGACTTGTTTTGAAAAGAGTCACCACCTAATTTTTAGGAAATTAGGAAAACTAAAGGTAAAGGGTTTATTCAAATACCGTGAAAAATCCTTCGTAATCCAAAGTTCTAGATAAGGGTTCTAGTGATCCCCTGGAGAAGGTGTTAGGCACCCCAGGATTAAGGATCCGTACTATACAGTTGACCTTCGAATTCCAGTGTGTGATTATTTGTTAAACTGCTTATTAAGTGTTTATTTTTCGCATCATAAAAAGATTTTCCATTTGTTTGCATATCATTTGTTTTGAAAGAGATTTGAATATGTTCCATTTATATATAGGGCAGTTTAGGTTCAGATTAAAATATCCAGATAAGAATAAGCTCCTTTTATGTATAAGGATAATGTACTTTTTGCTTATAATATGATCAAAAATGGCTTTGATTTTTTTAGTGTGTATATATATATATATATATATAAGTGTATTTTATTTCCCTTTAAATCACACAATTTGTTTCAAGTCCGTCCATGTAATACGTTAGAAGGTCTTATCGTAGAGCCTCGTATTTACGAATGTATTTCAAAGTATATATGTTTGATAAAATCTACTCCTGTGGGCTCAGGCCCAATTCCCTTTTTGTTTTAAAATCAGACGGGTTTTTTGCCCGAAACCTCTTATTTTGATTCAAGGTTTAAGTGGGTTTAAGCCCAAAACCTTATGTTTTGCAGTTCAAATTCTTGAGGCCCAAGGCCCAAAATCGTTTGATTCAGTTTCAGTCTTAGTCTTGAATCCATTTCAATTTATGAAGATGGGTTCCGTTTTTCCAAATTGACCCGGTTTGTTTGAGAAAACATCATAACACTTGTGATTTGAAAAAATCCTCCCTATTTCTTTTTATCTTATACCAAGAAAATGTTTTGTTACCCTTCAAGTCTTAACCTTCAAGTCTTAGAAAATCATTTTTTACTTAATCTGGGTTTTGTGAAACGTTTGGGGACTTAAGGTCTACCAAATGACATATGTATTGTTGTCATAAGACGACTAGTTCTAAAAATAAAGCTTCCAATGTACAATGTGAATTCTTACAAGTTATACAAATACAACATCAAATGAAAATATCATGAATAAAAGAGAGGAGTAGGTTAGGGGTGTACTAAACCCTTAGTTAGTCATTTTCACCCATGGTTGGGCCTTCAACGCGATCTCATAATACTAGCTTCCCTTTCGTCGGTCTGGACTGCTTGTGCTGTAAAAGAATTGACCTGTTGGGCCATGGCATGGCCCAACAGGTAAGGTCTGACCCGGCCCAAGTGGCCATGCAGTGGAGAGAAGGAAGGAAAAGGGGAAATAGGTTAGAAAGATACTACTGAACTTATCACCATATATACAAGATTTATATATACATAAAGTGAATACACATATATACATATTCAGTTTCAAAATATTGGGCCCAAAGGCCCATCAGCACATCTTAAAAATTTAGCCCGAGCCCCCTTTCGCCCCTGTTTTAACTAGGTGTGAGATGTGGGCTATTTTTACACTAACTAGAATGGGCTAGGCGCAAATTCTACCAACTCTAAATTTCAACTAAGTTTTCAAGCCAGTAGGCCTTCTATTCCTCAAAGTGACTGATACACGCTCTGTCTATGACGAACTATTCATATGTATATACATGTTATGCCTATAATATACACATTGGATATGCATATCAAGTATATATCATATGCATAACCCTCCTTTATTTTATCAACCATGCATATTTTATGTACATCAATCCTTAAAACCTAAACGTTGAGCTTATGATTCAACTAACCACCTAATTAACCTTTATATTTTTTAAAGCAATTTCAGAACTAAACTATGGCCAATGTAAACACAAGCTTAGTCAACTAGAACCACTGTACAACGACTTGAAGAAGATTCAATACAACCCCTATACTTATCACCTCAAGAGATAGGTACAGAAATCCAAATTAGGCACATTAACTCCTAAGGTTCTAAGTGGTATTCAAGCAATAAATTGGGCACAAAATTTCAGCAGATTCAAACAAATGAGGTGGTACAGGGAGGCACAAGCTTAGGTAATTTGAGGAAAACAATGAAGTCATGGGGTGATCATTCAAGCCTCAACCAATTCAATCGATTAAAAGAGAAGTGTACAGGGAAAATTAAACAGAATTTCAAAGACAAGAGGTCACAAAACAGAGGTTCAAATGGATCAAGAAATTGCAGTATTCTAATGCTTACTTCAATGCAAGATTTTACTACCAAGATTTTCATCTTAACTAGATTCCTTCTTATTTCTAGAACAATATATATATATATATATATATATATATAGATATATATATATATATATATATATATCACCAAGAGGGCAGATTCTTCTTTTAACCTTAATGGCTTATTTAGACACTTAACAAGTTAATTTTATTTCAACCCTTTGATATAATGGTGAGGTTTAAAGAGTCAAGTGCATTCATATAGCAGATATGACCCCCATGGACTTATAAGAGTGTACCATGACACCTCTTATTGGAAGAGAGGTACTATGGACCAAGCTGAACTTGGTTCTTCCCGATCTCCTCTTTAAGGTGTCTTTGAAAAGGCCCCTCTATCTCAAGTGGTTCACAGATTGCCTATGGACACTTATGACTCCTCAAACAACATCATTAAGTCAATCCAAATCTAACACTTAGTCAATATTGATGCAGATTTAGCATTTTAGTTGTTTCAACCTAGAGTTCTACTCATGGTGTGACCTTTAATCCTTTTGATCATCATAGAGTCTGAGCAGACATATATGTTCTTATTTTGAGATTGATTTACACATATGAGCAAGACAACACCAGAAACAACATATCCCAATCCCTAAAAGAAGGCCTAACACCACTGCCCATCTCACTTTCAACCATGGCATTTCATATTCCACATTCAGACCATAACTTTAGGAAATGACACAAACAGTTCATAAAAAAAAGACCTGGACAGATTTAAACCAGAGCTTTCCCTCCTTTTCACTCTTTTATCTTTCAAAATCAAAGGATTAATTTTCATAAAATAATTAAAGCTATATGAATGCTTCCAGTTTCATACATCTAGGAATAGTGCTAGTCAATCCTTGTCTTACCCAAAGTCTACCCAGTTTCAACTCAAGATCATTAAAACAGGTTAATTTTAACATTGCATAGCAAGACCTAGGCAGACTTAGGCATATTCAGACACATTCAATCATTTTCAGATCCAATTAGACACATTCAGATATCTTTAAGCACTTTTGGGGGCACATCTTAGATGTATTTAAGCATATTCAAATCTATTTAGGAATATTCAAGCACATTTCAACATCTTTAGGCATGATTAGGCATGTCTGGATTAATCCCCATACTCAGACCAAATTTTCTAAACTATCAATAAACCAAACAAACATAAGCTAATACAATCTTATATTAACAGACCTACATCAATAGTAAACAACAATAATAACCAAAAGAACATTACCAAAGCCAAGTAAAGACTAAACAGAAATATAAACATAAAGGCATGATAAGGGAATTACCTTTTGTTGGTGTAGACAGCTTCAAGGATGGACTTGAAAGCTCTTAGTGCTCCCTCTCCTCCACTCTACCACCACATGAGAACAACAAAATCAAATTTTGAGACTAGACACTTAACTTTTTTAGAAGTTAAGTATAAAATTTTACTAATAGCCTAACTTTGGAATTAAATGCTCAAATATTAGGCTTTATGCGTAAGAACAGTGTTCAAACTTGTCCAAAACCCTTTTTTTTTCCTTGAAGGAATGGAGTTCTATTTATAGAACTCCCCAAAATTTCAAAACCTAAATCGCATCCGGTGTGGCACAAGTGAAGATTCTTTGAAAATTAAGCTTGTATTTAAAAAAAAAAAGATCTAGATTCATCACAAAACCAAAATGAACGACTTGATTTCTTGTTGGTTTCCCTCAATCCAGTTGGTTCTCAAGGAAACAATGGGAATTGAGGGTTCAAAGAGCAAGTACAAAGTTAATTAATGCTAGTAGGCGATTCAATGAAAAGTAAAAAAAAAAAGGAAGAGAGGGGACGGGACTATACCTTGATAAGGGGTTGATATGCGGTGGTTTTGGTTAAAAAAAGAGAAATAAATGATCTTGCCCATTTCAACCATACCAAGGTCCACAGGAGCATCGCGAGGCTGCAGAACTTGTTGTTTCTGGCATATGACGCGATGAGAGAGAGAGTAAACGAAGGGCGGCTAGGGTTTCTCTAAGGAGAAAACCCTCTCTCATGTTTAAGGGGACGTTTGGTATTGTAATGTTGTTGTTGTATTTTTGTTGTTGACTGAGTTGGGCCAGGTCTGGTCTTATTGGGCTGGACTCGGCTCAATTTAAAAGAAAAGAGGGAGGGCCATTGCATGTGTATATGTATATACATACGATATACATGTATACATGTGTATATCTGTGTATATGTTTGTATATATATGTGGGAAAGCTTAACGTTATTTAAATAAATAGCCATGATATGAAACTAGTTAATTATACTCCTTAATCGTGACTAATCGCGATTAATTAACCAATTAAACAAAATAAAGGCATGGCTAATTATGCAATAGGTTCAAATTTTCAATTATAGCCCTATTTGAATTTAAACCATGGAATTGGCTATTTTCAATTATGGCCGGAATTAACCAAAGTAAGCAATTTATAAAACTAACCGTAATACACTTGATTAATTATGATTAACTCTGAAAATTGCACATATGCAAATTGAATATGCCAAAAATTAAGATTTCAGAAGTAAAATGATTAACTTATTTAGTTAGTCAGATTTTTTTGAATTAAACGGAGTAAAACGCTTGCTAACTGATCCTTTGGTAGTTTTAACACTTAATTGAGCAATTGTTTTAAATTATCTTCTTGATTAATCTTGGCAAATGCTGTATATTAATTATAAAATGTGTAAATTAATTTCTAAATAACTAATAATACTATTGAAGTTATTTTGCCAGATGCAATGTCTAAATATTATCGAAACGATTTTGTAAAATCATTTTGACTTATAAAAAATACATTATTCACTTCGTTTGATATCCAATGACTCTGGGTAATTAAAATAATTTATGGGAGGTCAAAAATTAAGGCTCAACAACTACCCCTTCAGTGTTCAGGGATGGCGGGACCATCCCTGAGCAACAAAATTTGATTAACCCTGATTTTTGACTGACCCACTCCAAACTTACTCTCATTTTCATGCGATTTTCAAATGTGTGGCCGGACCCTGACTTTTGAGTTTCCTACATATCTCGGGCTATACGAGAATTCAAGCCACTTGTAGTTCATCTCAAACTATAGACGTTGAGTGATTTGAAGGAAAGTCCTGAGATCTTTAGTGTTGTGACCAAAATATCTCTGCATGGCTGTTAGAATGTGACTGACTCTCTAGTCTTGAGCCCGCCTACATATCCCCAATTTCTGGGAATCAGGTGTTATACCCCGTATTTTTATACGCCAAGATTTTTCGCAAAAGAATCGACGCGAGTAAAGACGGAACCCTTCCCGAACACGAAATAGAAACTTGTAATTTTCAATTTTAATTAGAACATAAATTATTTATAAATTGTAGTTAGTGTAAAAATGTTATTATTTGGAGATTGGGAATTAATTAATTGTGATTAGATTATTAGAAAATATTTAGTGATTAATTAAGAATTTATTAGCTTAATTCGGTTTTTGTGGGTCCCACCCGATTAATCTTCAAAAAAAAAAGAGTTTAAACTTATAATAATAATAATAATAATGAAACAATGCAATGGTGACTCAACATAGGGGGGGGGGGGGGGAGTACGTGTAACAACATGGGAAACCATATATATACTTAAAACAAGTCATGAAATGTTCATTTCATGAACTTGTTCCAAAAACTAAGCAAACACAAAAGAAAAGAGTTGAAAGGAAAGGGGTCTCGGCCAGGACTGCTTAGCCGAGCAGTGGAGGAAAATTCTTTTGAAGCTTCAAGTGTAATTAATGTCTCAAAGTGTGGTGGATATTCAAGTGATTAGCAAGGTTAAGAAACCAACTTGTTAAGGTAAGAATTGATCACTTTTCATATGCTTTGTGGTGGGTTAGATGCATTGTGAATATGTATGATTTGTAAATTGAATGTATAAGAATTATGTATGTTAGTATTAGAATGTTGTTGTTGAAGTCTAAAGTGAGCCGTGTGATAAGTTTATATGAAGCAATGTTTAACCTTATTTTGCATGTATTATGGATGGTTTGGACGTGTGGTAATATGTGGAAATGAATGAAAATTTTGGAATTTTGTATGATTGGTATTGAAGCCGTGTAGGGGCTGGTTTAGGAGAAATTAGTGAATTGGTTTATTTGATGGTTGGTTGATTGTTGTTATGGACGTTATAGTGAGGATGAAGTTTAATGATTCAAGTTGAAAATGCAATTGTTTGTGGGCTGTTGTAGGAACTAAGATGATGCTAATATAGTTCTTATATTCGTATAAATGATGTTGTTAGACGTGTGTATTATTGGTGTAGCTCATAAGATTGGAAGAAAAGAATGTGTTGTTGTTATTCTTGAAAACTTGAGAGATGTATGTTGAACACAAGGAATTGTAAATGGTGATGTTATGTTGCTGTTTTGGCCGTGAGTAGGGGTTGTTTTTGTTTAGGCACGATAATTAATTTCAAGTCGCGATATAGTTGTTGCTATCCCGAATTATATAGCGAAAGGATTAGAAAGCTAAAGTTGAAATTGTGTTGATACGAACATATTGTTGTTCTGGTTAAACTGAAGAAATTGGAAACATAATTATGCCCATATATTGTTATTGGTATTTCTGTGTCAACAGCGGAGCAATTGGAAATTTGGGATAGATGAACATGTAGGGGAAGTGCTGCCGAATTTTCGCTAAAATTTTAAATAATAGAAAACTTAAGCGAGAATACATATAGACTGAAATGTAGGTCCTATAAAAGAATGAACTATAGAGTTGCGAACTAGAGAATGTAGTTACTAACGATAACGTCACTTTTATATAAATAGGCGAAAAGAGCGACGAGGCAAAAGGGATTCAGGAATAGCCGCCGACAGGTATGTAAAGCCTATCCCTTCTTTCTTTTGGCATGTCCTAGATGTAAGTAAGATATGATATGAGCCTTGGGGTAATTCTACTCTCTAGTTCCAAGCACGACTCATGATTTTCATTCGTTTCTTGATGTTAGAACTTTCAGAATAGTCGAGCTATTGCCTCGAGTCTATTATATGATTGACTAATATATGATGTATAGAAGTTCCTATTCTTAAAGGATTCCATAATTAGAGGTGTCCTTGACTTTCGTAAGCTATCTCATGTTAATTTGATACATGTATATAATCCCTGAAACGTTCCTTGTTATAATTCGTAATGACATTTAGAAAGAACTTAATATGATTGTTATCCTGATACTTGAGAGTTGATTAGTTTACTTATCTATTGAGTCTCAAAAGATGATTTGTATGCATATGGTTGCTTATCACTCTGCTCGTGCTTACCGTTACATCCTTCACTGAGTCCCGGGCCAGGACATGTTTTTGTGCGCAGATCTACTGCATTATTCACCGAGTCCCTCACTAGAGGGCCGGGACACGTTATATATATATCTATGTGATGATATGATGACATGATGATATGGGGATGGCGGCCAGGATGGCATATGATCATTTATTCACCGAGTCCCTCACTAGAGGGCCGGGACACGTTATATGTACATGTATATGATGATTTTATTTACCGAACCCCTCACTAGAGGGCCGGGACACGTTATATATAGGCTTATATACAGTATGATTATCTAGTTATGTTATTAAATCCTATAATGGTATGAGTATGATGTTGACACATATGATTTATGTTCAAAGGTAAGTCTTATGGTTTTCTGGTTATTGCACTGGGTCCTACACTCCTTGCCTCAATATGATCCTATTTACTATATTTCATGGTTTACATGCTCAGTACATATTCCGTACTGACCCCCTTTCTTCGGGGGGCTGCATTTCATGCCCGCAGGTACAGACGCTCGTTTCGGAGATCCGCCAGCATAGGACATCTATTCAGCTATTTTGGAGTGCTCCTTTGTTCTGGAGCCTAGCTTTGTGGTATAGATCCTCCTTGTTGTATATGTATGTGTTTGTTCAGGGTACGGCGGGGCCCTGTCCCGTCATATGATACTGTCGTTACTCTTAGAGGTCTGTAGACATATGTGTGGGTCTGTATATAGTTGTCGTTTTGTTGTGTAGACATGACTTATGTTTGGGGCGTACCCATTCGTAATGGCAGCCTTGTCGGCTTGCGTATATATATATATATATATATATATATATATATATATGTTTGGGGTGTTGTGTGTAGTGGCAGCCTTGTCGGCTTGCGTAGATATATATTTGTTGTGGACACTGTATATCATGGTAGCCTTGTTGGCTTGTGTGTAGCTGGGACGTTCCCCTATATATATGACAGCCTTGCCGGCTTATGTGCGATATAATCTGTTGAAAGTTGTAACTCCTCAGGAGACAGCTGGCTATGACATGCATATATGCGACAACTTTAAAGTAATGTCTTGTCTTTATATATATATATATAAGTTCTTGTTATGCTAAGCTGTAGACGATTATAGTTAACAAGTGTATACGAGTGTCCAGCTCGGGCACTAGTCACGGCCTACGGGGTTGGGTCGTGACATCAGGTCACATGTAGTTCGACTCGCTAGGGAATAACATGTCCTTTATGTGGGAATATCTTCGAATTTTCCCAGTGAGTATCTGACCGGTTACGGTTTTTAATAAAGAAATTAACTAAAGAACAAAATTGTGGTTGAGTCTGAGATCATATGGCTTTCAAATCCTGGCCGGAGATCTTGACTCTCATGGGCACCCTATCTTTACCGACTACGTAAGAAAAAGTTCCATGTTTGCTTCGCAAGTGTCTGGATATGGTTCAGCAAGCCGGCTCCTTTCTGGCGACTGTGTACCTGTTCCTCACATGTTTGACAGCATTGCAGATATTCCTCGTGGTGTCAGCATGATTCCTTGATGAGTAGCCATGTGGCTGTTGCTTGTTTGTAGGGATGGCTTTTGTGGCCTCTTTATTTGAATGGGATGGCCCTTGTGGAATTGTTTGTGTTACACCTCGGGAAAATTTCATGTCGTCGTATGGTAGATAGACTAACGCAGGGTAAGAAGTATATGGTGATTCTACAAGTAAGAAGTGGTATTTAACGGTCCGTATAACACCAGACCGACAGATTTCTAATTATATATAAAGAGATCCCAAATTCATTTATTTCATTTCCCATTTGTCTCCAGCACTCTTAGGACCTCTAGAACATTCTACACCCTTCACTTATACATATCCAAGGGAAATCAAATATCAGTATCATCAATTCAAGGGAATCAAGTGCAAGGGTGTTCTCTAGGGATACTAGAAGTCAAGAATCTCTTGGAAGTTGAAGCTAGGGTTTTCTTCAAGAGAAGCATTTCTATCCAAAACCCATTCCTACACAATAAAAGGTGAGTTTTATGATCATTTCATATTATTTAGACTATTGAGGGGTTGAAAGACTTGAATTATGGAAGGAAGTAGAATATGGAACTCAAATGTGAAAATAATGGTATTCTTGAATGGTAGTTTGACATGAATCATGACTCTTGATATATTATGAGTAAAATCTTGATATAGATGATACAAATGATGTTAAGGAAGTATAATATGAGAACGAATACGGTATTATGCTATAGTTATGGTCATGAATCATTTTGGTAAGGAATTGAACAACGTTAAACTTGAGGAAGTTGTTGATTAGATATTATGAATGTTGTGGACGTTTGGGAGTTGTTATATTATATGGAGAAAGTTGTAGAAACAAAGGAAGTGCTGCCCAATTTTCGTTAGCTTTAGCTTAAGTATGTTTTCGATTATCTAATTCTAGTACGAATTCCCTTGAATGTAGAATTTCAAACTTGGATGGAAGCGTATAGTTGGCAAGCTAGAAAGGAGAAGAGGTATGTAAGGCTAGTCCCTTCTTTTTCTAAGGCATGATTCCTATAACATGACTTTCTTTATCTTTCCATGATCTTCTTACATTCCAGAAACTATGAGTCTATGTTTATAAAGAGCTTCACATGAGGAAAAGATAAGAGATATGTTATGAATAGGATAATGATGATGATGAGTCTAAGTCTAAAGATTCTAAAGCTCATGATATGATATTTCTACGAAGCTAATGATCCTTATACGATCCTATGATGTGGCTCATTATTGTTACACTCACCTTGTAATGCTAGTTCCTTCAAGATGAGGCATGATGCTCATGACTACGCCATAATGGAAATCGGGTTCTCGACTTTACGTTACCCCGATAGAGCTATAGTTTTCTTTAAGTTCTTATGCATGCTTTATGATAAGTATATGATGATGAGATTACACCACGCCTATATGGTCAAGCAGACACCGCTAAGGCGGGCGACATATACACCATGTCTAGAGGGCATGGGCAGACGCCACTAGTGGGCGGCATGAGATGTTTACCCGGACGCGGGCTAATGATGATCACACCGTACCTATATGGTCGGGCAGCTTATATATTTACATACTTGATATAATGTTATTTATGATGTAAGTTAGCATGCATTATTTTGTCTTAAGTGACACTCAGCAACAAGTTGTTTCCTTATCTTTTTCGATATGTTATTATTGTTCATACCTTACATAATCAGTACAATGTTCGTACTGACGTTCTTTCTTTTGAACGCTGTGTTCATGCCCACAGGTAGACAGGGAGGTGGCCCAGATTCATAGGAGTCTATTAGCAGCTACACAGGAGCAGCCCACTATTCTGGAGGTGCCAGTTATTGATGTATTCTTTTGTGTATATATATGGGCATGACGGGGTCCTGTCCTGTCTTTATATCTCAGTACTCTAGTAGAGGCTCGTACATACGGATGCGTGGGTAGTAGTTGTTTCATGGATACATCAGTGTACATTTCTGTATATCGTTTTTGCATCCGTGAGGCTTATGTATACTTATGTATTGCCTTGGAGTCTATATATGTTCAGGTTGGGAGTGATGATTAGCATAGCGAGTGGTGCTCGGTAGTCAGCTCCGGGTACCCGTCATGGCCCCCTAGTCTGGTCGTGACAGTTTGTATGAATGGCTCTCGCGGCGGTATTTGCATGAATAGACCTCGCGGCTGTTTGAATGGCCCTCGCGCCTATGTTTGTATGAATGGCCCTCGCGGTAGTGTTTGTATGAATAGCCTCACGGCAGTTTTTGTATCAATGGCTCTTGCGGCGATGTTTGTATGAATGGCCCTCGCAGCAATGTTTGTATGAATGACCCTCGCGATGATGTTTGTATGAATGTCCCTCGCGATAATGTTTGTATGAATGGCCTCGCGGCATGCAGATAATAGATATGGCCCTTGCCAATTTGGCGCAAATTTGTCTCTGTATTCATCTTGATTAGAGAAGACTCGGTTGAGCACGAGTTGTCCAATTTGAAAAAGTGGGGCCCGCTTGTTGAAAGCACAAGACATTCTCTGTCTATATAGTTGTCCATGGCATAACTCTACCATTCTCTTTTTATCTATCATGGCCAATTGCTCGTAACGATTTCTAACCCATTCTGCATCATTCAATTCTGCTTCCTGAATGATCCTCAGTGAGGGAATTTCTACTTCTACGGGTATGACCGCTTTTGTACTGTAAAAAAGAAGGTAAGGGGTAGCTCCAGTGGATGTCTGGGTTATAGTTTTGTATCCCAACAAAGCATAGGGCAGTTGCTCGTGCCAATTCCTGTAGTTATCGACAATCTTCCGCATGATTCTCTTGATGTTTTTGTGGGCAGCCTCTATGGCTCCATTCATCTGTGGCCTATAGGCAGTTGAGTTCCTATGAGTTAATTTGAACTGCTCACAAATGTCTTTCATTAGATGGTTGTTTAGATTGGCTACGTTGTATGTAATGATGGACTTGGGCACACCGAAGTGGCATATAAGATTGTTCTTGATGAAGTCAGCCACGACCTTCTTGGTCACCGAATTGTGTGAAGTTGCTTCCACCCATTTGGTGAAGTAGTCGATGGCGACTAAAATAAAACGATGTCCATTGGATATCGGTGGCTCGATGGGTCTGATGATGTCCATATCCCATGCTACGAATGGCCAAGGTGAACTCATTGCATGTAGTTCTGTCGAAGGACCCTTGATCAGGTCTCCATGATATTGACACTGCTGGCATTTTTGCACGAATTTGCAATAATCGTGTTCCATTGTTCATCCAGTAGTATCATGTCCTCAAGAACTTCTTCGCCAGGATGAATCCATTCATATGAGGTCTGCAGGTCCCTGCGTGCACCTCTTTCAGCAGTCTTGTGGCCTCTTCAGCGTCCACATATCTAAGTAACCCGAGGTTGGGTGTCCTCTTGTATAACACTTGTTTTGTTCAGGAAGAATCCATTACCTAATCTCTTGATGGTTTTCTTTTGATTTCCCAAGCTTTCTGGAGGGTACTCATTTTTTTCTAGATATCCCTTGATGTCGGCGTACCATGGTTTGCCATTTGGCTTGGCCTCGACTTAGGCCCAATGAGCCTGTTCTTCCTTTAGATTGATCTTCAGCAGAGCAATGTGAGTACGCTCGGGATGCTGAATCGTGGAGGATATCATAGCCAAGGCATCATCGAACTCGTTCTGAGCCCTCGGAGTATGCCTAAAGTCAATGCTTTTAAATCTCACTGTTCCAGATTCACATAGGGTAGTATCTTTTCATTCTTGGTCGCCTAATTTCCTTTCACTTGATTGATGAGCAAGTCGGAATCTCCGATTATCAACAACTCTCGTTCATGTCCAATGCCATTCTGAGGCCGAGAATACATGTTTCATACTCGGCCATGTTATTGGTACATCTGAAGTTGAGTTTGCGGTCATCGGATAGTATTGTCTTGTTTCTGATATCAATGCCACTCCAATGCCGGAACCTTTGTAGTTGACTGCTCCATCAAAGAACAGTCTCCATCTCGAGTACGGCTCGACCACCTCTTTTTCCATAACCATTACTTCCTTACTGGGAAAAAGGTCTGTAATGGTTCGTGGTCTTCGTCGATGGGACTTTCTGCCAGCAAGTCGGCCAGCTCTTGTCCTTTAACTGCCTTATGTGCTACGTACACAATGTCGAATTCGCTTAGTAGCTTCTTCCATTTAGCTAGATTTCCAACGTGCATCGGTTGCTGAAAGATATGCCTTAATGGATTCATTTTGGAGATGAGGTGAGTGGTAAACATTGACAAGTAATGCCTCAGCTTTTGGGCGATCCACGTCAGGATGCAACATATTTTCTCTACGAGTGTGTATCTCGATTCACAGGATGTGAACTTCTTTCTCAGTTAATAAATGACATGTTCCTTCTTGCCTAATTCGTCATGTTGGGCGAGCATACACCCGAAAGCATTATCTAATACTGATAGGTACCACAGCAGTTGGCTCCCGAGCCTGGGTGGCACTAAGACGGGAGGATTAGAAAGGTATTTCTTGATTTTATCAAATGCCTCTTTGCATTCCTCCATCCACTTTTTGGGAGCGTCTTTCTTGAGCAGTTTGAGGATTGGTTCCATAATCATGGTTGACTGGGCTATGAATCGCCCGATGTAGTTCAGCCTTCCTAAGAAGCTCATGACTTCTTTCCTAGTTTTGGGAGGCAACAGTTCCTGGATTGCCTTGATTTTCGTAGGGTCTAGTTCGATGCCTCTTCGGCTGAATATGAACCCTAACAGTTTACCCGTTTGCACTCCAAATGCACATTTTGCTTGGTTTAACTTTAGATTGAACTTGCGAAGTCTATCGAAGAACTTACGCAGGTGCGTGATATGCAATGAAATTTCTCTCGACTTTATGATAACATCGTCCACGTAGACTTCGATCTCTCGATGCATCATATTACGGAACAGGGTAGTCATTGCTCTCATGTATATGGCGTCGGTATTTTTGAGACAGAACAACATTACCCTGTAATGGTAGACTCCCCAAGGAGTGATGAAAGCTGTTTTCTCAGCTTCTTCTTCGCTCATGAGTATCTGATGGTATCCGGTGAAACAATCCACGAATGACTACAGTTCATGCTTGACACAGTTGTCGATCAGAATGTGGGTGTTTGGAATGGAAAAGTTATCTTTCGGACTGGTCCGGTTGAGGTCTCAGTAGTCCACGTTGATCCGAATCTTTCCGTCCTTCTTGGGTGTTGACACTATGTTGGCCAACCAAGTGGGGTAAGACGTCACTTTCACTATTTCGAATTGGATTTTGTTTTTCTACTTCATTCTTTATCCTGATAATCATTTTCAGGTCTTTTGCTTGACCGGAGCAAAACCTTCTTTGATGGGTAATATGTGAGCTACTATCTCACTGCTCTGTCCTGGCATGTCATCATATGACAAGGCGAAAACATCCACATATTCCCTCAATAGAGCTATGAGCTCTTCTTTCTGTGGCACTTCCAAATGTGCACTAATTCGTGTCTCCTTAACATTCTCTTTGTCACCGAGGTTGATTACCTCGATTTGGTCCATGTTTAGTTTTTTCTTGTCTTCCAATTCTTCTACTAGGACTTCTGGTATCATTTTCTCCTCGCCGTATTCCTCTTACTCTTGTTTGTCATTCTCCTAGTTCGTTTCACGACATGTCATGACATTTTTGGTTATTTTATTATTTTTATTTCTGAAAAAGCGAGGCAAAGTAAAGTGAGGTTTTTATTGTTGTTCATTATGCATGGTCATAAAGAATGTTTTATCATTATTAGTAAAAATGTTTTTGCGTAAACTGGGGCTTTCATTAATTCGAAAGTAATTGATTACAAATTGTGGTCCTAGTCCGGAACAACATCGGACCATTCCTGGTTTTTAAACATCACGAGGTAAATTTTGGAAAAAGGCAATCATTCGGGCCTCGACCGATGTCACCGTTTTAGCAAACAGATTTAAAAGAAGCCCATCTCTGTACCGAGGAGCCAAGAGGTGAGTGGATGTCCAGTTGTCCAAGCGTTCTCCTGGCTCAAACTGCGTACGGTAGGTATCTCCTGGCATTTTTCAATGATTGCACAGCATCCTTCCTCTCGGAACAGCAGCTACAAGCCTCGGACATCTTTATCATCTTTCTATATTGGTATCTGTAACACTCTGTAGATCCGAGTTAAGTGTGAAAGTGTCTTGGAGAATTGGACTTTACTATTTTTGTCAAATGTAAAATACGGCCAAGAATACGGCCCGTATTTTGAAATACGGTTCGTATACCTTAGGCGTATTTCACGCACCTTCTTAGGTGGCTCACTGTTTTTGGCTATCATAAAATACTGCCAGAGTTTACGGCCCGTATTTTGAAATACGGTTCGTATTTCTGGACGTATTTCACCTGTTCCCTAAGACTGCTCAATGTTTTCATTATTGTTAAATACGGCCCGTATTTTGAAATATGGTCCGTATTTCTGGCCGTATTTCACCAGCCCCCAGTTGTGTATATAAATAGCGGGATTCTATTAATTTTATGGATTATTCTCATCCTCATAAACCCTAAGGACGAAAACCTTTTCTCCAAGTCTCCAAACTTTAAGGTAAGAACAGCTTTAACATTATTAATCAATCCTAGCATTAAACCCATGATTTTTAACATGATTCTTGAATGAAAAACCTAGGGTTTGCAAAGTAATCCTTCTCAAGGTGACTCAAGCTACGGTTTTGGGTGTTCTTCATTGTAAAAGTAAATTGTTGAATTACGTAAGGCTTAATTAAGGTATGTCTCTTTTAAAAACTTTATTATGGATGTACGTCTTCTTCTCAAAAGTTCTTTATTGAATAAAAAGGTGAACTTCTCATACAAAACCCTAACTCATGTTTTGATTGTGGTTGGTGTGCGTGAGGGGGAAAGACCATATTAAACCTGATTGTATTATCCTCTATATACGTACATGAAATCATAATCGTTTTCTTCTATAAGAGATGGTCATTAATGAGGGTTAATTGTTGGCATGGATATTTTAAAAAGGAACTATGACAATGGAATCTTGTTGAAAGAAGTGGAAACGTTTTCAAGATTACCTATGAATTTATGGATCTTTGTAATGGCACAATGAACCTTAATGTTACTTGATGGTGTGATATACTTTGAGACAAATTGTGAATCGACTTCTATGCTATGAACTTTGTTGTTGTGTTTGGCCTAGCTACTCGGGAGGAAGGGTAGTCACTATGGATCCTAGTGTGGTAATTGCCTAGCCATTCGGGAGGAAGAGTGGCCACTACCGGATTTGCTACCCCGAGTACGGTTTATGCCTAGCTATTTGGGAGAAAAGATAGCCATCGAGAATTACATATTCCGGTGTGGTGCGCTGTAATTAGGGAACCTCTACAGTCATCCCTTCGATGTGCTTGATTCTTGGGCATGTATTGGCATATGTGATATCCTTATTTTCTCATGGAATTGTTGTTATTAATTATGATCAATTGAAAGGCATATTTAAAGTCGTACCTTGACAAGAGGCCTTATAATCGGTTTTGATAATTCTTATTGAGATACACAAACTGAATAACTGTTCTAACATTGGTTTCACATGATTTTCAGGATTGATTTCTTTATACATTATTGTACTCTATTTTCTTATTATTTATTGTACCCGAGGCACTCACTGAGTACGAAGTACTCAAACATACCATTGTTGTTTCTGATGGTATGTTAGGTAAGGGAGAAGAGCGAGTTCTTGATACTCCGGGCGTTTAGGAAGGGCTTGTTGTTGCTGCTGATTTGGTGAGCCCACACGTTCATTCGTGGGACACCCTATTTATTTGTTTATTCATTATATTAGTTTTTCGGGTTGCGTCCCGATGAGTCGAACTATTATTCCTTTATCTTAGAAGCTCCATAGTATACATTTTTGTGGGTAGTTGTTGAGTTATTGATTAACTCTCGGCACGTTATTACGTATGAAAAAGTATTTGATTAATAAATACTTTCGCTGATTTAATTCATATATTCATGATTTGTTTACATTTATTTTATAAACTGTTGGAGGCGAATATTGAACCTGGTGGGTTCAAGTATTGTTATTGTATCTTTTAAGTTCTTCCGATGTTGTTCCTGACGTCAGATGCCGGTCACGTCTAGGGTGGGTTTTGGGGCTTAATATCATCCAATTGGGAAATGACTGGTGTCACACCCCTTTTTAACCGGGTTAAAGTAGAAGTACGACATATTGGAGATTCCTGTTTTTGTTGTTTTTAAGGAGTCGCCACCTAATTATTTACGGTGAATTAGGACACCTAAAGTTTATTAAAGTCATGTTTAAAGTTAACTTTGTTTAAGATCTGCGAAACTTAAGATTCTAGGTAAGGGTTCAATTAGTCTAAAGGGAAGGTATTAGGCATCCTTTAAGACCCATTAACAATGATTAACCGACCGGACTAAAATTTAATTAGGCTAAGTGTAAATATAGTATTCTAGAAAAAGAAAGTAGTTTTGTAAATATAACTAAAATTACAGATAAGAATGCTGTTTAAAATAGGATTTGTAGAAGATAATAATTTGTATAAAAGAGTACTTTTAATGCTATTTTGAAATACGACTTATAAATGTTGTTAAGGTTTTAAGACGAAAGTAATAATAGTGTTGTTTAAAATAATACTTGTAAAAAATGTAGTGATTTAATAAAAAGAGTTTAATTATAAATAAACTGAAAGAAACGGAATGAATATATTCATATATATTCCGAATAGGAGTTGCGCCAACTAGCAAATTAAAATGAATTTGTAAAGTTATTGTAAGATTAATATTAATGTTTTAACAAAGGTGTATTTCAAGCGTTCTAAGATAAAAAGAGTAAATGTTGATTCTTTTTAACTCAAATATATAGTCATGCTATTTAAAAATTACTCCAAATAAATGTTATAGATACTATATAAGTAGTTTAGAACATAAATAGAAGTGAATGTGACTTGTGGAATTAACTACTCATTATTAAACTAAAACCCTTAATGTCACTAAGGTTTATTTAATCTAGTAAGGCAAAAAATAAAATGATAGTCATACAAGGCAAATAAATACACAACCATAAAAATAAGGAAGAGAGAAAAGGTTAAATGGATCTAGCCCATTTATTAAGGCCCAATTGCTGCGGACTGTTCACGTTATCGGGCTTCAGCCCGGTAAACTCCCTTATATGGCCGCTACGGACTGTTCCTGTATGGGGCTGACTCGAGAGGAGTTGTGTTGGGCTTTAGCCCAACGCCAAAATGCGGAAGGAGATGATGAGTCGCTTGGACTTGTGTTAGTACAGTGAAATGGGGTGTCGACGATCACGAATCTACGTCTCCGAACGCGACGAACTCAGAGCTCAAAAATCTTTCCAATCAACATCCCGATAGTACAGAATATTCTTTTAAAAAGAGGTTTGGTTTGATTTTTTCGAATGACCTCAAGATGCAGATAATGATTGAACCCGAAACCAAACGAAATTTGGGCAAAAATCAAGATTAAAAGTAATGGCAGAAAATGAAAGTCTTTTTTTTTCTTTTGTTTGATCTCTGTTTCACCCGATTTTTTCTCATAAACCAAAAAAAAGATCCCTCCTCTGTTCGATCTCCCTCCCTCTTTATAGAGTGACGAGAGGGGGAGCGTATGAGAGAGAATAGTGTGCGATGGCGTGGGGGACAGAAGGAACGTGAGGAGCAGGTGAAGAGCGTGGGAGAGAGAAGGATTGGAAAGGGTGTGAGGAGAGAGGAAGGAGGAGATGAAGATCATGAAGGAGGCGGAAATGAGGGAGAAAAAGAGAAAGAGAAAGAGGTTAGGGTATTAGTATGTTGGGCTGGGTCGGGTCAAAAGAATGGGCTGGTCCGTTTGGGCTGGCCTATTAATTTAAATGTGGGTTGAAAATGTGGGTTAAGTATTAAAGATGTGGCCTAATCATTTGGGTATGAAAATGATATTGTATTTGTATCTTGGGCCATTAATTTGGCTAAAAAATATTGATCCTTCCTCCGCTATTTTAATTATTTTCGGGCTTCTAATCTAATAACTGGTATAATATATATTATGTAAAGACAATAAATAATTAATATGTAAAAAAAAAATAGATATTTTATAAAATGCTGTCTTGTAATTAATTTAACGAGTCCAAACTCAAAAAAATGAAATGATGACAAAATCATCTAAAATTTGTTAGTAAAGTGATACTTGTAATGTCAAGAATAAAAGTAATGATATTAGTAGTAGTGGCAATAAAATATTGTAAAATAAAGTATTTAGCTCGTCAGTAAATTTAGAAAACCGAGTAAATTAAATAAAGGAGGGACAAAATTGGGTGTCAACAGATGCCCCTCTTCGAACGGAGATGATGTAAGAGTCTTCGGGCGAAGAAGTTGACGTAGTAGCCAATTTTGTTCGGACCGACGAATGAGTTTGTAAGAAAGTATGGTTTAGGAAAATTGATGGAAAATATTATGAATTCATAATCTTGCACTAGGGCCATGTGTAGTTTGAATGTTTTTGTGAATTCATAATCTCGCGGAGGTTGTAGACAGGTGACGAGAACGTTCAAGAATAGAACATATGCTTATAGCCTCTTAATTATAAATGTGGCGCGCAACACACTTTTAAGTAGGAGTCTACTAGGCACGATGTGAATTCTTCAAAGATGCCCCAGTGTTGAGTTATGGAGACGCTGGGGGTGTAGAAAGGAATATGAGATTGTGAAAAGAGTAGACTTAGTAGAGTTTTAGCAGAGGATGTGAAAGAGAAATTAACCTATGTAGCACATGTTTGTGGACATAGGCGGAATTGAGTTCGAGAGTAGATCTGTGACCTTTGCTCGTGAGTTTGGTATTCCTCTTCAGCAAATTTGCCCCAGTTCACTGCGTAAGATAAAGTTCCACGTTGTGTTGCGTCTCTACAGGTTGTACTTTCTGCCAAAACTAAAATTCATGTCAAAATTAGCAATAACGTTGAGAGTGTAAAATTATAAAGAGTGTAAAATGATAGTAAATATGAGTGTGGGAATGAAAATGAAGTCGTGTGGCCAATGTTGTCTATGGTTGTCTTCAGGGACTTGAATGAATGCGTGATGCGTATGCTGAGGATGTGATAATGTCTCCAGTTGTAGTTGAAGATGATAGTGATAGGGCCTCCGGCTGTCTTCCGGGACTCGATGATAAATGATATCTGCGAAATTTAGGGTAAATTCATTAAAGTAGGTAAAGTAGATGATGAAATAAAGAAATGAAGTAAGGAGTAAAGTAAGTGTATAGCCGTTTGGCTTATGCAGGTGAGGCCGTGTAGCCATGCGATATCTCCGGTTGTCTTCGGGGACTTGATGTTGTGTCTACGGTTGTCTTCGGGGACTTGATGTTGTGTCTCTGGTTGTTTTCAGAGATTTGATGAAGATTCCCGTAAAGTCTGGGTACAGTCGAAAAATGAATGAGGTCTCCGGTTGTCTTCCGGAGTTATGATGCAAACCCTGTAAAGTTCAGGATAATGTCTCCGGTTGTTTTCGAAGACTTAATGATGCAAACCCTGTAAAGTTTAGGATAATGCTTCCGGTTGTTTTCGAAAACTTGATGCAATCCGATAAAGTTAAGGATAATGTCTCCGGTTGTTTTCGAATACTTAATGATGCAAACCCCGTAAAGTTCAGGATAATGTGTCCGGTTGTCTTCGGAAACTTGATGCAATCCGGTAAAGTTCAGGATAATGTCTCCGGTTGTTTTCGGAGATTTAATGATGCAAACCCTGTAAAGTTCAGGATAATATTTTCGGTTGTTTTCGAAAACTTCAAGCAATCCTGTAAAGTTTAGGATAAAATGTAAATGATGTCTCCAGTTGTCTTTGGAGATGCCTCCAGTTGTCTTCGGAGACTTAACATTGATTCCTGTAAAGTGCAGAATAAGGTGATTAAAGTTGGTGAAGTATATAATAAAGCAATTGATAAAGTATGGAGTAAAGTGATAGAATAGCCGTTTGGCTTATGATGTTGATGGTATTGTGACAGGCCGAAATAACGACATGTGATCCTAATTTAATTCGCCCTCAATTTCGTCAACCTACAAAACAGGTATATAAAGTCAAAAGTTATTGTGATAAAAATAAAATAAAATTAAAGATAAAGTTGAAAATAAAGCTGCTTGGATTTTAAGGCGAGGCTGTAATGTCCAAGCGATGCTTTTAGCTGTGATCGATAGACTTGACTGTTGATCTCGCGGCCCTTTGATTCCTGCGCTCAAAGAAAAATTCTTAGTTTGGGAGGGGGAAGTTGACTCGTGTTGACTCGAAGCTTGACTTTATTGGCGCTCCATTCATCCTGTTTGCTTGGATCTTGTGATCCCCGTTCAAGTCTCGGTAGGTGAACAGTAGTGAAACAATTGCAAGAAAATATTTCATTTGAAAGGTAGGTATGTAAGTACATGTATAAGGAAATGTAACTATACGTATACAAGTTGTGAAATATGGAAAGATATATATGTAAACGTATATATATGTAAGTTGTAAAATATTCTGCCAACTTCAAATTGTGACACTTCTAAAGTAATCGGTTTATAATACTTCCTGTCTGATAACCTTAATCTTGTCGATGTCCAACCGTTCTTTCGTCTATATCTTTTCAAAATATGCCCCAGTTTTGGGTTCAGAAGGGTATGCTAAACTTATGTTGTGGTGTGACCGAACCTTATATAGGTTGCCTACGTATCCTTCCAGGGAATCAGGTCAGAACGTAGTTCGTAAAGTATATAAGAATGGTTTAAAATTTTCTAATAAGGGACCGAACCCGATCTGGATTGCCTACGTATCCCGCCATGGGAATCAGGTCAGCGTAGTTCGTACGCATGTAAATGGCAAAAATTCTAACCTAGTATGACCGAGTCCCTATGTGGGCTGCCTACGTATCCACCGAGGAATCAGGTCAAGCGTAGTTCGTATTTGGTTGTTAAAGGAAAGGTTGCAAACTAGGTTGTCTTACCTAATGTCGTCTTTTGATTTCTTCTTGGATTGCTAGCTTTCAGGCTTATGTCATCACCTGTCGGCTATTTCAATTTCTTTCGAGTGGAATCTTGTCTTGTCCCCTAGTTTCATTGTTACTCTATCGGGATGTATGTTTGTCTGTTCGTTCATTTCATGTCACAATCGTAGAGTTGACAGATTTGATGATTATAGTAGAAAATAACAATAATAGATGATTAAGGAAAATCAGCAATGCATTCATAGTTTTCACGATTAAGCTTCCAAAGATGAAGCAAAGCAAACAAAAGTTTTGAGCATGATTCAAGCTTAAAAAGAAAAGTTCACTACATGTTCAGTCTACCAAGACTCCGGGCAAATCGGGGACGGAGCACGAGTCCAATTCTTCAGAGTCTCCCCTGGTTCGGCACCTCGTGTGGTAGGTGTCTCGATGTTGTGAGTAGCAGTAATATTCATGTGTGTTTGTCTTTGGATTGTTCGCGGGAACGACAAAGTTGATGACATGTCCTTTTCCGCACTGGACTCCTTCAAATCTTGGCACCTCCGTGAGCAGGCAAAGGATTGTTGACCACATTGGGCTTGGCTTCAGCGAGCTGGATTACTCCTTCCTTAATCAGGGCTTCGATTTTGTTTTTAAGCCCATAGCAATTTTCAGTGGCGTGCCCAACAACTCCAGAGTGGTATGCACAGCGTTTGGAACCATCAAACCATTTCGGGATAGGCTCGGGAATTTTTCCCTCAATCGGTTGTATTATGCCTGCTGCTTTCATTGTTTCGAACAATTGAGCCAAGGGTTCAGCGATCTGAGTGTAATTACGGGTGTTTTTGATGTCAGGGTTTGGACGGGCTCTAGGTATAGTATGTGGTCGATTTTGGTAAGCTGGAGCTTGGTTGGTTTATACGGACGTGGGTTTTGATGTGGAGGTGCTCGGGGTTGGTAGTAGTTAGCTTGGGTGTTGTAGACAGGGTAAGGAGATAGTGGAGCTTGGTAGGGTTCAGGGTAGTCGTAAGGGTAGAAAGGTTGTTGTGGATGGCTAAAGTATGGAATGGCTTGGCTCGGCTCATGCCTTTGGATGTTCATGACTGCAGTGACATCTTCTTTCTTCTTTTTAACCCCGTTGATAGAACCAGATTGAATAGCTTTGTTTATTGCTTGTAAAGCAATAAGATCCTGAATTTTCCCCGATTTGATTCCTTCTTCTAAGGCTTCTCCCATCCGGACAACTTCTGTGAATTTTTGTCCCATCATACCTATCATTTTCTCGTAAAATATGACAGCCTGGCATTCGATGAAGGTAGCAGTCATTTCTCTATCATTCATCGGAGGTTGAATCCTGGCCGCTTCCGATCTCCAACGTAACGCATACTCGCGGAATGTCTCAACTACTTTCTTGGTCAACTTAGTCATGTAGACTCTATCCGGCGTGATATCAGTGTTAAAACTGAACCTGTCCATAAAGTCTTGTGCCATGTCACTCCAACCCCGCCATTTACGGACGTCCTGTTGTGTATACCAAGTAAGTGCTTCGCCGGATAAGCTTCTTATGAAGAGCTTCATTCTTATGTTCTGGTCTCTGCCCACTCCAACCAGTTTGTCACAATAAGCCCTTAAGTGTGTATGAGGGTCGCCTGTTCCATTGAATGTATCAAATTTCGGCGGTTTGTAGCCTACGGGTAAATCGACGTCAGGTTGAACACAGAGATCTTCGTATTCTACACTCTTGGTTCCCTTAGCAACTTGAAGGTTTCTCATTGCTTCTTTGAGACTGTGGATCTCTTTTAGCAATATGTTATTTGCCCCTGCCTTTGCATCCTTTTCCATTTCCTCGTATTGATCTACCTCGGGTTGGAACCTGACCGTTATTAGATTGGTAAAGGCTTGTGTTTCTGCGGCATATACCGGAGGAACATATTGTGCATTAGGGGTGACAAAGTGTGCCCCGTGTATATGCTGGGTTGGATAAGTTTGGGCGATGGGAGTGTTTTGGACCGGAGGTGGTGTGTTATAAGTGGTGTTTGTAGGTGTTTGATTTGGTGGGTTTAGAGGAGTGGTTGTGGGTAGTGGATTAGTGTTGGTGGGCAAAGGAACATAGGGAGTGTGCACTAGCGATTGACTTGGTGGGTTGATGGGTGGTGGATTATGAGTAGCATAGGTAGTGTAAGTGGGTGGTTGATTTTGTGGAGGAGTATAGCTAGTGTAAGTGGGTGGTTGACCTTGTGGGGGAGTATAGGCGGATGATGGATTTGGTGGATTTGCGGGGGTGATCGGAGGTAAGTTCTTGTTGGTAGGTGCATTGTTTCGGGGAGGAAAATGCTCAGGAACTGGGGATTCGAGTGATGGGAAACGAGGTGGGTCTGGTGCAGTATTTGTAGGTTCAGAGGGTGGACTTTGGAGTGTGATGGATAAATTGGTTAAGTCCCTAACCCGATTTAGTTCTCCACGTAGATTCTCAATTTCTTGAGTCAGGCGGGCGATATGTTCATCCCGTTTTATAAAATGTTGTCTTGTAATTAATTTAACGAGTCCAAACTAAAAAAAATGAAATGATGACAAAATCATCTAAAATTTGTTAGTAAAGTGATACTTGTAATGTCAAGAATAAAAGTAATGATATTAGTAGTAGTGGCAATAAAATATTGTAAAATAAAGTATTTAGCTCGTCAGTAAATTTAGAAAACCAAGTAAATTAAATAAAGGAGGGACAAAATTGGGTGTCAACAACTGGTATAACCCCGAAATCAGTTGAGGCAAATCCTCCCTTCTCGGTTTCCTTTTTGTGGCTCTTGTGAGCTCGTCCATGCTAGGAGTATACCCCAAGCCGAAGTGGTGATTTTTTTTTAGGATCGGTACAGGATGTGTTATGCCTTCCAAATCTTTTCTTAGGATTTTTGCTATTTTGTAGATTGTGGGCATTGGCTTGTTACCCTCTTCCTCAGTGTGGGTTGCCCCGATGTATTCTACCATGTGGAAGTCTGATCTGTCGGGGTTTCCTTCGATCACTGGTATGATGTTATAAGGATCCTTCTGTGTATCTTTTTTAGCTGTGATCATGATCTCTCGGCGTTGCCATTCAAACTTCATTGCCTGGTGTAGTGTTGACTGTATGGTGTCGGCAGAGTGTATCCATGGTCTTCCCAGGAGTAATTTATAATTAGCGGTGATTGTCATGACTTGGAACTCTGCTGTGAAGGAGGCAAGTCCTATTTGGATGTGCAGATCCACCTCTCCTAAAGACTCACTTTGGGACCCATCATATGCCTTGACGTTCGTCTTGCTCTGGCGGACTTTACCAACATCATAGCCAAGTTGCGTCAGTGTGGTTAAAGGACAGATATTGAGCCCTGCCCCATTATCCACGAGTACCCTTTCTATCACTCTGTCACGATACTCAGAGTGATATAGGGAGCCTTGCTATGGGTGGTACCTTCGACTGGCAATTTTTCTTTGGAGAAGCAGATTTTGTGTTCTCCGATGACATAAGCTACTAGCCCGACTAGATCTTCACTGCTCGTGTCTGCTGGAACATATGTGTCATCCAATACTTTCATGAGAGCCTGCCTGTGTGGCCTGTGTTTTTATCAGGTGCTCAACAATTGAATAATCCTTTGGCTGCATACGCTGCCAGAAGTCTTTTGCTTCTCCCTCTGTGGTTGCCCTTTTATGGGTGATTTCCTTTCTTGCAGCGCTTTGGGCTAGCTCTTCAGAAGTGTAACATCTTCCTGAGCGGATCATGCCTTGGGCCATGGTTGCTTGCACTGCGGCTAGCTCCTTGAGAGCGGCCCCTGTTTATTGTGTTACATGGGTTATCACCGGCACCGGGACTAGAGTCTTGAAAATTGGCATAGCTTGATGAATCTCCGGTGCCGGGATCAGGACTTTAAAAGTAGGATAATCCTGGAGCGTGAGGGAAACCACTGTCTGTTCGATGGACTTGACTGTCCATGGGACTAATGCCCTGCAGGCTCCCCAGTCATATGGACTACGTTGTTTCCGTAGGTAGGCAATGGGTTCGTGTTTACATTGGAAGCTACAGTTTCCATAACGATTTGTGTTTACATTGGGACCTGCAGTTTCCAGAACGATCACTTCTTTGTCGATCAGATCTTCGATTCTATGTTTGAGATTTATACAATCTTTCCTACTGCGCCCATTTCCTCCTGAGTAATAGGCGCAGGTTTGATCAGCTCTGAAAAACCTATTCCCGAGCTGAGTCGATTTCGGAAGGATTATTTGGATAACGGCAAAGGGTCATATATACCCCTGTACTATTCCAAAATTGTTGTGTGTATCCTTCGTTTGCTTTTTCGATGATATGTACCCTCGCCGTTAGCGTTTTGGTCATATGTACCCCCGCGTCTAACAGTTCCGTTTAACAGGGACACGTGGCGCGATCTCACGGCTCCAACCTTTTTTTTTATTTAATCTAATTTATCATAAAAAAAAACACAAAACAAAATAAAAAATTGAAAATTAGAAAGTCTAATCTCCGGTGAAGCTCCACCACCGGCATCCGACGATTGCAACGGTATATTCATGGATCCAAAATTAAACTCACTTTGAAATCTGCCCATAAGGTTCATGAACTCTACAATTAGATTTTTGCATACGAAAATGGTGGCCGAAAAAAAAAATTCAAAATGGTGAAAAATTTGTTGGAATAAATTGTGTATTGATAATTGAATCTAAAAATTGTAATTAAAGCTTGTCTTGAAAATCTGGAACATAAAGAAAAAACAAAAACTCCATGGACAGCCATTAATGAAACTTAAAGCTTCAAGTTCAAGTTTTGGGTTTCTTCAAATGAGCTTTGTTTCTAGTGAATGTTATTGAAAAAGAACGGTTAAATCTTGAAGAATTGATATCTGAAATTTGGGATAATTTGGTGAAGATTCGGTGGGTTTTTGGGTGAATTTCAATTGCAAATTAGTTGGAGAAGAAGAAGAAATCCCACATTTTGAATTTCAGAAATAGCCACATTTTTAAGAAATAGCCCTTTTCTAGTTTAAAATAATTTTTAATGATAAATTAGATTAAATAAAAAAGAAAATGGTTGGAGCCGTTGAGATCGTGCCACATGTCCCTGTTAAACGGAGCCGTTAGACGCGGGGGTATATATGACCAAAACGCTAACGGCAGGGGTACATATCATCGAAAAAGCAAACGAAGGATACACACAACTATTTTGGGATAGTACAGGGGTATATATGACCATTTGCCGTTTGGATAAAGCCTACGGCGTGTAGCCTTTCAAAGAGTCGAGTCCTTGGCTCAAGTAGTGTTGTGAACTCTCTTGATGGCTTCCTCTCGAAAGCTGGACGTAGAGCATTGTATGCTGGCGATAGTGGTTAATTTTGGTAGTTCGGAGGTGGATGGATTTGTGGTGGGTTGTTTTGTGGTGGTCGGTAAGCATGGGCTGCTGTTTGGTAATTCTATTGTGGTGGTGGTTGATGAGTTTGTTGCGGTGGTGGTTGGTAAGTAGGAGAGGGTACTCGGACACTCGGTGGAGCTACGTAAGCTAGCACAGTAGTGGTGAAGCTTGGCTGTGCGTAAAATACAGGCGCAGGGCTGTAAGGAGAGGTCAGGTAATTGACAGGACGTAAAGTTTGATGAGAAGATTGTGGTCCTTCCCGCCTTTTGGGGTTTGGGCTTGGAGTGTGAGATATGCTTGCCACATCCTCTTTCTTTTTGTTAGAAGACCCCTGCAGCAGCTTGGCTAGATGCCTTGTTGAAGAGGCTGACGATTTTTCCAGATTTGAGACCATCTTCTATGGCCTCTCCCATCTTGACCAATTCGGGAAATAGCCTTCCGGCCATGGATAATATCATATCATAGAAATCCAGATCTTGTGATCGGATGAACACGGAGACAAGTTCTTCCTCACACATCGGTGGCTGTACACGGGCTGCTTTAGCTCTCCACCGGTTGGCAAACTCTCTGTAGTTTTCAATCGACTTTTGTTTGACCTTCTCAAGGTAGTATCTATCAGGAACTGTTTCGACATTTAATCGAAACCTTTCCATGAGGTTTCTACCATATCTTCCTAAGTGAGCCATTGTCATATGTCTTGGGTTGCGAACTATTATGCGGCTTCGCTGGTTAGACTTTGGCTGAATAGTCGCATAATCAGAGGTTCGTTATTTTTGACATCGACCAACTAGTCGCAGTAATAACAGAGGTGTGCTTTAGGATTCCCTGTCACGTTAAACATCTTGAATTTAGGGATCTTGAATCCTTCTGGCAGATCCAAGTCTGAGTGCATGTACATATCATCGTATCTCCATCCTGTGCACCTTCTTGTGACTCTATTGGACCTCTCCAGCAGTTCTTCTATTTTCCTTTCCATTTCCTTCTCACGCTTGTCGTGTTCGACCCTCCAGGCCTTCTCAATTTCCTCATATTGGTCCAGTTCTTTGTGTCCCGGAAGAAATTCATTTGGAGCATTGGGAGTATAGAAGGACACTGTTAGGCAAGTGGGGTGGTTTAGTGGGACTGACGCGGTTTTCTCGGTTCGCAGAGCCAAAACATGTGGTTGACTTACCGGATTGATGAACACTAGCTGAGGAGCTTAATATGAAGGAACGAAATTAGTGGTTCCCGAAAATTAGGTATATTTGACTGGAGGTGGTGTGCGGTAAGAAGTGACGATGTGATGTGGGTCAGCTGGATTTAGTGGAGGTGGGATAGTCCCTGGTGGGTAGATGGGAAAGTGCTCAGGTATCAGAGAGCTGAGCGAGGGGAAGGGAGGAGGAGGCCTCCTTCCTTCAGCAGAAGTATCCTTGTTAATGTCGGCTGTTTTAGCCTTAGCAATCTTGTCTTGGAGGGCCGTGATGGCACTTAGTAGGGTCCCGAGTATCTCCTTCGCAGCTCATTCCTTCCTTCATCCGGTGTACCAGTCATTTTCTCTTTCCCTGTATTGTCGTTCGAGAGTGATGCTAACGCGGCTTTCGATCTCGTGAAGTATGCCAATTTTCGTTGCTAAACTAATCGGCCTCATTCTATAAGAAATTAAAATAACTCAAAGACAAGTAAAGTTAGTTCCGGAAGATAATCTAAAAAGTAAGATATCATATGTGTTGTATTGAAAACACACGTAGCATACAAAATTATGTATTAAAGCCCGAATAACTAATTGATCCTTTGTTTTAAAGATTCGAATGTTATGGGTTTTTGTGTTTGAGTGGATCTTGGTCCAACGGGCTTTGAGGTTGACTTACTTTGGCAAACCTTTCTTTTTGTATAAAATAACAGGTGGGATTATAATTTATATTATATAGGGGCCGAGTCTTGCGTAGACTGCCTATGTATCCCTCCAGGGGATATCAGGACCTATCGTAGTTCAGCTTACAAAGAAGGATATATATTTTTCTAAATATCCTTTGGGCTAAACCTAAACTAAGTCATCCCCAGGCCAGGCCCAATAAAGGCTTCCCAATAACCCTACATAGGGACATCAGGTCGGCGTGGTTCCTTACATATTTATGGGGAGGGGGTAACTTCTTTGTACAAAAGCAGTGGACCCATAATATCTACCCAAAAATGTAGCTCTGCGAGTCGTTGTCCTTACGAACTCGCTCTCTCATGTTGTCTTTCTTTCTCTTTAGCACTGTGTGGGAGGATGACCAAGATCTCCCCAACTCTGATCATATGCTCGAGTTCTAGCTTGAAACCATAACATTCTTTGATGTCGTGTCCCATGGCTCCAATATGGAACAAACATACTTTGTTTCTGTTGGGCCCTACTGGTCGGGGATCGTGGACAGGTTCCACAAGCTTGATTCTTCCCAAAACATCCAAGGTTGAGAAGATGTGAGAGTACATCTCCTCAAATACTATGAAATCATACCGCCAGATCTGAGTCTCGACAGTGACTCCTTCTCCTATGGCGATACGGTCATGGACTAGTAGTATGTGTGGCCCCCATAGAGTCTCAATAACCCTATCATCTATCAAACTGACGATTCTTCTTTTTAGACCCAAACACTCATTCAAATTATGCCCTGCTTGATTGCGGTGAAAGGGGAATCTTTTGTGAGCATCAACCAATTCGGAGATTAGTAGTCTCGCTCGAGTGGTGTAAGGTATTCCGACAGCTTGCATCTTCTCAAACACGTCTGACGGGTCGAGAGCCACTCGTAAAGGGCAAGATCGGGATTTGAAGGCTATTCCCAACCAGAAGGGTGAATGAGGATCTGCTTTTCAACAGTTCTCCGATACCATGGTGGATATAGCTGGCACCGACTTTGGTGAAGACTCGTAGTGGTCGGATCCTTCGTCAGTGAGTTCATGGTAGTCAAATTCTTTGTTCACATCACATGCTTCTACCTGGAACTCAGGGAACATTTTCAGAGGCTCCAGGTCTCTCCCAGCTTCAATATCTACAGGTTCAGGTTCTTCCCGTTCCATACCTTGAGGTTCAATTTCCTCTGGTTGTTGTTCTTCAGTTTCTTATGGTTCGGGGGCTTCCTCTGGAGGCTCCGACTCTTCTTGTGGGTCTGACTCCATTTGTCATGGGTCGGATTCAACTCCTTGTTTCTGATTTCCCTCTTCCGGGGCTTCCATTCGAGGTGTCTCTGTCCTCCTTTCTAGCAGTACATAGTTTAGAACCAACTCTCTTACTTCTTCAGAGACATTCTCTTCATAGTATTGTTCTTGTGGTATCCCTTCCGGTGGGTTACCAACTAGCTCCGGCAACCTATCAACTTCCTCAATCTTTCTGCCTATCTCCTAAAGATGTTCTTCCACTTGCTGAACCTTGAGTCGCAGCATTTCAGCAGTCTCTCCTAGGGTGAGTATGTTCTGATCTTCTTGGTTTGCCATTTGTAAGTCACCTTTTAGTTGAGATAAACTAGGGTAAGATTTAAGTCAATCGACTAGGGTAAGATTTAAGTCAATCGGTTTTCCATTTAGGTATGTAATTTAGATTATTGGATTAATTATATTCAAGGTTTAATACATGATAGCACATATAACAAGTAGGCATGTGAAATTGTAACAACCCGATATTTTACGAGTGAATTTTAGAGTTAACTGTTTAAGTATGGTTTACTTAAGTGGGTAAGTACGAATTACATGTGTATTTATATGTTTACAGTTAAGAGTCATTTATAAGTATAATAAGGTATGAGATGAATTATTAGTTTACTTGGTCAGAGGGTTAAAGGATTAGTTATTTAAGGGGAAATTTTTAATTAATAATAAATGGTAAGAGTAATGGGCTAAGCCCACCATCCCTGCTATTCACGTAATTGGCCTTAGAAGTATGTGGTGAATAGAGGAAACTATTCATTCTACCTAGGTTGAGAGAAAAAGAAAAGTAACTGCTACGAGGGGAAAACAGAAAGCATCATACGAGAGAATTAGCATCGTGAGGGTGAGGAAGAGTAGAATTCCCAACAATCATATTCAGGTACTACACTTCATTCCTTCCATAGTTATGTTTCATTAATGGATCTAGAATGGGTAGTGCCTACAGTTAATTCCTTGTAGAATAATGCCAAAAAAATTCATCTTGGGGGGACAAAATGATTGTGGAAGCCATGAAAGTGTTTATTGGGCTTTGGTAATAGAAATACTATTTAACAATGAACAATACCCTTTAGATTGCATTCTTTTTAAACTTAGGGAATTAGTTTGGCATCTGCAAATATTATTGAATTAGTATTATAAGGCATGGACCATATAACTCACGTACTGGGACAGGAATGGTTAATGAAACTGGATCCCTATCATATCTTGCCAAGAAACGTTCTTAGAACAATCGAGTTTTTGACTATGTCGGTGATTAAAAGGGTTAGTTGACTAATAGCAGGACAGTTATCGGACTTTAAATCCGAGGTGTTTTATAATAATAATGGGATTATTTTTCCTAGACTAATTTTGGACCCATTATTTATGTTATTAAATAGATTGAGGCTATTGGAAATGGTTTGAAGAGAATTTGGCGTTTCAACAGAGGTTTGCATTCCGGTTATAAGGCAAGTGAGGCTTAAACTCTTAGTTTACTTGCTTTTCATAAAAAGTATATGAATTGTATTGTATGTATGCATGCATTTAAACCATTTAGTTCGTGTGAGTGGGCAAGCATGATCTAAATTGAATAATTTCCAAGAGTCTAAAGCAACGACCATATGAGTCTTTTAGCGTAAATTCGCTTATATAGATACTTGCTATGCGTATATAGTCTTGACTTGGTATTGATTGGATGTTTATTCCGATATATCATATCTTCAGAGGAGCATACTCCTGCAAGCCCTATTGGGTTCAGTCGGAGGTAGGTGCCAGATTTATAAGTGACCCGGGTAAGATGTGGGTAAATAATTCCCACTCCGGAAGACGGGGTAAGACATATACAAATACGTACTATGTCCCGTGAGCATAGATTCAGATTCAGTGTAGTGCATCTATTGCTTGTCCGGGTAAGATGGGGGTAAATAATGCCCTCTCCGGAAGACGGGGTAAGACATAGACAAATACGTACTATGTCCCATGAGCATACATTCAGATTCAGTGTATTTCATGTATTGCTCGTCCGGGTAAGATGGGGGTAAATAATTCCCTCTCCGGAAAACGGGGTAAGACATAGATATATACGTACTGTGTAATTGCTTTTATGCATTATCAGGGATTTCAAAGACTTTCCCCAGGGGTAAGCTGAGAGTGTCGATGATCTTGCTGGGTCTTTTAGACTCACACTTGTTGATGTTGTATATGTACAGGTGTGGTTAACGGTGACCAGGTAGCCGATACTTTAGCAGTTCAATGACTTAGACATTTTATGGGGTTTATGGGCAAGACTCAGTATTTGTATCTCGCTTCCGCACTTTTCTTTATATTATGAGACTTTGTGTATTATTCATTTTATTCGTTAATTTTCTCATGATTTGATTAGAGGGTTCGCCTTATGGGTAGAAGCTCTTCAGGTGCCCGGTCACGGCCTGAGTGTCAGATTTACTGTAACAGCCCAGGACACCGCTTGTAGAAATTGTCCGCTTTGGGGCCTTCGCCCCTCACGGTTTTAAAACGCATCTACAAGGGAGAGGTATCCAAGCACTTATAAATCACTCTTTGTTCTCCTCCCCAACCGATGTGAGATTCGCCTAAACAAATGTGGGATTCGCCTAAGGCAAGCTTTACACTCACCTCCCCTTGGGACTCAGCGTCCTCGCTGAGGTTTACCCCACCACTGGGTTTGCCCCACCACCGACTCGGCACCGACTCTGATAACAACTGTAACAGCCCAGGCCACCGCTTGTAGAAATTGTCCGCTTTGGGGCCTTCGCCCCTCACTGTTTTAAAACGCGTCTACAAAGGAGAGGTATCCAAGCACTTATAAAGCACTCTTTGTTCTCCTCCCCAATCGATGTGGGATTCGCCTAAACCAATGTGGGATTCGCCTAACCCCGTAGCATCCCCAAATCTTCGGTATAAGTCCCTGAAGGCTATTGTAGGCCCATGTGCCTATGGTGCCTCGGTTTGGGCTAGCTTCCACAGTTGACTATTCTTACTATCACGTGGTCTGACTCCTCCAGAATTTTAGCCAAATGCTCATCCGTACCCTTTAGACACTCCCTTAGGTTATCCCCCTCTTGAATCGACCTGTTTCTGACTTCGGTCTGTGTGGATCTGTTTGCGACATCATGATGAAGTATGGGCCTCGAGATTTTTGCACCGGCCAAATGACCTTGTAGCCAGTCATGGTAGCCTGGGTCACATCCTTCTTTGAACCTGTCCGTGGCTAAGGTGTCTGGACCCTATTTTACACGACTGTTCCACTCTCGGAGAATTACACTAGTATTCTTGATTTTCTGTTTTGTGCACTCGATGATGAACTGTTCGGGGTTCCCAACTTGGGGTATTACTTGCCTTCTCCCAAACTGTCGCAGAACTCGAAATGGACAATATGGACGGATTCCTCGGACTCCAACCAGTGGTACAAATGGGAAATTATTGCCTCGAAATACTATGATGTCGGATATAAAGTCAGGAAACATCAATTGGATGCGATCCTTAGTCAAATCAGTGAAGAAGCTAGCCCAAACATTTTTAGACACATACCCGAGATCTGGACAGTAATTTGTGAGGCGAACTCTCTTGTTTTGCCAATTCGAACCCTGAACCTCTTTTTCCATGTTGAGGAGTTTGATAATCCACTATTGCAGCAACATACCACATCCTTAGATGTATCGAAAATGGTTTCGGCATTTATCTAAGGCCCAGAAGAAGTTTGCCAAGAAGATAGGGGCTAAATCGAAATACTTAGTCTCCTGATCTTTGGTCACGCTGTAGAAAATAGCCTGAGCTAGATCTATAGCCAGCGACTTATATTTTGGGAACACCATAGTACCCAATAAGGCGATCGCAAATGCTAAAGGCCTAGCGGCTTACCACTCTTCTCGACTCTTAAACTCCTTTTAGTATAAAGTAAACCCCGTAGCATCCCCAAATCTTTGGTATAAGTCTCTGAAGGCTATTGTAGGCCCATGGGCCCATGGTGCCCCGGTTAAGGCAAGGTACTTCATAATCTGGTCAATAGATGGCTTTTGGGGAAATAGCAGGTTATGGTTCGACTTATGTCTCCTCCTCAGACAAGTACCATTAATGTCTATGGCATCCCTAATCTCCTCTAGGGTTGGTGTCATCTCAGTGTCACTGAAGCGGAATAACATCTCTTTGTCGTCCTAATATCCAGTTAACACCTCTATTATGTCACGACCTAACCAGAGGGCCATGACAGGCACCCGGAGCTAACACACCGAGCACCTCTAAACATACATCTCATAAACGTTTCTGGGTGGACCATAAAGATAGCTCATGTACATCATAATCTGTAAGGGCATACGTCACAACATAAAGGCACATCTCTATATAATTTTCAACCATTATGGCCATCATCACCAGCCGACAAGGCTACAAAAATATTATACAATGATATGAACCGGTAGAGTTAAAAAACGTCTAACTATACACACATAACTACGAGCCTCTACATGGAATACAAGTGACCATCACGACCAATACCAATAGACTGCAGCTCCGAAGTAAGTGGAGTGCTCCTGAGAATCCGCTGATAACTCACCTACGGGTCAAATCTGTGCACCTGTCAACCTGCGGGTATGAACGCAACGTCCATAAGAAAGGACGTCAGTATGAATAATGTACTGAGCATGTAAGGCATGAATAACAATATAATAAGAAATATGGAACATAACATGAAATAAAGATTACTTGTACATCTGATTGCCTCATAAGGCGGATATCATGCATGCTTAACCTTTAAATAAAACATTTCTCATATCATATATATGTACATAACATAATCATTAGCCCGCGTCCGGGCCTCCAGCGTCCGAGGTAACCATTTCACGCCGCCCACTAGTGGTGTCAGGCCCGGCCAACTAGGCACGGTGTTATCATTATCCATAAGCCGCCCAACAAAGTGGTGTCATGCCCGGCCAACTAGGCCCGGTGTAATCATACATAAACATAAGCATGCATGAGAGCCCAATTAAAAGCTACAACTTTATCGGAGTGACGGAAGGTCGGTAACCTCCGATTTATATTATGGAACAATCATCATCGCTATATTTGACCTTGAAAGAACAATTATTATAAGGTGAGATCAACAAAAATGAATAAAATCAAGAAAATCATGAAATAAGCTCAATAATCTCATAATAACATTAAAATCATAAGCTTTGGAATCTCTAGAAATAGGATCATCATGATCATCATAGAAAACATCTCACCTTTAGTATCATAAGAAGCTTTTAGAATCATGAACTTCTAACTTTTGAGAATAAGGACATTTTAGAAAACGTTTATGGGTTCACAAGAAAGAAATCATTTCTTTGGAAAGAAAGGGACTAGCCTTAACATACCTGAAACTTTACGTCTCGGCTGTCCCACCTATTTCCGGTCTCGCAATCTGTATATAAGACTATTCATACTATGGTTAGGCCCATTGTTACATACTTATCCTAAGCTTTCAAATTTAATCTCCTTAAAATCTGCCGAAATTCGGGCAGCATCTCCTCTGTTTATATGCCTAGCCCGAAATCATAATTCAACAACCAACAATAACAGCAGCAATACCGACATCAACAACATCATTTCCAACACCATCATGTTCCATAAACATCCCAAATGATGTTTTCCAAGTTCCACAACTAACCAACTCGTTATATGGTTATTTAACAACTTTATATCCGTAAATAAACCGAAACTAACATTAATAAGAAGAGATTCATACCTTACTCCCGTTAATATTGTGATATCTTCATTTTCCCCCTTGAACTTGAGCCAAAACTCGTCGCTATACGATTTTATAATCACAACTATACGCTGTTTGGACCTAAATCCGGAGATTTCACTTAATTTGCGCTAAAATTCTATGGATGGAAGTTAGGGGATTATTCTAGAGAGTTTGAGATAGTTTGAGAGGTGTTTGGATGAAAAATGAGGGTTAAAACCCCTTTTATAAGGTTTTAAAGTCGGTTCGGTATTGTTGTAGTTACTGTAGCAGCGCGGCTACTGTAGCAGCTTGGTTACTGTAGCGCGCGTTTCTGCTCTGTCAGCCTATCTTATAACGTCCATAATTCTCTACTCCGATGTTGTATCGATGAGAGGTTTGTTGCGTTGGAAACTAGACTCGATAAAATTTATTTTAGGCTTTTAAAACACCTTAAAACTCCTAATATGCCTGGAGATATACCCCTCAAAAGTTGACCCAAAATTCTGTCCAAAATTGTACCAACTTTTTTCCAAATTTTTGTAAAACTTATTTTCTTTGATTTGCTTGGTCCCGGAGTCTTCCGAGACTCTCCATACATGATATTTATCATTAATAATACTTGATAATGGTAATGTCCTTTGGTTCCAAGGTTGTCCTTCCCGGTTACGACTTACGAGATCGCAGTTCATCCTTTACTTCATTGTTACGTACTTCCTATGGCTAGTACCTTCCAAAACTTCATGGGACGTCTCTGATACTCCATTAATATGGTGAAGTACGTGGTATGCTCATGCTCTAAAAGTGCAAGGTTTAACATTCTTCCCCCTTGGAAATATTCATCCTCGAAAGTCGTAGCTTGTGAGCTTACAATGCTATCATTAATTTCTTGAAATGGTTGTCCTCCTTTAGTTGCTGATCTCCATGATATTATACCATGGGCTCATTAGCCTTCTTTCATATTCCCTTAACTCTCTGTCAAACTTACCCATTAATTTTATATCCTCATATTCCTATGTATGTACCTAGTGGTCAACTGATATCTAGTTACCGTCCTGGGACCTGTTGTCATTAAAATGGTCCTAACTCATGATTTCTACTGCTCCCCGCCGATCTGTGAGCACCCTTAATTGTTGTACTCTTTTGCCTTGCTCCTTATTTCCATACTAGTAGACAAATTCTCTTGTTCAGATATGGCACCTTTCCTTGCTTGCTTCTCTGGTGCTATTTTAGATTATCCCTTTTTATAATAGTCGACCTTATATACATACCATATCATCCCTTTTTTAATTCCTTACAATATCATCCTATTCATACTCCAACTTTTCCTACAATTTCCTCTCCTCAGTTTTAGCATAATTGCAAAATAAACTCATGAACATGGAACTAAGATAAAATCCTACTTAATCATAACTTCCTTTTGATACGAGTATGCTTTCTTCTTAAGTCCTTGATTCTCTTGTAAAGGTGATCATTTGAGACTTAAATTAACCTATGTTCTTCTTTGAATCCTTATCGTTGTCCTTACACCATTTTGTCGGCCATTGCATCATGACGATTGCCTATATGGTTCTATGTCATACACTCTCACAATTGAGATAACCGGCGGCTTAGAATTTCACGACTTAGGAGGTACTCCCTAATCTCAGGCAGTACTGTTGTCTTGCTATCCATAGGCACACTATCTTCCTTTGAAGATTATTGAACTTCCTATAACTATTCCTCTTTTAAAGCTTTCATCTCTTCTGGTGCTACAAATTCTTTTGTTTAGTAATCCCGTTTGTCCCTTATACTTATCCCTGGTCACATGCGGCCTTTCTTACTACTTCTGTTACCCTTGGAGTACTTTACTGCATATCTAAATATACCTAAAATTTCTTTGGCGCAAGTGATTCGAGTCATGGTCCAGAATACAATGTATCGCATTGGTGAAACTTATTCTCCTTCCCAGATTTATCTCATGATATACTTGCATTTAATCCATTCTCATTTGTCTTTAGCACATTCTTGACATATCAGTTCATCTCAAAATTTGACTCCTTCAATCCAATTTATTTCCCTCTTTTGGGCTTGGGAATATTGTCATTCATCTCAGAATTAAATCTGTTCTTCCCCCCTTTTTAAAGGATGTTCTCATGTACCCATAACCTTTAAGTGTTAACAGTCTTTGATAGTCATCAGGCCGACCTTATCGATCCTTTAACTCCTCTATTCCATATAGTGCCGGAGTTCTTTTCATCGCATGGTTTAACTTATTTTTCTTTCTGCTAGTTGAGTTCTTGTATCAAATCAAAATGCTTACACATATCAGATACACATCAGACGCTTTCTTTATTGTCTTTTCACTTCTACCCTTCATGACTAGTAATCCTTCTAGGATAATAAATTAATGGGGACATCGGAATTCATTAGGCCCCTTAGAGAGTGTCCGACTATACCACCCTCCTTTAGCCCTAGTCTTTCTCCATGACTATCTTCTTAACATCCTTGAAATTCTTCTTGCTTCGGGCTCCCAATTATTATTTAGGTTTATACTGTACCATTAAAGTTGATACTCCACATCATTTATTCCCACGACTCGTCCTTTCATTAGCCTAGCTCATTTTGTTCCGTAATTCTTCTTAACTACTTGTTTGCATCACAGCTAGGCATTATAGTCCTTCTAGTGTTCTATCGGTTCTTGTTCTTATCATGAAATCCTCACAAAGTACCCCCTTTCCTTTCTTCTTTCGTCAAGTCTTCATCTTCCTTTATGACACTACAACTTATACACTCACATATATATAGATATATATACATCTCGAATTTCTCAATTTTATTCATGATCGCATCCTTCACACAACCATTGTCTTATAGTTTTAATTTGTGTTCCTTTGGGTAAGACTACCGACTCATTAACCTTCTCCTTGTTGTCGGCGGCTACATAATTCCCTTTAACCATTTCATTGACACCTTCTCCTTCCTTTAGTCCTCATAGTTTCTTTTACTTGTAAAATGCCTATTTCCATTAGTCATCATTTACTCTTAGGTTAGGAAACTTTGGAGTGTTTCGTTACGAGTGCGAATCCCTTTTAACACTGAAAATCTCTTCTTGGGGTACTTTCTTCCCTTAAATAGGCGTACCAATCATGGGTTCACATCTATCCTCCTGGTCAAGTCTCAGGAGTTTAAAATTTTCTCACCGCTCTCATAAGACCTGTTTATTTCTTCTCAATGATGCACCTTTATTCATTATTTACAACCTTCTTGGTTCTGGTTATGTAGACGTATAGGTTGATTCGGGGGTCTTCATATTCATCCTTTGTCACGTACAACATTGCTCTATCTCTCGTTGATTTATTTAAATTTGATCCTATTGTCTGCTTTCCTGCTTTCATCCTGACCTTTTCCTCAAATATATTATCTGACCCCCAATGGGTATACGTTTTCCTTGTCCAAGTTTCTCCTTCCTTCATGATATCATAACCTTCTTTTTCCTAATGCTCTTTCTTACATTGTTGGTCGCGTTACTGCTATCCGACTTTAATTCACGAGAAAACCCAATCCTGATTCTCTCTGTAGCGCTTGCCACCTAAATTTTGACATACATCACAATCAATACTTTTAACATGTCATAACATCAATCATAATGGTATACATAATACTCGATGTAGCAACTCGTGACTTATCTTTTTATCACTTTTCAACACCTTTTCTTGCGAGATATCCCGTTGTCATTTGATTTTGTCCTAAATATGTAGCTTCAATACATCTCCCCTCTTTTGACCAACTAGCCAGACTATACCTCACGATCATTTCGAAATTCTAATTGCAGAGCTCATATGCTCCTAATTTCCCTCAGGCTATTCTGGTTTCTCATATTCCCTTTTTTATATGTCTAAATCTATAAGTCTTTCTAGCATATCTTTCTACATCCTAACTGTGAATCCCGGTGATATAACTTTACTTAAAAATCTTTACTCGTACTTGTACCCTGTCTCCTTGTCTAAAATAATCAACCTCATATCCTTTACTTTCTTGTAGCAATTGAATCGATCCTTGCGATATTTTATCCTCACTTGTACACCTACTATTTTATCTCCTTACACATAAACCGACAGCACACCTAATTTCTCTATCGTCAAATAACCTTCACCACACCCGTCTGAAAAAAATTGAGGTGAATCTTTCTTATAAGGATTAGCTAGAAATACACCACATATTCCTAAAGTTGATACAATCTCAACTTCCTTCATCGGCCAAGCAACATCACACTCAGAAGTTATATAAACAATCCAGAAGACAATCATAATTGCAATCCAACTTACCTAACCATTTCTCATTCATGAGTTCAAGTCGTCATTAATACCTGAAGTAACTCGGCCATAATAATTCTCAAAATAGTACCAACTATAAAATATTCAGAATCCCTTTGAAGTCAAATGACTGGTGACTTCTAAATCCCAATGTAACCCACATCATATGGGAAAGTTTGATAAAACGAGCTTGTGTGCATGTCATTAACCCGTCCTGATCTTATGTATATGTATAAACTTCTAGAGTAAAACTTTCCCCTACTCGTTAACTTCCTTTCCCATATCAATACCTTTTCGTTATCTCTTACTCACCAATCTATAAATCGTAATACTGCATTTGAATTCTTAGTGTCGACTTTCCCTATATCTTCAATAAATCTCAATTCTCTGAAATCTTAAATGCACTCATTCCAACTTCTTTAATTACTAATCATTTTTCCCCTCCAGGGTTCTTCCCTTAAATTAAAATCATTCTAAAACTTCTCTTTAAAAACGTCTCATAATGGTTCATTCAATCATGATTTACCAAACATCCGAGTGTCACATTTTCCCTTCGTTCTTTCTCTATAGCATAGATATTCAAACAATTCAATTTGTAAAAATTTCGACAGAGTTTCCTCTATAATTCTTACTACCTCATTCCTGCACACAGCCCAAAAAATACATCCAATGCCTCACAAGGCAATCACAAATACACGTAACATCTAGCTCGAGCTCTTATATCAAAGTCTATCAATATCAATAAGGCAGGAAACATACCTTTCGGAGTAACAACTTCAATTCTCATCAATTACCTAATAGCAGCATAATCAACTGCTCATCCACAATCAGAACATTTAGGATTAGAATCAAGGACATCACATCCTATAATTTAGCTCTACGGCACGATCTAAGATGAGAAAGAAAGGTCAATTATTCCTAAATGCCCTGCGGCCTCCTGTTTATAAGTGTGGCGCGCTTCACACGCATAAACAGGACTCTACCGGACACGGCTCATAGACAAGCCCTAGGACGAACTGCTCTGATACCACTTTTGTCACGACCCAACCAGAAGGCCATGATGGGCACCCGGAGCTAACACACCGAGCACCTCTAAACATACATCTCATAAACTTTTCTGGGTGGACCATAAAGATAGCTTATGTATATCATAATCTGCAAGGGCATACGTCACAACATAAAGACACATCTCTATATAATCTTCAACCATTATGTCCATCATTACCAGCCGACACAGCTACTAAAATATTATACAATGATATGAACCGGTAGGGTTAGAAAATGTCTAACTATACACACATGTCTACGAGCCTCTACATAGAACACAACTGACCATAAGGACCAATATCAATAGACTGCAGCTCCGAAGTAAGTTGAGTGCTCCTGAGAATCCATTGATAACTCACCTACGGGTCAAATCTGTGTACCTGTCTACCTACGGGTATGAACGCAGCGTCTACAAAAAATGACGTCAGTATGAATAATGTACTGAGTATGTAAAGCATAAATAACAACATAATAAGAAATATGGAACATAACATGAGATAAAGATAAACTGTACATCTGATTGCCTCATAAGGTGGATATCATGCATGCTTAACCTTTAAATAAAAGATGTCTCATATCATATGCATGTACTTAACATAATCATTAGCCCGCATCCGGGCCTCCGGTGTCCGGGGTAACCATTTCATGCCGCCCACTAGTGGTGTCATGCCCGACCAACTAGGCACGATGTTATCATTATCCATAAGACGCCCACCGAAGTGGTGTCATTCCCGGCCAACTAGGCCTGGTGTAATCATACATAAGCATAAGCATGCATGAGAGCCCAATTAAAAGCTACAACTTTATCGGAGTGACGTAAGGTCGGTAACCTCCGATTTATATTATGGAACAATCATCATCGCTATATCTCACCTTGAAGGAATAATTATTATAAAGTGAGATCAATAACAATGAATAAAATCATGAAATCATGAAATAAGCTCAATTATCTCATAATAGCATTAAAATCATAAGCTTTGGAATCTCTAGAAATAGGATCATCATCATCATCATGTTCATCATAGAAAACATCTCACATTTAGTATCATAAGAAGCTTTTAGAATCATGAACTTCTAACTTTTGAGAATAAGGACATTTTAGAAAACGTTTATGGGTTCACAAGAAAGGAATCATGCCTTTGGAAAGAAAGGGACTAGCCTTAACATACCTGAAAATTCACGTCTCGGCTTTCCCACCTATTTTCGATCTCGCAATCTACATATAAGACCATTCATACTATGGTTAGGCCAATTGTTACATACTAAGCCTTCAAATTTAATCTCCTTAAAATCCGCTGAAATTCGGGCAGCATCTCCCCTGTTTATATGCCTAGCCCAAAATCATAATTCAACAACCAACAACAACAGCAACAATACCAACATCAACAACATCATTTCCAATACCATCATGTTCCATAAACATCCCACAAGATGTTTTCCAAGTTCCATAACTAACCAACTCGTTATACGACTATTTAAAAACTTTACATCCGTAAATAAACTGAAACTAACATTAATAAGAAGAGATTCATACCTTACTCTCGTTAATATCGCGATATCTTCATATTCCCCCTTGAACTTGAGCCAAAACTCGTCGCTATACGATTTTATAATCATAACTATACGCTGTTCAAACGTAAATCCGGAGATTTCACTTAATTTGAGCTAAAATTCTATGGACGAAAGTTGGGGGATTATTCTAGAAAGTTTGGGAGATTTTGAGAAGTGATTGGATGAAAAATGAGAGGTAAAACCCCTTTTATAAGGTTTTAAAGTCGGTTCGTAATGTAGCAGCGCGGCTACTGTAGCAGTTACTGTAGCAGCGCGGCTACTGTAGCAGTTACTGTAGCAGCGCGGCTACTATATCATAACGGTACTGTAGCAGCTCGGTTACTGTAGCGCACGTTACTTCTGTGTCAGCCTATCTTGTAACGTCCATAATTCTCTACTCCGATGTCGTATCGATGAGCGGTTTGTTGTGTTGGAAACTAGAGTCGGTGAACTTTATTTTAGGCTTTTGAAATACCTCTCCTAATATTCCTGGAGATATTCCCCTCCAAAGTTGACCCAAAATTCTGCCAACTTTTTTCCAAATTTTTGTCAAACTTATTATCTTCGATTTGCTTGGTCCCGAAATCTTCCGAGACTCTCCATACATGATATTTATCATTAATCATACTTGATAATGGTAATGTCCTTTGGTTTCAAGGTTGTAATTCTTGGTTACGACTTACGAGATCGTAGTTCATCCTTCACTTCATTGTTACATACTTCCCATGGTTGGTACCTTCCAGAACTTCATGGGACGTATCCGATACTCCATTAATACGGTGATGTACGTGGCATGTTCATGCTCATGCTCTAAAAGTGCAAGGTGTAACATATTAGCTCCGGGCGACCTTTCATAGTCATAATTGAGGGTAAGTGACCCAGGGTCCAATTGATAGTCCTTCTATGTGCATCACCTAACCATTCCCACCATGCTCTAAGTAAATATGTAGCCTCGAGGACAATGTCAAACTAAATTCTTCGTTCCATCTACAAAACAGAACACTATTAAGATTCCTCCCTTCCCGCAAGGCTAATGGTTCAACACATAGGCACAAGCACTTTTCCATATAGCACATAAATTAAATGCGGTGTCTTCGGGTCATAGACCGTTCAAACACTGGGCAGGCTTCTTAATGAGCCTTAGGTAGGTCTGAGATACCCAAGGCTCGTCTAGGTATGAATGCTCTATTTCGGTAGGAATTTGGTTTCGCTCTATCCTAGTTATCACTAGAGTGGGCTTTTTGCAAGTGACCTAGCACCCGAGCGGACAACTGGGGCTCAACCGTTAGGGTTGTAGGATGACCACAAACCAACCTCGTCTTATAACGATTCCAAAAGAAATATTCGGTTTTTTTTAGTGAAGGAACGACTGCGTGCTCCATGAAGTCTCTTTGAAACAAAGTGTAAAATAAATGTCAGGAGTGACGGAGTTCTGATATGCATGAAATAACAGTTTATATTTGCAGAAAAGTAGACACATAAGCAGTTAAAGCAGATAAATTCATATTCTACTGGAATCCTTATGGTCAGAACCTTTGAGTTCCCAGCAGAGTCGCCATCTGTCACAGTTCACATTTCGTGGGTGAGGTTAGCACTCGAAAAGCTATTGCGAGTGTGTTGATGCTTGTTCGGACTTGTTTTTGAAAAGAGTCGCCGTCTAATTTTTAGGAAATTAGGAAAACCAAAGGTGAAGGGTTTATTCAAATACCATGAAAAATCCTTCGTAATCCAAAGTTCTAGGTAAGAGTTCTAGTGATCCCCTAGGGAAGGTGTTAGGCAACCCAGTATCAAGGATTCGTACTATACGGGTGACCTTCGAATTCCAGTGTGTGATTATTTGTTAAACTGCTTATTAAGTTTTTATTTTCCGCATCATAAAAACATTTTCCATTTGTTTGCATATCATTTGTTTTGAAAGAGATTTGAATATGCTCCATTTATATATAGGGTGGTTTAGGTTCGGATTAAGATATCCGAATAAGAATAAGCTTTTTTAATGTATAAGTATAATGTACTTTTTGCTTATAAAATGATCAAAAATGGATTTGATTTTATATATATATATATATATATACACACACACAATTTGTCTCGGGTCCGTCCATGTAATATGTTAGAACGTCTTATCCTAAAGCATCGTATTTGCGAATGTATTTTATCAGAGTATATATGTCTGATAAAATCTACTCGTGTGGGCTCAAACCCAATTCCCTTTTTGTTTTAAAATCAGACGGGTTTTCTGCCCCCACACGCCTTGTTTCGAATCAAGGTTTAAGTGGGTTTAGGCCCAAAACCTTATGTTTTGCAGTTCAAATTCTTGTGGTTCGAGACCCAAAATCATTTGATTCAGTTTCAGTCTTAATTTTGAATCCATTTCAATTTATGAAGATGTGTTCCTTTTTTCCAAATTGACCCGATTTGTTTGAGAAAACATCATAACACTTGTGATTTGAAAAAATTCTCCCTATTTCTTTTTAACTTATACCAAGAAAATGTTTTGTTACCCTTCAAGTCTTAGAAAATTATTTTTTACTTAATCCGGCTTTTGAGAACCGTTTGGGGACATAAAGTCTACTGAGCGACATATGTACCGTTGTCATAAGATGACAAGGTCTAAAAATAAAGCTTCCAATATCTAATGTGAATTCTTACAAGTTATACAAATACGACATTCAAATGAAAATATCATGAATAAAAGAGAGGGGTGGGTTAGGGGTGTACCAAACCCCTAGTTAGCCATTTTCACCCATAGTGTTGGGCCTTCAACGCGATCTCATAATGCTAGCTTCCCTTTCGTCAGTCTAGACTGCTTGTGCCGTAAAAGAATTGACCTGCGCCATGGCCCAACAGGTGAGGGCTGGCCCGGCCCAAGTGGCCATGAAATGGAGAGAAGGAAGGAAAAAGGGAAATAGGTTAGAAAGATACTACTGAACTTATCACCATATATACAACATTTATATATACATAAAGTGAATACACATATATACATATTCAATTTCAAAAAATTGGGCCCAAAGGCCCATCAACACATCTTAACAATTCTGCCTGAGCCCCCTTTCTCCCCTGTTTTAACAAGGTGTGAGATGCGGGCTATTTTTACACTAACTAGAATGGGCCAGCCCCAAATTCTACCAACTCTAAATTTCAACTAAGTGTTCAAGCCAGTGGGCCTTCTATTCCTCAAAGTGACTGATATACGCTCTGTATATGCCGAACTATTCATATGTATATACATATTATGCCTATAATGTACACATTGGATATGCATATCAAGTATATATCATGTGCATAGCCCTCCTTTCTTTTATCAACCCATGCATATTTTATGTACATCTAGCCTTAAAACCTAAACCTTGAGCTTATGATTCAATTAACTACCTAATCGACATTTATATTTTTAAAGCCATTTCAGAACTAAACTAAGGCCAATGTAAACTAAACTTAGTCAACTAGAACCACTGTACAGTGACTTGAAGCAGATTCAATACAGCCCCAATACTCATCACCTGAAGAGATAGGTACAGAAATCAAAATTAGGCACATTAACTCCTAAGGTTCTAAGTGATATTCAAGCAGTAAAGAGGGCACGGGATTTCAGCAGATTCAAACAAATGAGGTGGTACAGGGAGGCACAAGCTTAGGCAATTTTAGGAAGACAATGAAGTCATGGGGTGATCATTCAAGCCTCAACCAATTCAATCAATTAAAAGAGAAGTGTACAAGGAAAAATAAACAGAATTTCAAAGACAAGTGGTCACACAGCAGAGGTTCAAATGGATCAAGAAATTACAGTATTCTAATGCTTATTTCAAAACAAGATTTTACTACCAAGAGGACAGATTCTTCTTTTAACCTTAATAGCTTATTTAGACACTTAGCAAGTTCATTTTATTCCAACCCTTTGATATAATGGTGAGGTTTAAAGAGTTAAGTGCATTCATATAGCATATATGCCCCTCATGGACTTATAGAGTGTACCATGACACCTCTTATTTGGAGGTGAGGTACTATGAACCAAGTTGAACTTGGTTCTTTCCTATCCCTTTTTTAAGGTGTCTTTGAAAAGGCCCATCTATCTCAAGTGGTTCATCGATTGCCTATGGACACTTATGACTCCTCAAACAACATCATTAAGTCAATCCCAATCTAACACTTAGTCAATATTGATGCAGATTTAGCATTTTAGTTGTTTCAACCTAGAGTTCTACTCATGGTATGACCTTTAATCTTTTTGATCATGATAGAGTCTCAGCACACATATGTGTCCTTATTTTGAGATTGATTTACACATATGAGCAAGACAACACCAGAAACAACATATCTCAATCCCTAAAAGAAAGCCTTACGCCACTGCCCATCTAATTTTCAACCATGGCATTTCATATTCCACATTCAGATCATAACTTTAGGAAATGACACAAACAGTTCTTAAAAAAAGAAAAAACCTGGACAGATTTAAACCAGAGCTTTCCCTCTTTTTTACTTTTTTATCTTTCAAAACCAAAGGATTAATTTTCATAAAATAATTCAAGCTATATGAATGCTTCCAGTTTAATACATCTAGGAATAGTGCTAGTTAATCCCTGTCTTATCCAGAGTCTACTCAGTTTCAACTCAAGATCATTAAAGCAGGTTAATTTTAGCATTGCATAGCAAGACCTATTCAGACTTAGGCATATTCAGACACATTCAAGCATTTTCAGATCCAATTAGACATATTCAGATATCTTTAAGCACTTTTGGGGGCACATATTATATGTATTTAAGCATATTCAAATCTATTTAGGAATGTCTGGATTAATCCCCATCCTCGGATCAAATTTTCTAAACTATGAATAAACCAAACAAACATAAGCTAATACAATCTCATATTAACAGGCCTACATCAACAGTAAACAACAATAATAACTAAAAGAACATTGCCAAAGCTAAGTAAAGACCAAACAGAAATATAAACATAAAGGCATGATAAGGGAATTATCTTTTATTGGTGCAGCCGGCTTCAAGAATGGACTTGAAAGCTCTTAGTGCTCCCTCTCCTCCACTCAGCCACCACACGAGAACAACCAAATCAAATTTTGAGACTAGACACTTAACATTTTTAGAAGTTAAGTATAAAATTTTACTAATAGCCTAAATTTGGAGTTAAATGCTCAAATATTAGGCTTTATGTGTATGAACAGTGTTCAAACTTGTCCAAAACCCTTTTTTTTCCTCGAAGGAATAGAACCCCCTAAAATTTCAAAACCTAAATCAGATCCGGTGTGGGACAAGTGAAGATTCTTTGAAAATTAAGCTTGTATTCAAAATAAACGATCCAGATTCATCACAAAACAAAAATGAACGACTTGATTTCTTATTGGTTTCCCTCAATCCAGTTGGTTCTCAAGGAACCAATGGGAATTGAGGGTTCAAAGAGCAAGTATGAAGTCAATTAATGCTACAAGGCGATTCAGTGAAAGAAAAAAAAAAGGAAAGAGAGGGGACGGGGATATACCTTGCTAAGGGGTTGATATGCGGTGGTTTTGGTTAAAAAATGGCAGAGCAATAAATGCTCTTGCCATTTTCAACCATACCAGGTCCACAGGAGCATCACCAGCCCATAAAACTTGCCATTTCCAGCAGATGATGCGATGAGAGAGAGAGTAAACGAAGGGCGGCTAGGGTTTCTCTAAGGAGAAAACCCTCTCTCATGTTTAAGGGGTCGTTTGGTATTGTAATGTAGTTGTTGTGTTTTTGTTGTTGACTGAGTTGAGCCTGGTCTGGCCATATTGTGCTGGACTCGCTCAACTTAAAAGAAAAGGGGAAGGACCAATGTATGTGTATACGCATATACACACGATATACATGTGTATATCTGTGTATATGTTTGCGTATATATGTGGAAAAGCATAACATTATTTAAATAAATAGCCATAATTTAAGAAATTAGGTAATTATACTCGTTAATCGTGACTAATAGCGATTAATTAACCAATTAACCAAAATAAAGGCACAGCTAATTATGCAATAAGTTTAAATTTGCAATTATAGCCTTTATTGAATTTAAACCATGGAATTGGCTATTTTCAATTATGGCCACAATTAACCAAAGTAAGCAATTTATGAAACTAACCATAATTGCACTTGATTAATTATGATTAAGTCTGAAAATTGTACAAATGCAAATTGAATATGCAAAAAAATAAGATTTGAGAAATAAAATGATTAACTTATTTAATTAATCAGATTTCTTGAATTAAACGGAGTAAAATGCTTGCTAACTGATCCTTTTGGTAATTTTAACAATTAATTGAGAAATTGTTTTAAATTATCTACTTGATTAATCTTGGAAAATGCTTCATATTAATTACGAAAATGTGTAAATTAATTTATAAATAATTTATAATATTATTGAAGTTATTTTGCCAGATGCAATGTCAAAATATTATCGAAACAATTTTGTAAAATCAGTTGACCTATAAAAAATACACATTTCACTCCATTTGATATCCAAGGACTCTGGGTAATTAAAATAAATTATTAGAGGTTAAAAATTAGGTGTCAACAAGTACGATGTGCTGAACACAAACATTGCAGAGTCGCTAAACTCAATGTTGAGGGATGAAAGAGAGTACCCTGTGACTGCCTTATTCACTTCCATTTTTAGGAGGTTCATTGAAATTTTCAGGCAAAGACGTGCATATATCAGCAGTTCAATCAATTTATTTGTGCCTTCGGCTGAAAAGACGCTATGGTAAAAGATGAATGAGGGTGACTCCTTGTTTGTCAATAATATAAATGGGGATGCCAACGAGTTCACCGTAGTCGCCAGTGGCCTAACTGCCAAAGTCAATCTACTGTACAAAACATGTCTTTGCAGAGAGTATGACTTGGTGAAATTACCGTGCGCTCACGCGATGGCAGCCTTGCGATTGAAGTGCGAACCTGATTATGGTTCAACCACCTACGAGTATTCCTCGCCCATGTATAGTGTTTCGTCTTACATTTTTGCATTTGGTGAAACCATTAATGTAGTCCCTCCAGAGTCAGAATGGGAAGTCCCAGAGAAGTACGCAAACATGTATATTCCTGCACCCCCTTACGACCCCAAACTTGGAAGGAAGAGAGTGAAGTATATTCCTGGCATCGCAGAATCTTTCAAGTCCAAGGGACATAGCAAAGGGACGAGAAACAAGTGCTCAATTTTCAAGGGTGCTGGTCACAAGAAAACAACGTGTCGATATTTGAGAGAGCATCCCACTTGATTTTTTTTAATTTGAATGTATTTTTATTGTATTAGTTCAATATTAATTAACTTTATTTTAGTATATGATAGACTATATGTGGGTGTATAATAAACCAATTTGTTGGTCTATAATGGTTCATAGTTAGGAAATTAATCTTCATTTAGGAGATCTATACTCCCCAATTAAAACCCTTATCATGTGGAACTGGGTAGCATAATGGTTGCCTTTTAGAATATTGCGCGTTTCACGTCTAATCACGCTGATACAATACAAATTCAAACGACACCTCCATGCCTAAAGCCACGTGTCTCTTAGCCATTAGGTGACGGTTCACTTAATTAATGCAAACAGTCTTTATATCTTATTCGGTCTTTATTTCCTCCATTTCAAATAAACTTAAGCCCATAGAAATTCAAGATCATTCATCTCTAAAATGCCCAGAAGAATCCGCCTTTCTAGGCACCCACGGCTACAAACTCCATCACCATGCGTTCTTCTACAACGAAATGACTTCGAACGGCTCTTTAGGGGGCTAGGAGAGGACAAGGAGAGATTGATAAGTCTCTTCACTGAATCGAGCGATTTCTGTGTGAGATATCGACCCAGATGCCCTCATAATCCCCCCTCCCCCCTCCCTCCCCCGCAAACCCCTAGTTTAGTTTAGTTATGTATATTTTCATTTTGTTGTAAGTTTTTTGCAAAGCTTTCATTGGTGAAAGTTGTAGATGGAAGCAGCTTTTGGGCTTTCATGTATGAAAGCTTTTAGATGTTTTTTGTTGTTTTGGTTGGGGGTTGCAATGAAATGAAATATATGGTTGATGTTCAGATTTCTTGTGTTGTGTTTTATTTATGTCCTTTTCTGATTTTTGCATTTATTTTGTAAACGTAGAAATAAAGCTAAGTGTGATGGGTCTATTAATAGATATAACTGATAATAAACGACTATGATCTATAACTACTCATTGACACGATATATGATGGACCGTTAAGGTTGATTATAAACCACGGAAATAAAGGTGACTATTGAAATGAGAAGCCTGCTAAATTTTCACAAGTCCAACAGACCAAAAAAAAAAAAAACCAAACCCCAAATCTAAAAAAAGCCAAAAATAAATAAATTAAAATAAACAAAAAGACTTCATACTATTTAAATATTATAATAACACTTTAATACATCATATTAGAGTTCCATCCATTAGAAACATGATCAAAATAGTTTTAGGACACCTAATGATCCTTAAATCACTAATATTAGTCTAAAAATCCAAAAAATAAATAAAATAAAATAAATAAAAAGACTTGATATATTTAAATATTATAATAACACTTTAATACATCATATGAGAGTCCTCATACATTATACATATGATCAAAATAGTTTTAGGACACTTAATGGTCCTTAAATCACAGATATTAGTCTGAAAAGACTAAAAATAAATAAAATAAATAAAAAGATTTGATACTATTTAAATATTATTACACTTAAATACATCATATGAGAGTCCTCGCCAATTAGACATATGATCCAAAGAGTTTAAGCACAAGTAATGGTAATCATACCACTACTATCTTATTAGACTGACAATAAGTTATTGTTCTCAAAGCACAACCTTGTTCTAAGGACAACATTACTTTTGCTTAAGGTCTTTTGATCATGTGCCTAATTGGTGGGGGTTCTCATATGATGTATTAAAGTATTATTATAATGTTTAGATAGTATCAAGTCTTTTTATTTATTTTATTTTATTTATTTTGACTTTTTTAGATTAATATTAGTGATTTAAGGACCATTAGGTGTCCCAAAACTATTTTGATCATGTGTCTAATGGATGGAGACTCTCATATGATGTATTAAAGTGTTATTATAATATTTAAATAGCATCAACTCTTTTTATTTATTTTTGGTTTTTTTAGATTTGGGGTATGGGGTTCATTTTTATTTTTTTATTTTTGTCTGTTGGACTTGTACAAATTTAGCAGGCTTATCATTCCAATAGTAACCTTTATTCATGTAGTTTATATTCAACCTTAAAGGTCCATCATAGACCGTGTCAATGAGTAATTATAGGTCATAGTCATTTACTATAGTTATGTTTATTAATAAACCCAGCACACTTAGCTTTTTTTCAACTGTCAAGCCACGTATTTATTACAACGGTAATAAAATAAAATATTCTTAAATTTACAATGTTAACAATACACCTTCCCTATATAAAACCGACTCAAAATTCGAACCACTCCATTGTCTATTTTGTTGATCAAACACCTCCAAAGTCTCTTTTCTTGATCAAACTCCACCATTATCTTTTTTCTTGATCAAAACACCCAAAATGTCTCAGCTATCTGAAACATCTCAACTATAAGATCCCGACATTTATTTCTGAGGTGAATACACTGTCTTGAACGCACCCCAAAGAATTCAGGTCGCAGATTCTTTAATTATGTAGTTGGAACTATAAGTTTCTAATTCAAAATGTATGCGTTTTTTTTATGTGGTTTCAAGAAAAAAAAAACTCTAATTGATTGTTGTTTGTTTCAGGATTATGGTGGTTGTGGCTATTTCAGGTTTATTGATCCACACCCCAACAAAACACCAAAAAAATCTCAAATGAGCCCAGGACATAGCAGAAGCCCAGGTGGACCTGATACACCAACATCAAAAGGCTTAACCAAATCTGAACTGCAAAATAGGCTCAGAGAATCTTTAGAGAACGAGGAATTACTTCAGTCGTTGTTTAGAGAATTTGAAGAAAAGAAGAATCACATGAAAGTTATGTTGGTAGAAGCCGGAATTGAGAGGGATGAAGTAAAACAAAGGTTGATGGTGGCTGAAGAGAAAGAAAATAGACTAAGGATGTTTTTGCATGGTTTATTAGTGGGTTTGCTATATGGCAATATGTAATAGGGCTATAGTGGGACTGGGTATTTCATTTTGGCATATGAACAATTTTGGACAATATGAAGCGGGTTTTATTTATATGAAATATTTATGTGTTTGCTATGTGGCGTATGAGTTTGCGTATAAACTTTATTCATGTCAAGACCCAGCTAGGGGCCGCGACGGGTACCCGGAGCTAGTTACCTAGCACCGCTCACTCTACTACTTATCTTGCTCATTTAATACTCTTTTATCAATTTTACATACCAATTGTAGGAAACTCATATTTAATCGAAACATAAATACTTTATTTACATTTGCCTCCTGGCCATCAAAATAATATACATACATATGAAAACATCTTGTGAGACCATCTAACCCACACTGCGTATCTACAAGCCTCTACTAACATAATGAATACATAGACTGAACAAGACTCCGTCATGCCCAAAATATGCATATATGAATGTACATCAAAAGAATAGCCATAAGCACCTCTGAACGATGGAGTGCTATCAATTAGCTGACAGCTACTGAGGACCTGGGCCAAGCTCTCCTCCCTGTCGACCTGTGGGCATGAACACAGCGTCCGAAGAAAGGACGTCAGTACGAATATTGTACCGAGTATGAGAGGCATACATAATGAAAGGAAACATCAATAATATGAGGATAACATCAACATGAGACATCTGGATCTGACTGATAATCATAAATGAAGTAATGCATGCTATCTTACTCATACTCATCATCATGACATATATGTATCATATGCAAGCTGCCCGTCCATGTCGGAACGGTGTGATAATCAATAATATTAGCCCGCGTCCAGGCCTCCCGCGTCCGGGGTACCATCTCATGCCGCCCACTAGTGGTGTCTGCCCATGCCTGTAGGTCGTGGTGTATCCGTATCGCCGCCCGCCGAAGCGGTGTCTGCCCGGCCAACTAGGCTCGGTGTGAATGCAATCATGACATGCTTAATGTAAATACTCATAATAATATGCTCATCATAAAATACTCATCTTATCATGATATGTGTATATATGACTCATGATCAACTTTACTCTATCGGGGTGACGTAAGGTCGTGATCCCCCGATTACATTATGGAACCATCATGGACATTTTGCCTCACCTTGAAAGGACTAGTACATAAGGTGAGTGTAGGCAAGGAATAACATCATCATCATTCTAGTGTCATCATATCGTATAACTTATCTCATATAGACATCCATAAGTATGAGCTTTTAACTTCTTAGAATGTAAGAACTCATAAAAGGAATAGGGGTTCAAGTTAAAAGATTCATGCCATTAGAAAGAAGGACTAGCCTCACATACCTTGGTCGTTTAGCTAAGATATCGCTCACTTGTTCTCCGTCAATATCACGTCGTTACCTTCATAAGAGAATTCGTATCAACATTAGTAACTGACTATAAGAACGCGTCGCTAATTCTAGGAGAAGTCGGACAACGCTTCCTTCGCTCATACCACTTTTCTCATGTTTTACATTAACTCCCAACATTCATAATATTACTCGCAATATCATAATCGACAATCGTCATTTACGTACATTTGGCAAAATCCACCATTTTCCTCCAATTTTCCCTTATTTCTACTTCTAGCTCATCCTTGCGTTTTCATGCATTTAATGCTTGTTTCATGATATAAACATCATTTATAATGTATTAGTACTCACAACACTTCAATATTCATAGTTCAATTCCACTGTCATTCATTTATGTCACTATTCACTCAATAATGACCCATTTCTATGTTCTTCTACATTTCAAGTGTCTAAGCTTTCCAATACTTCAAACAGCATGGAACAATCATGAAACTTACCTTGGATGATGGTTGAACAATCCTTAAGTTGAAATACTTCACTTAGCCAAACCCTAGTTCCACCTTCCTTGGAATTTCTTCACTTAGATGATCCTTTATTGGGTTCTTACACTTGATTTCATGAATTTGGTGGTGTTGATCTTGATATCCCCTTTAATTATCTTGAATTCTTGTGGAGGAATTATTTGGAATGTTCTAGAGGTCTCTTGAGTTGTTGGATGAATAATGAAATAATATGAAGCCTAAGTCCCTTTTTAAAATCACAAAATCTGATCTTTAATGAATTCTTGTCGGGGTGAACAGTGGTCGTAAACCACCATATACGGACCGTATTTTGATTTACGGTCCGTCCACTGTGGTCGTATTTAACCATTTCAAAGACAGAAAGTTTTGGCTGATGGACATGGTAGTTTACGACCTGGTTTACGGACCGTATCATCACTGGCCAGAACTTGAGATTTTTGGCCAGCTGAAGGACGATTGCACTATACGGTCCGTAAATCACTTTACGGGCCGTATAATGCCATATACGACCACTGGACAGAAAATTTTTCACCAATTTCTTATTTTCCAAAAATTCTTAATTAGCCATCCCGACTTAATAAACATCATCCACTCAACTTTTCATCATTCCACTCATCATACAAGTACGGAGAAATTTCCGAGGTATAACAATTCATAGTCGATAATAGTACATGTAAACTCACAATCGACGATCAAAAACAATCGTAGCAGATAATAAGGTTTCATATCACTGATAGATAATTATATTGAGAAGTGACCATTACTTGTAAAAACAATCATATTTGAAGACATCCAAGTTCACAATGAAACAACACACCTAGATACACAATAGTCAAATTAATATTTGTTAAAACAATTATATTTGAAAACATCCAAAATATTTATGCTCATCCAAATTCAAAAGGCAACAACGCAATTATATACAAAGTTTTCAATGATCTAAACCTCACATGATTGAATCCAAAACAGTCAAAATTAATTGTTTGTAAAACTGTCAGACATTAGTACTGATTGTTTGTCATCATCCACTACACACATTTAGCAAGAACTTAATTATTTGTTATAACCAAATTAGTTGTCTGAAGAACCATTAATCTGGGTGAGGACGGCCGACACAACTTTTTCAGAGTCAAACTCAACATTAGCTTGACTCGCCTCACTAACATACCTTAGCAGGGACATTTGCTTCTTTCTCAGCTTGAGCAGCTGGCATAGGGACCTCAACCTTCTTGACCTCAACCTTCTCAAGTTTCTCAACTTCAGAAGTTAGTCTAGGGACCTCAACCTTCTCAATATCAGCACTAGCATTCTTCTCATTAACCTGGGCAGTTGGCATAGAAACATATGCTGCCTTCTCAGCTTGAGCAGTTGGCATAGTAAGCTCAACCTTCTCGACCTAAACCTTAAGGACCTCAACCTTCGCATGAGCAGCTGGTCTGGGGATCTCAGCAGTTGGCTCAGCACCTACATTTAACTTGTTGATAGCAGATGGTTCCGCAGGTGCTTTGTACTGCATTTTTTGGACATAATTAAAAATAATGCAAATCGTATACAACATAATTACAACAAAAAAAAAATCAAAATGTTCATCTTTCGCTTTGACAGTTCTCCTGATTCTTTTTCTTCGCCTTCTCGCTCCTTCTAAATTTTTCTGCCTCCACATAAGCGAGAGGAGCATTTAGAGATTCCTCCTTCTTATCCACACGCGGTTCATGCTCTATCGGTACTGATGGGCCCCCACTTGGTGCGGCACGACCCCTAGAAGTCCCAGTGCCAACATTACCACCAAAATCTTCTGATTGAATATCTTTCCCTTCATATGAGAGCTTCATAGACTCCTTTTCAAACCTACCACGACTCTTCTAGGCATAATGAATATCCTCATCAGAATTCTACTTGGTCTCCTTTCTCAACCTACAAGGAGCCTTCGAGCTATTCTTTGATGTAACCAATACGGTCACGCCTTCCAATTCAATCTTGAATTTATCTATGATGGGATCATCAACATCATCATCAAATGCCAAGAAGCCTTTTATGTAGTCCTGCTCCAGCTCACGCATTGTGGGGATGATGTAAGGGTGCACAACCTACAATACGCAAAACATTAACATTTAGTTTATATTTTTGCAAAAACATTGATAATAGACTCCAAATTTATACCTGTGAAATTCCCCCTCCAATCCTAAATGGATCACCTTTAGTAAATCGCTCTTTTTTTGTGGTGTGTCACCTAAGAATCCTAGGAATAGGCAGAAGAACCTCATCTGATTTACCAGCATGCAGTTTAAGTGTAGGGAAAGCTTCATAAGTCCAGACCTATAATGACACAAATAATCGCTAAGTGTAAAAATAAATAACACACAGTCTATAATCTCCTACACCAGTGGTTCACAACATGTATCATGAATGCCCAGGGAAAGCCATAGAGAACATATGATGACATCTTCTTATCAAGATGGGTTTGGTGGTGCCTGGGAACATCCACCTTGTCCATCAAGTATGCCAAGGTGAGTTCAACGGATTCCTTTCCCCAAGCATAGCTCTGGAAGAATTCCAAATCATCACCCATTTTAAATCAATCAGGGTGCACGCCCTTGGACACATCTTTGGCCATCAAAATTGTATGCAGAAACCACACAAGACAACATTTAAGCTTTTCTTCTTTATTTAATCTAGGCCTTCTTATCACCGACAATAGCTTGTCTGATGTAATCATCTTCTTTCGAGTAACCTTTGCATATAATTCTACCTTGTTCTTAATTGTCCAATCCTATCTAGATTGGGAGGGATAGGATCCACAATTTAAACCGGTGATCAACGCAAACTCCTTCAAGCCAAAACACGCAGGCTTGTTGTTCACGAGGAACCACATTTCACGCTTCTTTTTCTGGACCACATGATGAAAAAGCATATAGTGGATCATCCGTCCGTTGAAATTGATAAAGAATTTTGACAGCTTTCTAAAGTGACCAAAACAGGAACGCTTCCACATTTTCCTTAGTTTTTGATCTCTTAACACATTGTTAAATTCAACTAACGACGACAGCCTGCTCCTAACAGAAACTTTTGCTGCAAAAGATTCATAATCATCCAGCCAATTGATCAAGCATACTTTTTAACGTAAATTGTCTTTACACATTATGGCAAGGACAAAGGATCAACATCTTCAGCAGCACTAGAGTGTTTTGAACCATCCTCAGATACACTCTCAACTCTACTATTAGCTTTATATCCATCAACACTACGCTCATCAATGGTGACTGGGATGCACTCTCAGCTTCTGCACTTCTTTTTCTTTTTCTATCTCGGCTAAGTTATTCACCTCTTCTTCTTTTATCCTTATTCGCATTAGAATGATTTTCAACCATAGCACAAGAACGGGGGAGTATTTTTCCTCCTCTGCCTCTACACCTAGGCATGTATATGATCTATATACGAACAATAGGGACGTTGATCAACCACGATATAAGAATAATCGACCAAAATCCTATTAATAGACCATATATAATTTCAAAAGGCAAAAACAGAAAAACAAAGATCGAAACAAGAAAAATAAGTATAAATAACAAGCAAAACAACAATGACTTTGAAAAAAGGCAGATCTTAATGAACACTAATTTTTTATCAAGATCGGAAAAACAAATCAAGGCAATATGGAGCTCAAAATGCTCCGATGGAGTTGCAGAGTTAAATAAATTACTTGTTTACGATGATCAAGGTGTATTAGAACTTGGGGGTGAGGTGGAAGTTTCAGAGTTCCAAGCTAGAAAGAGAAATAAAGAAGTGAAATGGATGGATGAGAGAGAGATGGTATTTGTAAATTTTATTAGAAGTCAACTAGACTTAACTATATAACTTAAAACTTCCAATCTTTTCAAAATTATGAAAAGTACCTCTTTTCCATTTTTCTAAACCCTAATACCGAAAAATAATTGAAAAAGAAATTGAGTGGCCATATTCCCAATGGAAACTTGAAAGTGCCTTATATACAAATCTTCTCAGGTAAGGTTGTATTTTAATTTGTTTTTATAAAAAGATTATTTGGAGTTGGGCCGATTCTATGGTAATACAAGTGAAGTCTTTTTATTAGGCCCAATATTAAAGGCTACAAAAATATGAATTATTATATCATTATGTACAACGTATAATTTACGTAAATATTAATAAAAGATTTCAAACTATATTATTTTTTAAATTTGGTAAAGACTGTACGGTTAAGTGAGTAAATAACGATAAATCTTCTCTTATTAAATTAAGTAATATATTTACCTTCTCATCAGTTTTAATTTTATTCCTCTATGTATAGTTTTTTTTTTCAAGAATTTTCCAATTCAACTCAATTTCTTTGGATTAGCTATTTCATTTTGTTGTATTAATTGATTCGTAAATCAGGAAGCAAGTTCTTTTGTGTCTCAACTTTTAATTAAGAAATTCTTGAAGCAAGTATCACAAGGTTCGTAACTTGATGAGTATAATGGGCACCGGCGACTACCTTTGTCTGCTTGAAATACCAAATTTTTGTATAGGGTCATAGGGGTGGTCTTTAATGTTTGCCCCTCAAATTGCTGGTCGTTAATTTTTGCACTTCGGCACTTTAAGTAATAAAAAAGCGGCCGAGATTCTGGGTTCGAACCCTAACAGAGTAAAAAAAATAAAAAATTACAAAGTAAGATTTTCAGAGAAACTATGCCTACTCGAGAAAAGTTATGCTTTAAGTCATAGTTCTGTAGTATGCCTTTTCCGGCATAATTTTCAGTATAACTTAATTTCTACAGAACTATGCCGGACAGGGCGTAGTTTCACTAAAAAAAGGGTAATTGCGGAGGTTGAAAGTTGCAATTCGCGGAGGTTTTAGCTCTTCTAGCCACTAGTGCAGGCTAAAACCTCCGCGAATTACAAGTTTCAACCTTCGCAAATTACTCATTTTTTTGTAGTGTTTGTATGTTACATAGAAACTACGCGCTGTCCGGCATAGTTCTGTAGAAATTAAGTTAAGCTATAGAACTATGCCTTAGTTTCTATATAGTAACTACATAGAAACTATGCCTTAAGGCATAAATATGCCCCGAATAGGCATTGTTTCTATGAAAACTTTGCCTTGCAGTTTTTTTTTTTTTTTTACTCTGCTGGGTTTTGGACCCAGAATCTCTGGTTTTATAGACCAGCGACTAAGGATACTTTGTCCCACAAATTTCCATTAAATGAGAATTAGGGAAAAAATAAAAGACTAGCAATTGATAGCAAAAATTAAACACCAATCCATATGAAGGACAATCCGCGCAATTTTTTGTTTTGTATATGAGACAGTTTCATTTCGTGAATGCACATTACCCACACATCACATATTGCGCTCTCACCGTGTAGATCAAACCCATGTCGGGTTTTTTTTTTTTTGTGGCTCATTATTATATAAATTTCACGAAAAAAGTTTAAGAGTTTTAATATTTTGGCTTTAGACAACTAAATTCATTAAGCCATCCTTGATTCAAAAGAAAAAAATTGTGCAAAATTAAGAAGTGATTTATAGTCCTTTCGGCACTTTTGACCCTTTCTCGAGCTTGGTTAGCTCACTTTTGATCCAAGGAGACCGTTGAAACGCTTCTCGAGGTGTTCCGAATTGATTTTGGTGACTTTTTCGGAAAAATTACCTTTAAGCGAAAAAGAGTTGACTCAAAGTTGACTTTTGGGTACACGGACCTTTTTCATAAATTCATCCATTCCGAGAGGTTCGGATGGTCATTTAGAACTTGTGTGCATATTCGGTTCGGTTCCCAATGCACTCGGGTATATTTTGGGACTTGGGTTGGGAAATTGGAATTGAGGTATCGGGGGTTGATTCGGTCAACGAGACCTCCGTTGGAAATTTCGAGGCCACGAATACGCCCGTAGCGTGTTTTTATGTGTGTCTGGGTATGTGGTTTGTGAGAAGATGGCCTCGGGAGTTAGTCGGAAATTCAGGTTGAGTTGTGAAATTTGGGAAGTTTTATGGTGTCTGGTGCCAGCTTTGGCGGCACCAGCACCGCGGCAGCAGTACCGCTTTAGCAGTCACCCTGCGGCTGAAGCGACCCTTGCCATTTGGGTATAACCGTTGTAGCGGTCAAGGAACCGTTGGGGCGCCGCCGTTGGAGCTGTAATATCGTCGCGGAAGCGAGTGACGGGCAGTTAGTTCATTAAATGAAGTGTTAAATGCCCTAAGTCCCTCATTCATTACTATTCCGAAATTGAGCTTTTGGGACCAAATCTAGAGTATTCTTGGAGAAGATTCTTGGTGGTAAGTCCTTGTAATCTCTTTGCTATTCCATTACCCATAATTATCTTAGAATCCTTTTACCTTGTTAGTTCAATAAGTGATGGAAGATTAAAAGTAGGTTTAATGAATTTTCCTTCTAGGATTCTAAATCATGAATTGTTGGTTGGGTTAGCTTTCTTAAGTATTGAATTGATGTTTAGAATCCTTTATCTCATAATTTCTTCTGGATTAGAGGCTAATTTACGGATTTGGATGTTAGGGTTTATACCCAAATTTTGGGGATTTTGCCTAGAATCCGAATTAGAGTGAATTGTTGATTATTCTAGCTTGCTAATGATGGGAATTGATCACCTAGAGGTTTAATTTCATGTTGGGACCTTTAGATCCCTAATTTCACCCTTATAGTTTATAAACCCTATTCCATAGTTGGGGATTTGGGTCTTGATAGAAGTAGGGTTTGTTTTGATGTTCTCTTTGATTGTAATTCCATGATTCGAATATGATTAGACCTTCTTGATCTCGAGGCTCAGAGGAAAGGAAAGGCTAAGGAGTGATTGTTGGTGTTTTGTTGTTCGGCCTTCCAGGTAGGTTACGGTTTACCCTATAGTGAGACTTCGTTTAGCGAATCATATATTTAGATAATATTGTCGGAGACAACATGTAAACCTTCGGATATGAAGTTAGGTTGGATATTGTCTTAGGTTGGACCCTGTTGTGTGATTGGGGCTAGCCACTCCGTTGTGTTGTGTCTGATTTGTTCTATCGTTGTTGGCTTGATGCTGCGTTGTGATAGTGGATATTGGAGACTATTGATATATCTTGTTCATGATATTGTGACACCTCACTTGTTGATGTTTGGTACGAGGATAGTGTTCTATATGGCTTGTGTAGCCTTTTCATAATATTGTTGGCGTACCTATGCTTGGTACTTGTGATATTGATCAGATCATTGATGTTGTACTCATACATTGCACACATTCTCATACTCCGTGATATATTATTGATACATTAATGATACTTAAGGAAACACTGTGATGAGCTGGGCTCAGTTGGATAAGAGTGACGTGAGGTCCGATATCCGATGGTTGTCTCGGAATCATGGTTGTATGGTAGAGATTCCCGAGGTTTGTGCCGGGATCCTGAGGTAGTGGTATCCACGTTATTTTCGGATCGTGAGGTACATAGACTCCGCGGGTCCCCCATGGGTTTTGCTACCGAGACATCGATACTTTCATCCGGAGTACATGTGTACATAGCATTGCATTGCATTTGCATATCATACATTATTGCATTGATTTGCATTATGGCTTTATGTTGATGATCTGTTGATAAAATGATGTTATTTGGATTCGGATTGATTATATCGAGACATGGCACACTTGGGTTTAGATGCTATAACCTAGGTGACGACGTGTACTTGGACTCTGATTTGTGTTTGACTTATGCTTGTTGTTTACCTGTTTATCTTACTCTATTGTCTGGTTTATGTTAGCTAAACTAAGTCAGCCTATGATACCTACCAGTACTGTGGTTTTGTACTGACCTGCACTTGCTGCATTCTTTTATGAATGCAGAATTTCAGGCGGAATCTACTTCCATTTCTCGTGGCTGATAGTCGCTCAGGGTGAGCACGAGACGTCCGCCGCCTTGAAGATTCTTCTTTATTTATGTCTTATTTTCTATTCCGAGATATATTCAGACTTGATGTATTATTGATATTCCAGACTTGTATATTCCAGTTAGATGCTCTTGTATGGATTAGACCAGACTCTAGGGTGTATCTTCCTTACTTTCTATACTATTATCGTCAGACTTACGTGATTTTATTTCTTCCGCCTATTTAATTAATTCTTTGTGTTTTTACTAATGTTGGGTTGAGGGTTCGCCTACAAAGGTGGGAAAGGTAGGTGCCTGCACGACTTATTTCATTTGGGGTTGTGACATAATTTTTTGAAGTTTTACGAGTCCGAATTCGCAAGTAGGAGAAGATTTTTCCGTCCAAATGTGTCTCAGTATTGATTTACTTTTTCAAACAATAACTTTCACAAGTTTTTTAAAGATCTTTTCAAATATCATGATATTCTCAATTTCTGAAACCTTTAAAGTTTCAATTTTGAAAAAACTTCCTTACACTGATTTTGTATATAATTGAAGGGTAAAGGTTCAAATATACCCTTAGACTATACGCTTTGGAGCAAATTTATCTTCCGATTAAAAAGTATTTCGTATTTACTCTCGCCATTGTCAAAGTAGCTCAATTTTGCCCTTATGGGCTAATGTCATCAGCATATAGCATAAACTTAGACCATTTTTAAGTTCAGAGACAAATATGTATCATTCACAAAGTTCAACAACAAACTATTTACTTCTCTCACACCTAGAAGCAGATAATTTGTTTAGTTTTTTTTTAACTTAAAGATTTCCTATAATTTGACATAGCAGCTATTTCAAATTTAGTATTGGATAAATCAATTAGTAATGAACACCGAAAGACAAATAAAAATCATAATTAAGTTTCGATTAAAGAAAAAAAAGAGTTCACACGTTCAATTAATTCAATTGATATACTCTGGCATGCATTTATCCCCTTTTCAAGGTTATTCGTAGTTAGTGACAATTACCTTCAGTTGGATTTAAATAAACTGTGTAGGATTTAGGGTATGAATTTGCCTTTGAGCCTTGTGAATGATGCATATTTGCCCTTGAACTTATAAATGGTTTGAATTTATCTCTTATGCTGCTGTCGTTAGCCCTAAAGGACAAAATTGAGCCATTTTGATAGCGGCGAGGGTAAAAGCAAGACACATTTTTAACATATGGTACATTTGCTCCAAATCGTATAGTTCAGGAGCAAAACTTATTATAACTGATGTCAACATTTAAATAAATGGATAAACGAACAAACTGGACAAATGACAACTTATTATAACTGATGTCAACATTTAAAGAAATGGATAAACGAACAAACTGGACAAATGACCAAAAAATATTACTGTTTTACTTACTGAACATGAAAGAAGTTAAAGAAAGAGAAAATAGGAAGAACATGAGGAAGTCTTAGGCTTCTTGACCCACTAGTCTAATCAATAATTATTTTCCAATGTTGATAAACCAAGCCAAAATATTTGAAAATTATGAATCTAACGCTAGGTTGTTCGCTTCCACACCTTAATTGTGGAAATCTTGCAATTGACCACTATACCAAAAGGTGCAGAAGGTGGAAATGTATCATCATTGAGTGTATATAAGTTATCTTTGCATTTTATTTAAACATGCATAATAAAAAAATCACAAAGCGGTGTCACGTGGCATCGCTTTGGGTAAACGTGCATCCTCCCTGGGGTTTGACTATATTCTATTGGTAATTCATTTTTCTCCATATAATCTAAATTGTAAGTGTTATTTAATTTTATTTTGAACAATTCGATCTTTGATTGTTGCAATGACAGACGCTCAAGCTATTTTAAATGGTATTGCAATGGTGTGAAGAGCAAAAGGGATGCATAATGTGTAGGAAACACGTCGATACATTTTGAGTTAGCACTCATACTAGGGGATTTCACGTCAACATTGTGGAGCCGAATCCCTAACGACTCTACTATCAAGAAGATTGAGGAGCACAAAAAAGATGTAGAAAAACTAAGCTAGTTCTTGTCAAAGATAATGTTGAGTATGATTTTGATTATGATAAATAAAATAGGTTGTCCTGAAGTTGTGTTTTGTTCATAGTATGTCAAGAATAATAAGGAAAACGAAAAATAATTTAGCAATAATTTATTGTCTGGCAGGATATATTTGTTGCTAAATTACTATGTGATTAGTATGGGTAATTATCCAATATTATTATTAAGTTTTAAGCTGCAGGGATTTATCAAAAAGGAGTTAGAATTGAACAAGGAATCAACAAGATCCAAATCGAATAAGGAAAGGAGTTTGGATTAACTTCTGATATGATTCCTAGGGTGAAACTCTACGAATCAAACCAAATAGCAAGAAATTGAGATAGAAAAGAAGGATAGAAGTAAGACTCAATTAATAAAGGAATTATGGGCAGATTTGGACTCTATACCAAACCCTTCCAATTGATTCCTACTAACAAACCTATATTATTTGAATTCAATAAGAGATACAAAGTTGAAATCGACAAATGAGCAACTCCAAATGAAACTCAAGGACAAAGGTTTGCAATTCCAACAATGGATTCACACAACTACAATAACTAAAGATAACCATGGTTAACTAGCTAAACTTCTCAAAGAGTTTTCATCAATATTCAAGATAAGGAATGAAATGAGACTAAGGCATATATTTATAGTATTGCCTATTACAACTAAGGCCCAAAAGTGGCCTTTTGCGAAAAATAACCCAAATTGGGTCTCTTAGCCTTCCTTTGTCTTCTAGCCACTTTTTGTGGCCTCCACTCTCATGCTTCCATCTTCCCAAGCAATATCCCAGACGTTGTACACTCTTCTAACTTGCTCCTCAAGCGCCTCCAATGCTCCTCTTTGCATGAACATCGTTTGTAGAGATTGGAGATCCTTTGCTTGGCTACAAGTGAAAGGTCCTGATGGAAGAATGCCCTTTGATATCATATCATCCTCCCCTTCTTGGAGAAGATTCATCCTCGAATCTAAAGGCTCACCTATAACACAAGAAGATAGATCACCTACATTAAAAACATTATACTCACTTGGTAAGTCGATCTTGTTGGCATTGTCATTGATCTCTCTCAAGGACTTTGAATGGATCATATCCTCTTGGACACAATTTTCCTTTCGCCACCTTGGTATTGATCTTCTCTATGCTTTCCTTTACCTTGGCATGTATCTTCACCATTTTGGTCACCCTTTGTTTTGCATCTAAACTAACAACAACATCACTAGACAAGAGGGTTAAAGTTAAAGGGACCAAGGGGTTAAAACCATAACACACTTCAAATGTTGTCAAGCCCACTTTTGATTCTTGGAAGTCCCAACACAAAATCTATAGAAATTTCAATCCAAGAACCAATGGGAGTGGAAAGGGGAGTGTACATAGCTTGAGGACGAGTCTTCAATTTCACTTGCTTACACTCCAAGCATTGTCCGTAAAGTTTCTCCATATCATGTTTCATTTAGGCCAATAGAATTGTTCATTGTGGATGTCAAGTGTTTTGGATACTCCAAAGTGCCCTAACATGCCACCACTACGAGCTTCATTGAAAAATAGTTCTCTCTATGAACTCATAGGAACACACGCTCTACCTTCTTTGAACAAGAACTCATCAATAAGTTCAAACCAATTAAATCTCATGCCTTGAGACAACTTCTCACAAATGTCTTTGAAATTGGGATCTTGAGAATAGAATCCCTTGAGGCTTTCAAATCCCATGATTCTAGATGTCATAGTATTTAGCAAAACATACCTTCTAGACAAAGCCTTCACCACCATATTTTACTTACCCTTCTTGTAATGGATCACATAAGGAAATGCTTCAATAAGTTCCACCCCATTTCGCATGCCTTTTGTTAAGTTTGGATTGGCTCTTTAAATGCTTCAAGGACTCATGATCCGAACGAATCACACGTGCATATAACTCCTTGTCATAAGTAGAGTAGTTCAATGAAGTTCCCTTTAGCCTTTCACTAAAGTAAGCCAATGGTTTACCCTCTTGCATTAACACTCCACCCATACCAACCCTGGAAGCATCACACTCGATTTCAAATGTCTTCTCAAAATTGGGCAATTGCAACAATAGCGACGAACTCAACATAGACTTCAACTCTTGAAAAGCTTTCTCTTTCTCATCTCCCCAAATAAAAGGAATCTCATTTTTGATCAATTCGGTTAAGGGAGAGGCAATAGTACTAAATCCCTTCACAAAGCATCAACAGAAACTTGTCAATCCATGGGAACTCCTCACATCGATTGCATTTTGAGGGGTGGGCCAAGTTCTAATCGATTCCATCTTTTCTTCATCTACCTCCACACCGTTAGCATTTACAACAAAACCCAAGAATACAACTTTATCAACACAAAAGGAACACTTCTTGAGATTAGCAAACAACCGCTCACACAACAAGACATTAAACACTTGCCTCTAATGGCCTACATGCTCCTAAATTGTTTTTCTATACACAAAATATCATCAAAATAGAAAACTAACAAATTTATTGATTAAGGGCTTCAAAACATGGTTCATCAACCACATGAATGTGATAGGTGCATTGTTTAGGCCGAATGGCATAACAAGCCACTCATAGAGACCAAACTTGGTCTTGAAGGCCGTTTTCCTCTCATCATCGGGATTTATACGAATTTGGTGATAGCCACTTATAAGGTCAACCTTAGCTAACACACTTGAGCCACATAGCTTATCCAACATGTCATCATGTCTAGGAATAGGATGTCAATACTTTACCATTATTTTGTTGACGGCTCTACAATCAATACATATCCTCTAAGTGTCATCTTTCTTTGGAACAAGAATCACCGGTACGACACATGGACTAAGACTTTCTTTGACTAGACCCTTCTCAAGGAGTCCTTTAACTTACCTTTACAACTTCTTAGTTTCCTCCAGATTGCTCCTATATATCGGTTTGTTGGGAATTTGAGGTCCTGGCACAAAATTAATATGATGTTAAATACCCCTCAATGGAGGCAACCCTTTGGGCATCTCTTCCAGAAATAGATCATCATATTCCTGCAAAAAAAAAAAAAGACCCAATACTAGGAAAAATGCTAGTATCTTTGTTAGTATGTAATAATAGATCTTTGTTGACAAGGCACACCATAAAGTACCCCTCATCAACCCCTTTCGAGAAATTGATTGGCTTGGCAAGTGCACACATCTTGTCCCTTCCCTTTGGTTGTCCCTTACTCTTCTTGGCTAAGTAAGGACTCCTTCTCAACTTCCTCTTTCTGAACTCTCTCCCAAAGTTCCTTCATGATTCTATAGTTCTCACTCACTTAATAGGGTGTTAATGGGGTAAGAGTATGCTTTCGGCCAAGGGAATACTTGTTGGACATTCCATTATGTTGCGCATCCCTATCAAATTGCCCAGGTCTACCAAGTAACATATGACATGCTTGCATTGACACCACATCACATAAGACCTCATCTTGGTACTTGCCAATTCTAAACTTCACTACCACCCGCTTGGTTACCCTTACTTCACCACAATCATTGAACCATTAAAGCTTAGTGACTAGAATGTTTCATTGTGGGAAACTTCATATGGTCCACCAAGGTAGTGCTTACCACATTTGTGCAACTTCCGCCATCAATAATCAAGGAATACACCGTATCCATGATTTTGCATCGAGTATGGAATAGGTTCTCCCTTTGATCAAGATCATCTCTATTCGTTGCACCCACGATTCCTCACAATAAACAAGACAAATTGATATTCTCTTCTAGCCTCTATTCATCATCTTCCTCTACAATTTCTCCTTCATGCTTACCTTTCGGCTCTCTATCATTACCCTTTTCACTACATTTCTCCTCATCATTGGTTCGGTAACCATCAAGCATGGCCACAATTGACCTTCTATTAGGAAATTCACTTGCAATATGTCCTCTACCATGACATTTGAAACATTGAATGGCAGAAGAACGAGGAAAGTTAAGATTATCATCCTCCTTTTCCCTTGTCGTCTCCCCTAGCCTTGTAATAAACTTTGGGTTGGGGAGTGTAAGTAGTGGTCTTGGGCTTCTCCCAAGTGCTTGAGTACTTGTTCTTACTCTACGAATATGATGAAATAACCTTGGACTTGTATACCTTTTCCTCTTTCAAATCCGCTTCAACCTTGAAAGCATCATGAAGAGCTTCCTCTTGACTCCTATAAGTTTGTAGCCTCATTATTTTTTAGATCTCGTGATTTAAGTTGGATACAAATCATATCACCATGTAGTTCAAATGCTCTTCAATCTTGGACTTCATCCTCAAGTTTTCAAATTCATCAAGGTATTCCTCTACTTTTGTTTCCTTGATTTAGCATGTACACCTTCTTGAGAACACTTTGATAGTAGTTAGGTGGCACATACCTTACTTCCATGAACTCAACCAACTCTTGCCAAGTAGGAAGCTCAAAGATTTGTTGTTGAGCTCTATCTCGCTTTTTGGATTCCCAACAAGTAGATGCATATCCTTCAAATTGAGTGAGGGCATTCTTTTCCTTCGCCTTCAAAGCATGTGAAACATTTTTGGTGAGGAAGATTCTCTCACTTTTCAACTTCTACTCAAGAACTCTTTCGGGTCACTATGGTCACGTTGATGGTGTTTAAATTACAATCATGCTCTCATCTCTCCTCATATCCTTGCCATCTTCATCGGTCTTCATGACCTTAAATCTTCTTCGGTCTTCATAACCTTGGAATCTCCCAAAAACTTCATGTCTTTCTCTACCCCGATTAGTCATAGGTCCATGCCTTCCTCTATAACGCTGCTCGTCCCACCATTTTTCTTGGTGTATCTCCTCAACCGCTTCATCAAACAGCGGGTTTTGAAATTAGTTTTAGAAAAGATCTTGTTGAAGGTTTTGCGGAGGTGCTTGGGGAGTGTTTCATAGAGCTACTAGTGGATTCACTTAATGGAGTAGCTCATCTTAAGGGTGGTATATTTGGGGATGTGTTTGAGGATTGGTTCGCTCCACAATTGGTGGATTGTTGGTATTTAGGAAAGTAGGTGGTTAGGTACGCTGAGAAGGAGTGAAGGTAGGTGTGGGTTGAGGATAGAACAACGCTCACAATTGACTTGGAGAAAAAGTAGGGGAATTACTTGGATTCTTACTCGTGTCTTCTCCATCTTTGGAATGGGGAGTGCCCATTCGACTTGTGTGCCCAACTTGTACCACCTTAGACTCTAAACTTCCTAAATGCTCTGATACGCCTCCTAAATTCTCCTTTACCCCAACTAACTCCTTAAGAATGAGAGCCATTGTGCTCATGAAGGACATTGGGTCCTCTCCTTCTTGAGAATTTTCCCCGGAGTTAGTCATTATACCTGTAAAACTCAACAAACAACATTAGTAGAAAAAGCTCCTCAGGTCACTCGTATTTACGCTCAAAGCATACCACTCAACCTAGTGCCTCTTCCAAGTTGGTAGAGAAAACCACATGTCCAATCAAGTCACACTGTTACTTAGCTTTGTAGAAGAATGGATTCTTATTTAATGAATCACGGATGACTCAAAACAAATGGATGAGAGCAAATGAACTTTCAACGAAATAAATGAAAAAAACTTAAGAAGAATTAGCACGAAAAAAAAGGGGACTCAAGAGCTAGTTAATAATCAAGTAAGAGCATTTGCTCGTTGTTAATTAGTTTAGAGAATCAAAGAAATGAGAAGAAGGATGAGACGAAAGTTGGATTCGGAAAAGGACTTTTGCGTGGGTGGCATGGGTGACTTTGTGTGGCCAAGAGAGCTGCGTAAGTAAGGGTGGTGCGTGGCCGAGAAAGATTGGCTGCATGGCCGAGAAGGCTTCCACTGCGTGGCCAACTTTCTTGTGCGTGGGCACTTTCAGTAGCCAAAAAAAAAGATTTTCCTTCAGCTACGTGGCTGCTCACATGGCCAGTGTGCGTGGTCCACGTGGGGCAGCGTGGCCACTCAAATTTCTGATTTTTTTGAGGGACCCACACAACCTAGTATTTCCCTTTTGGGGGTGGAAAAACACCCTTTCTCAACTTTGGTTGGAAAATTTTGGATTAAACACTCCTTTTTGGCTCCTTCTTCCTTATGACAATTTGAAGATGCTCAAGAAAACCATGAACATTCAAAATTCAATGTATGCTCAAATCAGCTCCAATCCCAAATTTCAGATTTAAGCTCCCCTTAGCAAGGAGAATAAAGTCCAATAGGAATTGAAGCCAATTAGACCTTATTCTTCAAAGACCTACTTGCTTGTTTTTAACCTTGAAGGTCCTTCAATGGTGAATTGCTCAAAACACCTTCAAATGCTACGAAACTTGTAACCTAGGTAGATTTAACTTCTAGGAACTCAAATCCACAAACTATCGCTTAAAGTGTTTTCATCAATATTCAAGTTAAGGAATAAAAATGAGACTAAGGCATCTATTTATAGTCTTGCCTATTACAACTAAGGCCCAAAAGCGGCCTTCTGCGAAAAATAACCCAAATTAGGTCTCTTAGCCTTCCTTTGTCTTCTAGCCACTTTTTGTGGCCTCCGCTCTCATGCTTCCATCTTCCCAAGAAATCTCGTACACGTTGTACACTCTTGTAACTGACTCCTTAGGTGCCTCCAATGCTCCTCTTTGCATGAACATCATTTGTAAATCTTAGAGATCATTTGCTTGACTACGAGTAAAAGGTCTTGATGGAAGGGTGCCCTTTGATATCGTATCAACTTCTACATGTTATCCCTCTTCAAGTTAGACTATAATAATGTGGAACAAGCGTATACATCAATAAATAAGGTCCATCAATAGACAAAAGAGTTAACGCATTCACAAATAATTTAGCAGCCAAGTTTCTCTAAGTTCCAAGCAAAGAAGCCTGAAATGCGAAATAGAGTTGGGTCAGTGTCTACTTATGTTCCAGAGTCTGTTCCATAAGTCGAAACAATTTCTCTTTTGTGTCAACTCAAGTGAATATAATAGGTTTGATTTGTAATCTCTTATCATCTTTCTTAGAAGCAATTGTTGGGTTAAAACACTTTCTAAGTTTGTTGTTTTTGTTTCAAGCTATAGAAACATTTTAGCATTGTTGTAAAGGGCTTAGGGGTAGGTCCTTTGGATTGCGGGAGTAATCCACTTTGGATCGATGTCTTAGCGAAGTTTAGTTGAAATCCTACCAGGGTATAGGTCGTAGTTTTTACGTCCATTTGATCCAGGATGGTTTTCCATGTATAAATCGTTTGCGCAATATTTCCTTTATTTATAGTTTTTAAGTCTGAAAAACTAAGTTTGGAACGCACTTGAGGAACAGAGTCTACTACTGTTCCATAAAATCAAAAAACTTAGTAAAAGTTTAAGTTAGGCGAAAATTGTTGGAAACCCAATCCCCCCCTACCACCACCACCACCACCATCCCCACCCCTCTTGTGTCTATTTAAGAGTCAAGTTCTCTCAATTGATATGAGAGGGGGTTGCTCATGTCTAGGCTAACCCCTTTGGGAGATCTATAAAATGACTTCACAAATGGTACTACAGAGGGTCAGTCCAGCACCAGGACTCCTCTATTTAACGGTTAGCACTACAGTCTATGGAAAAATTGCATGGAGATCTATCTAAAAGCTGAAGATTATCAGTTTAGGCTAATCACACTGAGATGACCATTGGTTCCCACTAAGACCAAAGCCAATGGCAAAAAAGCTCTGAAGACCGAAGAGAAATTTGATGTTAATGATCTTAAAATGATGGAGAAGAAAGCAAAAACAGTCAAGATTCTATACTTTGGTCTGGGAATCGACAAATCGACGAGTACAACAGAAACTCAGGATGCGCAAGTGCCAAAGAAATTTGAGACTCTCTGACATTGGCTTATGAAGTACATCTCAGGTCAAACAATCCAGAATTGATATGTTCATAAGAAAGTATGAATTGTTTGCAATGGGTGAAAAGCAATCAATTAAGGTTGTTTGCAATGGGTGAAAAGCAATCAATTAAGGATATGTTTACCAGATTTACTCATATTACTAATGAGCTTAAGTCTCTTGGAAAAAAGTCTAACATTGAATATCATATGAGGAACATCTTAAGGATTTTGTCTTCTTCATGGTATCCTAAAATCATGGCTATTGAGGAAGCTAGATAGATGAGTACAATGCAAATAGATGATTTGAGTGGTAACCTACAAACATACGAATTCAAGAAACTTAATCAGCTCAAGGAGGAACCCAAGATGGAGAGTAGCTTAGTCTTAAAAGCTACAAAACATGATTCGAACTCTGATGAAGAAGAAATACCTATGTTTGTTCGCAGGTACAAAAAGCAATCTAAAAAAGAAAATTTAGAAAGAAAACAAATGAAAAGGCTCAGTTCAATGGGTGCTTTAAGTGTGGAAAACTTGACCACTTGATTAAAGATTGTCCCTTGCTGAAGAAAGAACAAAAAAAAGAATGTTCAAATTTCAAGAAGCAGCAAACTATTGAGTTAAAGGCCTTTAAAAATGTCATGAAGGAAACTTGGGGAGAAACCTCTGATGAAAAATCAAGTGATGGAATGATAGCTCTCACGGCTAGGAGCGACTCCGAGTCTGATCACAAATCCTCCGTGGTAACTCTTGATTACTTTTAAGGCTCAAGTTCACAACTATCTAAGAAAAAAGTAGTGAAGCTTTTACTTTCATTAACGGATGAAATCCATCTTGTGAGTGTTGAAATAAACAAAATGGCTAAAACTATTTCAAGTTTAAAATCTGATTGCAAAGCTTTTCAAAAATATAAAACTGAACTTGAAAACACTAATGCAACACTCACAGATAAAAACAGCAGATTGGATGGAACAGTGTCGTCTCTGAAAGCTAAAATTCTTGATCTTAAGAAAATTCAAACTACGAGCAAGAGGCAAGTTAGAATTGATAAAAAAAATCTCTTAAATATGAAATTACTACGCTGAAAGATAGTTTGAACAAAGAAGTTAGAAAAAATTCAGAGCTTCAACAGACTTTGAAAAAAGTTAACTCTGAACTTGAAATCACCAACAAATGAAATATATCCACTGAATATTTAAACTGGTTAAATGAACATCACAATAGATGTCGTAGTGGTCTTGGATACAAAATCAAGAGGCCTGGATGGGACATCAAGAAAATACGTTGGCTTGCCCGAAAATCATTTATGTAGCCATTGTGGACACAAGGGACACTACAAGTATGAATGTTTGGCCAGAAAAAAAAGGCTCTTGAATTAAATGGAAACATTGTTAAATGGGTTAGAAGAGATATTCTTTATAATGTGTCACAAGGAAGGGGACCCGAACAAGATTGGATTCCTAAGTATAACACTTAATCTAGTTTTGCAGGATAAGGTGAGAGTGTAATGGTTGCTCAATGGCACATGAATGGAGAAAAAATTAAATTTCCTCTCACTAATAGCCTATAGAGGAGGGAGTGTGACATTTAGAAAGAAATGTATATTCATTGGAAAAGGTAAGATTGTTAAGTCGCTTTCAACTCTATAGATTAAGTGTACTTGGTTGTGAATGATTAGAGCAAAAAAAAAGTTGCTTATGTCATTTTGATGATCTAATGCTTTTGTTGAGAAGAATGTGCAGGATGATGATAATGATTTCAAAATTGGTCTCAACCAAATCTCAGAAAAAGAGGTAAGTATTCATGTTCAGTCTGAAGGAACAATCGATGGAACAGACCTTAGGTCTGGTCCTTCTGAACCTGAGCATGGTCTGGAACATTTAGGGATAACAAGTCCTAAAACAGAAACAAATGCAGGATATGAAACAACTAATGGAACAACCACTGACACTGCTCCACACGTTCAGCAAAATGAACAAAATAGTGAAAACTCATAAGAGCTGAACTAAAGGCCCTAAAAGCACCAAAGTACTAAGCAGAAATATTTTGAGATAAATAGACCTTGGGATGATGAAGATAAACTGAGCACTGAGTACATGATCCTTCCTTCAATGATTGGTTAGGAAAGTATTATTTTTTTGAAGAAAACATTATTGGATAGTTGGTCAAGCATAAATTAATATTTAACTCAATCTCTGTGCGGTAAAACGTACACTCACATAGCACAAGATTTTTTTTCTCTAATATAATGTCTGTTGATATTGCCCTTATTGTCCAACATTGATGCACGCATGCAAGGATGGAACAAGAGTTAGTGCTGAGTCAAGTATGTATCTCAGATTTTGACTAAGTCTTAATATTGTTCAATTAAATTGATTGACCCAGAGTCAAATTACTTGTTAAAGAAACCTTCTCCACCAAATTATTCCAATCTTATACTAGCACCACATGTTCCAAATTAGCCTTTGTTTGTTTACCAAATTAAAACCAGGTTGAGATCAATGTGAAACATGTGCACGAAACCAAAATTCAAAGAGGATTCTCATTGAGATTTGAGTGATCTAAGTATATAAAGATGGAAAATAAATTTTCTAGGGAGAAGGAGTCTAACATTAAGGGGGAACCAAAAAAAGGGTGAAAAAAGGGAGAAAAGTGAAAAAATGAAAGAAAAATATGGGGATGAGTATGGCGAATAAGGTGGAGGTGAAGCTAGCTTGTTTAGATACAAATGTGTTGGGGGGATTTTAGTGATTCCTTTATCACAAATTCGTTGAGAATAAGAAGCTGGCTTGTTTACAAGAAATCTACTGGGATGGAACACATTGTTGGCTCTGTTCCTTCCGGTGTTCCAGCAAGCTTTCAGACAAATGCCAATACCTTTTAGGTAGCACTGCTTTGTTAGGAAATTGTTAGTCTCTGGGAACTGATTGTTCAAGTTCAGCAGGATCATGCCAGATTTAAAAAAATTAATTAAAAAAATGAGCATAATGACCTCCTTGCTTTGATTTAAGTTTTAACTCAGTCACATGTAACGCCTGCTGCCTCTACTTCACCAAACCTACCACCTGACCACATTACTTTCCCGAACTAATCATCTTTTCCTTTGTTTCTCTGAACAATATTTGTACTTGGCCATTATTTGTGGGATGTAATTAACTGCTACTTCTAATCACTTTTTGCTCTATACATGTTTGTGTTGAACTTGTAAGGATGGTCAATATTAATAGATTGCATACGCAAAAACTCAAATGCCTTGTGTCTTTTGTGTTTGACGCCTAGTGGTGGTGAGTTAGGTATATCAAATGTTCGACTTTTGCTTTAAGCACATTACTTTGATAAACTGCTTTTTAGTAATGCCAAAAGGGGGGAAGATTAATGTGCTTGTGTGTCTTAGTAAAATCACATGAATGTCTAAGCTCTAGTTTATTAAGTTAAATTCTGCAAGCGTGAAATGGTGACAAGTTCTAGGGTGAATATATGCTGCATCTTGGTTGAAAGAAAAACACGACAAGAAAATTTTGTTTGTCATCATCAAAAAGGGGAAATATGTTGAGTATGTTTTTTATGATGATAAATAAAATAGGATTGTCCTGAAGTTTTGTTTTATTCATAATTTGTCAAGAAATAATAAGGATAAAGAAAAAAGGAATTTAGCAATAATTTATTGTCTAGCAGGATATATTTGTTGCTAAATTACTATGTGATTAATATGGGTAATTATCCTATAATATTATTAAGTTTTAAGTTGCAAGGATTTATCAAAAATGAGTTAGAATTGAACAAGGAATTAACTAGATCCCAATCGGATAAGCAAGGAGTTTGGGTTAACTTCTACTTATTATCCCTCTTCGAGTTGGCCTCTAATATGATGGAACAAGCACATACATCTATAAATAAGGTCCATCAACGTTCTAAAGAGTTAATGCATTCACAAATATTTCAGCAGTCAAGTTTCTTTGAATTTCAAGCAAAGAAGCCTGAAATACGAAATAGAATTGGGTCAGTGTCCACTTATGTTCCAGAGTCTGTTCCATAGGTCGAAATAGGTTCTCTTTTGTGTCAACTCTAGTGAATGTAATAGGTTTGATTTGTAATCACTTAATAGCTTTCTTAGAAGCAATAGTTGAGTTTAAAACACTTTCTAGGTTTGTTATTTTTGTTTTCAAGCTAAGGAAGCTTGGCAAGGTAGAACCATTTTAGCATTATTGTAAAGGGATTAGGGGTAGGTCCTTTGGATTGCGGGGGAAATCCACTTTGGCTTGGTGTTTTAGTGATGTTTAATCTGTTGCACAATATTTCCTTTCTTTACAATTTTTAAGTTTGAAAAAGTAAGTTGGAACATAATTGGGGAACAGAGTCTGCGACTGTTTCATAAAATCTAGAAAACTTATTAGAAGTTTAAGTTAGGCGAAAATTATTGGAGTCCCAATTAACCTCCTCCCCCGGTGTCTATTTAGGAGTCAAGTTCTATTAGATAGCATAGAGAAAATATTGCATTAACCAGGATTTTTACAAAATAATGCTCAATTAGATTTTGATTGACCCAACTCATCTCAGTCCAACTAATTTTGGGTAGGGGTCGGGTAATGATCATTTATTGATTCAATCCATTTTGATCCGCCTAAATTTAGTTAAACCACCCATTTCCCAATTAACATCCCTAGTTTTAAGTACAGTCGATTGGTAATTAGTCTCTCTCCACGTTGTCTATATTGTAAGTGTTATATCAGCAATTCGCTCTTTGATTGCTACAATAGCTAATTTATTTGGATGTGGAATCAAATTCTATTAATTCTGAAGCTTAAGCCATTTTATAGCGCATTGTAGTGGTGTGAAGAGCAAAAGGATGAATAATGTGTAAGGAAACAGATTCCTTCTTGTGTCATGTTGTATATCATGTAAGACGTGGTTAAATAGTGCACATATAAAATGTTATTGTACATAAACTTTCTTTTAACACAAAAATCATATTGTGCCTGAAATTGAGGATATGATAAATTACTCCCTCTCAATTTATGTAAAGGTGTTATCGTTTGAAGAGTCAAACAATTTTTTCTTGGACTACAATTTTTTCAAACTTTTTTTTTAGATATTTTGTGCGTGAAAGGACTAAACTATAACTTTTTTAATTTGGTCCTTTCACGCACAAATTCTGTGCGTGAAAAGCTACTTTTTTTTCTTTTTTTTAAACCTATCAAAATCATGTTTTTTTCATACTTTGGGCAAAGATTATTCATGTTTCAAAACCCCGAAATATCAATATTTTATATAGGACTTAATATCTTTTTTTGCGTACAATAATGTCGGCTCATTACATCAAATACAACTAAACGTTTGGATCGTCGTTTTAGGGGTTCTAAAGTGCCCCGAAATAAGTTTTTTTCTCTTCTTGGAAACTTGTCTTCCTTAAGTTTAAGTGTCATATTTTATAGGGTTTTGATCTAAGTGTTTTATTATTTAGTCAAATCGAATGTACAAATAAAAATATTTTATTTAATAATAATTCATCTAATACGAGAGGTTTATACTTATTCAAAAATAATTCATTCCATTAAATTACAATACTAATTCAAAGCAATACAATACTAAATTACAGTAACAATACAATCTTCAAGTTCTAGAGGCTAGATTACTTCGAGGCGTGCTTGTCCCACCACGGCCTTGTTGCCCACACGAACATTTTTCATGGCCATATTGCTTACATGTAGAGCACTTGCGAGAGTAAGTTCTTTCACTAACATCCATTTGATTGGGTCTACGACTCCGTGAGTTAATGCCCAATTTTCTGATGTAATCCTTGTTAGCAACCATTGAAAACGGCTCGTTCGGCCAATAAGCTTCATAACCAAGTGGGTGGAATTGGCCGGAATATGCTCTAAGGTAACTGTGGACCTTGTATTCCCACGCCACATAATTTGTTACCGTTTTTTTCATTCTCTCAAAGCACTTTACAGCATGTGGTACGTTTGCCACTTACCACAAGTGCATGTTGCCTCATAAACGGTATGCACGTTTCCACCCTTACCGTTGTAATAACCCGTCCTAACTTCATACACACGTTGAATGGGGTCATACTTGGTCATTTGGTGAAGCTCACATTTTTTTCTATAATGCTCCATCTTAGTGTAGGGCTTTGGCATCCATGTCCCGCCTTCGGCTAATATCGCTCCGGCCTGCCATGTCCTAACCACAAATCGCTCCACAACCTGCTTGAAAGTCATTCTCACCATTGCAGTGACAGGTAGTCCCCAAGCACATTTCAACAAGCCATTGAAAGACTCTGAGTTGTTTGTTGTGAGCATGCCCCATCTTTTCCACCATCAGCATGAAGCGTCTATTTTTCAATTTTGAGCTTCATCAACCAAACGTATGCGGGTTCACTAACTTTCCTGATCAAATCCATTTGCAGCCCATTTTCTTTTTTGATGCTCCATCGCAGCCCCCCGCATCAATTTGTTTAGAGTGCCATTGTGAAACGTTGATCGCAAATTTGTCTTCAAGTGTCTTAAGCAATAGCGATGGTAAACAAGGGGAGGCTGCCACCCCGGCAAATTATTCATACAACGCAATATGCCTTTATGACAATCAGACAGCACGCATATGCCCGTACGATCCTTAATAACATGAGTCTTCAAATGGATCAAAAAGACCCCTTATTTGTCGTTGCTCTCGTTAGCGGCAATTGCGAAAGCAAGAGGGAATATTGACCCATTGGCATCCATTCCTACTGCAATTAAGAGATTGATGTCGTATGCACCATATACATGTGTGCCGTCTATGGATATCACTGGCCGGCAGTGAGCAAACCCATCAATATATGGTTTGAATGTCCAGAATACGAAGTTGAAAATTTTACCCTCTATAAGTCGCCACTCTACAACAGTACTATCATTAATTTTTTCTAGAGCCACCATATACCTTGGCAACGATTGAAAAGAGGTATGCATATTTCCAAAGATCATCTCAAAAGTGCGTCTACGCCCGAGAAATCCCTTTCTGATGCTTATAGTTTTATCATATGCTGTTTGAACATTTCTAATGCAATCTTTGATGGGGATCCTGCACAAGTTTAAACAAACAACATTTAGTAATGATATTTTAATTGATATAATACATATAATGTATTAGGTAGGATATGTTACCTTGGCGTTGCGGCAACTTTTTAAGTAACACTTGAGCAATCATGTTTATATCTAAATTATAATGATCTGCTCGATTATCTTCCATATCACAAGTGTGTTTTTGGCGGAATTTTGTGATAGCTCGCATACCATCAGGCTTAACAATTCCCCGAAGCAACCACTCACATCCTTGATACCGTCGTCTACAAACTAGCCTCCATCTCTTTGTGTTTGACTGGTCAACCTTAAACTCCCTCATGTCCTTAAAACAATAAATTTTGACAGCCCGTTGCAACGCCTTTTTGGATGCGAACAACATTCCTTTTGTAAGGTAGCATGGATCTCTGTTGAGATCCTTTGGTTCAATCCAGTTTTTTAGGTGACTGTGATCATCTTCTCTTGTGAAGATAAATGCATCATCACGACCTTGTAGGCTGTCAAGATAAGGAATATTGTAAGAATGTCATTGAATTGGGCTTTCAGAAGTTTGGTTTTCCGCCATCGGTGGTGGTACGTGGTGGTGCATTGGTTCTTGTTGGTTTTGGCTTTGAGGAATATTGTTGGTCATACTAACTTGAACATCATCATCATCTTCATCATCGGTTACCTCTGCATTATTAGTTATTTCATCGTCATCACTTGATGATGACACATAATAATTTGGAAAATCTTCATTATCAAGTGCATTCCTCCTCCTACACAACAAGTAACATATTTAAATACCAACATCATATTCATAAACACTGTCATGGTGTGGAGAATGATCAACTCCACCGAACTGAGAGGATTCACCAACATTCATATTTGGTAACACTGGCGAGTTTTGAGAATAGTTCCTATAAATATTTGAAAATGGTTATTTACCAATTCATACAACAAACACGTGCCACTATAGACAATAATAATATAAAAATGCATATTTGCCAATTTTCATTGTAAGCTTGATTAAATTGCTGGCTTAGATTTTCCAGCGATACATGACCACTCAAAATGACTCCATAAGAACTAAAGTCCCCATAGGTGTTACCATAAATAGGCTGGACTTGAGGGACTTCTTCTCGAGGTATCTTTTCAAGATACATCTCAAGAACTTTAATGAATACTAAATCACTATATTCTTCCGGTGATCCCAAATAATCACTCAAAGATTCATCATCATTGATATTGTGCATGCCATAACGCACTACTCTGTTTGATATTGTTTGTGGATATGTGCCTGTTATTGAGATTCCAAACTCAGTAGGTGTAGTTTTCATTCTTTGGTGCATGTAACTGACTGGTGTTTCATAATTTAAAGTTGTTGGAAATTTAACATGGGATTTTGGTTTGATACTACAACGAACAGAGTAATTGTCCTCAGCGATATCTCCATCCCAAAATAGTGAAACCCTAGCAGTTGAAGCATTTTGAGACATTTTTTCTATGAACTTTGATTTTTTTTTTCAATGACTTGTAATACTTACACTTGTGAAATTGATGAGTTTTTCACTAGCCCAACATTCATGTTAAATAGATTGCTGAAATTGTCATGCGTGGTGTATTGTCAAATCAACACTTACATTGCGCATTAAAATGATGCGCAATACAAGTGAGTCTCATATTAAATCAGTCAAATAATGCAGCATTGTATTGTCAAATCAAGTCTATATGTGTCATAGATTGCTGAAATTGTCATGCGTGGTGTGTTGTCAAATCAAAACTTACATTGCGCATTAAAATGGTGCGCAATACAAGTGATAGTCATATTAAAACAGTCAAATGATGCAGCATTGTATTGTCAAATCAAGTCTATATGTGTCATAGATTGTTGAAATTGCCATGCGTGGTGTGTTGTCAAATCAACACTTACATTGCGCATTAAAATGGTGCGCAATACACGTGAGAGTCATATTAAATAGGTCAAACAATGCAGCATTGTATTGTCAAATGAAATCTATATGTGTCATAGATTGCTGAAATTGTCATGCGTGGTGTGTTGTCAAATCAAAACTTACATTGCGCTTTAAAATGGTGTGCAATACAAGTGAGAGTCATATTAAAACGGTCAAATAATGAAGTACTATATATAACATGATTGACAATTTCTAGAAGCATTCATATTAAAACGAGTTATCATGTCATTCTACACCCAGTTTGGTAATCTTGATTCTATTACATGTTTTACCCCAGGAAACATATTCGAAGCAATGGGTAGGAAATGGGAACTAGATGATGATTTTCTATACTCAAATAACCCTAACAACATATTCAATCGAGAATACAATAATAAAATGAGAGTGGAATGGGATTGGTGGGTTAGGGAGGCTGCAGCACTGGAGCAAAAGTTAGCGTCAGTAGGGCTTAAACGCTCAAAAAAACGTGTTATGTCAATGCCTCGTGGAACTCCACAAGAGTTTAATTTTGCTCTAAACCGTTTTCGCGAAGAGAACAATTGGATGCAAATACGTTACCTTAGGGTAGAATATGGTATACATTGTAGCACAAGATTTAGATCCAAGTGGGATTCGGACTGTGAGATGTCTGGTGAAGATTAATATTTTTTTATATAAAGTAAGTAGATAGGGTCATAAAGACCACCCCCCTCCCAACTAGGGGTACATTGGGGTTTGCAACTATATAAGTAGCCCTTTCTTTTGTTATTAGACTACAACGTATTCAATGTCGAGTAGTAGAAACGTAGCTTGGTCTTTACTCCTACCAAAAGAACCAAATAGCAGTGATGATGAGAGTTCAAATCATAGCAGTTTTTCGAGTGATAACAGTGATTTCAAACTAGACGAGCTAAATCCCACCTTCTTATAAAGCGTAATGATGATTTCTGCAGTGTGAATATTCAGATCCGCGAGAATATTATTGCAGTTTACGCCGAGAATGGTCACATCGGCTTGCCGAATCAGAACGTCTTGTTCGTGACTTGGAAAATCTCAACGTTCCAATCTCAACAAGGTACTCAATAACCAGGCCTCGAGTAGGTCCAGAAACTTGCGAGCTTGCAATACAAAGGATTAGAAAAGAAAACAACAGAATGCTGGCAAGACGTTGTAGATTTTACATACTAAAGTTGGCCGAAGAACAAGCATCATCAACCGGTAGAGAACTAACATCTACTGAAAAAAGATGTGTCTTAAGAAACCGTCAATATTTTTCTGACGAAGATATTGAGGACTTCTATTCTGATGAAGATTAGGGGTTATTTAAGTTATTTTAAATTTCTGACTCATGCGGTTAATTTGTGTTGTTAGTTTATGATGAAGTCATCAATAAGAAAAAAATTAGTAAGTTTTTAATTTGCTTTGATTTTTAAGGCTATTAGTAATTTCTAGCAAGTCTGTTGAAGGGGTGAAAATAGAGGAAATGAAGGAGAAGAGTTTGCTGAAAAATCGCTAAGTGGGGAAGAGAAGGCACTCCATTTTTCTCCATGGAAGTTGGTTTGAACTCTTCAGCCTCTAGATTTAAGTGTTTTTTAGCTGAAATTGTTGTTGTCATTGCTAAAATAAGAACAAGAAGAGAAAAAAACTTACTTCGAAGCACTTTAGAACCCCTAAAACGACGGTCCAAACGTTTAGTTATACTTGATGTAATGAGCCGACATTATTGTACGCAAAAAAAGATATTAAGTCCTATATAAAATAGTGATATTTCGGGGTTTTGAAACATGACTAATCTTTGCCCAAAGTATGGAGAAAAAATGATTTTGATAGGTTTAAAAAAAAAAAGTAGCCTTTCACGCACAGATTCTGTGCGTGAAAGGACCAAATTAAAAAAGTTACAGTTTGGTCCTTTCACGCACAGATTCTGTGCGTGAAACCTAGTTATGTATTTTATTTTATTTTTGTGTTAGTTGGTTTTTTTTCATACTAAAAACGTCGCGGGCTCCCAAAAAACCTGTCAATTTTTTTATAGTTCATCAATTGCACTAATAAAAACTTGATTTGGTGACGAATGACATTATGTAAATAATTAGTGATGGAGTTATGGTATAATTGACAATTAATAAGAAGAAAAGACGGAATATATTTACAGTCTCTTAAATTTATCAGTAAGTTTCATTTAGACAAGTAGGGTGGGCAAAAACGTTTTCAAAATTTGAGCCATAACAAACATTTTATATTTTTAGGTGTCTAATAAAAACATTGTATCCTGTTTTTAGGTGCTCAATTGAAAAATATCGTAATTCAAGTATATAGAGAAATTTACTGGTAAATTTAAGGGGTGTTGATGTATTCCACCAAAATAAAATATGTTAAATATAGGGAGGATTTTAATGGATTATGAAATCACTGCTAATTTTGGAAAGCATCACAGAGTTTTCATTTTTTTTTTTTTCCCCTTTCTTCTTGTTCCCTCGCTCACGAGTTTATTCCTTTTAGAAGAAAAAAAGAATCTGTGGGAAAAGAGGAAAAATTGTTTCAAACCATCAGATTACCAATTAAATTATTAGTTTTGTCTCCGATACGTTTAAAAAATTGCCACAACATTAGAGAACATATGATCACAGTTGATGTATAACAAACAAAAAATTAAGAAAAATAATTTAAGCACCAAGAAGCCCAAAACATTTTGTTTCCTTTGTATTTGATTTTCTTTATATTTCAGATCTTTTTAAAAAATTGTGATTTTTATTTCTCAAGTGAATTATTTTGGGGATATGGAAAAAAATGGTTTGGCCCTTTACAAACTTTTTTTAGTTTTATGACCTTTTTACAAGAGATCTTCATTTTTTGAGATCTGAGAAAGACATTTTCTTCTACTCAAATTGTAAGAGGCCAAGAGATCTTATTTCCTCATATCCAAGTGTCTCTCTCTATTTTGAAATTAATCTCTTTTATTTTTATTTTTATAACAGTTTGCCAACCCGACAAACAAAATTTTGTGACAGATTTGCTATAGTGATGGATGGGTACTGATAGAGAATATAATTAATTATTTCTCCATCTATATTAAATGTTATTGAATAACCATGTTTCACAATCAAAAGCGTGTAACATTTTAACTTAGTAAGTTCAATTTTTACTAATTTTAGAGACCTCTAGTCAAGTTCCGCTTCATAATACTGAGTTTATGATATTACGCTTACCTCACTTATTTCAATTTATGTGTAACAATTCTTTTATTCTATTTATTTTTAATGAAAATATTACAGTATGATTAATTTTCCCTTTTCAATATACCATTTTTTTAATTAATTTTGTGAACATCTTTTAACGAAATTACTTTAGAAATAAAACTCCTTACAAAACTTAATTATTTTTTGTAAATAAAATTGAATACTGCTATATTGGGGTTTTATTCATTGCAAGAACCGTATATCTTTTTTTTAGATGTTCTGAAATTTAATTATGGCACACAAGGTAAATTAGAGATTAGTTTTCCTAGGTATAGGGGTTAATTTTATGCTTTTTGCTGATGGTTTCTATTAATTTCTGGGTGAATAGAAAGAGAGATTAAATTATTCAAAGATTTTGAGAAATGAAGTGAAAATATATATATTCTTTCTTTTGCTGATAAGTGAAAATATAGTTCTATATGCATTATGAAAGACGGATATGGCTGGGTTCGAGCAGAGAAAAACTGAAGAGGAAGAGGGTGGAACTAGTATTTGTCAAGAAAAATTGGGAGGATTTTTTGCCAAAGGAAATAGGTTTTTATTTTCAAAGAATTTATTAGAGAAGATATTTATAAAATTACTAAAGTAGAGAGGGCATAATAGTCATATTGTAATATTTTGCGTTAAAAATAAATAGAATAAAAAAATTGTTATATATAAATCGAAATAAAAGAGGTAAGCATGTAATATCGTAAATTACGAGGGAAGTAGGTGTTATGGAGCGAAATTTATGAGGTGGTTTCTAATATTATTCTTAATTTTTGTACTAAACTAATTATACCTTTCAAAATTATTATAATCTCCCAACAACATTTCATAAAAGCATTATCATGCTCTTCGTGCAATGTATTTGCTGTTTTAAATTTATTGAACCCCTTTTCTTTAACAACAATACTGTCATTGTACATTTGTTTTGTTATTTGGAAAGAAAAAACAATAGTGTTCGCATCAATTCATTATTTCGTTGAAATCGGAACCATAGAAAGTTGCTAAACATATGTACGTAAGTGTCAAAATTTTGTCCTTTTTTCATAACTTGTACACATTTACTCCCCCGTCTCATATGATCGGTCGTTTATTTGTTTTACACGTTTCTTAAAAAATATTAATTAAAATGGTATTTGACCGGTTTATTCTTTATTTATATCTAAGTTATAATCTTTATCCATTGAATGATTACTCTATTTATATGTCATCTTTCATTAATGACAAAGTTCTACTAAGGATAAAATGAGAAAAAACTAGTTAATTGTGCCTTGAACTTCTAAAACTTTTAAAATGACAAATAATTTGAAACAACTAATTTTAGTAACCATGACATATAATTTGAGACGGAAGGAGTAAATCACTTTATCATATTCGAAATGCATTTTCAGTAATAAGAATATAGTAAAAATTAAAAGGAAAGAAAACAAAATTATTCTGCTCTGCTGAAATTGTCGACAAGAGTTCTCACAACCCATACCGAAGCCGCAACATAGCAAACAAGTCACCACCAGCTAGGTGAACTATTAACAACAAAAAAAAAAAACAAAGGCAAACTTACTCAAATGACTACCTTATTATAGCTTCCTACCATTTGTAGCTAACCTTTTAAATATTACCATTTGTAGCTACATTTTGGCAAAATTGTACACGTTTTCGCGTGTATTTGTTGCCAACAGATACATGAGAACACTGTAAAAAAAAACAGGATCCTTGGTTTAGCCTTTAACGGTGGAGCTATTAAATTAGATATTAATATATATTTTTTTGATGTATTTTAGTGATATTTTTTTGCTTTGATGTATTTCAGTGATTTTTTGTTTTTTTTGCTATAATGTATTTCTGTGTCTTTTTTTTTTTAATGTATTTCAGTGATTTTTTTTAATGTATTTTACTGATTCTTTTGTTTTGTTTTTGATGTACTTCAGTGGCTTTTTTTGATGTATTTCAAATACATTGTGTACATTCCAACTACATATGAAGCCAAATATATTCAAATTTTTGTGTATTTGAATGGATTTCAACAAATACATTCAGTACAAGACAAAAAAAATTCAAACACATGACAAATACATTCAAAAAAGTGTGTTTGGCTATTAACAAAATACGCTAAAAGATACACTCACAAAAATACAAAGACAAATACATTCAAAAACAGTGTATTTGTGAGATGTAGATTTTTGAATGTATTTGGCTTTTAACAAATGCACACGACTAGATCTGAGACACTACCACCACCAAAAACCCTAATCTCTCCACCACCACCAAAATCCTAATTTGAGACACCACCAACAACAAAAACCCAAATCTGAGACACCACCACCACAAAAAAAATCTTAATCTTTACACCACCAACAAAACCCTAATCTCTCCACCTCCACGTCATCTTCTCCGCCGCCATCCCAAAATCAGTGTCATCGCCGCCACCACCAACAATACACACGGCCAGATCTGTACCATCGCCTCACCGGATAGAGTGAAAAGAGAGAGAGAGGGGTGAACACAGAGAGAGAGAGGGAGAAGAGAGAGAGGGGCGGCGAAGAGAGAGGGGGGTGAGCACAGAGGGAGAGGGAGAGAAGAGAGAGGGGCGGCGCGGCCATGGTGGTGGCGGTTGAGAGAAGGGGAGAGAGATTTTTAGGGTTTTGAGAAATGCAAAATCTAAAATGGGTAGTGATTGGGAAAAAAGAAAGATATATGTGTTTGGGTATGTATTTTTGATATAGCTATCATTTGTAATTTAGAAAAGTTAATTAGCTACTAAATATAATTAAATAAAAAGATAGTTAATATTAATAATTAGGTCTTAAAAGAAGCTACAATGAGTAAAATTCCAAAAAGAAAATATACAAGAAACGTCTTAATAGGACATCAATAAATAAGATGTCTCAAAACAATGAAAGTCTAAAATAAAGTTAATATATGAAACAATAGCCCAATGTGAATGCAATAACAAACGTATATAATTTTGGGATATGGTAAAATTATAAAAAGAGATTTATTTATAAATTAAATAAAAAGTGATTTTATGTATGTGAATAATTTTAACTAGGTGAATTATCGTGTAAAAGTCCATTTTTAAAAAAATTAGTATTCGATATAATATTCTTAACAGTACGAATACTTAAAATTCTTCCACTTAAACCTGACCTTATTACTAAATATTAAAATTTGAAATACGTTACACTTATTATCATCTTCTGCTTGTATCTTCTAGATTTTGGTTTTTCTTTTTAAACAACCATTAAACTTCAAAGCTAATTTCCACGCTATCTTTTCTATTTATTTAACTTGATGATCAAGATTTGAATTGCTATTCCATGAATTTGTAAGAGTCACCATCATTGTTTAAGTTATAATTTTTCACCGTAAGCCGAAGTCGAATAAAACTCATATCTGTCGACAAATCGTACCGCACAAATCAAACCAAAATTAAAAATATCGCATCATACCAAAAATTTGAGATAATGATAGAGTATCTTTAAAAATAAAAAAATGAAATTACTTAACTGAAACTTATGAAACCATATTGTATCGTACCATGAAATATGAATGCTCTAGGTGATAAGTTAGATTCAATGGAAACTTAGGTTATAAATTTTTCATAATTTTCTTTTCTTTTTTTCTTCTCTAGTGTTTTTGTATTCCCTCCGTTTTAATTTTATGTGAACCTATTTTTTTTAATTAGTGCAAAAAAGAATGATCCCTTTTTAAATTGGGAAATAAATTCACTTTTTAAAAATTGATTTATAGACACAAAAATATTTCGGACTTGCTTTAAACCTCAAGTTTCAAATCATTTTAAAAAGTGAATTTATTTTCAAATTTAGAAAGGGGTGATGTTTTTTTTTTTTGCATTTTGATTAAAAAGGAAATAGGTTCACGTAAATTAGAACGAAGAAATATCATTTCCTTTTAAGTTTGTACCTTGATTTTCACAACAACTACATACGAGAACTTCCGGGGGTCATCCATCGTAATACTATTCTCGCCGAAACACGCTTAACTTCGAAGTTCTGAAGAGATTCTGTGCGTTAGTACTGGTATGATCGCATCAAAAATTAAAACGGAAGGAAAAGGACCAAATATTCCTCTTGTTATACTTTGGGTCTAGCTATACCCCTGTCGTTATACTTTAGTGCCAAATATATACTTCGTTATACTTTGGGTCGAAATATACCCCGGATGATGACACGTGTCCCTCGATTAAAATGAGGTGTATATTTGTACCAAAGTATAATGAAGTATATATTTGATCCTAAAGTATAACGACAGGAGTATATTTGATAAGAAAGTATAACGAGGGGTATATTTGAAAAGAAAGTATAACGAGGGGTATATTTGATCCTTTTTCGATATAACAGGAGTATATTTAGCCCTTTCCCGTTTATTTTAAAGTTTGTACCTTGATTTTCTACTATTCTTGGATAACCGCGCCCCACCGCAATAGCGGGCAAACATATGGTTTCAATTTCAAAATGCCCATTCACTTTCACTTTACCAAAATCAAACCAATTTTCTCAACCGGAAACCCTATCAATACCCTTTTTGTCTCCACCATGTCTTGGTCATGTTCAAGATGCACATTCTTAAACCCTCCATCACAAAAATCATCTTGCCAAATCTGTTTATCTGACCCACCACTATCAGTCTCATCATCAGCAAATTCAGTGACAAGACCCAAATGGCCATGTAAAGGTTGTACCTTTATGAACCCTTATCATAGTATAAGTTGTGAAATATGTGGAACTAGGGTTTCTGCTTCTGGTCTTGCTATTCTTGAAACTGATGATGATGAGTTGTGTTCTTCTGTTGGAAATGTGTTCTTGCCTTTGTTGAGGCCTTGTAATAATAAAGGGAAGAATAGTATTAGTATTGGTGTTGAAGATGATGTGAAGGAGTCTGTTAGGTTTAGATGTGCAAGCAAGAGAAAAAATAGGGAGGAGGAACCACTTGGGGTTGAAGATGATGTTGTTGGGTATAGGGGTGTAAAGGCTGCAACTATGGCAGTTGAAGTATCGGGTATATTTTTTGAGTTCTTTCTTTTAGAATGTTACTAGGAGATTGTTATGTTTCTACGTGAATTAGCTGATAAAAGATAGGGATACTTGCATTTTTGGACCGCTCTAAAACAACCCAGTGTAACCCCACAGGTCGGTTCGGGGAGGGTAGAGTGTAATAGCCGGTAAATGTATATGTTTTGTATATTAAGTATATATATACATATACATAATAAGTGTATAGGTTTTGTATATTTTGGCTAGCACCTGTAGTTTATTTTTGGCTGAGTGGCCAAAAATGAAAATAACCCCAAAAAAATATTCCTTTTTAGTTGGTTTCTTGTATATAGTGGTGTTCCTGCAGTAGGTTTGGAATTTAGCACGAACATGGTTTTTGTGCGGTTTCTTGAGTATACTTCTGAGTAAAGTTTTGGATATGTGGATGTTGTGAGCTCCTATATTATAATGAAATGGGACCGAACGGGTATAAAGATTCACATAGTTGATTCTTATCTAGTGTGGCATTGAGGCTGAGTTGAATGATATGATAATTTGAACTCCTCGTAGAGTTCATTCCTGTTTGTCACTGATTTCAAATTTTAACTAACGGTTTTAGGCTTTTAGCTGTGCGTGCTTCATGTTATATTTGTAATAAATCTATTTCTTAAGTGATAGTCTTCTGATTGAGAAGATATGTAGTTCCCATCTTTCCCTTGTGTAGTCCAAATTTTTTGATTGATTGTGAACTTCTCCCAGGAAGAAAAAAAGGATAAAAGTACTGTGTGGGGAAAGACTGCCTTTTCTGGGATTTATGATGTTTAGTTTGTCTTTCATTGTCTAAAAAGGTTCAGTTGTGGAGCTGTTAGTAAGTTTTTATGATGTTAAGCCTTTTGATGCTGTTACATACTTTGTGTAGCTGAGGAATATATTTGAGTATTGGGTATATTTGAGTTCTTTCTTTTAAGTTCTGATTAATCGTCTATAAAAATTTGGGAGTTTGTTATGTTTCTACATGAATTAGCTGATAAAAGAGATTCCCTTTTTTGTTGGTTTCTTGCATATATTGGTGTTCCTGGATTGTTTCGAATTCAGCATGAACATAGTTATAATGCGCCTTCTTGAGAATGCTTCTGAGTAGGAGTGGCAAACAGGCGGGTTAAGTCGCCTATATTTAATACGGATAAAAAATGGGTTAACCGATGTATAATATGGATATCCATATATATAAATATTATCCACGGTTTCAGGAATAGTCAGGTGAGAACACAAGCTAATAGCCAAAATAAGCTTAGACTCCCCAAAGCAAGAACTCTAAGAAAAATAACAAGCAGACAAATGGGTATTGATAATATGGATATCCATTTGTAGTGAATCATATGGATAATATCCATATTTGATCCTTTTTTAAATGGTCAGTTATCCAACCCATATCTAATTGGTCGGATTGGATAGTTACTTGTTTTCTTAACCATTTTGTCTGCCCTACTTCTGAGTAAAGTGTTGGACATGTGGATGTTGTGAGCTCCTATATTGGAATGAAATGGGACCAATGGATATAAAGTATTTGCATAGTTGACCGTATCTAGTTTGGGTTGAGGCTTAGTGGAGTTCAGCCCTGTTTGATCACTGATTTCAATTTTAACTAGCAGTTCTAGCTATGCGTGCTTCATGATATATTTGTTAAGTGATAGCCTTCTGATCGAGAAGGTATGTAGTTCCCACTTCCCATCTTTCCCTTGTGTAGCCCAAATTTTTTGTTGGTTGAGAACTTCTCCCCAGGAAGAAAAAAAGCATAAAAGCACTGTGTGGGGAAAGAGTGCCTTTTCTGGGATTTCTGATGTTTAGTGTCTTTCATTGTCGAAAAGGCTTAGTTGTGGAGCTGTTAGTAAGCTTTTGTGATGTTAAGCCTTTTGATGCTACTACATACTTTGTTTAGCTGAGAAATATCTAGATTTTGTGTTGTAGAAGTTCACTTTTTGGATTAGTTAGTCTTTTGTTCCTTTTAACTTAGACTTTATGCCGCCTAATTTCCCTATTTATAAGTGCAATGATATGTTTTGCAGATTCAGTGGATCAGGAACCAGGCAAAACTCTCTCAGCCAGTAACTCCAAGGTGTTGAAGATCTTGACCTATAATGTGTGGTTTGCAGATATAGAGATGAACAAGAGGATAAGAGCTCTAAGTCATCTTATTGCACTGCATGCTCCAGACGTTATATGTTTTCAGGTTATCATCATTTATCTACATGTCAATATGCAAGAGAAACTATGCCTTGTATGAAAGTTATTGACACTGTAAAATTTGTTGTTATATCACTTATTCAGGAGGTTACTCCAGAAATATATGACATTTTTCAGCAGTCCAGTTGGTGGAAAATGTATTCTTGTTCTATTTCAAATGTGATGGAATTGACGAGAGGATACTTCTGCATGCAGGTGATTAGTTAATACACCTTCAATATTTGGTATTTTATGTGTATTCAGAAGGCCTATTATATGATGCTTTGGTTATGTTTTTTCTTTTTGCTTTGTGATCCTGATATATCTTCTGTTATGTGCACTTGTTTTGAGCGTTTTTATTGGTTCTGTAATTCTTGCCTCAGTTAAGATAATTAGTTCGACGCCATACCTAGGGACACCTCAGTTTTTAATTATTTACAACAGAGCTTTCAACTTGACGTACTCCCTCCGTCCCAATTTATCTGACACCGTTTGACTAGGCACAAAGTTTAAGAGAGAAAGGAAGACTTGAAATTTAAACCTTAGAGATTTTTGTAGCTTTATATCATTTCATTAAGGGTAAAATGGGTGGAAAGAAGCAGGAACAGGTTGAGAAGGATAACTTTGAGCAAGAAGATCACGGAGTGGGTATGCTTCACCTTCAAGGAAGCTTCAAATGACCAAAAAAAGTTGGTGAGGAGATGGAGGACAAAAGATCACGCGGCTGATTCTTTGGTACTAGGAAGTACAATGAACATGGCAGATACATGAGCATTTTGTCCCTCAAAGGAGAAGCAAGATCAGTTATTATTGTACCTTAACTAGCCATCAATGCAGGTTGGAGAGATATAGCTTATAAGATTTGTTAATTTCTCTCCTCAACCAACAGTCAGGCATCCCCCCAAACTGACTAACGAAGATTTTCCGTACGCAAAGGTTGTTGAAGACAGTAAATGGCAACCCCAATCAACAACAAAGGATAGCATAGTTAATGTAGAGGGTATATTGGGAAGATGCATAGCTGGTTTCTTTGGGGAAAAGGAACACCCCACCCTTTCAGATATTAGAAGGTGGGCATCTTCCACATGGAAGAAAGCTTTCGGGGTTAATATCTACGAGATGGCTGGACATTTGTTCCTTTTTGAGTTCCCAAATAGGAACATGGCCGAGCAGATTTTACAAGGGGAATGGGTTTGGAAAAATTTCAAGATCAAGCTAGAGAGGTGGAACCCTTTTATTGGTTGTATACCAGTCCAACAGAAGAAAATTTTGACTTGGATCAGAGCAATAGGGCTGCCACTCCATTTATGGTCACACAACACATTCAAAGAAATCGGCGACAAGTGCGGAGGGTGGAGGAAGACAGAAGAAGAAACTGAATTGAAAAACCACCTAAAATGGGCTCGAATTGAAGTCATAAGCGAGGCTCAATGCATACCCAGTGAGGTCACCGTCTCTAGCGGGGGATACGATTTCCTAATCTCGATCTGGGTTGAGAGAAAGACAATATTTGAGAAGATTCCGGCCAAAGAACCTGCTAGGGTTCAGGCAGCTGCTGTAGAGATCATTGATCAAAGAAGAGTACAAGAGCAGGGTAATATCCAGAGGTCCAAAGCCTCGTACGAGGTTATTAACCAAGTCTGCTCTATGACAGTTGTTGACTGGAGAACCTGCAGTCACGTGGGTGTTGCAGAATTTTTAAACAATACTGAAGAAGCACGTGAGAGACAGGTGACCTATTCAGAAAACATTAATAAGAAGTTGGGTCAGTCCAGCAACTTCAGTGAGCCAGATTCGGCCCAAGTCATCTTTAACGACTTAAATTCCCAGCCCAATCTGAAAATAACAAGAGACATTATTTTTGAGGAATTAGCTGCACATAGAACATCCTCTTCAGAAAACCCACAAGGCTTATTACTTACGGCTGAAACAGAGGAGTACATGCATGCAAAGACTCCTACTTTTTTAGGAGTTTCAGAAAGAGAGAAGGAAGCAGACGTACAATTGACAAGGGCAGAGGGGGAAAATATGGTGGAAGAGGAGGAGGGGGTTCTTGATTTCCACAAAGAACAACAGTTGGAAAATCTCGATTCAAGCATTAATGGGGAGTTATGGGATGTGGAAGAGGCCGTACCAATTCTAACAGAGCAGGAAATTCTTGCTATTGGCAAGGAGAGAGTTATGACTGTTTGGGTTCGCCAACATAAGCTAGGCAAGATTTTTGGCGCTGACTTCAAGGGACATTAAGAAGAAGCCCGAGAACTTCTTATGCAAATTGATGCGTGCAGGCAAGCTAGAAGGATGGAACCTGCCATGGAAATTAAAAAATCCAGAGCCAGAGGATCACAGGAGTAAAAGAATTTAATTGATTTTGATGTTAAATTCAAAAGTAATGGGAGCAGGAACAAGGGGAAAGGGAAAACACAGTCTAAGTAATGAAGCTCAATCTTGTGTCATGGAATGTAAGGGGATTAAACGATGTGGGGAAAAGAAGGATGGTAAAGAGCCTTGTAGATCATTGGAGAGCAGACATTCTTTGTTTTCAGGAAACCAAGCTAGAGGGGAACATTCAAGATTTAATGAAACAAAGTTTTTTTGGGGGGGGGGGGGGGGGGGGGGGAAGATGGGTAAGATATGCTTGCCTAGAAGCAAGTGGTACTAGAGGGGAATTATTATGCTATGGGATGGGTAGAGTTTGGAAAGGGGAGGTTCTACAAACGGGTGTTTACACTTTAACTTGCAAGTTTGAGGCTATGCTTCAGAATTTTAATTGCCATATATTTGGGGTCTGCTCCAAACTGTAAGGTGGAAAGGAGAGCTATATGGGATGAATTGGGGCTGTTAGAGGACTTACGGAGGGGCCTTGGGCAGTTTGTGGTGATTTTAGTGTTTGTAGGTTTCTTTCTGAAAAGAGGAATTGTCAGAGGAGATCTTCAGCCATGGTAGAATTTTCAGATCTCATAGAAGACTTGGAGCTTATTGATTTACACCTGGAAGGGGGTACTTACACTTGGTTCAGAGGTGATACTCACACCACAGCCTCTAGAATAGACAGGATCTTATTCTCATCTGATTGGTATGATCATTTCAGTAAGATGCAGCAAGCAACTCTTCAAAGGCCGACCTCTGACCATGTTCCTATTGCTCTCTTTTGTGGAGCTTGGGAACACAAAAAATTATATTTCAAGTTCGAAAATTGGTGGCTAAATACTGAAGGTTTTGTTGATAGAATCAGTTCTTGGTGGAATTCTTTTTTGTTCTATGGGAGGCCGAATTACATTTTAGCTTGCAAACTGAAAGCTCTAAAAGGCAAGCTAAAAGAATGGAGCAGAAATGAACAAGGGAACCTGAACATTCAAAGGTCTAAATTGCCAAGTCAAATGGCAAGTTTGGACTCATTACTGGATAGCAGAGCATTAGCAGAAGAGGAATCAATCAGGAAGGCAGCAATAGTTATGGAGTAGAGGAACTTCTCAAAAATTAGGAAATTGCATGGAGACAAAGATCCAGGACCCTACGGTTGAAAGAAGGGGACAACAATACAAAGTTCTTTCACAATTCAGCCAATGCTCATAAGAGAAACAATTTTATTGACCATCTGGAAGTGCAAGGGGAAACCATTGTGGAGCTTGAAAGAGTTAAGGAGGAGATCATACTATATTACAAGAAGCTCTACACTAAGACAGAGAACTGGAGGCCTGCTGGGAATTTGATTAACTGTCCCTCAATAACAGAATCAGAAAAGAACAATTTACAAGCCAGATTTGAGGAACAGGAAGTATATAATTGCTTGAAAAAGTGTGCTGCTGATAAAGCTCCTGGCCGTGATGGATACACCATAGGATTCTTTATCAAATGTTGGAAAATCCTGAAACAAAACATCATGGAAGCTTTTCACAATTTTCATGACCAGGACATGTTTGAGAAGAGCTTCAATGCTACTTATATTGCTTTAATTCCAAAGAATATAGGGGCAAAGGAACTGAAAGATTTCAGACCTATAAGCTTGATAGGTAGTTTATATAAACTTTTGTCTAAGGTACTCACTGAGAGGTTAAAAGGGGTGGTGGATAAGCGTATAGATTCTCAACAGATGGCTTTCATCAGAGGAAGACAAATCATGAATGCTGTATTGATTGCTAATGAAGCAGTAGATTCAAGAATATCACAAAATAAGCCTGGCATTTTGTGTAAGTTGGATATTGAGAAAACATATGATCATGTTAACTGGGAGTTTCTACTTAGAATCCTCCGACAAATGGGTTTTGGGGAGAAATGGATCAAGTGGATCAGGTTCTGTATATCTACTGTGAAATTCTCTGTCCTAGTTAATGGAGCCCGTGAAGGCTTCTTTGATGCTCCAAGAGGAATTAGGCAAGGGGATCCCCTATCCCCGTTTCAACTCATTCTAGCTATGGAGGGTTTAAACAACATGATCAAGACAACAAAAGTAAATGGATGGATCACAGGTTTTGAGGTTTCCACAAACAATGAGAGGAGTTTGGAGGTGACTCATCTCCAATATGAGTCATCTGACTTTTTGTGATGCAAATGAGGGACAACTAAAATATCTAAGAGTAATACTGGAACTCTTTGAAGGCATCTCAGGGCTTCACATCAACTGGGGGAAAAGCCATATATATCCCATCAATTCAGTCCCTAATATAGAGCTTCTGGCCACAATCTTGGGAGGTGAAGTAGGTTCTTTACCCACTGTCTATCTTGGGATGCCATTGGGTGCTAAATCAAGGTCAAAGAACCTTTGGGATGCAGTTCTGGGAAAGTTTGAGAAGTTGTCTAGATGGAAAGCACAATATTTGTGTTTGGGAGGCAGACTCACTCTGAAATGCAGTTCTTGATGCTCTTCCAATATATATGTTATCCTTATTTCCTATCCCCTCGAGTATAGTCCAAAGACTGGACAAGCTCAGAAGGTCCTTCTTCTGGCAAGGAAAAGAAAAGTTATCATTTGGTTAAGTGGAAAGTTCTGATCAGTAGTTAAAAACAAGGTGGTCTTGGTATAAAAAATTTGAAGAATCAAAGTAAGGCTTTAAAATTGAAATGGCTGTGGAGGTATGCTTAAGACTCACAATCTTTATGGGGAAAAGTGATCAAATTGAAGTATGGGGAGCTGGATTTTTGGGCTACTGAGGAGGTAAAAACCATATGATGTAACTGTCTGGAGATCGATCAGAGCATGGTGGCTTTTTTTAAAGAGCCACTCTGTTATCAGAGTATATAATGGCAATAAAACAATTTTCTGTAAGGAAAGGTGGTTGGGAAATAGAAGTTTGGAGGAGCTATTTCCTGATATGTTTGCTCTGGCACAACCTCAGAACAAAACAGTGGCTGAAATGTGGTCACCTCAAGGCTGGGAGTTGATCTTAAGAAGAATGTTGAATGACTGGGAAATACCTAGACTAGTTGAGCTTTATAAACATTTGGAGTCTTTCCACGGGCTGAAGGATGGGATGGACTGTTTGTGGTGGACTGGGAATAACAAGGGGCACTACAAAGTGAGTTCAGGCTATAAGATCATGAACATGACTGAGCCACAAAACTCTAGTTGGCCATGGAGACAAATCTAGAAAGTTTAAGATACCTCTTAAGGTTGCATGCTTTACATGGTTGCTAGCCAAAGAAGCTGGTTTGACACATGAAAACCTGAGAAAGAGAAGGATTATCTTAGTTTCAAATTGTTGCTTATGTGGGGAAGTAGCCGAGACAGTAGGGCAGCTGTTTTTACATTGCAGAATTACTGATCAGCCATGGAAGATTTTTATCAATCTCAGAGGCATATCTTGGACCATGCCTAGCAAGATTGTTGACACTCTTTCTAGCTGGGCGGAGGCTGGGATTGGGGCAAGGAATAGAAGCTACTGGAGGATCATTCCAGCTTGCATATGGTGGACAATCTGGAAAGAAAGGAACTCTAGATGTTTTGAGGATAGAAGTAGCACTCTACGGAAGATCAAGCAAGCAAGACTGTATGTTGCTATTTTGTTTTTGGTGTACAAAGAATCCCTCTGTAGATGCAGAATCAATCCTAGAAGTTCTTGATTCATGTTAGGATTTTACTTTCTTAGCTTCTTAGTTTTCTTTTTTCTTTTGTAAAGGGGTTTTCATTACTACCTAAGTACTGGTCTATAATACAAAGTTGTTACCTGTTAAAAAAAAGAGAGGGTAAAATGGGAATTTTAAAGTTACGTTGTTTCTAATTATAGAAAGGTGATTTCTTTTTGGGACATAATAAAAAGGAAAAATGTGCCACATAACATTTACTCACTTTGAATAGGGTAAGTTAATGTTGAAGATCTGGAACATCTCACTAATTGCTCAACGTGAGTCGTTGTAGATTTTCGGAAATTTTTTGTCCATTTTATAGTTAAACTTGGCCTTTAATTTGCAGTTGAGCAAAATTGCAGTGAAATCCTACAGCTGCAAGCCATTTAGCAACTCCATAATGGGAAGGGAACTCTGTATAGCTGAGATTGAAGTTCAGAAAGATATGAGCTTGGTCGTTGCTACCAGCCATCTTGAGAGTCCCTGCCCTGGCCCACCCAAGTGGGATCAAATGTACAGCAAGGAACGTGTGGAGCAAGCCAAGGAAGCTGTGGATTTACTTGACAGAAAACGTAATGCAATCTTTTGTGGTGATATGAACTGGGATGACAAATTGGACGGTCAATTTCCTCTACCTGATGGATGGATTGATGCTTGGGGAAAAATGAAGCCCGAAGAAATCGGATGGACATATGACACCAAGTCAAACAAAATGTTAAGCGCCAACCGGACGCTGCAGAAACGTTTGGACAGGTTTATTTGCAAACTGCGAGATTTCTGTATAAGTGATATAAAGATGATTGGGAAGGAAGCAATTCCAAATGTCACATATATCAAGGAGAAGAAAGTGAAGAGTGAAGTTAAGAGATTGACACTACCTGTTTTGCCTAGCGATCATTATGGTCTGCTTTTGGAGATCTCTCCTAAGTAGTCCAAAGTTCAAAATGTATTGCTTATGAGCACAGTGCTTCTGTTCCCCACAACCCTTATTATTCTCTCGGTATATCGTACTTCACTGTGCAGTTTGTCCATATGACCTGTAATCAACGTTAAGGGTCTTAAAAGTTTTTGTGGAGCACTTTTTTGTGTACATTACTAGTGCTCGTTTATGCACAGAGGATTTAGGAGAGCGGGGATAAGAAGCAAAGAATGAATTAGTCTGTATGTTCTATGCCTTTAAGCTTATAACATCAGCTATATTTCTATGCTTCATTTTCCATTTGTTGGAACTTTTCGGGCTTTAGTTCGATCGACTATTAGCAATTCTGGGACTGCTTCTTCTACCCTAGTATAAACACGAACGTAAATGCAGCCTTAACGAGAAAATGCTGTCATCACCCTCAACCAACAAATTGGACGACAACCTTTGGAAGGAAGGTTAAAACCTTCCACCATGTTCAAGGATGACTCCAATGGCTGCAATATTTGAAGTAATTGGTACTCTTTAACATTTATATTGTTGGATGTGACAAATGATAAAAGTGTCATTAAAAAGTGGTTCTTTTATCTAAAAAAGAGGTTACCAGTTCTGCACATAAGCGTTCAGCTCAAATTATTAAGACTGCAGATGCTGTGGTATACCATAGTTCTGTTCCATTTTTGTCTGTTTTGGGCTAATCAAAGCAAGTTATCGTTCTAATTAAATTTCTTTAACTGCCAATCCGAGAAGACGTGGAAGAAGGAGACTAAGTGTTGGTATAATGAATTATACTGAGGTTGTTTTGCTGGTTATACTTGTACCTTAGCTAGCAGATTGTCTTGACGATTGAGGTACTAAACCATGACATCTTCCTTTCAGTCTTTCTTTCCTGGTCCGCGGAAAAGTTGGATACACTCAAGAGAGCCCAAGACTTTGTAATCCCAAAATAAATTTTTGGAATCAAAATAACCCATTAAAAAAAAAAAACCTAAGTAGGCTTCACGCACAGATTATGTGCGTAAAAGGACCAAAGTGTAGTTTTTACACTAAAGTTCTTTTACGAACATAATCTGTGCGTAAAAGAGGCAAATATATCGGGCCAGTCGTCTTCCCCACTGGTCCCCCCAAATTCGAAAAAAAAAAAAAAAACGAAAATCAGCCATTAAAGGTCTCTTTCCGAGGTCCCACACGATCAAAAACATCGTTTTCTTGTTGATTTCCAACCCAAAGGTGGTATATTGAAGTCTAGGAATAAGTTTTTTCGCAATAAAGCGGCGTATAATTCAATTCAAAAACTCAAAATCAAAGCTTCAATCTAGGTATTTCACTTCGATTTTTCTATTACATTATTAACCTAAGCATTATTATGTGGACAAAAAAAATACTTTTACGCACTTTTTTTGTGCGTAAAAGGGCTGTTTTCAGCCCGTTTTCCATTTTTTTTAAATTTTTTTTCTTCATTTGTTGGTAATTGTTAATTTATTAACCTAAGCATTACTATTGTATGAATATGGACAACAAAATAAATTTTACGCACTTTTTTTGTGCGCAAATGGGCTGTTTTCAGCCCGTTTTTAATTATTTTGTTTTAATTATTTTTATTTGTTTAGTTGTTGTTAATTGTTTATTAGTTGCTTATTTAGTATTTGGTAATTGTTAGATTAGTTATTTCAATTGTTAGACTAGCTAATTATTTATTTAGTTTTTGTTAAGCCAATTGTTTATTTGTTAATAATTTGTTAATTATTTGATTAGTTAGTTTCTCGCTTTATTTAATAATTATATGCTAATTCATTTTTTATTATTTTATTAGTTAGTTAATTGTTTATTTATTTATTTGCTAATTAGAAATTGAAAATCCTTAGTTTAGGATTCAATCCTTTGTATAATTTCTCGGTAAAAGATTACATAACTAATACTACGTATTAGAGATTAATTAAAAAAATAATGATTAATTTAAAATGCGTAAAAAATATACCACTTTAATCCTTACTTCATTTATTAATGATTAATTTAAAATGCCTAAAATAGATAAGACACCACCATGGAGCCGGAACCCTTCGACAACAGAGAGGTACTTTATCTACAGCATGAGCATAGGTCCCAGTATGTATGGGATGCACCTGTATCCTCTAGTAGAATGGTTTGTACCCGTTTGGGGGAGTCAGCATGGGATATTCTAGAGGTTGTTCCCCCACATCCTCGTGTCATAGATATACTACGTCGGGGCGGTATCTACCAGTGCATCGAGGTTGGTCGGCTAGTGCACGATAGGGCTCTAGTGACAGCTATGATTGAGCGCTGGCGACCGGAGACCCATAGATTTCATCTCCGCATTGGCGAGGCTACCATCACCCTGCAGGATGTCGAGGTGATTTATGGTCTACAGATTGATAGACATGCATTGTATAGAGTGGAGCCTCCGGAGATGCTGCCGTATCGCCAGGAGATGGCTAGGCTCACTGGTTTCGAGCCTCTGCAGGGGGATATGCGTGGACGGAGTCGGTTGTTGCGGTCCTCCCTCCATGCTCACTTGCGCCTCATAGATCTGCAGCATCCGATTGGCGAGGCGACGGCACAGGCTGATGTTGACCGACGTGCTCGCTTATATCTTCTCATCATATTCGGGGGCATCATGTTCCCAAACATGTCGGGTGCGGATATGAGCATTAGGTATCTGCTCTTTATTGAGGACCTAGAGCAGCTGGATGTTATAGTTGGGACGCCGTTGTCCTGGCTTACATGTACAGAGGATTTGATCGAGCTTCTATGGGCGAGAGGGTTGAGGTCACTGCATTTAGCCCTCTTCTTCAGGTAATATATTTAACTGTGTGTAGATAAAACACTAAATATATTTTTTCGAAACGACGACTGATAAATAATTTTTTTGATGACTATGACAGATATAGGTGTGGACTAGGTTGAGACCTTTTAAGCCCATAGCTGCTCACCCTCCCGATGACTATGTTGCTGAGGATATGCCATACGCACGGAGATGGTCGCGAGGCTGTACCAGAGGTGTGGAGACGCACCATGTCATTCTCCCGTTTAGGGATCAGTTAGACCGCATGATGGCCCCCGAGGTAAGTTTTTTTTATTTAACATTAGTTTGTTATTTTTGTTAGTCTTTTATTGTTAACTAGTTGAATTCCTCTTATAGGCTTTCATATGGACGCCATATGATCAGATTTTGGGTCAGCTGCCGACGTTTTGTAGGGCTGGTGAGCACATGTGGACTGCACGGTGTCCATTGATCCATATGGACATCGTTGAGCATCACGCACCCGACCGTGTATTACGGCAGTTTGGGCATGTGCAGAACATACCCGCGGCTACACATTGGGAGCACTACCACTACACCAGGGACGATCGTTCGATCGACAGTGCGGCATGGCGGGCGCGTATGCACCAGGAAGTCAATGCATGGAACGAGAGGATGACGACTCTAGCGACGGTCGGACATGACACTCCGGTCCATGAGTACATGACTTGGTACATGCATATTACTCGCTCCTTGGTTGCCAACCCCTCGACGCCGCGTCCTGATGGCCGAGAATATGCATCACTCTCAGGAGCGTACGAGGCGCTGGTAAGTTTATTCAATCGTCGTCTTATTATGTATTACTTTATGAATTTATTCAATTCTTAAAATTTGCAAATATATGCAGCTACGGATGACTCTGATGACACGCCCTGAGAGCATTTCCCTTACGGAGTCCACCGACCCTGGGATAGCGACATATGCGGCACGGATAGTTCATCTTACCGACACTGGTATGACACAGGCACATGAGTGGCATCGTGTCGATGAGGATGTACCAGAGGGTGTTCCTGAGGGTGGTAGGGCTGATAGAGGTGGCCGGGCTGGCAGAGGTAGTCGGGCTGGCAGAGGTGATCTGGTTGGCGGAGGTGGTCGGGCTGGCAGAGGTTTAGTAGATGAGCCTGACGATATGTCTCGTCAGGCTCCGTCGGCTACAGATACCCCTTCTTCTTCCAAGTCGTCGACTTCACAGAGACCTGAATATACGCCAGAGATGTTCCCACGTTATGATTCTTGGTCATCATTTTCGCAGGTGGCAGTTGATGATCTACATATAGGAGGCGGAGATGAGGACTTGGATATTATTTTCGATGACTTCTTTCTCCGTTCTACAGCCGGGCCTTCGGCACCATCTGCATCTCCGGCTCTGCGGGCCGCTCAAGAGCCCTCTCACATGCCATCTCAGGAGCTCGTCGACACACAGGTTTGTTTTTTTTACAATAAAATAATGTATTAATTAATTATTTTATTAAGCTAAACTAAATTATTTACATGTATTATAGGTTTATTCTTCTGCGCCTGTGGACTCGTCTCCGCCTGTCCAGATTGACCCGTCTCCACCTCCAGCTACAGCTCTGGGTAGCTCTCAGGAGACAGTTGAGGAGCCAGCTAAGGAGCCCGTCGACACACATGTTTGTTTTTTTACAAAGAAATAATTTATTAAATAATTGTTTATATGTTATTTCATGTTTAGTTTATGAAAAATTAAATTGTTTATATGTTATTTCAGGTTCATTCTTCTGCTCCTGTGGTCCAGTCTCCTCCGATTGAGTCATCTCCTGAGGCATCTACAGAGGCTACTCAGGTGGAGACCGCCGCCGTCTCCCACAGGAAGCATATTTTCACCTAGGGCCTGAAGAAGGGAAGAAAGGATGACCATGGCATAGATCATCCTGTCATTAAGAGGAGGAGAGAGGGTCCTGGTGATAGTGAGGGTGGTGGGGTTGGCCTTAGGCATTAGGAGATTGTGTATTTGTAAATAAAATGTACATTTTATGTTAATATTATATATATTTTTGGGTATTTTTTTTTAATGATAATTAGTTATTTTAGTATTTATTGTCGATTATTAATAACTCATGCGACGTCCTAGATTAATTAAAACCTTATAAAATATGACAATTAAACTTAAAGATAACAAGTTTCCAAACTTACTTCGGAGCACTTTACAACCCCTAAAACAACGATCCAAACATATATGTATGCCTGATGTAATAAGACGACATTATTGTACGCTAAAAAAAATATTAAGTTCTATATAAAATATTTATATTCCGACATTTTGAAACGTGACTAATCTTCGGTCAAAGTACCAAAAAAACTTAAAGATAACAAGTTTCCAAACTTACTTCGGAGCACTTTACAACCCCTAAAACGACGATCCAAACATATATGTATACCTGATGTAATGAGCCGACATTATTGTACGCTAAAAAAGACATTAAGTTCTATATAAATATTTATATTCCGGTGTTTTGAAACGTGACTGATTTTCAATCAAAGTATGGAAAAAAGCTTAATTTTCAATTTGATTACCAAAGAAAAAAGGTTGGGGTGGGGGACCCGACCTCTTTTACGCACAGATTATGTGCGTAAAAGAACTTTAGTGTAAAACTACACTTTGGTCTTTTACACACATAATCTGTGCGTGAAGCCTATTTAGGTACTTTTTTTAATGGATTATTTTGGTTCCAAAAATTTATTTTGGGGTTACAAAAGTCTTGGGCTCCACTTAAGATGGAAAGAGAGATCCTAAAAGTCACCCAACTTTACCAGAAAGTCTCTAAATTATTCAACCTTGTCTAATTAACTATTACATATAATTATTGGGGGAAAACAAAGGAGGCATTTTCTATATTTTACCTAGGTAAATTTAAATGACCTTTTTTAATTAAAAAAAAAAAACCTAGTGTCTTTCTATACTATTTAGTTAAAATTGAGTGACTTTTTTGTTACAAAAATAGTTTAGTAACTTTAAATTGGTACAATAAAGAAATAAATTGGGTGAGAATACGTGAAATTATATTACTCTTTTGAATGTATGTGTGTATACACAACTTGTCGAAGTATATGATTAAATCATGATTTAAAAGTTTAAATTGTAAGAGATGATAAATTTTATTCAGTTAATTATATCTTCGACATGTCACTTATTTTGTCTATGGTTACAGCTAGGGGTGTACATGGACCGGTTTGATTCGGGTTTTTCAAATACCAAACCAAACCAATTGTGTCGGGTTTTTAAATCGATAAACCAAACCAAACCAATAAAAATTCGGGTTTTGCGACCTCGGTTTTTTTCGGGTTTGTTTTTTTTTCCAAAAAAATTCTATACAAAATATAAATTTTACTTCAAATATTTCTTTAGTCCTTGTAATATACAACAATATAATTAAGGTGTTCCTTAAGAAAATAACAAAAATGTGAAATGTGTGATGGCATTGTAATAAAATATTCAACAAAAAAGATAATGAAATAGCATAAAATAAATTTAGCTAATTAATATGGCATAATAAAAATGATCATTATATAAAAATACTAAATCATGCTAAAATAAGTACGGCTAGTAGGTATTAATTACATGATAAATAAAAAAGAAATTAAGTTATGTCATTTCATTATCTAAATTAACAATGCAAAACTAAAAAATAGATATATATCCAATATTATTATCATCCCCAGTGTTAGGATTGAATTACTTTGTTAGCATTAATATTGATTTGGTTTTGACTTTCTTTGAGTTACTAACATCTATGAGCTATAAATCTTATTGGAACATTCAAAATTTTAAGTCCAAATTGCTTGAAATAATATGTTAAAAGACAAAAATTATGAAAAAACTTAAGAGATATTAATAAATTACATTATTAGTAAATCTTTTATGTATAAAATATTTTAAAATTTTATATACATGTAATGCCGGGTTGGTTTGGTTCGGTTTGACTTTTTTTAGTTAAAACCAAACCAAACCAATTATGATCAGGTTTTTTTTTCAACACCAAACCAAATCAAACTAAACCACTAATCGGATTTTTTTCTCCGTTTGATTCGATTATTGGTTTAGTACGATTTGTCGGTTTACGTTGTACACCCCTCGCTACAGCACGCAAAGATTTATTTGATAAAGGATGCCAGTAAAACTTAAACTTTATTAACTCTGACGACTCTAATATAACTATGCTAAATTATTTCTACTCTAGTGGATGGGACTGGTCACACAATTCAAACACATTGTTCTTCCCTAATAATTAGTAGAATCCGATTCATTTTGCGTAGCATTTTAGTACTCAATATAGCATCGACTTAATTAATCTTCATAATGCTTCTTCAGATGAAACCTAAAATATAACATCCGAACAAAAAAAAAAGGAAGACGAATGTGCATAAAGACGTACATTTAATTAAAGAAATAATTGAATCACTTTGCTGTAGGGAAGAGTTAGGTTGATCATGAATGTTGAGAGGGTGTGGACGTATAGTTGGCTTTTTGTAAACAAAATATTAGTCAATAACGCGCAATGCATGAGTTAATATCTTCCTAATTTTCACATTAATCTTCCTTACTATATAACTTGAGCTTCCAAACTCAAAATTCTCACACTGCTCATCACAACATCTTACTCTCCCATCCAGTACTATCAACCACTACTAAAAATGGCAACCAATATTTTCCTAATTGTTGTTCTTGTTGCTTGTACACTTGTTTTATCCACAAATGCAAGGAGCCTTAATTCCATGAAAGCTACAAAACCTGAAGATGAACAAAAGACGTTTTTTCGTCACCCTTTACCGCCATTTCTTGGCGGTCACGGGCTTGGTAGGCCCGTATTTGGTCTAGGGCCGGGTTTAGGTTTTGGTCCTTTTGGAGGAATTGGTGGGGGAAGTGGCCTAGGCGGTGGTGGACTAGGTTTTGGAGCTGGAACTGGAGCTGGAGCGGGAACTGGATTTGAAAGTGGGTCGGGTTTCGGGTCCAGCATTGGCGGTGGATCGGGTTTCGGGTCAACTATAGGCATGGGAAATGGTGGAGGTTTTGGTTTTGGTGGTGACAATGGAGGTACTACTCCTAATGCTGATGGTGCATTTGCTGGTGGCCAAGGTGAAGGAGGTGATGATGCAGCACTTGGAAATCAAAAACCTTGAGTAATTCTTCATATGATATGTTACTAATAGTAGTTTTATTTACTAGATTCCACCAAATAATAGTAACTTCATATTGCAGTTACTAATTAACTAGGAGAATTACTATTCTTTCAAGTAGGTTATGGTTTGCATGAATTAGTAATTCTTATGAGTCAAATTTGTAGTTTGTCTGATTATGCAAGTTTTAATGACACTTTTATATTTCTTTACTTGGCAATATTGTATTAAAATGTTTGGTTTACTCTCTACTTTTCCGTGAAATTGAAGTAAATCAATGGCACTTTTGAGAGAAACAAACTGGCATGCATAAGATACGCTCTTAGCTTACTTTATAGCTCATTTACTTCCTGATGATCGATTCATTCGCCATCTTGTAAGTGCGGCCATTTTTTTTAACACGATGACATTACGTTCATCCTATATATGACAAGTACAAGTTAGAAACATTTTTGTTTCAAAGACACTAAAAAACGTGTTTGAAAGTTTCGCTCAAACAAGATTTTGTTTATCGATCCCTCGAAGAGCTAAACAAAATATTTTCCTCGTATGAAATAAGGAGAAAATTTTCCTTGATGAGGGGATTAGATTCTACAACAACTTGTGAGAATTTTACATCTCAAGTTTGCTTCGATTTGTTTGACATTCTCCAAAAAAAAAAAAAAAAAAACTATTTTAGAATTAAAAATGAGCTATTATCTGCTCAGAAATAAGTTTTCTCTTCCCAGTCGACCTGATTAGCCACGTTATTAACTTCAACAAGTATTTTTCTTTTGCTAAAAGATTTAGACGCTTTTATTGGCTTATGATCAATGATTTGATGCAGAAAGTAACAGCCTCCTCATTTCGGTTCTTATGTGAGGGTTCTTTCTTTTGTTTGTTGAGTTGCCTGGTGAATAAGATAGTCTTTACTTGTGATATTTAGATATTTATTTTTATCTTTCTTTCCAATTAATACATATTAAGCAGAAAATAACCCATTGTTAATATATATTTTCTGCTTTGAAACTAAATATGGGCTAAACCAGCAACTGTTGTAAGCAGTAGTTAAGACTTTTTGAAATAGTTCAGTATTTCCCTGTTAGTAAAAACTGTATTCAAAAAACCAGAAAATCAGAAACCGGAAAATATGAAATTACAGAAACTGGAAAATATCTGAGATCACATAATTTACTGTGTGTCCTTAAGGAATTTAATCCCCTCACTATACCCGAGGTTATGGATTATTTCCTCCCATAATAAAACGGATATACTTGTCGCAGAAGTAGCAGTACCTGAAACGCCTACGACTTCCTCGAACTCAAATTGGGCAACAAATCACACAAGGACTCGATATAGTTTGTTTGTAGGAAAGTATCCAAATTAAAAAAAACAAAAAAAAAAAAAAATTGGTGCAGAAAATGAGGCATTACCTCTGTTTATATAGCCACTGTTTTGAGCGGAAATCCCTGTTCAGAACAGGTATGGTGTATGTTCGAAAAGGCCTTGCCTTTTTCGAAAATAAGAAATGACCATTGGAAAATTTTCCTCCGCAAAGTTTAATTTAAAATATTATTTTGCACAGAAAATAATATCAAAAATGAAAAAATAAATTAAATAGATTTGGTCTAAAAATATTATCAATCAATCAGATCATTTGACCGAAGCGAAACCCGAAGGTGAAGCCGAGCAACGACGACAGCGCGATGGGAGGTCCTTTTCTAAACTCTTTAAGAGCTAGGGGAAGTGTTTCTCTATAAGTATATAACAAATGATTTCCCTCACCTATGTGGACAAAGTGCATTTGCAGAAAGTGCTTTTGCACAAATGAAATTCAAACAAATTTCACTTACCTCCATTTCTATTGTCACGACCCAACCCCGTGGGCCGTGACTGGTGCCCGAGCTGGACACCCATACACACCTCCTTACCAATCGACATATCCATATCTTATTCATATCCAACATATATTAATTTATACAGATATTAATTTGAAGTGGTCGCATATAACATACGTATCATACAGAAGCCGCTAAGGCTGTCGTGGAACATATCATCCGGAGCATATACATAAGCATATATACATACAAGCCGTTAAGGCTGTCATAACAAATAGGACCGCTTAGACGCAAATCACAGACATAACCGAACAATAACGACCCATGACCCACATATATGTGTACAGGCCTTTAACAAACACAACAGAATCATATGACGGGACAGGGCCCCGCCGTACCCCTGAATATACACATACATATATATATAACGGAAGAGTCTATACCGAAATATGGGCTCCAGAACAAGGGAGCACTCCAAGGCAGCAGAACAGATAGCCTAAGCTGTCGGGTCACTCACACGAACGTCTGTACCTGCGGGCATGAAACGCAGCCCCCGAAGAAGAGGGGGTCAGTACGGAATATGTACTGAGTATGTAAGGCATGGAATACAGAAAACAGAAACATAACTGGAACCACGGTACAAGAAGTAAGTTCATTAGTCAAAATGCCAAGGTGTTTACTTTCCGAACGTAAATCATACTTACCGATGTCATATGTCAGAAAAGTACCGAAAATGGGTAAAACATTCAAGGTACCAAAATACTTACTTTCCAAGCACAGATCATACGTGCCGACATCGTATACCACCATATACATATACATATAACCGATCCATATGTAATGTGATAGTGCCGAGGAACGTACGACCCGATCCATACATAACATATTAGTGCCGAGGAACGTACGGCCCGATCCATATATATATAACATATACTGCCGAGGAACGTTCGGCTCGATCCATATATATATAACATATGCTGCCGAGGAACGTTCGACCCGATCCATATATATATAACATATACTGCCGAGGAACGTTCGACCCGATCCATATATAGATAACATATACTGTCGAGGAACGTTCGGCCCGATCCATATATAGATAACATATACTGTCGAGGAACGTTTGGCCCAATCCATATATAGATAACATATACTGCCGAGGAACGTTCGGCCCGATCCATAAATATAATATATACTGCCGAGGAACGTTCGGCCTGATCCATAAATATAATATGTATTGCTGCGGAACGTGCAGCCCGATCCATACATATATTATACTGCTGCGGAACGTGCAGCCCGATCCATACATATAACATATACATATCCTTAATAATACTTCCTTTGAAAAACATATCTTACTCATATATATGTAGAAAACAGAACATATCATGTTGCCGAGGCGTCGGCTCCGACCCATATATAACATAACATGTTAGTGGCGAGTATAACATAGTGCACACAATGATATAACCGGCCCGAGGCTCGGCGGTCGATATGATAGTAGCAATCACGAGCGGAGTATCGAGAACCTTATGTATATAAATCAATTCTAAGACTCGATGAACAAGTATACTCACCGACCCCTGAAGGCTCAGAAACAAGTTTCGGGTCAATCCGACTTAGTATAAGAAAGTTACGAGCGTTTGAAGTACAGAACGCTCTATAAGCATTTCAGGAGCCATTTTTGGGAAATTAGAGCCATAATCATGTCAAGTACCTTCGGATATCGTTATGAATCGAATCAAATAGAGCATTTAGAACTATGTGTACGTATCAAAACATATCAGAGGCTCGATGGAATAATCGAATGTGTTAACATTTGGAAGGTCAAAACTATAGTCATATCATTTGTTTCCCAAATGCCATTTGGAAACATATTGGCCAAACTTCGGACATCATAGATACACGTCATCGGACATCATAGATACACATCATCGGACATCATAGATACATAGCAAAACCATACGGAACAGCTTATGGGAAATCAAGAACGGTAGCCATCCTAATGGCTCTAAGAATAAGAATCTTTTTGAAGTCATACAAATACGTCATATACTTATTTCATAAGGATCATGCCAAAGAAGAAAAGGGTAGGCCTTACATACCTTACCCGCTTTCTACGCTAATCCGAACTTAAGCCTCTGGCTTCGCAAGATCTACAACAATATTCATACATACCACATGTTAGCCATAACACTTAAGAGTCCAATTCTAATCCAACACTTTATTTACAGAAATTTCGGCAGCATTTCCCCTGTAAATACAACAACCCCGAGAATTTAACTCGGCCAGATTCATCAACAACCATACCAACAATCATTTCAACAATACCAACAATCAGTTTGAAACATATTCTAACATTGGTAACTCGCACAACATTCAAAACAATCCAACCAAACTCTATTCCACCCGAAACTCTACAAATGCAACAAAAGCTACAACAACACATTTTATTCTTCCAAATTCATAAACTACAACAACAATTCATACTTTAGCAACTTCATTCTCACAATTACATAAAACCATATTAAAATCGCATTATTTCCTACAACAACCCACAACCAATTTCAATGCCGACTTGAACCATTAATCCTTCATTTGCATTATAAAGTCCACAACAACACAACTAACATATTAAATAAAATTAATTCACCACTCCTCCACCATTCAACAACCACACGGCCACCATTCAAGACATACACCCACACGGCCACACACAACACACACTATTTTCATGATTTTCATTCAATTCTACTTACTACAACATATATAAACCTTCCATAACATATAAAAGAATATGAATTCTTACCTTTTTCCTCAACTTTCCACTTGACTAGAATTTCTGAACTTGCCACCAAGAGTAGTTTTCTTGCTTCAATAATTATACCACGTTAAAGATGGTCTTTAAATTAGTAGGAATACTAGAAGAGTATATTTGTTTTTAATCAAGATGAAAGGCTTCAAATTTTTCTTCTTTTTTTTTCCTTTGGCCGAAACCCCTCTCTTCTTGCTCTCTATTCTTCTTTTTCTTGAAAGTTCTTGAAAAATGGAATGACAAATGGTATGGCCCTTCTTTTTTTATTACCCAATTTAAATTCCACATGGGCCTTGGCCCATCCCCCTATGGCCGGCCCCCCTGTGGGCCTCTTTTTTTTTTTTTTTTTTCCAAGCCCAATTATTTCATGTCCAATTTTTGTAATTCATGAAACTATTTTCCAAATTTCCAATTTTGCCCTTAGTCTTCCTTAATATTTCCGAATCAATATTTCCATGAACAACTTATGTATGAAATAAGATAAAAAATATTGTCTTATCTCTTACTAGTCACAATTATCTCAAATTATCCGAATGTGCAAAATACGAGATATAACATCTATTTCCCTCCATTTCTCATTCACACCACTTCATTTTAAAGCTCAACTACGTAATGGGTCTTTAAAGCCCAACAATCCCCCACATGAATGGGGAATGACTATATTATGAAAAACATGCATAAAAATTATGTGATTCATAAGCAAAGATTAATCGCATCTGGATAAGTAGATTTATCTTTGAAGTTTCTGTAGTGAACATATGTCGGATATACTCTGTCAATCGGTAGATTTGATATCTTTGAACCGTCGAGCTTTGGTGTATACCTAGACAAGCATATGTCACACAATTAACCCTTTAACCGTCTTTGGTTCTCATCGTTTTGTTCGTTTCAGCCATGAACACTTCCTGGTTCATAAGGGCGTAGAGAATTGGCCTTACAGAATTCTCCTTAAAGCGACTTCTACTTCACACTTACATCGATGATGCCTAAATGTGTTATCTCGTAGATACACTACTTGATATACCCCATATCAAACTTAAAAACCATTAAAAAGCCTTGATGCTTTATCCTGGTACTGAACATTGTCTCATCACGAGAGTGAGCCAAAAAAAAAAATTATTTAGACAATGTTGAACCATCATCAATGACTTTTTTTGATCTCTTTGAACCTAGATCTTGGGATCTCCAGTCTTCTAGGTAGAGTTACCGCCAATCACTTGTAGTCGGCCATAGTCCGATTCCTTTCGATTATTTTTCAACCACCTCTCTAATTAGGCCTTTAGTTAGTGGATCCGACGAATTATCTCTTGACTTTACGTAATCAATTGTGATAATTCCACTAGAGAGTAAGTTGTCTAAAGGCATTATGTCTTCATCGTATGTGACGAGACTTTCCGTTATACATAACGCTCCTGGCCTTTCCTATTGCCGCTTGGCTATCACAATATATGCCTATAGGAGCCAATGGTTTGGGCCAAAATGGTATGTCTTCTAAGAAATTCTAGAGCCATTCAACTTCGTCACTGGCTTTGTCTAAAGCTATGAACTCATACTACATTGTAAAGCGGGCGATACATGTCTGTTCGGATGATTTCCAAGACATATCTCCTCCACCAATGGTAAAAATGTGTGGATTTAGTTTTAGTTGATCCAGTGATCTAATTTGTATCACTATATCCTTCAATAACTGCAGGATACTTGTTGTAATGCAAAGCAAAGTTTTGAGTATGTTTCAAATACCCCAAAACTCGTTTCATTGCCAGCCAATAATTTTGGTCGGGATTACTTGTGTAACGACTCAATTTACTTATAGCACAGGCGGAATCTGGTCGGGTACAGTTCATGATATATATCAAACTACCCAACACTCTGGCATAATCTAATTGAGAATGACTTTCACCTAACGTTTTCAGTGCCTTTTGGATATAATGAGTTTGAGACAATGCTAGACCTTGAGGAGTCTTATGGATCTTAATTCCCAAAAATTAAATCGGCAACTCTGAAGTCTTTCATATCAAACTTATTAGCAAGCATGCGCTTTGTAGCATTTATTTTAGCAATGTCGTTACTCATTATCAACGCATCATCTACATGTAATCAAACAAAGACAATTTGATTAGAAGTGTTCTTAATGTAAACACAATTGTCACACGCATTTATCTTGAATACATTGACAGGATCGTATGGTCAAATTTCACATGCCACTATTTGGGTGCTTGTTTTAGTCCGTAAAGGGATTTAACAAGTCGACACACCTTCTTCTCTTTTTCGGGAACTACAAACCCTTCGGGTTGTTCCATGTAGATTTTTCCTTCAAATCTCCATTTAAAAAGTTTGTCAAGACCGTACATGGCAGCTAATGCTATTAACACCTGAATGGATGTAATCCTCTTTACCGGCTAGTAAGTATCGAAATAATCAAGACCTTCTCGTTGTCTAAACTCTTTGACAACAAGTCTTGCCTTATATTTTTTTTTTCAATAATGCCATCGGCTTTCATTTTTCTTTTGCAAATTCATTTGGAACCTAAAGGTTTGTGCCCTGGAGGAAGATCAACCAATTCCCAAGTATGGTTGTTCAATATGGATTATATCTCACTATTGATTGCCTCTTTCCAAAATTGAGCTTCGAGGACGACATAGTTTCTTGAAACGTTCGAGACTCATTTTCTAACAAAAATGTTAGAAAATCTGGTCCAAATGAAGTAGATATCTTTTGACGTTTGCTACGTCTTGAATTTTCCTCATCAGGAACATCATCCTTTGTTTCTTCCCGAGGTCACTTAGATACTTCCCTAGAGGACCCACATTCTCTTTTATATGGATATATATTTTCAAAGAAGTCAGCATTATCTGATTCAATTATCGTATTCACATGAATGTCGGGATTTTCTGATTTGTGAACCAAAAATCGATATTCTTTAATGTTTATGGCATATCTTATGAAAACACAATCAATAGTTTTAGGTCCTATTTTTACCCTCTTGGGTTTAGGAACTTGCACTTTGGCTAAACAGCCCCACACTTTGAAGTATTTCAAATTGGGCTTTCTTCCTTTCCATTTTTCGTATGGAATAGATTGTGTTTTGCTATGGGGCACTCGATTGAGTATTCGACTAGCCGTTAAGATAGCTTCCCCCACAAGTTCTGGGGCAAACTAGAGCTTATTAACAAGGCATTCATCATCTCCTTTAGTGTTTTATTTTTTCTTTTTGTAATTCCGTTAGATTGTGATTAGTAAAGGGTAGTTGTTTGATGGATAATGCCATATTCCAAACATATTTATTCAAAAGGAGATTCATATTTGGCGGTCCCTATCACTCCTTATCATTTTAACCTTTTTATTAAGTTGAGTCTCAACTTCACTTTTGTATTGCCTAAATGCTTCAATTGCTTCATCTTTACTATTAAGTAAATAAACATAGCAATATCGCATACTATTGTCAATAAAAGTTATGAAATACTTCTTACTGCGAGATAGTATTGACTTCATGTCACAAATATCTGTATGAATTAAGTTTAAAAGAATTGAATTCCTTTCAACTGACTTGTAAGGATGCTTAACATACTTAGATTCAACATATATTTAACATTTTGATTGGTTGGATTCAAACTGAGACAATACTTTCAAACTAATCATTTTTCGCAAGGCCCTATAATTGACATGTCCTAAACATGAATGTCATAAATCATTTGCCTCAAGTAAATAAGAAGCAAAACTTTTATTATTATCAACGACCATTACATTCAGTTTGAAAAGACCCTCTGTAAGGTAACCTTTTCCTACGTACGTCTCGTTCTTACTTATTACAACTTTGTCTGAAACAAAAACACACTTAAACCTATTCTTGACGAGTAGTGCAGTAGAAACTAAATTCTTTCTTATTTCAGGAACATGACTGTTACACCTCGAAATTTTTTCCGTTCATGCACAGTGAATAGACTGACGAAGGACACGACGTATACAATGTCTTGATAAGTAAGAAATAACATTTGATGATTCCAAATGAGATTTCAAAGACATGTGAGGTAGGAGACGGAAGATGTTAAGGAAGGCAAAGCATATGTTGTGTTTCGGAAAGATTTACGAGTATCGAATTAATGATGGCTTAATGAAGTTTTGGAGAAGAGTTATAATGTCCCTTATATTGTTAATGAAGTATTAAACAAGTGTTAAGAAGGTTGTATAAGGATTGGAGATCAAACGAAACGACGAGGACAACTTCGGAAAAGCTGTGAGTTACACGACCACCTTACACGGACCGTGGAATTTTATACGGACCGTATAAGGGTCCGTATAACCCAACAGAATGAATGTTTTCCATGTCAATGAACCACAGACACTTATACGGACCGTACATGGTTATACAGACCGTATAAATGGTCCGTATAATGCCCTGCGGACTGATTTAGTTGCAAGTATAAATACATGTTCCCACTTTTATTTTCTCATTCTTTCCACTTCTTCATCTCTCTCAAGGGTTCTAGAGGGTTCTAAATATTTCATCAACACAAATTCAAGACAAATCAAAGGTTCATATCATAAATCCAAGAGAATCAAGTGCAACAAACTCACTAGGGTTCATCCAAGACAAGAAATCTCTTGGAAGTGGAACTAGGGTTTTGCTCAAGAGAAGTATTTCCACTCAAGGATTATTCCTACACTATCCAAGGTAAGTTTTATGGTCATTCCATGTTGTTTAAGATATTAAGAGGTTGACAGACTTAGATTATGAAAGGAGGTAGAACATGGGTTATAAAGATGAGAATAATGAGATTTGAGTAGTAGCTTGGGATGAGTCATGATTCTTGATATATCGTGATTATGATTATGCTATAAATAATATTAAGAACATGGGGTAAACATTATATGCAAGAAAACGTACTAGTATACTATGACCATGATTATGGATGAATTGAAGCGGAATTGTGAAATGAGGGTAATGTAGATGAATGACGATTGTTGGTTATGATATTGTGAACGTTATTATAAATGTTTGGGAGTTCATAGACTATATGGGGAAGGTTGTATAAATAAAGGAAATGCTGCCCAATTTTCTTTAGCTTTAGTAAGCACGTTCATATAATCGATTAGCTAATATGAATGTGAATTCTCTTGAAGGTAGAAACGTGAGCATTAAAGGAGAACAATCAAGCGATGGAAATTGTTAAATGAAAGAGGTATGTAAGGCTAGTCCCTTCTTTCTAAGGCATGATTCCTATGGTATTAATCCTCCTATCTTTCCATGATTTTCCTACGTATCGGAAATTATGAGTCTACGAGTAGAAAGAGTTCAATACAAGGTAAAGAAAAGAGATACGCTACGAGCATGATAATACCGATGATGAATCTAAGTCTAGAAGTCCTCAAGCTCATGATATGACATTCCTACGAAGCTAATGATTCCTATGATAGTATTTTCCCTCCGCCTCCATGACTTTCTTACATTCCGGGAACTATGAGTTAAAGTTGATAAAGAGCTTCTTATGAGGTAAAGATGAGAGAAATGTCATGAATACGATAATAATGATGATAAGTTTAAGTCTAGAGATTCTAAAGCAAGATATGATGTCTATGAAGTTAAAGATCCTACTTACAATCCCTTGATGTTGTTCATGGCGTACACCCACCTTAAAATGTTAGTTCCTTCAAGGTGAGATATGATGAATATGATTACTCTATAATGTAATCGGGGGTTCTCGACCTTATGTCACCCCGACATTGTTATAGATTGTCTATAAGCTCTAATGCATGTCCTATGACCAATGTTCCGAAAAGTTACGAGTCTATGTTCATAGGGGGTTCCATATGAGATAAAGGTAAGAGATATGCCATAGATACGATGATGGTAATGATGAGCCTAAGTTTTGAGATTATAAAGTCTATCATGCGATATTTTTACGAAGTTCATGCTACGAATATGATATGATTTTCATAGATTGTCTTTAAATTCAAGTGCATGCTCTATGCTAAGTTATGATAAGGTTATGATATACCTATGATAAATATGATGACGATGTTAATAGTGATAACGATAATGATGACGATGTTGATAGTGATGATGATAATGATGATGATGATAATAGTGATTACGCTAAAGATGTTTATGGGCTTTTATGTATATGTGCCTATAAGTGGCTATTATGAAACCTCGAGCTTATATGGCCGGGTAGAATATATATATATATATATATATATATATATATATATATATATATATATATATATATATATATATATATATATATATATATAATGCGCGCGCACCACTGCAGTTGGGTACAGATACCACTGAGCCTTGGTAGGGCCGGGTACGGATACCACTGAGCCTTGGTAGGGCCGGGTACGGATATCACTGAGCCTTAGTAGGGCCAGGCACGGATAACACTGAGCCTTAGTAGGGCCAGGCATGTATAACACCAGGCATTATTATAGCCGGGTGCGTAAGACACCGAACCTATATAGTCGGGTATGATACTACTATGTATTCTAATGTATGAAAAGCCTGGAAGATATGTATGTGATATTGTCGAGCCACTACGTGGCCGAATAAGGATAATGTTTAATGTGTATGAGCAGATACGGTATTATGATATATGTATGATACGATGATGTATGCGCTATGATGATACATGTACTATGATTATATAATATATGATATAGGCATGAAAGGTATCCTCCCTTAAAAGTTACGCAGGTTATATCTTCATCTTATGTCTCATGACTTCTCTATTATGTTCATTTCATTCATGCCTTACATACTCAGTACAATATTCGTATTGATGTCCGTTTTCTTTGGACGCTGTGTTCATGCCCATAGGTAGACAGGGAGGCGACCCAAATTTATAGAGGCCGATAAGCAGACTTTTGAGAGCACTCCATTATTCCGGAGGTGCCACTGATTTACTATTTGTGTACATATGTGTTTTGGGCACGACGGGGTCCTGTCCTGTCCATATGTCTAGTACTCTAGTAGAGGCTCGTAGATACGTATGTGTGGGTAGCATGGTCTCACGATGTCCTTATCGCATATATATTATTTTGATAGCCGAAGGGCTTATGTGTATAAAAGTATTTATGTTTCCAATTGAGAAATGGTTTTCCTATGATTTGAGTATAAAAATTTATTAATGTACGCTTAATGAGTATGATGAGTAATAGAACGAGCGGTGCTCGGTGATTAGCCCCGGGTACCCGTCATGGCCCCTAGTCGGGTCATGACAATGACAAACGTTGTTGAGAATCACTACCTTACCAGAAGTCATTTTCAGAAGTATCTTTCCATAACCTTCAATCTTGGCCGTTGTAGAATTTTCCATAAAAATGGTCTCATCGGGTCCAGCCGGAGCATATGAAGCAAATGCTTCTCTAACAACACAAACATGGCGAGTGGCGCCAGAATCAATCCACCACTATTTAGGATTTCTCACTAGGTTTCACTCAAACAGCATAGCGCACAAGTCATCAACTTTATCATTTGTCTCAATCATGTTAGCTTGACCCTTTTTCTTTTCCTTCTTGGGAGCGCGACATTCTACAGCTTTGTGTCTAATTTTTCTACAGTTGTGGCAGTTTCCCTTGAATTTCTTCTTGTTGGGATAATTCTTTGGTCCTGAAGACTTTTTCCTCTTTTCGGATTCATTGGAGTAGTCTCAACAATGTTTACTCCCATAATTGTTGAGGTTCCACGTGTCTTCTTTTCAACAACTTTATTATCCTCTTCAATCCTCAATCGAACGATGAGATCTTCGAGTTTCATCTCCTTTTGCTTGTGTTTCAAGTTGTTCTTAAAGTCCCTCCATAAAGGAGGCAATTTTTCAATCATCGTTGTAACTTGAAACGCCTCGTTTATGACCAAACCTTCAATTACAAATTCGTAATTAGCAACATAAGTAATACTTTTAACAGAAACATTAATTCGGATTATACCTTTAGCAAGGATATCATGTATTATAACTTGCAGCTCTTGGACTTGGGTTATGACATACTTGTTGTCTACCATCTTATAGGCCAGAAATTTGGCTACAACAAACTTCTTCAAACCGGCATCCTCAGTTTTATATTTCTTTTCCATCGCATCTCATAGTTATTTCGAAGTTTGCATATTACTGTAGATGTTGTAAAGATCATCCTCCAATCCGCTAAGAATATAATTCTTACACAAAAAATCTGAGTGCTTCCACGCCTCGGTTACAACAAAATATTCATTATCAGGTGTTGATTCCGGCAAAACTGGAACGTCATCCTTAATAAACTTTTGCACACTTAAAGTAGTTCAATAAAAGAACATCTTTTGTTGTCATCGCTTGAAATCAATCCCGGTAAATTTTTTGGGCTTCTCTGCCGGAGCCGGTGCAGCATAACTGAAGGAGGCAACATTGCTTGTAGAGCCAACCACGGGGATTTAAGTTCCTGTCATATCTGTTGATTATGAACAACAGAAAAATTAATAAACGGTGAAGTTTTTAAATGTTCGAACTGAATAAGTTTTTACAGAAACAGATTAAAACAAAATGGTGAAGATTTTATTTCTTCGAACCGAATTTTAAATTTGGAGTAAAAAAACAGCAGATTTTAATTTCCAACACGGGGAGTATAAAACCAAGAAGGTTTTAATCTCCAAAAAAAAAAAAAAAGAGATATGAAGACAGAAATATATATTAAATTCCTTAAGCTTGTTAGTAAAATTGTGTTCAAAAAACCAGAAAACCAGAAATTGGAAAAGGTGAAATTAAAAAAATTGGAAAATATTCAAGACCACAGAATTCATTGTGTGTCCTTAAGGAATTTAATCTTCTCACTATACCCTAGGTTATGGATTACTTCTTCCCAGGATAAAACGGATATACCTGTCGAAGAAGTAGCGGTACTTCAAACACCTACAATTTTGTCGAACTCAAATTGGGCAACAAATCACACAAGGACTCGATATAATTTATTTGTAGGAAAGTATCCAAAGTTCAAAAAAATTTCAGTGCAGAAAATGAGCCATTGCCTCTGTTTATATAACCATTGTTTTAAGTAAAAACACCTGTTCGGAATAGGTATGGTGTCTGTTCAGAAAGGCCTTGCCTTTTCCAAAAATAAGAAATGACCGTTGCGAATTTTTATTTCGCGAAATTTAATTTAAATTAATATTTTTGCGCGGAAAATAATATCATAAATGGAAAAATGAATTAAATAGATTTGGTCTAAAATATTATCAACCAATCATTTCATTTGACTAAATCCAAATCCAGACCTGGTACCTTTTTTGGATGAAGGTACCCTTATCTATCCAGACCTGCTTCGTTCGGCGTAAGTTTTGTGTTTTTATCTTCAGAATATGAACTTTCACCTCGCTTGACATAAGTTCTATAGGAATTAAGTTATGCAACATAAGTTTGTAGTATTTTTCAGAATTTCTTGTAATGTTCAGAAACTGGAGTTATGTTTTTGGAGAGTCATGCTTTTCTGGGCATATGTTCTTTATCTTCTTTAGAGAAAAAAACTTGGTAGCTAATGTGGGATGGTCGAGTATATATATGGGCTTGTGAATTGTTTTTCTTTTGGAAATACACTATGCTCTCCCTGCATACGCATAACTTGTAGGATATTATGATACGAACATATAAATTTATATCCCGTGAAAAATTATTTGTTAGTTTGGTGTCAAGAGTATTTTCGGCCACTTATTTGTTACTTAAAGTGTTGAAGGTGCTTGGATAGGGTTATTCTCACGAATGCCCCTATCTTGGGGTGGTCTTTAATTTTTGCCCCTCGGCAGCTTAAATAACAAAAAAGTGACCAGAAATACCCTAGACATCGAAAAAAAAAATCGGCCTATCCACCTATTTCGCAAGCCATAAATTTATAGAAACTTTTCCTTGTCCGGCATAATTTCTGTAGGAATTAAATTTTTCGGCATAAATTGCATAGTAACTAACTTGCCCGGCACTACACAACTTATGCCTGAAAAATTTAATTTCTACAAAAATTATGACAGACAAGGCAAATGTTCTCTAAACTTATGCCTTGCGATATTATTTTTTGGTGAGAAAATAGCGAATTCATCACCTCTGCCGTGGAACAAACCTAGAATCTCTGGTTTCATAGACCAGCGAAAAAGGGTACTTTGGCCCATGCATTTTCATTAAATGAGAAGTAGTGACAAAAATTAAAAATCATCGAATTAGGGGGCAAAAATGAAACACCAGTCGGTAGGGGTGTTAATGGTTTTAAAAAAATTGACTTAACTGACCGAACCGTACCGTACTGTACCGTACCGAAATCGATTTTTAGATTTTTTTTAAAAAATCGATGGTTTTTATATAAATTTATAACCATACCGAATAATTAGATTGGTTTTTAATTTTATAAAATAAACTGCAAACCGTACCGAATAAGTTTATATGTATAAAATATATTCTATATATTAAATTTAGATATAATAAAATATTAAAATTTTCTCCATGGGTTCGGGATGATGAAAACGACTGCAAGCCGGTAACATATATCATTAACACCTAAAGTTCCAACGTTGAAACCTATTATACTACTCTTATTGAAATTAAATTAGTTCTATCATCTCGAGTAGTAACTAGCTTGCAAGCTACAATGTATTCCAACGATCTTGGATAGAAAGCTACAAAGTACTAAATATCCTTTTTCTCGTATGATTTTAAATTTATCTTATTGGATACTTAATCTTAGTAGACTCCGTTCTTGAGTCCCATCGTGATTGATTTTTTCCCCTCGTGCGACCTAAATTATACCTTTTGTCTTTGCTTAACATTGTTTTACACTATCGTAAAATAGTGGGCTCAATCTTTATTCTTGTCGTCTTTCATGTTTTCTTGATTCATCACCCTTTAAATAGTATAAATGTCTAGAGAATTTTTGCCAAAGTCCCATAGAAGTATGCATAATATGGTGTTTTTAACTTTTACTAGTGACTATAACATGATGTTCTTTTGTTAAAAAAATAAAAAATTAATCGAACCGATATCCAAGAGAAACCGAGATGACGAAACGGTTTCGAAAAGTCTAATTTTAGTTCAACAAAACCAAATAATCGAAAAATGAATATGGGCTTCGGCCATGCCCATCTTCATTTTAATGGGCTAGATTACAAATCAAACAAGTGCAGCCCAGCTTTCTTTCTTTTTTTCCAAACCCTCCTCCTTCCCGTTTCTGTGTCTCTGTTTCTACTGCAAACTTTTCTTTCTCCAGTCGTGCAGTAACTGAGAAGAAGAGAAACAAGAAATCAACAACAATGGCGGATGTGGTACAGTACAAGCTTGAGCGTATGCTCCCAGAACTAGACGACCTCGAAAAGCGCGCCCTATTCAGCCGCCACGAAATATCAGAAATAGTGAAACAACGCCGCAAATTTGAGTACAGGTTAAAGAGACCTAGTCCATTGAAACAGGATTTCCTAGCATACATTGACTACGAAAAGGGTCTAGATTCTCTAAGACAACTACGTAAGAAAGTTATGATGAAGAAAACCGGGGATAGGAAGTTGAAAAAGTCGGTTTCGGATTATGCTGGAGTTTCGAGGATAATTGAGATTTATCGATTGGCGACGAGTAGGTTTAAGGGAGATATTGAGCTTTGGTTTCAGTATTTGGAGTTCTGTAGGGAACGAAGGAATGGCAGAATGAAGAAGGTACATTTACTTTTGCAGAAACCTGCTAATTTTGGAAGCTCAAGTTTCATGTTTTATCCTTAAACTAGTTATTATTATTCCATATGCATACAGAACTTTCGGTTATCACATTATTTTGTTCTGAATGTTGTGTTAGTCTTTCTCTATTATTTGCTAGTCCGTCCCAATTTTAAGTATTTTAGTTGGACTAGGCATGAAGTGTAAGAAATGAAGAGATACTTTTGAATCTTGTGGTCCTAAATTGAAGATGTGTATAAGCTACTAAAATGTCTTTTGAATCTTGTGGTTATGAACTTGTCATGTAGTATGTTTGCATTGTCAACTTACTAAATATAGAAAGAGGCACGACCAAAAAGGAAAGTAAGACACGTAAATTGCGGCGGAGGGAGTACTGAACATGGTGGATTAGTAATGCGGAGATTATTTCTTATCCACTGTTTGATTTGGTGTATTAAGGGCATTTCTGTATTTAACCATGCTTATCCATATATTAATAACCCTTGTATTGCTAATACCATGTTGCTATGTATAACTAATGTTATGTATTAAGACCATCTCAAAAAAACTAATACATGTATTAGCTATACATAGGTTGAAAAACACCACTAAACAAGGGATTGATAATACCAAAGCTAATACGTGTGTTATTTCCTTGCTATTGGAATGATAGAACAAAGTTATTTGGCAGTGAGGCGTAGTTGATTGGTTATTCTTGATGAGATTTATATATCTTGTTAGAGAGCGAACAAGTTCTAAAACATTGGAAATAAAAAGCTTAAGATGAGTTAACTAGTATAATGGAAAGGCGGTTATTTTTCTTTTATTACTGTTGAAATGTCCTTTATTTAATAAAGTTCCATTTGTCAAGCATTGAGGGTGTCCGTAATGTATTAGTGCAAACCATGGAGGGCTGTTTGTAATGTATTAGCTTTGCACCTTGTGCAAACTGGTGAGTTTGATGAACTTATTTTCTACATATAAGTCCAAAGCTGCAGCTTTAAATGTGTATTTTTAATATAGTAGCAGACCATGGCAGTCCAACACACTAAACCTTGATTATAAAGTTGGTTTACTAAGTCTATTCTGTGGTCAAGTTTCTATTTTTTTAACTCTTTAATTTTCGCTGGGATTTAACAAACAATATATATTTCTTTATCATCGGTTCTCTTACCTGTATTTATGCACTTGCATATGATCATTTGCTGATTTGCAACATGGTCAAATGGCAAAATCTATGTGATGTTGATTTTCCTACTATATTTATGAATTCCAGTGGCCCAGAATTCTCTGAAAATCGAAATCTTGTTTGTTTGACTGAAAAAGAGCTTTGAAAGCTTGTTCTTGTATAAAGCGTATCCAAATTCTCTTGTAATTAAAACCTGCTAGAGTCTAAATCAGGTGCATGGTTGTGGAGAAAGGTGAAAAGATTAGGTGAATAGCTAACCGAGGATTTTTACTATATGCTAGATATATATTTAATCAGATAACTTGCCAATGGTTCAAGTAGGATTTGGAGCGTCAGAGTGTCTTAACTTGGATGGCATAATCCGTGTCAAATCATTAAATGTCAAGAAACTGTGCTCTCGGGTGTCTTATGCTGTTTTTATATTGTTCTTCAATAGGCCCTTGCGCAGGCAGTTAGGTTTCATCCTAAGGTGCCTGGAGTATGGATATATGCTGCAGCTTGGGAATTCGATAATAACTTAAATGCTGCTGCTGCTCGTGCCCTAATGCATAGCGGCTTGAGAGCATGTCCAACTTCTGAGGAACTGTGGGTAGAATATCTTCGAATGGAGCTTACATACCTAAATAAATTAAAGGCTCGCAAAGTTGTGCTAGGAGAAGATGAGGGAACACTGGCTCGTTCTGTCAAAAATGCTAAAGAGGAACAGTGGAGAGATGAGAACAAGGAATTATTTATGACCCTTGATGATAAAAGAGAGGATGATAAATTATCCAATCTTCACGATGGAGACTCAAAGGAGAAATTAGATTTATTTAGGGAACAAGGTTTAAGTGTTCTTCAGACAGTTTATAGTGGTTCTATTAAAGCCCTTCCTTCCAGTTTCAGTTTAAGAACACAGTTTCTTGAGATACTAGAAGCAACAGATTTAGCTCATTCAGAAGATATGCGAAATGAGATACTTGCTGATATGAAAAGGGATTTCTCAAAAGAACCAACATATTGGGATTGGCTTACAAGACAGGAAGTGATTGATTTTAATGATCCAGAGACTACTGAACCAATGACAGCTGATCAATTAAGCAGAGCAATTCAGGTAACTCTAAATCTTAGTTGACCACATGTTCGATTTTGATGTTATAATCCAATCCCGATATTGCCTGTCTAATGTGATAACTTCTGGATCTGGCATGTCTAAGATCACGTCAAAGGACATTTATTTGCCAGCAACTTAGGCTTGCTATTTGGAAATGAAGTTTCTTTATTCGTTAATAATCCTCAGTCATTGTTTGCTCCATTTCTCCATTCTAAGAAAAAGAGGCATAAATTCTGGAACTACCCTTCTGAGTGTCCTCCTTCATGTGCAACAGAATGTGCTACTTGAATTTAATGTCCAGGACAATTGTATATTTTTCCGGTGGCTAAATGAGATGACATCTACCAAAAGTCTTTGGCTGCACATGAATCGTTACGAGGCTTGTGCTTTACTGTTGATATCTTCCTTCCCTTTAGTTTTATGACTTGATTCACTCTTTCACTGCACTAGTAGTAAACCGGTTTTTCAGAATATCATATATCACTTTCCCTTGTGGTCCGGCCCTTCCCCGGACCCCGCGCATAGTGGGAGCTTAGTGCACCGGGCTGCCCTATATCACTTTCTCCATTCATTAACAGGTGCAGGCAGCTGTATGATCTGGACTGACAAATTCTGATATCTTTTTTGTGGGTTTTGGGGTGGGGGACGGGTTTAGAGATTTCATTATCTGCAGTTCTATTTTATGGTTTATATCTGTACTCTGCTGACAAGGCTACCCGCAACGATTCTGTAGGTTTATGAGGAAGGTTTAAAAATTGTGCCTTCAGCCTCAATGTTCGATTGTTATGCAAAGTTCTTGATGGATGTCATTAAAAATCAGGGGAGTCAATCTTCTGATTACTTCTGTGCAGCTAGTCATGCTATGGATCCTATTTCACATCTCTTGGTAGTATATGAAAAGGCTGAAACCATGGGGTGCATCACACAGGATCTTGCTTGTCAGTATGTTTCTTTTCTACTGCAACTTGGGAAAGTAGATGAAGCTAAGACTTTGGCAGAGAAATTGTGTTCTGGAAAACTTTCAGAAGCAGTACAGCTATGGGCTTTACGGTTCTCAATAGAATTGAGATTTATCCAGAAGAACTGTACTCCAAATAAGACAGCTCTATCTTCTATCTTTGAAACCCTGAGAAACGTTTTATTGAAAGTTCCCATATCAGAAGCAGAAACTATATGGCTTATGGTAGGTCAAAGCTAAACCTTTTCCTGTTTAGATTCTCTGTGTCAAAGCTAAACCTTTCCCTGTTTAGATTCTCTGTCATGTCCTTATAAAAAAAAATAGATTCGTTGTCAAGCATTATAAGATGGTGATAGAAACTTTATTGCGCCTCCTGTCTTAGCTGTGATATATGATCTTGCTTTCCAGTTGCATATATCAATATTGCTTCTGCTATTTCATTTTTGGTGTTAAGAAAATTATGTAGCCGAAGCTGAATCCTTACTAGATGTTATAGAGTGCTTGTAAGCTGAGCAAGGATACATTTTATACTTCTTTTTGAATATGTAAATTCACTATCTTTTTACTGATAATTAACTGTTACCTTTCTCAAAAAAGAAAAAAAAAACACTTCTGCTGTTTGCATAGATTCCTTTTGCGAGCATTAGGCTTGATACAATAGTACATATAAGATGCAAGTTTGGGCAGTGCTTATGTTTCAGCAGATTTCACTCAGTGCATGCTATGTTGAGTATGTTAGAGATGCATCAATGGTTGAGACATGCACATGGCTACACCATTTCACTGTCATTCGTTTTTCTATTTGTTTTTTGCTTTATTAGAATAGGGAAGCATCCATTGAGGGCTTCATGTGATTACATATATAATGCAAGTTTGAGCATTGTTTTTATGTTGGCAGATACCGTTGAGTCAGTGCATGTTACATTGTTGAGCATGTTAGAGATGTATAAGTAAATGACAGATGCATGAGGCAACGCAGTTTCACTGTTGTATGTGTCGGCTTTGGCATAGAGTAGCATTCATAAAAAGTGCAGGATTTGTCCTTGTCTATGTGGAGATTAAACTGATATCACCCAACAGAAACACTAATTTCTTTCTCAGTAGTTGTTAGGATGGAAGCTCTAGCTGAGCCCGAAAAAATAGGACTTCTAGGAGCAAGATCCATGGTATTTTGATCAAGCACAAGAATCTCCTTTATAAAGCATTTTAATTTTTCTTTTCGAGTAATACTATTACATGCCATTCTATTTGATTTCCTTCTATGCTTTAGTTTTACTAGTTTCGAAAGAGTAGGATATTTAGGTTGCTTGACTTCTTAGATCCATTTACTCCAAAGGAAATATTAAGATCCATTTACACATATTATGCAGGCACTCAAATATTTCTCCACTCGTAAAAAGTTCTTTGACAAGTTGGTTGAGACTTCTAAGTCTGTACTGGCCAAAGATGGTGGAAGTGATGATGGGTTTTCCCTCTCTTCTGCCATCATCAATTTTGTTCTGCAAAGGGATGGACTTGGGAGTGCTAGAGAGTTATATAAGAGGTATGCTACTGCTGATTGATTATTGTCATGTATATATAGTGCAAATATCTATGTTGATAAACTATTCTGGTATGGTGAATGTGTTCTTGTACGTTAACCTGAAGACAAGACTTGTTTAAGAGCATGGAAAAAAATGTGCTGACGTCTATCTCTAGCCCAGTCTACAAAATGAGCACTTTTCTAACTGGATCACTTTATGAAACCAATCATGGTCCTTCACTATTGCACTAGCTAATCAATTGTTTTCTGAAGTTGGTTTAGGTAATTAGGTACCATTTAGTTCACTTTCTTACTAGTTTCAGGAAGGTTAACCTTGTTCCTCCTTGGTGCACAACTCAAACTTGATATTGGGTTCTTTAAATTCAGGGACTTGCAGGTGTTGAGACATATGAGGGTTTTCTTCAGTCTTTAGACTTGGTTATCCAGTATTATTTAATCAAAACTTCTTCCGATGTGTGGGATCAATTTTAGGGGTGCTCAGATGCTAGATGATGTTTCATTTGTTCATTAAAGAGCAATAATGGTATATTTTCGGACTGACGTTTGGCTGCCTTGTGCAGATTTCTTGCTTTACCACATCCAGGACTTTCTTTATATAGAAATTGCATTGAGCTGGAATTGAACCTTGCATCTAGTGGAGATAAGACTAGTCTTGGAAATGCCCGAAAATTGTTTGAAACTGCACTTACAACTTATGATCAAGATGTCGGATTGTGGCAAGACTATTATAATATGGAAGTCAAGGTAAGCTCTGCTTCCTTCTCCTTTGGCGAGCACATGATTTTTCTCACTAGAACAAATAGCAGAAAAATGGCCTGAGATATGCTGGGAATTAGAGGAAAAAGGTGTTCGCTGTTTCAACTCCGATTGTAAACCTAAAATGAACATCTAGGGTGTCTTCTCTCTTACAATTTAAGCTTTTAAATGAGGGGATTTACACATCTTGACATGGGTATAAAGGTCATGAGTTCTAAGTCTTGCGTCCACACATAAGCAGTTATTTCCAATTGGTTCATGATAAAGAACCATGCCCACACGTAATGGTGCATGATGAACATAAAATTAAAAAAAAAACTAATGTCCTCTCTAATATTTTATATTTTAGATGAGGCAGTTCACACATCTTAACTGTCTTCACTTTGATGTGGGTGCTTGGAAAAAATAAACCATTCGTCTAATATAATTATTGTTAGATGATCTACCAATAGTGACGTATTCAAGAATTATCCTCCTTTGCCTTTTATTTATTCATTTTTTTGGGGTTGGGTGTCTGTTGGAGGGATGGGGTAGAAAAGTTGTATTTGCTGCTATTTATTATATTCTCACTTGGTGGAATTTAAGCATCTAGTACTGATTCCTTTTTGAACTACTGCTCAGATGGGAACATCAGAAACTGCAGCAGCCGTTCACTGGCGAGCACGGAAAACCCTCAAAAAGAATCTTTCCCTTCTACCCTCACAATGAGGGCCCTCACTGGATATGTGATCAATCTCTGAATGTGATAATATAATCAAATTTTCACTTGGGAATACTGAGCAAGTATAACCAAAGTTGTCTCCGGAGGGCTGACTTATGTGATATCTTATGCGGTACACCATCTCGTATTTCATTGAGCTGCCAATGTTGATCTACATAACAACTTGCAGTATTGGTTCTCTTTTGATGACATACTTTAGGATCTTATGTGATCTGAGTCTGTCAAGGAGCCTAGCTATATTCTTAGACAAGCCGTTGCCAGCAATTGTGATATAAATCTTTGAAGGAGAGCTCTAATGTCAAACTACTTTGGACGACAAAATTTTGTAGACTAGCACCTTTAGCTTTGTGTGTCAAACAGACATTCTACCATTTTTATCAAGAAAGCCTTGTAAAATCCTTTAAACAGGAATTGAAGATACCTTGCTTAATTTTGTTGGTACCTTCCTCGAGTTCAGGTCTGAAATTTTTGTTTAGTTGCTATACTCTAGAATCCAGCTTTTCTGATTGCATAAGAAAGCATGGAGGCGAAGTAGATGTTTGGACAAATTTTGGTTGAAGTCGAAAAAATTTAGTATCCGAATTTTGAAGTTGAAAAGAGAGTGTTTGGAAGTTGAGCTATGTTTGGAAATGATCTTTACTGGAAGAAGTGTGAAAGTTCAACTATTCTGAGTAATACCCCATTATTTCATTTCAAATACTCTTCAAATTACCAATATTTTATATACTCAATGTAAGTATATACAAATATTAATGGATAAACCAATATTTAAAAACACTGAAGTTGTGCACCCCCGGGATTAGTCGGGGCTCAAAGAGGCTCGGACACCCGGCGCTAATAAAAAAATAATAAAAAAAAAACACTGAAGTTGAGTATTGAAATTGTTTTTGAAGTTTGATGCATTGGCCGAGGGTCGGGGTGGCAAATGGGTGGGTTTGGATGGATTTGGTTTGGTTGAAAATGGTTTGAACAAAAATGAGTTGGGTTTCAAACCACTCATATTTATGTGGGTAAATATGGGTTGGGTGATAAATGGTTGAGTTGGTTATGGGTTAACTCATATTATACAAGTGTAATATTATTTCAAGTGTATGTTTATAATTTTTTTCTTTTGTCAAGTTAAATTAATTTTTTCATATAAATTTCAGGGGAGGGGGTGGGGTGGGGGTAAGATTTTTTTTTTTCATTTTTTATAATTTTTTTATAAAAGTAAAATATATGAAATTGATTTTTTTGGGGGGGGGGGGGGTTGTGGAGGGGGTGGGGCGGGGGTAAGAATTTTTTTTTCCATTTTTTATAAAACTTTTATAAAAGTAAAATATTTGAAATTTATTTTTTTGGGGGGGGGGGGGGGGGTGGGTGGAGGTAGGAGTGGGGTGGGGGTAAGTATTTTTTTTCATTTTTATAATTTTTTATAAAAGTAAAATATTTGAAATTGAAAGTTGTGGGGTGGGGGGTCGTGGAGGGATGGGGTGGGGGTAAGAGTATTTTTTTTCATTTTTTTTAAAATTTTATAAAGGTAAAATATATGAAATTGAACTTTGGGGGGAGGGGGGGGGGGTAGGTATGGTGGGGGTGGGGGTGGGGATCGGAGTGGGAGGTAAGAAAAAAAATTCTCCTTTTTTATAATTTTTTTTTATAAAAGAAAAATAAAGTATATGAAATAAGAAAAAAAAGTGTGTGGGGTTGGGGGGGCATAGCAGAGTGGGTGTGGGGTGAGGGTTGGGGTGGGAGGTAAGAAAGAAATTTCTCATTGTCAAAATGAGTTGTTTTTGGGTCTAGTGTGTTCTTATATGTAAATTTACTTGACATAACTTACATTATTACCTATTTGTGGAACATAACTAAACTTTATAATAATTATATTTAGTAGCTAAAATATAACATAGTTACTTCCTATAGCTACCATTTTTTTACCACTCATCTGATAACTTCCCACACCCCTAAATTTAAGGGGAGAAAAACGTCCCTCTCTCCTATCCCCCTAAATACACGCCATTATGCCTAATATCCCTTAATTTCCTCCAATTTCAAATCAGTTTTACAATAGTTCAACTTCCTTGTTTATCTCTAATTAACTACTCATTAATTTCACTCATAATTCAAATCTAATTCTCAAAAAAGGTAAGATTCTATACTGATTTTTAATTTTCACCGTGTATTTAATCTATATTTTCGTTTTTTTTTTCCGTTTGAATCAGCAATGTAACTCTAAATAATTAATTATCACTGTTTGTTCTTGGTTGTTTTTTCTTAGATTCAAGTGAAATGGCTAAGAAAGCTTCTACTCCGATGACGAATAGAGGTATAGAACCCGAATTTGAGATTCCTAATTTTTCTTTGGGAATTTCTCAACATGAAACTGCCATTGCAGGCTCTTATGCTGAGAATCGTTCAAAAAAAAAAAAATATTAGCGATCCTAGGCGTTCTGCTGATTATGTTGATTCGAAGAGTAAACAATAAGAAAAAATGAAAAAGGTTTCTCAAATGGAGATACAAAAGAAGAGAAAGGCTGGTAACAATGCTGCTAATGTTAAGGGCAAAAAAATTGATAAAACCAAACATAATGTCGATGAGGATGATGATGCAGAGGTATATTTATGTTGTATTTTCAGTATATTTAGTTCGTTTGTATTTTTTAGTTCAGTTATGACAGATCTGTGACTTAACCAGATCTATATTTTATATGCATTTTAAGTATATTTTGTATTGTTATTTTTTCCCATATTTCTTCAGTTAATTCGTGTTTATTGTTCTTCACCATAACTATAATTTTTAAGTATATTTGTGTATATTTTGTTGACAGTTATTACTGATCTGTAAGTTACATATTTAGTCAATATATGTCATTATATTTTCAGTATATATATATATATATATATATATATATATATATATATATATATATATATATATATATATATATATATATTTATTTATTGTTGAATTACATTATATTTTTTCATTGTCAATCACCGTTTTGTTGTATATTTGTACATATTTTTGATTGCTTTTTTTACCTGATTGTGTTCACTGTTTTTTGTCAATCATATGTGTTTTTTGGCATGTTGTTTCAGGTATCTAAATTTTTGGTTACCAAGCACCCTGCTGTGGCCCCATCTATGTGTAAATACATTAATGTTAATGTAATGCAAGATATTAGAGGCAAACTAGTAGACGCACAAAAGGATATGTTCAGGAATATTTGTTTTGGTAAATATCTCAGAATGCAGCAATTGGATGTACAAGCACAATTTTTTTGGTGATTTATGGTCAAAGAACGAAGGGGCAGCACATATAGGTGCTTTATAATTAAAATATATGGTAAATTTCTGCGTTTCGGCCTTAGAGAATTTGCACTGATCACTGGGTTAGATTGTGTCTTTGATGAAAACGATTTTGTTTATGATAACTCACAACCGAATAGGCTTATGGTTGAATATTTTGGTAGAAATAATGAGAACCAACTGTCAGTTAAAAGACACGAGCTTATTGAGTGTTTCAACAAGACAGTTTGGGATGATAAAGGGGAGGACGCAGTCAAGATGGCAATATTGTATTTCATAAATACGTGGGTACATTGTGGTGAGCCAAACTCAACAAACATACCAAGGATCCATTTTGATGTTGTGGAGGACGGGAGATATATTGAGTATTCTTGGAGTAAAGAGTCGTTTAGAGAGTTGGTTGTAAGCATCGAACAAAAATATGCTGGTTTTAAGAGATATTATAGGATTCATGGGTTGCCACTTGCTATGCAAGTCTGGTTGTATGAATGTTGCTCAAAAGTCCCGTCCACCATTACAGTTAAGACGGGGAATTTAGTTCCTAGAATTTTGAACTGGCGGACTACGGAAGGAAAATCAGAATTCAAGAGATTGATGAATGGCATGTTCAGAGACGACAAAAGCCCGGTAAACCAGATTTTTAACAAACTGAACAGTTATATTTGTTTGTGTCCTTTACCATTTAACTGTTTTCAAATGTTTGTTTTTCATAGTATATTTTGATTATATTTTGACTATATTTATGAAGTAAGGCATTTGTGATCAATTTATTTTGACTATATTTTCCTCATATTTTAGTATGTTCCCAATGTAGATATATATGGTAATGTAGTTTCTATATTTTGTTGTTCACAGTCTTGTAGCTTTGAGGAAGTTATGCCAACACCCCATGAGTTGGAGACTCTTAATTTGCCTCCTGTTGCACATGATATACCAAACGTCAACCATGGAGTTGATGGTGTACATGATACTGATTTGGTAGACGATGATTTTAGTACCACACCACCGTATCTGTCCAGTGACGAATAGCAACAAAGGAGTGCCAATTCTAATTCCCCGCGATGCAAGAAACGGACACAGTTTCTCGTTTCTGTTTTTCCTTCTAGGAAACAACCATCACGGAAGGAATCTCGGATAAAAGGGACAAGGAAACCAGATGCACCTACAGGACCCGGAACAAATGAGTTTAAACTGATAAGGGAAGAGATTCAGATTTTCAAGAAAGAAGTAGGCGTTTTGTTTTCAATATGTTTTTGTTACTTCATGTTACTTGTGTCAAGTAATTAACAATTCTAATTCTATTTTTGTGTTTCAAAACTGCAGGTGTTTGACTACATGGATAATAACTTCAAAAAGTTGTTAGATGCAATAAAGGGCAATCAAACACTAGATAAGGTAAAAATCAAAACTAAAAGTTATATTCAATAAATACATTATAGGTATTAACAAGCCGGTTTCCTTTTTTATTAATAAGATATTTTTTGTAAAGCTCGCTGATAGTAAAGCTCCGTCACATCAACATGATGTTGGCATACAACACTCACATGAGAAAAGCCAACGTCATCGTTCTGATAAAGTGACACCATCTGTCAACGACAACATGGTAAAAATGGAAATTATTAACTTATTAAGTTATGTTGATATATGTATTAGAAGACTTTATATTTTTCTTTTTGGAAAATTTTAAAGGTCGGAGACATAATGTTGCAAGCAGACTTACATACTGATGGTGGGATTTCTCGAGGCAATCAAAGTGGTGGTGCAGTAAAGGTTTCAACCGAAGAGAATCAAGGTGGTGGTGCAACTTCCGCGCAGAGGAGTCATCCAGTGGTACTCATTTTTTCTTTCACTTTGCTATATTTGCAGTATATTTTCAAAGTAAAAATCTTGCAATTGTTTGTGTTTAGTATTACCTATAGTGTATTTACATACATATTTTCACCTAGTCATTTTTTAGTGTCTCCCATTTGCTGTATCTATTTGTGCTATATTTGTTATGATTGTGTTTATATATAATAGTAGTGCTATATTTGTTTTGGATTGATATTTTGATAGTTGTTTTTCATATATATATTTTGGCTATATTTTAATTGTGTTTTGATTATTATGTTCAATATTACTTATTCTGGTTTTTGTTGACTATATTTTAGATATATTTTTCATATATTTTGACTATATTTAGATGAAACTTTTAACTTTTATAGCAGTGCTATATATGTGTATATGTGTATTTGTTTTACTGATGCCTGTAAATTTATTTGAACCATGTTTTTATTGTTTTAGGTTGAGGCAGTTGGGTTACCAATTAATGATCCGGTTTCTGTTGTTGATGTGGATAAAGAAACGGGAGTTAAAAGTGATGCACAAACAGATGGAGTGCCCATAACACCAATCAATTTAAAATTTGATGTAAGTACTGAAATTTGGCTTTTAAGTGCCAATCACATATCGTTTTGATAAGCATTAATTGACAAACACAGTCGTTTTTTGTTTGTGTTTTATTTCAGTAATCTCAACAATCTGATGATATGGAGAATGCTAATGCTGAATTTTGCCTCATCAGAGGAATGATAGCGGACTTGCTAGTCAACTGTCTTTTAGCATATGTTATTCCTCTCAGTCCTCCTCCAGTACCACGCGATGATCAAGCCGATTTGTCAAGTTTAAGGACCCCTCAGAGTCCGGACGATAACCCGGTAACGATCTCTCAGTGGATGATTCGTGATTCTCAGATACCAATCCAACTTAGAGTACAACCAACAACTGGACAAAGTTCAACTAATGAAACTGAACAACAAGTTGGAGTACAATCGATTATTGGCCACAGTTCAAGTGATGAAACTAGACAACAAGTTCCTGTACAACCAAATGTGGGTCAAAGCTCAAGTGATGAGACTGCACAACTTTCAAACCCTGAAGCACAAATCATTGTCCACCCAGGGGCTGCCCGAGAAAGGAAACCAAGCAAATACAACCGGTCCCTTACTGTCCCAATTTCAGCTCAGCGGTTCTTCTACCAAAAATATCAGTCCTTGCATTTAGAAAAACACCCATTTGTTGAGCACCCTATCAATGCCCCGTTAGATACTTCGTTTCTTCAAGAATATCAAAAGTGGCTTGAGAAGGATTTGTTGAAATTGCACGACAAAAAGTAATTATTTTCACAACTTATTTTTTTAGTTTTCCAGAAATTAATTCTTAATAAACTTAACGTATGTTCTTTCCATTGTTGATATACAGGAAACCCAAGAAAAATCATTACAGAAAGAACAAGGAAGGATTAGATCCTGCTGATGCCGAACTTCGGTTACATTTAGGTGTTACAGCCGTGTCCGACAAAAACTGGTTCTACTTGTTATCTATGGATGGGTGAATTTGGACTGATGAGGTTTGATGTCTTTCTACTTGTTATCTAAGTTTTTTATGTTTTATAATAGAATTACAGTGTGATGTATATAGAGTATATTTTTTACTATATTTGACATATATATAGATCGCAATTCTGTACTTACGTTATTACTGGATTGTATTTTAAAAATATTTCATCATTATATTTGCACTATATTTTAAATATAGTACTGATTAAGCACAGAATTGTATTTTTGCTATATTTAATAGTATATTTCACTATATTTAATATATATACAACAATATTTTTATTGAAGATAGTATTGATTATAGTCACTGAATTGATGTTTTTACAGCATATTGATGTTATTTTCTACTACCTACTCAAGAAGGGGAAGTATCACAATAACAATAATTATAGATTTACCACTGTTAGTTGTATTTTTCTGTTACACCTCGGAAATTCCGTATGTGTTGCCTTGTGGATAGGCTAATGTGAGCTTAAGGTGATTATGAAATCCCTACGAGGTTAAGCGAAGGATTAGATATCTTGAGGTTCATACAATAAGATTTTGAAGTTCTATGAATATGTGAAGTTTAGTTTGTTGAAGGGAGCGAAACGTAAGTCGTGTTCAGAAAGGTTCCGCTATGATTGAGATAATGTTTATGTGATGATGTTTTAAAGGGCTGATGTAGAGCCTATTGTATGGCTAATAAAGTATTATACAAGTGTTAAGAAGGTTCCATAAGGATTGGAGATCGAACGAAACGACGGAAACCATTTCAGGGCAGTGGAGTTATACGACCACTTATACGGTCCGTATAAGTTTATACGGTCCGTATAAGGTGTCCGTATAACTCCCAGCAGGGAGTTGATTTGCTGGTTGGTGAACCACTACCACTTATACGGGCCGTACAATACTATACGGACCGTATAAGTATCCGTGGAAGTCCCGACGGGCTGATTTTTAATGTTTGTATAAATAGATGCCTTGGGTTCTTTTACTTCATTTTTCATATTCTACAAGTGTTGAGAGCTCAAAAACCCTCTTCTAAGCATATTCCACTCAAGTTCAATAGAACACAAAGATCAAAGACTAAAATCAAGTGTTTATGTGTTAGAAAGCTTCCAAGGGTTAGAGGACCACAAGAAATTCCATTGGAGGAGAACTAGCATTTGGTTCAAGTGAAGTATTTCCACTCAAGATTCATTCCCACACCCTCTAAGGAAAGTTTTATGGTATTTCCATGTTGTTTAAGGTGTTTGAAAGTTGAAACACTTGGATTGTAAAAGAATATAGAAAATGGGTCTTGGATGTGGGAATAGTGTCATCTTTGAGTAATAGTTTGGATTGAGTAATGATTCGTGATACGATATGATTATAATCATGTTATAAATGACATTAAGAACATAGGATAGACATTGTATATGAGTGGATATAATTGTGTGCTATGACCATGAATATGGATGAAATGAAAGTGAATTGAGAAGTAAGGATAATGTATGTGATTAAAGAGTATTGTTATGATATTGTGAATGTTATGATTGATGTTTGGGAGTTGATATACGATATGGGGGGAAGTCGTATAAATAAAGGAGATGCTGTCCAATTTTCTCTAAGCTTTAGTCTTGTATGCTAAGCTATCGATTTTCTAATGATAGTATAACTCTAATAAAGGTAGAAACGTGAGCATTGAAAGAGAACGTGCAAGTGATAAATAGTTGAACGGAAAGGTATGTAAGGATAGCCCTTCTTTCATAAGGCATGGTTCTTTGGCCAAATATCTAATCCTATATAAGCCTATGTTGTCCTCCAAATAATTCCATCTTCAAAAGCTACTAAGCTCATGATTCTCGATATGTTACGATTGTACTAGATTCCTCATATGACGAGTAATCCTATAAAGATAGAGGTAATGAACGACGATAATAGTGATAACAATAACGATGACGATGATAATAGTAATGATGCTAAAGATGCTTATGAGCTATTATGTATATATATGTCTATGTATGACTATTATGGAACCCCGGGCTTATAAGACCGGGTAGAATATATATATGTGTGTGTATGTAACGCGTACGCACCACTGCAGTTGGGTACGGATAACCCTGAAGCCTTGGTAGGGCCAGGTATGTGAACCCTGAGCCTTGGTTGGTCAGGTATGTATGATAACCGAGCCTAGCCATGGTCGGGTACGTGAAACACCGAACCTTTGTGGTCTGGTATGCTATGTAAATGCTATGGATATGTATATGATATAGATATGAGTATGAATACGAATATGATACGAATACGAATAAGAGCATGTATATGAATACGACTATGATATGAAATGTAAAGGAGTACGGATATAAGTACAAATACGGATACGGGTGTATGTACACAATCTTGCAATTAGAAATGGAAAGTCCCTATGAAAAGCAAGTAAGTGCTTATGACGATGATACTACTATCTCCCATCTCATGCTATCTCTTATGTTGCTTATTATGCTTCTATAATGATATTGATCATGCATTACATACTCAGTACATTCTTCGTACTGACGTCCTTTTGTTTGTGGACGCTGCGTCATGCCCGCAGGTGGCCAGGGAGACAGACTTGATCCATAGTTTTATTACTCAGGGACTACATAGCGGAGCTCCATTTCATTCGGAGCTGCAGCTTTTGGTATTGATTCTTTTGTGTACATATTTATGGGCATAGCGGGGTCCTATCCCGCCTATATGATATGACATACTCTCCTTAGAGGCTCGTAGACATGTGTATATAGTTAGATATGTTTGGCCTTGTTGGCCTATATTTTGGATATCATTTTGTTAGCCTCGTCGGCTTATGTACATTACTATGGGCATTGCTATTAATGGTGACATGTATATATGTATTGTTGCCCAATGGAAATAGTGTGATTGATGGATAGAAAGTATGTTTTAATATGTGGATCACCTAGATGTATATGTAAAGGTATGTTAAGAGGTGCCCGGGTGGGTTAGCACCGGGTGCCCGTCGCGGCCCTCCGATTGGGTCGTGACATTTTCACACTTTAGTTGCTGAAATTTACACATCTTGGGAAAACCCCGATTCATCCAGAAGTGTCGCTAGTAAGGAAGATGAACTGTGTGAGTATATTAACGGACACAGGCTGTTGGCTAATGTACCATGGTATACTGTTGACAACGTACTAATTCCTGTCAATGTAAAAGAGGAAAATTACTGGAATTTGGTTGTGATATCATTCACTGACAGGTGTGCTCTCATCCTTTGAAAAAATCATTCATTTTTCTACAAAATTTATATGTTTTTTGCTATCGTATTTTTTTTTTACAAACAGGTGCATCTACGTATACAACTCATACCGAGCTGTAGGGCATGATGCTGTCGTTAGAGCCGGAATGAAAATATTGACTACTCTTGTGACACAGTCTACAAATGACTGATTTCTATGAGAAGAAGGCAGATATAGATTTTGTCACACATCCTTCTTACAGAAACAGAGAACATACCGACAACTTTAACATTGTGAATGTAGACAATCTCCCGCAACAAGCTGCTAGCATGTAAGAATTTCTTCCAACAAAAAACACAATAAATACATCTATTGTTTCTTAGGTTTTGATCAGTAAATTTTTTGATCATTTTTTCAGGGCATTGTGGTGTGTATGTGGCAGCCTTTGCTGAATACTTGAGCTCAAGTGAAGTCATCCCAATCGAATTCGATGCTAAGTTACTCCATATGAGATACGGTGCCCTTTTATGCGACTATGCATGGGATAAGTCAAACAACAATGCATCAGGTGATAACGAGCAGCCTCCAAGACCAATTAGACAGGCAGTTGATTATGATGCAGTTGATAAAGAGGATCTTGATTAGGCCACCAAGTCTTTTGTGTTCTTGATTTTCATGTTGAACAATAGCATAGTTGGTTGCGACTTTTGTTGTTGTTTTTTCATTTTGGACATATCGTTTCATGTGCAGTAATGGTTTTTAGGATGATTAATGTTGAACACCATCTTATGGTTTTTATATGGTTGTTTCTTTCAAGTATGTTATTTTTTCAATGTATAAATTCCATTTTCATTTTCTGTAAAATGTATTCCTTAAACAAAGTAGCATATTTAACCATTTAAATACAGTCGAAATATACAGATAATATAGCTTAGATATATTCCATAAGTCCACTTTTAATGTACAGTGTGTTACAGAAGTTAAAATTTCATCTAAATACACTCCAAATATATGTAAAATATATATGAAATGTAGTTAACAGTAAATTAGAATAGGTAGTATCTAACAGATCAGACAAAATGCAACTAAAATATAGACAAAATATATACGAAATACAACTATTAAAGCATAAATCCAAAACAAAAGGTCAAATCAGTTTATATAGAGTAGACTTTTCAAATCTCATTAAACCACCAATATAACATAACATCGAAAAACATCGGATGTTCAACCATGTGAGATACAACCATACTAGAATAATAGGAATTCAAGATGAATTCATTTCTTATTTTAAACAGAAAATTAAAGTAGAATTGTCTTAACAAATAATATCAAGGACTTATTTATTCTTCTTATTGAGCGGCGGATTATCACACGAACGCCTGTTATGACCAAGACGTTCATATTTACCGCAAGCATTCCTGAGTTTACCAATTATCAACTCCTGTAATGGCTTATCCCTCTTCTTTTTTGGCCTCCCAGGGGGTCTCTTATAGATTGGTGGCATAACAACTTCATCTGATATGCTTTTAGGAACATTCCACTCGGTCTCATCGGGAAGAGGATCAACCGACACATCATATGTGTTCACAACTGTTTCTGGCTTGAATAATTCCGAACAAAATGCATCAGCAGTCAAATTTTTATTTATAAATACTGCTCATGCATGAGAACACGGTATCTCGTCCAGTTGGAACATCTTACAGCTGCAAGTTTTCTTCTTCAAATCGATTATGAAACGCCTCGGTCCATCATTAATTGTGTAAACATATTCAGTTGACGCTTCAACTTGAGAACTGATAACGTCCAAATCTACTCCTCAAAGAGAAAGTGTACACGGTCATATGCAATATAATTACCCAACTATGAGTCGGGATCGAATCCCACAAGGAACAATATACTAGACGATCAAGCAAGTAAGGAATTTTCACTTTCTACACTAAGCCAAACACTTGATAATATTTTGGTTTTGAGAAAATTATAACTAATGAAAAAATGTAAACTAACCTAGAAACTAAGTAAAATGATCAATGACCACAAGCATGGATACAAGGGAAATTACTCTCAAGTAACGATCCAATGTATTTTACAATTTTACAACTAAGAGCGAGTTTATGTTAATAGATAATGGTTTGAAAAATCTCATTGAAAGTCTTCCAACCAAATCAATGAATTTCACTCTAAACTTTTCCAAGCTTTAGAGTGTGAAATTAAGCACTACCAATTGAATCTCAAGTTCACTATCCTATTCCTAACTCAAGTTATTAGATAAGGGTTAAGCCCCAAATCCTTGTTATTAACTCTTTTCCTAACCTCTACTTTCTTTTCCAAGCAAAGTAAGGGTATTTAGGCACAAATAATGTTGTACACCATTAAATGACATTAAAGCTTGAAGAGTTAATAGAGAAACAATAAACCCACACAATTAGAAATAAAAATTGTTTAATACATAAGCAAAATAAGAGATTCATCCAAACTAGACATATGAATATTTGCATAAACAAGATTCAAGCATTGGAATGAAATACCACACACATAAATATTCAATACATAGCAAGAGTAGAAGAAATGGGTAAAAAATCTCTCATTGGGTGCCTCCAAATCTTCTCTCCAAAGTGTTGGTGATGAACCCTAGCTCCCAAACTTCTGTAAAAATGGCCAAAGATAATGATATTTTCTCCCAAGTCATCCTCTTATAGCTCCCAATATTCCCACATTAAAATATGACCAAAACAGCCCATATTTTAAGATTTGCAAATCCGTCCCGTTTTTGCAAAACTGTCCAGTTTTGACAGTTTTACAAAACTGTCCAATTTGGCCTCTTTTTGACTTAGTTTTCACTTGGTTTCTTCCGATCACTTCTAAATCATATAAAACTTGTAAAATAGATGTAAACGATATTAAATGCACTATTTTCTCAATCAAACATTGCAAAAGTCTAAGCTTAAAGAAGAAATAAGTTGGTAAAATACTAACTTATCAAGAACCATTTAAACAATAAACAAGCATTAACCTGAGCAGTTTTACCATATTGGGAATATAGATTAGATATAGTAAAATATACATTAAAATTTTGTGTTGCAAAAAAAACATACCCTCATTCGTATTGATTTGTACTCGTTGATCGACAACATCTCTTGATATCGTCTCATCAGTGTTGTGAATGTGTAGGTACCATTTTTTCTATTTGTGCAATTCCATCTACCAAACATCTTCCTCACTTCTTCAAGGAAATAAAAAATATGTAACTCTCTTGCAACAACCAGTTTTCCATTAATACATTCGGTTATATTCGAAGTCATTGTCCATCCTCTGTTAACAGGTGAATAAATCCTAGACCATTTATCCCTTCCAGCATCTTCTAGGTATAATTTTACCCGAATATCAATGTTGACACCCAATTTTGTCCCGCCTCTCTTCCAAAATACCTATTTATGTTTCTAACATTTTTATGGAAAATTAAAAAAAAATATATATTATATTTTAACTATTAGCCTTTTATCAAAGCTGGTGTTTCATTATTATATTACAGTTACTAATAATTATTATTATTATTATAATTATTATTATTATTATTATTATTATTATTATTATTATTATTATTATTATTATAGTTCACAATTTTTATCATTTCAGTATTTTACCAGCTTATGCACACGCATCGCATTTATCTTTGCATAATTAAATAATAGTATTTATTTTACTGTGGATTTTTCGCAATATTATTGCACTGCTGTTACAACGCCATTTTTTATCTAAGCATTAATGACGACATATTCCATATTGAGCAATATTTTAACAGAAGTTATTTAAACAAGTCTTTTATCCAAATTTAGAAGCCAAACTATTTTTTGCACTCAGTCCGTATTTTGATTATTCGGATTTCAAATCAAAGTCCAATCAACTCATAAATATTTTTTGACCAGCCTATATTTTTTTACCCTAATTTGTAGACCAGTCCGTGTTTAATTCGCTAGCTATTCTTTTAATACCTGGTCTAAAAATTGACCCAGTCCGCAAATGGACTGGGTCCGACTCGTTTTACTCAAAATAAGGGGAACCCTTTTAGGGTTTCCCTCATTTTCTTCTTCCGCCTCATCACCTCCTCTGCTCCGCCTCCTTCACACCTCCATCTCCTCCATCACTCCGACGCCCCATACCCCACGTTACCTCACCTACACCCATACCTCCATCTTCACCACGTGATCCCCATCACCGACACCTCTGACACACCCCACGCCGCACCACACCTGTCTCCACCATCATCATCTCCACTCGCTACTGTCACTCCCACCCATACCTCTGACACACCACGCCTCCACCACACCCTGTCCCCACGTTCCTTTGTCCGCTCCTCTCAAACACAAAACCCTAATCCATCTTATAAATAATCCCATCTTTAGTCGTCTAGAGGGGGGTCGGCAAGAATCCACTCGCAAAAATAAGTTCTTGAACCCCTATTTTTTGGATCGAAAACATTCTCGAAGAACAGTTAGTTCTGTCGAAAACCCCTACCCTATTCCGTTCAAGATACGAAATCTGACACCCCCCCCCCCCTCTGAAATAAGAGTTCTGAGTCACCCTTAAAATTTCCAAAATATCGAGTTTTATAGTGGTTTAAATCATTCAAAAACACCGAGTCCAAATATTCGGATGTTTGTTTTTCCTGTTTCGATCTGCTTGTGCCTGTTGTTGTGAATTCAAACGGCTTTGTTTCAATAGTCTTCGAGTGTAGATCTGAGGCTTTGCACCCATTTCGTTGCACCCGAAGAAGGTAAACTTTCCCTCTTTTTAGTATAATTCCTTCAAGTTGCGGTTTATATCTGTACGTTTAATATTTGATTGCGTTTATTCAAGATTAGTCTAGAATTGGTCTTAATAAGTTTGCTTTAGGTTTAATTATTATTGTTAAGTCGTTGGTTGTTGACCATATGCAGATTAATTAGTTTATTTGATGTTGATGTTGGTTCACACGAGTATGCCTAGCTAATTTTGGCAAATAGATATAAGTTTGGAACCCCTGGAAATCGCTAATTACTAACAATATCTACTCAATCATGATTAGTTTGGTCATTTGCCATTTATTGAAGTAGTTGGTCAATCTGTTAGTTTTTTTTTTTTCTCATGAAATCAGTCTGTCTATGCCAAATGCGTGTCATATATTGGTTTGCTCTAGTTAGTCATGATTTATATGTTGTCTCGTTGGAACTGATTAGTTAGGAAGATTCACATGTTGTTGGGTCAAACGAGTTAGTAATAGTTTCACATGATAATATTAAGGTTTAAACATGATGCGATTCTGCTTGGTTAAACATGATAGTGCAATCAACCAACTTTTTATCTGGTTGCTTATCTGAGTTAAAAAATGAATGAGTCATGATTCAGTTTAATACACATTTGGTCAACTGTGCTATTTAATTCCCTGTGTATGAAGTTTCACACTAACATTTGGCCTAAGTTGAGGTCTGGATAGTGAGTTTATCTCAGGAAGGTGCCAAATCTAAATCACTGGCTTTGTTTAAAGACCTCGTATTACCCCCTTCCTCAAATTGTGGCTGAAACTGCATGTCATAATTGTTTCCTTCGTTCCCTTTCATTCATCTGAATTATAATACAAATATGTCCTGCATGTCTCTTGTATACTGGTCTTATGCTACAAAGCTTGTCTAAGATTAAGGATCAGTTATGAATTATCACTGAATATTTAAGTTCATTTGCATCCCTTCTTGCTGGTGTTGTATTTTTCTGCTTAAATTGCAAGCTTTACACTTTCGCATCTTGTTTGTGTTGACATGGTGAACCCCTGCACATGGCCCTTCTTGTTTGTCTTTCTTATATTTGGTTCTCCGTATGAATATAATATCTCTCTCTATCATTGTTATGAAATAGTCGATATGTTTAATTGAACATTCCTGTGTATTGTTATGCAAACTGGTAGTGCTTGAGGACCTGATGCTTAATTGGTTAGCCTAAGTGTGCCTTAATTCTGGACTGCTGTCATTTTAATTGGGATTGCATCTATTTATTTGACTGTTTTGTTCGGTATCTCGGTTTCACTGCCCATTTCATTCGTTTCAAGTGTTATCAGTTCGATGGCCAGCTCTCTGTTTTTTTTTTTGGGTTGAATGTTTCATTTGTACATGAATACTTTGTCTTTAAGTTTCCCATGTGTGATGATCGTGCACTAATCCTTTTCCTTTTCATTTGTTGCATGATCATCGCATACGAGTCCGAGAGACTCGTCCACTTCCGCATTCGATGTTGGGCTAAAGCCCAACGAAATCCCCTCTCCGTGTCAGCCCAATCCGTGGCCTGCAGAAGAAGAAAAAAAGAACTGGGCCGAAGCCCACAGCAACAGCAGTCTCAAAAAATGGGCTGGGCCCATTTGATATAATTTGCTCTTTTTTTTTTTTTTTTTTTATGTGTTTAAAATGTATCATGCGACTAACCTTTTATTTTGTTTTTATCCTGTCGACTTAGATGAACCTTAGTGGGTTAGTTCAATATAATGAGTAGTTAACTTTAGGAAAACTAACTATTAATTTCGTAGGTTTCGTGCTCGTTTCTTTTGTTTTATTCGTCTTTACGTCAAGACTATCTAAATACTCATAATATTTATTTTAAGAATAATTGATTTTTCAAAATAGCCTGACCATATATTTTGAATCAACAAATCATACTTTATTATACTAGGCGTTTTAAACGCTATTAACACGCAAAAAATAGAAAATTAAAGGATATTTCACAAATATGTCTTTAAGTTTTGTTCGAATTATGCACACCTTTAGCCTTTAGCCGAATGTAGTTAATAAAACATAATCTCGTTTATACACTTCAAATGCAAAGTCAATTAATACTCCATTGTTTAGTTCGTTCAAATATTTATCGTGTAAGTTCGCATCTTCTTCTATTTTTAGATAAATCATCATATTTTGCAAACTTCATCTTAATGCCACTTCCTTTGAAACTATTATTAACGATTATAAATTTTATTCAAAAACAGCATCCTAAGATTCCCCTTTATACAAATATTAATCTTGTTTTCAATAGTCTCTCATATTAAGTCTTAATAACCTTTATAAGTCTTATTCTAAAAAGGCATTTAAAGTTTCTTTATACAAATTATTATATATTTTCTGTAAATATTATTTCAACTAACATCATTTTCTTTTAAAAAACTCCAGCAATATCTTAAAGTCATTTTCTAAATTTTAAATTTTATATTTAATCTTAATTAATTAACCTAAGTTGGTCGGATAATCGTAAGTTAACGGATTCTGAAGGATGCCTAACCCCTTCCCTTTAGGATAATATAGAGCCCTTACCTAGAATTACACTGGTTAAGCAGACTATTAATTGAGGTTTAGTTTTACCTTTCCCTTAGTTAATATTTAGGTGTCCTAATTCACCGTTAAATTAATTAGGTGGCGACTCCTTAAAACAAAATAAACAGGAATCACCAATACGTCATACTCTTAAATCAACCCGGTTAAAATGGGGTGTGACAATCAACATTCCCAATCTTCTCCATCAATTTATCGAACTCATCCTGGGTGTATGCCTTCGCTAGTGAATAAAATATAGGACTCAACACCTCACTGTTTGTTGTGTATTGCTTTGTCACATTTTTCCACAAATGCCATATACAACCCAAATGAGGAACAGTAGGATACACCTTAGAAACTGCGTGTATTATGCTTTCATGTCTATCGGACACGACACACATATTTTTCCTAACACCATAAGCTTGCTTGAACAGTTCAAAGAACCACATCCAAGATAATTATTCTCAGAATCTATCACACCATACGCTAGTGATAGGATATTACCTACAAAAATCAGTATATATTTATATTCAACATATATTTTAATTGAATTTGATCTCACACTGTGTTTTTAGCAACATTATTTAAAAAAAAGTATATATTTACAATATATTTACAATGTATTTCAGCATATATTATTCACAAGTTAACACCAGAAATATATCCAGAGTATGTTTTTAGCAGCTTTATTTGCAAATCAAATTTTGTATTTATAAAAAAAACATTCATAGAATAGAATTACACATACCTGCTGCATCCAAAGTACTTGCCGACACAAATGTACCATTATACGTTGATTTAAGGTGTGCACCATCCACTACAACTATTGGTCTACAACACTCGATCCCTTTATGAATGCTTCGAGTGCTACAAACAAATACATAAACTCATTTTCTGGTGATTTATGCATTTTAACAAGCGATCTAGGATACGTTTTATCAAGGATGTATATATATGCCGACAACTTCTTGTATGAATCAGTTGGATCACCTCTGAAATCTTTTATAGCCTTCTCTCTAGCTCTCCATGCCATCATATAAGAAACATCTACGCCGAATTCATTTTTGACATCGTCTATTATATCCCCAGGGGTGACCTTTCTTTTATGGTTAGTTATTTTCGCCTTGACAACCGCTTCTCCAATAAACCAACTTGTTTCTTGTCTTTGTGAATACACCTTGTCCTTCAACGGACATGTATGTTCGTCATAAAAAGATCTAACCCTAAACATTTCAGAATCCCCAATTCTCGACGCTCTGAACTTCCATTTACATTCCGACGACCAACATACCAGAGTATAGCTACATAATACAATGCAAATAGTACATATTGAATCAATTAAATACAGTCGAAATATGCAAAAACTATATCAGAAATATATTGCATCAAACATTTTTTAATAAATAGTGTGCTAAACAAGTTAACAAATCATCTCAATATAGTACAAATATAACAAAAATACATTTGCAATATAGTTACCAGAATACATTTAGAAAATCATAACTTATAGAATTTGATCTCTCTGTTTTGAAATTGAATCTTTCACGATTTGCGTATTTCGTCATCACAATTTTCAAAGTTTCCTTATCCTAGTAAATTTGATCGACAAAAACTCCTTTCGGTTCTGGGTTCGAAATTACCAAATTGTTATCATTCTCAAACAAAACTAATAGCCTTTCCTGTAGAATCACAAACATCCATACCATCCCGATTCTCGCTATATCCAATTGGCAGCACATCATCTCTAATAATACGATTACCAGTTGCATCATCCTCAACATCAAAATCATGAATACTAACGCACATTGGATACATCCCAAAAATTCTTTTTTCTCTCTTAAGCTCAACGTACACACGAACTCCCATATCATTGTCTATTTCCATTGGTTGAAAATCGCCTTCAACAATATATTTTATTGAAATAGTTTTTCTGACAGTATCCACGCCTAATTGACTTGTAATCGTAGAAACTAACTCATCGTAATTGCAATTATCAGTGAATACAACAACATCAATTTTGTAATTCACAAAGCAGTTCTGATCGTTCCAAAAACCAGAATGTCGGATCAACGCAGTTGCGCTTGTCATTATCCTGTTGTTTTCGAATACAACAATGTGTTATATTCAATTTAGCTGAAACAACAATATTTTGAATCTATGAATCTGAGTTTTCGTATATTCAAAATTTCAGAAAAAGCGAAAAAATAAAAAAGTTGCAGTGAAAACGTTTTTACTCAATTATGAACTCAACTTGAATTCGATATTTCAACAGATGAATTCAAATATATATATTTGTCGTTTAAAACGAGCTCTGTTCACTGGTTTGATATTGTTATTTTTCAAAGTTTTTTGATGAACTAGTTTTTGAACTTTTTTTTTTTGGTTAAAAATATGAATGTACTTTTTGAATTCAATTTTTTTTGAATTTGTTAGCTGTTTGAATGATATATGAGATCAAATATGGAATGGGAGGATATTTGCGTGAATCGGGGAACATTAAAATTAATTTTAATTTAAATTGGAATAGATTTTGTTTCCATAAATATAACACTTTCAGTTTTCTCAGCGTGTATACTTCCGTTATATTTATATTATATTTAAGTCGACGCGTCTACTAGCTAAATATAGAGTCCTCCAGTTACGAATTGTAAATGTAGAACATGTAGTTATAGGTTATTAGAAGGAGCTACAAGGTAACTGTTTGTGAAAATTTTACTTCTTATATGGATACCCATATTTTTATGGGTTAAAGAGAGACTTGAAGCTCATATTTACCCACCTGAAATATGAGTGACCCAACTCACTAACATGTGGGTAAAATGACCTAATTTTCTAAATATGGGCTCAAATTACCACCTCTAACCGAGGGTGATCATGCCCAATTATGTTATAATAAAAGAGACTAAACGGTGGCTGCAAATATATTTGGCTAAAAGAGTCTTTTGTCGAAAGCTTATGTTTGATTGTAATTAATTAATACTACTCCCTCCGGATCAAAAAGAGTGACCACTTAGTCATTTACATACCTTTTAAAAAATACCAACTCCTAGACAAAAATAGATAATTTAATTAAATTGCCCTTAATTGAATAAGTATTAGGATTTGATCACATAACATTTAATAACGACAACTCTGGAAAAATAAGGTTAATTAATTTTTTATTTGATAAATGGACACTCTTTTTTACTCAAGAAAAAAAGGCTAAGTGAACGCTCTTTTTTATTCGGAGGGAATATTAGGTAATAAATTCAACAACTTCCAAGTAATAAAAGATGTTATTTTATTTTAAAACTAATTAAATAGCGAATGTTTGAAACCATGTTTATATTTGGTAGGGTTAAGGCATCATTACCCCCTCTCACCTAGTAGCGTTTTTGCTACGATACACCTTACCTAATTTTTTGTCCTATCACCCCCCTAAACTATTTAAAACCGTAATATTCTACCCCCTAAACGCTGACGTGGCAAGGAGAGTGTGTTTCACTCTCTTTGAGAGAGTGAGAAACATAAAAAACGGGAAAACTTAATTTTTTTCTTAAAAATCTGTATTTTCTTAAAATATGAATATAAATCTAGTTTTCCACATTTTAAAAAAATAATTAATTTTTTCAAAATTTTATAAAAAAAATAAGTTTTTTTCAAATTTTGACAAGAAAAACACTTTTTCCGGATTTTATTTGAAAAATAAAAGTGTCCTAAGAAAATGAAATCATGAAAATCAAGATCTTTTAAGACATTTAAAAAAAAATAATCAAGCTTTCCATATTTTTAACAAATCCATTTTTCCATATTTTAAAAAAAATTCATGTTTTCAGTTTTTTTTTTTTTTTTTTAAAACATATGGGTTTTAAAAAAAATCAAATTTTCAATTTTTTTTTTTAAAAAGGGTTTTAAATTTATTTTTTTTAAAAGAAAATTCAGTTTTTTAATTCGCGTTTTCAGTTTTTTTTTTTTAAAAACGGGTTTTAAAAATAAATTTTTAAAAAGAAAAATCAGTTTTTTATTTTTTTATTATTAAAAATTGACACGTAAGCTGAGTTTTTTTTTTTTAAAAAAAGAAAATAAATAAATGCACATGTGGCAAGGAGAGTGTATGTCACTCTCCCATATTAGAGTGGGCATCAACGTTTAGGGGGTAAAATATTACGGTTTTAAATAGTTTAGGGGGGTGATAGGACCAAAATTTAGGTAGGGTGTGTCGTAGCAAAAACGCTAATAGGTGAGGGGGGTAATGATGCCTTATCCCTATTTGGTACATATAAAATGACATCAATTCATGAACAAAACGTGAAAAAAGAAAAAATGAACAAAGAACACCATGTTTGAAACCAAAGATAGTTGAACGTTTAAGGCTGCTTCTAAACGACAAGTGGTACTTTGACACTTAAATTTCCTCTTAAACAAATAACGTTCTTTAGGATGATTTCTCTTACCATACGGGCAATCAAGCACAGGGCAAAATGTTCACAAGTTTGTATTATGAATAAAAAATTGTATCAAGCTTTTATTATTTATATATCCATTAAAAGATTATCACGAAAATTGTAGTTGCTTATTATGCTATATCCATTAAAAGATTATCACGAAAAATGTAGTAGCTTATTCTGCGTTCTCTGTCTATGGAGTCCGGAACCAAAATGCCCCAAGAAAAACCATTTTGAACCAAAATATCCCAATAATTTTTTTTTGCAAAACTACCTTTAGCGCAGTAAAATACTACGCTAAAGCAGTTCACGGAAACAGAGCCGTTAACTGCTTTAACGCAGTATTTTGCTACGCTATAGAAGCAGTTAAAAAAAAAAAAATCTATAACGCAGTAAAATACTGCGTTATAGAAACAGTACAAAAAAAAAATGGCCTACTTTATTTTTTGCAACACTTAGTGTTTTTTTTCATACTTTGACCAATAATTAGTCGTGTGTCAAGACTCCAAAATGTCAATATTTTATATAGAAGCTGATATTTTTTTCTGCGTACAATAATGTAGGCTCAATACATCAAGGATACGTAAACGTTCGGATCGTCGTTTTAGGGGTTGAAAAGGTACCCGAAGTAAGTTTTGTTTGAAAAAAACTTAGTGTTTGTCTCCCAATATTTTTTAGAATTATATTTATATTCAAGATAAAGTTATGTCTTGATTAAAAAATAACACGCTTAAATCAAAACCTTAAAAAATAAAACACTTAAACACTCAGTTTTTTCAAACAAAACTTACTTCGGGTACCTTTTCAACCCCTAAACGACGACCCGAACGTTTGCGTATCCTTGATCTATTGAGCCTACATTATAGTACGCAGAAAAAAATATCAGGTTCTATATAAAATATTGACGTTTCAGAGTCTTGGCACACGACTAATCATTGATCAAAGTATGGAAAAAACACTAAGTGTTGCAAAGAAAAGATTTATTAAAATAAGATGTTGCGATCTTTTTATGGAAAAAAAAACACTACGTGTTTCTTAAGTGTTTATTTTTTAATGCGTAACTTTATTTCAAATATGTTGCAAAAAACAAATAGCATAAATCAGACGTCCGAGCGCAAAAAATCGCGTATATTCAAAATAAAGTTACGCTTTAAAAAATAACACACTTAAATCTAAATCCTAAAAATAAAAAACTTTAAGCTAATGACAACAAGTCTTCAAACAAAAATGGACGTCTATGTATATACAACACATAAAGTTTTCAAACAAAACTTACTTCGGGCACCTTTTCAACCCCTAAAATGACGATCTGAACGTCTACGTATCCTTGATGTATTGAGCCTACATTATTGTACGCAGAAAAAAATATCAGCTTCTATATAAAATATTGACGTTTCGGAGTCTTGACACACGATTAATCATTGGTCAAAGTATGAAAAAAAACACTAAGTGTTGCAAAAAATAAAGTTGGCCAATTTTTTTTTTTTTTTTGGTATTGTTTCTATAACGCAGTATTTTACTGCGATATAGATTTTTTTTAAACTGCTTCTATAGCGCAGCAAAATACTGCGCTAAAGCAGTTAACGGCTCCATCTCCGTGAACTGCTTTAGCGCAGTATTTTACTGCGCTAAAGGTAATTTTGTAACTTTTTTTTGTTGGGGTATTTTGGTTTAAAATGATTTTTTTTTTGGGCATTTTGGTTCCGGACTCTCTGTCTATGCAACGCAACCTTGGGCATGCAAAGTTATAGGGCGCATGTATGCAATCAACATACTTTTCCATCATTTTTATGATATTTACCTCCATTTGTCTCAACTTATGTGATACAATTTAAATTTCGAGAGTCAAACAAGAAAATTTTGATCGCAATTTATTTGTATGTACTTTTTTAAGTATTTTAAATTGTTAATTATTGTGACTTATAATACATGTAGTTTCTAATATATGTAAAGTATTTTTCAAGAAACATAAAGATTATATGTCCGGATTCACAGTCAAAATAAAGAAATTTGAGTCTCGAAATCCGAAGTGTATCACATAATTTTGGACAGAGAAAGTAATTTTTATCTAATTGCATGCAAAAATTAGTTTGCAAAACAGTTCATAAAGGAAAAAAAGAAGTAAATAACTCATATGTATGATCAATATGGATCAATTTAAATAGGGTGAATGACATATAAATGTAACAGAGAATTAGTATTCTGCTGATACCACGGTTGTGCATCTGTCCTCATATATATATATGAATACAAAGGGATATTGGTTAAGGAAATATCTAACCTAGTACAATACAAATACATGGACTATGAGTCCTAAATCTACACGGACAATGAGTCCTAATATGCCCCCTCAATCTGGACGTGTTGAAATAACGGATAGATTGTCACGCAAAAAACAAAAACGAGATGAGGATAAGCCCTTCGTAAAAATATCAGCAAGTTGTAAGTGAGAGGGCACATATTGGACAACAAGATCCCCTTGAGCAACTTTATCAAGGACATAATGATAGTCAATATCAATATGCTTAGAACGATCATGGAATACTGGGTTACGAGACATGTATGTTGAACTGACATTGTCACACAATACTCGAATTGGCTCACGAAGATAAAGACCAAGCTCACAAAGAACATGACGAATCCAAGAGGTTTCAGCTACAGTATAGGCAATAGCTCTATATTCAGCCTCTGTAGATGATCTTGAAACTGTGGGTTGTTTCTTCGCACGCCAAGAGATAAGATTGGAACCCAAGAACACGGCAAAGCCCGTCGTGGAACGCCTACTATCGGGACATCCAGCCCAATCAGCATCAGAATAAGCAACTACCAATGAATTAGATGAAGAAGCACGCAAGAACAATCCATGTGCAAGAGTACCCTGTAAATACCTAAAAATACGCTTCACACAATGCAAATGAGTAGTACGTGGCGCATGCATAAACTGAGAAACAAGATTCACAGCATAGGCAATATCAGGACGGGTCAAAGTCAAATATTGAAGTGCACCAACCATGCTCCTATATTCACTTGGATCTGAAAGTAACTCACCATCCATAAGAGAAATAGTAGTGCGAGAAGCTAGAGGAGTAACAACTGGCTTACAAGTATGCATATGAAACTTAAGGAGCAGGTCTGAAATATACTTCCGTTGAGATAAATGAAGACCATCAGACGAGCGAATAGCTTGGACACCAAGAAAATAATGAAGCTCACCTAAGTCTTTCATGGCAAATTGACGGGAAAGAAGACTAATGAACTGATCAAGGAGAGTTGAATGACTACCAGTTAGAATAATATCATCAACATAAAGCAATAGAACAAGAATCCCTGACGAAGAACGACGAACAAACATAGAAGTATCAGATTTGCTACAAATAAAACCTTGAGAAAGAAGAAATGTACTAAAGCGATGAAACCATGCACGTGGAGCCTGTTTTAAGCCATAAATGGCATTGGTCAATTTACAAACATGATGAGGAAAGTCAGGATGAATGAAACCCGGAGGTTGTTTCATAAAGACTTCCTCATCAAGAATACCATGTAAAAAGGCATTTTTGACATCTAATTGACGAACAAGCCAAGAAGAAGAAACTGCTAAAGAAAGTACAATACGAATAGTAGTAGGTCGAACAACAGGACTGAAAGTCTCATGGTAATCAATACCAGGTTGTTGGTGAAAACCTTGTGCTACCAGACGAGCTTTGTACCGCTCAATAGACCCATACGAATTATATTTAATACGATAAACCCACTTACAACCAACCAAATTCATGTGTGATTGAAAAGGAACAAGCACCCAAGTTTTATTAGCCAAAAGAGCATTAAATTCATCTGCCTTAGCTTGTTGCCATTTAGGATTTTTCACAGCCTGAGAGAAACAAGACGGCTCACTATCATGAAGAGAGGCACTCAATGAAAATATTTTCTTAGGCTTAGAAATTCCAGATTTAGCACGAGTTTGCATTGGATGAGATGTAATGGTAGACACGGAAACGGAAGAAGTGGTAGTAGGCAATGGGGCGGATAAGGACGTGGAAATATCATCAGAGAGTGATCCACTGGATGGTTCTATAGGTGGCTCCAGAACTGAGGTAGAACAAGAAGCAGATGGAGGAGAATTAGAGGAAGGGAGGTTAGAGGGAGTCACGGGTACGGGTGGTGGTGGAGTAAATAAGGGTGATGTAACCACAAGCGGATTTGGAGAAATGGATGAGGAAGACACATCTGAAGAACAAGATAATATAGCGTACGGAAATACAGACTTATGAAAAATAACATGGCGACTGACATATACACGTCCTGATTTGGGATCTAGACAACGATATCCTTTAGAGTTAGATGCATAACAAAAAAAAATACAATGGACCGAACGAGGTGTAAGCTTGTGAGGCACTCGAGCAGAAAGGTTAGGAAAGCATTCACAACCAAAAACTCTAAGAAAATTATAGTCCACCGGTCTATGAAAAAGTTTTTCAAAGGGAGGAAGTCCTTGCAAAATAGATGTTGGCAATCTATTAATTGTATAAACAGCATAATAAGCAGCATCAACCCAAAATTGTGATGGTAAATTAGCCTCTACGAGAACAGTACGTACCATTTCAATAATGTGTCGGTGCTTTCGTTCAGCAACCCCATTTTGTTGAGGAGTGTCCGGACACGATTTACGAAAAAGAATACCCGTTGTAGAAAAATGTGATAGCATAGATGTGTTATCAAATTCACCACCGCCATCACTTTGAAAAGTCTTTATTTTAGTGTCAAACATGTTCTCTGCTAGTTTTTGAAAGGCACAAAAATGTGAAAACACTTCTGACTTATTTTTCATAGGGTACAACCATGTAAATCGAGAAAAATGATCAACAAAAATAACATAATATTTGAACCCCAAGTTCGATAAAATCGGTGATTGCCAAACATCTGAGTGAACAATGTCTAAAGGAAAAAAACTATAGTGATCTACTAAATTAAATGGTAAACGTTGAGATTTTCCTAAACGACAAGGGATGCAATCACTACTGAAAGAGTTAAGCAAACTAATGCTATTATTTTTCCTAAGACGATCTAAAGGTAGAGCTCCACTATGACCTAATCTACGATGCCAAATATCTCCAGGTTGACGTTGAGCAACAAACACTTGAGGATGAGAAAACACTGATGAAGATGCTAGCGGATAAACATCACCCTTACTGGAGGCTTGCAGGAGAGTTTGACCCGAGGCTTTGTCCTTAACAGAAACAGAAGAATCATCAAAATTAATAGAACAATTGTTATCCTTACACAACTTCTTGACTGAAATTAAATTATGACGAAGTTGAGGAACATGAAACATTGAGTGCAAGTGTAATGGACGGGATGTAGAGGGTAACTGAGAATATCCAATATTTTTAATATTAAGCAAAGTACCATTCCCAACCAACACACGATCAAAGCCAGTATAAGGGGAGTTTTGTAAAAAATTACCTTCATAAGGGGTCATATGAGCGGACGCAGCGGAGTCGAAGTACCAGGTAGCGTCATTCGTTTCACCAACAGACATAGTAGCAAAAGACTTAGGAAGATCATTAGCAACAAAAGCGAGATTGAAACGGTTATTACATTGTAATGCAGAATGACCAGGATACCCACAAATTTGACAAATAGTAGACGAAGGGTGTGCGCCTAAGATTCCCGAGGATGGTGACATTGAACTAGCAGATTGTGAATGATAGGTTACAGGAGAAACACTACCAATACCTGATGAAGCCTGTCCATTAAAACCAATGCGTGAAGAATTAATGGGTAAAGAAACTTGTTGTGGTTGACTACAACCATTGAATGAGCCTCGACCTCTTCCTCCGCGACCACGACCTCTAGATGAGGAAGATCGACCTCTGCCACACCCCCCTTGAGATACCGTCTGACTACCGGATGTAGAAGAGGGATTAGAAGGTACATTTTGGGCAGCGAAGGCTTGATGAGAGACAGCAGAGTCGAGCTCTTTGAAGCGTTGCAACCGTTGCTCATGAAGCAAAAGTTTGGTGCGAAGTTCTTCCAGAGATAGTTGACCCGGAAGGTGAGTAATAATACCAACCAGTGTGTCATACTCCCTTCCTAACCCAAGAAGGACATGGTCAATAAAGCCTTGAGAAGTAACTGGAGAGTTAATTGCCGCGAGGGAGTCTGCTGTTTTCTTAGCCTCTCGGAGATACTCATCGATAGTCATAGAATCTGCTTTGCGCAGGTTAGTAAGTTGTCGCTTAAGTTCTATTGATTTAGCCTGACTAGCATCCATAAAATGCCTGTGTAGGGATAGCCAAATATCACGCGATGTAGGTAATAAGTGAACATCAACGAGGACCTCACGAGACAATGTTGCAAAGAGCCAAGATCGTACACTTTGATCAACTCTAACCCATGAACGATAGAGTGGGTTAACTTGCTGGTTACCGGAGACATTACATAAAAATTGAGTTGGTTGAGGTGTAGAGCCATCCACATAACCAAGAAGTTCATGAGAGATCAACAAAGAGGTGAATTGAGTATGCCAAGTAAGATAATCTTCAACTGAATTAAGCTTGATAGTCACCAAATTAGTGACATTAGGTGCAGCCAATGCTGCAGCAGAATGGAAGGGATGTGGAATTGTTGGTTCGGTTATTCCACTGTAAGATGGAAGTGAATTCAGCCCAATCTGGCCTATAGAAGAGCCTGGCAGAATGTTTGACGCAACACTGTGAAGAGGAAAGGATTGAGGTAAAGTAGGCAAAGGAGGAGTTGAAAAGGATGAAGCGAAAGATCCTGACGAAATAACAGATGTAGATTGAGTAGATGCAATATCTGCGGTGGAAAAAGGAAGCGAGATATCTGAAGAAAGGGAAGAAACAGGCGGCTGGGAAGTCATAGTATCGAGGAAGAAGTGGCTGAAAAGAAAGATAACGATAGGTTAGGGAAAGCCCTGAACTTCTGATACCATGTAACAGAGAATTAGTATTCTGCTGATACCACGGCTGTGCATCTATCCTCATATATATATATATGAATACAAAGGGATATTGGTTAAGGAAATAACTAACCTAGTACAATACAAATACATGGACTATGAGTCCTAAATCTACACGGACAATGAGTCCTAATAATAAATACATAATAATAAAAGTATTTATGGAATATGACGAAACTTCTTAATTCACGGAACATAACGAATTTTCATCTTTCATACAAACTTTGTTTTTAAAGGAAAAATATGTATAAAATTTTAGAAAAAATATTTTTGTAATTTTTTTTTAATTTTTTAAAAAATATATTTTTTTAAAATAAAAAATATTTTTTTCTGCTTAAGGCTTAAAAATTCGCTCAAAATTTTGTGTAAGAAATGTGTATATTTCGCTCAAGATTTAAAAAGTTTTCTCAAATTTTAGTGTATGAAAACTATATGAAAAATGTATGAATTGTGTATCTCGTTCAAGGCTTAAAAAATTCGCTCAAAATTTTGTGTATGAAATTTGTATCTCACTCAAGGCTTAGAATTTTGCTCACATTTTTGTGTATAAAGTTCATGTTAGGTTTCTATAAAATTAATACAACTACAACAGCATTGTATACAACTTTCATACAACTTAAAATAATCGCTCAAAATTTTGTCTATGAAATGTGTATATCTTGCTCAAGGCTTAAAAAGTTTGCTTAAATTTTGAGAATAAAAATATATGAAATGTGTATATCTCGTTCACGGCTTAAACATTAGCTCAAAATTTTATGTATGAAAACGGTATGAAATGTGTATATCTAGCTCAAGACTTAGAATTTCGCTCATATTTTTCATGTCTAAAATTTCATGTTAGGTTTCTAGAAAATTAATACAACTACAACAACAATGTATACAACTTTCATACAATATTCAAGGCTTAAAAGTTCGCTCACAATTTTGTGTATGGTAACTATATTAAAAATTTCGCTCACATATACACATTTCATACACAAAAATTTGAGTTAATTTTTTAAGCCTCGAGCAAAAAAAATTAAAAAATTATTTTTAAAAAAATTAATTTTTTCAAAAAATAAAAAATAAAAAAACATATGAAAATCCGTCATGTTTCGTAAAATATCGTTATGTTTTGTAAATAAGAAAAGCTATCTATATATAATGTAATAAAGAGTCTTAAGTATGTACTATGTGTCATTTTCCCATTTAAATATAGGCCTAATTTGTTCTAGTATAGGGTGTCAAAATATTCTTTTTACTCCCTTCGTCCCAAAAATATTGTCTTAGTTTGACTTGACATAGAGTTTAAAAAATAAGAAAGACTTTTGAAATGTGTGATCCAAAACAAGCCTAAGATATTTGTGTGGCTGTAAATTATCTCATAAAGTTAAATTTTACTAAATATAGAAAGATGTCAATCTTTTTGAGACGGAGGGAGTAATAATCTTTTTTTGCGAGGATTGTCCTTCATACGAACTGGTCTTTATTTTTTGCCCCTGCTTCTCATTTAATGAAAATTGGTGGGCCAAAGTATGCTTATTCTCTGATCTACAAAACCAGAGATTTCGAGTTCGATCCCCAGCAGAGTCAGAAAAAAAAATCTCAAGGCAAAGTTTCATAGAAATTATGCCTTGTCCAGTAATGTTTTGTATAACTTAAGTTATTCGGCATAAGTTGTATAGTAACTATTTCGCTCGACATAAGTTTATAGAAATTTTATTTTGTCCGGCATAGTTCTGTAGAAATTAAGTTATTCGTAATTTCTATGAAATTTTGCCTTGCGAAATTAGGTCATAGATCAGGTTTTTATTTTTTATTTTTTCAATGTCAGAGATATTTTCGACTACTTTTTTGTTACTTTGAAGTGCCGAAATAAAGACCAGCGATTTGAGGGCCAAAAATTAAAGATCAGCCCGAAATTGGGAATTCGGGCGAATTGCCCGATAATCACTGATAGCGGTATAATATAAGTCCAAACCTGCCTAAACAAATTTTGAATTTTGGGATATCCCATTGAGCATCATAGATTCATGTAAAATTTTCACAAACAACTACCTTTTAGCTCGTTCTAACAACCTATAACTTTATGTTCTACATTTACAATTCGTAGCTGGAGGACCTATATTTAGCTAGTAGACGCATCGAGTTAAATATAGGATAAATATAACGGAAATACGCACGCTGAGAAAACTGAAAGTGCTATATTTATGGAAACAAAATCTATTCCAATTTAAATTAAAATCAGTTTTTAATGTTCCCTGATTCACACAAATATCCTCCCATTCCATATCTGATCTCATATCTCATTCAAACAGCTAACAAATTAAAAAAAAAATTCAAAAAGTACATTCATATTTTTAACAAAAAAAAAAGTTCAAAAACTAGTTCATAAAAAAACTTTGAAAAATAACAATATCAAACCAGTGTATAGAGCTCGTTTTAAACGACGAATATATATTTGAATTCATCTATTGAAATATCGAATTAAAGTTGAGTTCATAATTGAGGTAACAACGTTTTCACTGCAACTTTTTGATTTTTTTGATTTTTCTGAAATTTTAAAAAATATAGTCAAAATATATGAAAAATATATCTGAAATATAGTCAACAGAAACCAGAATAAGTAATATTGAACATAATAATCAAAATACAATTAAAATATAGCCAAAATATAGTCATAATTGAGTTCATAATTGAGGTAACAACGTTTTCATTGCAACTTTTTTATTTTTTTTTTATTTTTCTGAAAGTTTTCTAAATATAGTCAAAATATATGAAAAATATATCTGAAATATAGTCAACAGAAACCAGAATAAGTAATATTGAACATAATAATCAAAATACAATTAAAATATAACCAAAATATATATGAAAAACAACTATTAAAATATCAATCCAAAACATTAGGAATTGAAAATTCAGGAAGTAATGAAAAAAAAAACGAAAATATAGGTTAAATACACGGTGAAACGTAAAAGTCAGTATAAAATCTTACCTTTTTTCGGAATTAGATTTGAATTATGAGTGAAATTAATGAGTAGTTAATTAGAGATAAACATATTATAAAACTGATTTAAAATTGGAGAAAATTAAGAGATATTGGACATAATGGCGTGTATTTAGGAGGATAGGAGAGAGGGACCTTTTTTTTTGCTTAACTTTAGGGGTGTGAGAAGTTACCAGATGAGTGGTAAAAAAGTGATAGCTATAGGAAGTAAATATGTTATTTTTAGCTACTAAATATAATTATTGTAAAGTTTAATTATGTTCCATAAATAGACAATAATGTAAGCTATGCCAAGTAAATTTACTAGATTCATTCCCTTTGAATTCCATATGGGGGAAATGACTAATGGAGCAGTGGTGACTTGTGAAGAATTATAAAAGGACTAAATGACCCTTTATACTAGGTCGTACAATTTAAATAAAAGATAAATCTACATATTTTCAATATTACCGATGTTATAGAAAAAGACCAGCAACTGTAATTTAATAATCAACAAGTCCAAATGAGCTTACATACCAATATGAATCTCCTCATACTACTAAAGTAGCCATATTACTTTCAATTCGATCACCCATAATGAATTGCTCTTGGAAGTGTGTCGACATTACTTCAACAATTAAGTTGTTTAGGTGGAAGTTAGCTATGGCAGTTGGTTCCTCTTCTCCATATACTTTTCTTACATTATACTCTTTCCGGATCAAAAAAAGTGTTTACCTAACTTTTTTTTGGGTCAAAAAGAGTGTCCGCTTATCAAATTAAGAAAGAATTTTTCTTATTTTTTCAGATTTGCCCTTATTAAATTCTATGCAATCAAATCCCGATACTTATTTAATTAGGGGCAATTTAGTCAAATTATTTATTTTTTCTAAGAATTAGTATTTTCTTAAGGGATGTTCAAATGACTAAGTGGACACTGAGGAGTATCACATATGAAAAAATGTACCCATTTACCTGGGATGGTTGGTCATCTTACTAGGACTAAAGAAATATTTGAAGTAAAAGTTATATGTTTTGTATCAAGACTATTCCGAAAAAAAACTTGAAAAACCCGAGAAAACCGAATAACCCGAGAAAATCCGAGGTTGAAAAACCCGAATTTTATTGGTTTGGTTTGGTGTATAAATTTAAAAACCCGACGCAATTAATTTAATTTGGTGTTTAAAAAATCCGAACCAACTCAATTCATGTACACCCCTAACTTATTACCAGTTTAAACTTCCAAGCCTTCCATAAGATATGTAGATTTGTTTTTTTTTTCAAAAAGATAAAAGTTGTATGCTGCATTAAACTGTGTGAAATTTTATCGTTGCCATTCCCAAGGGATGACTGTCCGTCACAAAATTAAGGTAACAAATACTAATACTCCCACCGTTCTTTTTACTTGTAATTTATTAATTTGCCACTCTACTTAAGATTTTATTTGTTAAGAGCTTATTTTATTAAATTATTCGTACAAATTATTTTTTAATCTCACGTGAACATATGTCATAGTACTTAATATTTATTCCTTCTCATGTATAGATGTATGCACTTAAATTTTAATTTTCCGACACATTTATTTCCTCCGTGCACTTTTATTTGTTCACTTTTGATTTTTCACGTTCTTGCTAAATATTTATTCTCTTCCTATGTATAGACGTATGCAATTCAATTTTAATTCTCCTACACAAATTTATTTCCTCCGTGCACTTTGATACGCTCAAATTACACCTATTAATGGTATAACGCGGACGTTGTCAAATATAGTAACCCAACAAGGTTGGGGTCGAATCCCACAGGGAATATGGTGTGAAAAGGTTACTAAAGTCGTACGATGCTAAGTTCTAGGTCTAATGTCTTAATCCGATGATTTTAGTAAAAGTTGGTTTTTCTATAACTAATTGCTATTTATTGCTTTGGTAGAAATTTATGGTAAAAGAAACTAAGGTTGTGTCCCCGTTAGATAGAGTATATGATCATGGGTATTGATCTTGATATACTTGTAATGGATAATTATATGAATGCACTTAATCTCTATGTGAATCTCTACTATTTCCCAATAAATAAAGATTATATCTTTCTATGATTTTCCCAAATATAAGAAAGTAACTATGAAGAACAATTAATCATGCCAAGTAAATTTTTCTTATTCCTAAGTGAATTTATTAAACAAAGTTTAAAGCTTTGAGTTCTTGTTAGTTATTCTTACCAACCCAAATTATTTTCCCAAATAAATTAAGGTTTATGGCTTTAATCAATGTTTGCAACCATTAATTATGAATGAAGAATGAAGAATAACTAAACCCTAATAATCCATTATTTGTATATCAATCACAAACCCAATCACAAAACACCCATCATTGGGTTCACAACCCTAGTAAGGGAATTTAGTTACTCATGACAAAGAACAAGAAATAAGAAATTGAAGAATTCATAATTGCTTACTTTGAAAGAAAAGATGAATTGATAATACTTGAATTGATGTTTGAATCTTCAAAAACTAGAGAGTGTTTTATGTTCTAAGTCAGGAGACAAAAATATAATAACTAATGTCTATTAAAAACCCTACAATGACTATTTATAGGTTTTGAAAACATAAAAGTTACAGGTTTGCACTTTGGTCCCGTCGTTACGAAATACGGTCCGTAAATTGAAATACAGACCGTAAATCACTTTACGACCCAGTCGTCCTTCAGTTGTGAGCAAATTCCATCTTTTGAAATACGGACCGTAAAGTGGTTTACGGCCCGTAAACTGCCTGGTCGTCTTTCAACTTCCAAAACTCGACTTTCTGCCAATTGCTCGAATGGTTAAATACGTGTTGGAATACGGACCGTGAACTGAAATACAGTCCGTAAACTGAGCTCGTAAATCACCATCTTCTCAACCTCCCTTTCTGGTTCTGTTATCCTTTAATACGACCATGGAATACGACCCGTATTGTAGAATACGGACCGTAAACTGAGTTTACGACCTAGTTCTGCACTTTCAACTGTTGTCATGCCAAATATGTCCCGTCACCTGAAAAACACTAAAAACCACGTAAAATCACATGGACTTGCTTAAAAACAAGTAAAACTTATAGCAGAAAAGCATCGATTTGTGGCGTAAAATCACGCCACATCAACTCCCCCAACTTAAAGTCTTTGCTTGTCCTCAAGCAAGCCATACAAAACAACGACTCAATCTAACACCTAGATATCATAGAATAAAAGTGTCTACATTGGTTTTGACTCTGAACCACCGGTATGCATGTTTTTCTTCAAAGGACCAACCTAATTTTCTAATTCAAAGCAATATACACAACTCAAGAACGTTATGACTAACAATGAAGCTTTAATACATGACATTACATTATCGAGCATATTATGATGCACACAAACGCTACTTTCGGCGGTCACTTTATTTTGCTCAATTCTCATCCTTATGCCCTCACATAGACCAAAGAATGTCCCAACACACATATATACAACAATAATGGGACAAAGATGAAAGACAAGAGAAAAACACTCACACTCACAAAGAATTCATATCTACACATGCAAATACCATAGGCTTGCCCTTATTTTCTATGTTCTCATCCTAGGCTCGTTCGGTTGTGATCACATTAGGACTTGTTTCGGCTTGTAATGTAGGCTTAGGGACGGGTAGGATACTTTTTGGATATTAGTGACTCACCCTCCTTGATACTACAACATCATTTTACCTTGATTCGCCTCTTTTCCTTCCAACCCTTTTTTTTTCTTTCACGTTTTCGACCTCGATGTGGTTTTATTCCTATCCAACTAGCAATTCTTTTTGTGTTTCAATTTTCTGATTTTTTTGTTTTTTTTTTTGTTTTTGTTTTTCATATATGCAACTACCACATCGACTCTTTACTTGCAGACTCCACCACCCCCAACATTTGTTCTCAACATCTACTTCACATTTAGTTTACCCCCAACTTAGGCGCTTTGCCTCGTCTATCTAGTAGCATCAAGGAGGGAACGGGTGCGAAGATGGGTAAATTTCACAACGGGTGAGGTTTCATTCGGCTAGCCAAGAAAAAGGTCAAAAAGGCTCAAAAAGGGAAACTAGTGATATTTTTAGCTTTTAGTAAGGCTTATTTAGGAAAAGTGACTATTTACACAAAGAAAGCCTAAGTTCATTTCACAACCAAACTAACTTACGGATTTCAAACAAGACCAACCAGGAAAGTTATAGATTATACATGCTTAAACAGAATTAAACTAACAACTCACACACACATCGGCATAAGGACAATCATTTTTACACTTGTGACCTCCCTAGTAGTCATTCATCACACACAATACCCCAATAATCACAATGTCATATAAAGAATCAATCATGTCAAACAATAACTGTTCTAAGTATGCATTTTTCAAAATTCTAAGGGGTCCAACATTTTCAACAAACCACAACACATGCCATCAGTTACAAAGTAACACCAAATAAGTCAAAATTATTCTACTCAACCTAAGCAACACCCTAAACATGCCAGTTTCAACAAAATAAACCCCCCTCAGGAAAAGAACTCTGGCAAAGAAAAGCCAAGGGGGCTCCTAGACACATATTTACACTACACTAATTTCAGATAGGCCCACCCCCAACTAAAGAATCAAGCACTCTCCCAGTGCTTCACTTATAAGAACGAGGGAAAAAGAAGTGGTACACTGGTGCCCTTGGTGCTGTACGAAGCTCATGACTGGCCCGCTGCATCCGGCGGCTGACTCGTGGACTCTCCCGGTTTGCGCTGCGGCTCAACCAATGACTGAAGGATTGCCTGCTGCATTTCCGTCTTTTCTGTCTTCTTCAATCTCCTGTCCAACTCCTCTGGGTCCTCAGATGGCTCACAGACCATCTTTCCCGTATCGCGACCAAAAGGTTCGGCATCTTCCGCCTCCTCATCAGAATCCAGCAGATCCAGCACCTTAAACGTGGTAGGCAAAATGGCACGTGGTGCTGGCACTGGTGCGGCTACCATCCCTTGCACCTTGAGTGCTTCAAGCTCCTTTTTCAGCTTCTCCAACTCACTCCTTAATGAACTAGACTCCCCACCGGGTGTGGTCTGCTCTCGAGTCAATAATCTCGCCTCAAAGCTGTCTAGTCTAGCCTGATACACCTCGTGCTTTTTCTCAAACTCCGCACGGATTTCTGTGGTCGCCTCAGTAACCAGCTACTGCACTATTCTCACCACTTTCGACTTAAATTGTTGCAATATTTTTTCTACTATCGTTCAGTCCTCACTGCTTTGACTGAAATATGGCTGTAGTTAGCATGGCTGAAACGCAGCAACTCCAGCTCTGGATCAGCAGGCTCAGCTGTCACAACGGCAGTGGCAGACCCCGAAGGAGGGCCCTGTGTGGCCGGAGGTGGTGGTGGAGGTCTTGCCTCAGAAACACCTAGTGTGGCTGCATCAACCTGTGTATCGACAATATCTAGAATACCTGTCGTGGGAGCCTCAGGCCCAGTAGTAGCAGCACCAATCTCGGACCCTACTAGATCAGTCCCATAAGCACGGCTCGGACTCAACTCTAGCTGAGTGTCATCGTCATCACCGGACTGATCTGCCTCTTGGTCCTTTTTGCTTATCACCTTATTTTTCCTCCAATCCCCTACATGAGCAGCTGTGATGGTACCGTCCCAATCTGGAAGCTGAAATATCCTTGCCCGTCGACACAATTCCATGATAAGACACGGAAATACCATGTTCTGGTTGGGCTTGTGTGCCCGCACATGCAGCTCCTCAGCTATTAGCTCCCCAATATCCATCGGGTACCTTGACATCAAAGAGGCAATAGTGACTGCCTGACTGGTGGAAAGGGTATTATCTGCCTGGGTTGGAGTGATCCTGTACCGCAGCAACGTCCACCAAAATTTAGCATCTGTGGATAAACAGCTTTTAGTAATCTTGGTTTTCCCATCATTAGTCCATTTTTGCTCATATGGCTCCGAGGTGATAATTGCAGCAGTCCATTCCCTCACGGATTTCTTGTCCTTCCTGTCTCGTTTGTCTAGGAACAGGCTCAGATCAATAGGAGCCACAAAATCATCACCAAACAGGACCCTGTTGATGGCTTTGGAGGAAATATCAACCAGTGAGTTCCGGACTGTCACATTCTCCAGCATGGGAATCTCATGCCAAGAACGACTCGGCTTCTTCATTGACATCAAGACGGCCCCATATGATGCATAGAACTCCCGCACAATATGCGGAGCATACTTTCCCGGCTCATGAGTGAACACATCTAACTTGTACCCTTTGATGGTATCATCCAGCTGTGGATGAGCTGAAATACCATCGAAAATCAGTCGCTGTTCTTTAAATATTTTTCGTGGCGGCTGTCCCCCAGCTTCTGTCCCGGCCATCCATTGGTCATACAATTTCTTTGACCCTTTTACCGAGAACCGCAGCTTTTCTTTCTCTAGCCGTTTGGTCCTTACGGCCAGTTTACGACCCTTAGGCGGCGTACCATCATCCGGATCATTACCATCACTAGGCCCTGCTGAGTCACTCTCTGGATCCGTTTGGGTGGCTGCACCCCTACTTGATGCTTCCGTGTCAGAATCCCCCTCTTCAGACTGGGAGGCTTCCGACACAGACTTGGACGGGGTCATAGGTGAGGGCTGTGATGGCGTTGCCGCTGTGTCTTGCGTGGGGGCCCCCCTGACCTTTGGTGGCGGTATAACCTCGGCGTACTCGGATCCTGATTGTTCCCCTTCCGAATTGGAAGGTTCATCTATCAACCTCGAATCCAGCGCGCTTTCTTTCTTTTGCCCGTGCTTTGGGCCCCCGCTTTCTTTGCATTCCTTTTCTGACCCATTCTTGCAAAAGACACAACATATTAGTTACCATGGAACATCCAACCAAAGATAAGACAACTGGACTGTGCACAAGATATATGTTCTGTCTGTGGTCGTAAACTCAAAAGACGGACCGTAAACTGTTTTACGGTCCGAAAAGTACGACCGTAAACTGAGCATTTCCTTGGAGAACATTCTGTCCCTTCATGATATGCTTAAATACGGACCGTAAACTGAAATACGGTCCGTAAAGTACGATCGTAAACTGCTCAATTCGTTGGAAGACTATACTATCCCATCGATATGCTTAAATACGCACCGTAAACTGAAATACGGTCCGTAAAGTATAATCGTGTTTTGCATCACAGACAGAGACATGTTCTGATTTCAGGATTTCATTTCACATCTCGATTTCACATTGTTTTGGGGATTAGGTTACTCAGACTTCACCTACTTTACTACCAATTTTTCGTAATTCCCGGAAGAGTCAAGTTATTGGTGGGCAGACCAAAACTTCAAATATTGAATTTTAAAGTATGGAATGCCCTCCAACCCATTTGGGTTTTATTAACAATTACCCAAGAGAATAAAAAAAACTTTAGCATTGTTATCCCCATACAAGATCATCAACCAAGGTATCAACACTTAATTTCACAAACCCAGCATACTCAACACTTACCATCAAGTTCAAAATCACAGATGTAAAAGAAGAATGGGAATTTTCAATCATACCTTTCAATGATGAACCAACAGATCACTAAAGCACATATTTTGAGAGAACACAACTTGAATCACAGACAAATTTAAACCTAGGGCATAGGGGATACGAATTTTTGGGAAGAGTGGGTTCATTTTTGGGTGTGAGTTGTGTATTTATGGGGTTTAGAAAGATGGAAGATGATGGGTTTATGGTGGGAGATCGTGGGGATGAGGGGGAAATTACGGAGGGAATGATTTAATGGTGTTGGATTTAATGGAGGGAACGAAATGGGTGAACGGTTCTCTGCCCTTATTTAAAACGCTGCTCTTTCTTATATTTCGATCGTGCCCCAACTTTTTTTTTAAACTTTTCTAAATACGTTCCGTCAAGTGATTTACGACCCGTATTTAGAGATATTGATGTGGGCAGTACACTGTATTGCCTCATGATAGTTTACGATCAGGTTTACGGACCGTAAACTGAAATACGGTCCGTCCTCCATGGTCGTAAACTGCCATGTGACATTGCAGTGCATACTATTTTGTGACATTGTTAAATACGCCCTGGTTTACGAGCCGTATTGTGAAATACGGTCCGTAAACTGCAGGCGTATTTTGCAATGTTACGAGACAGTTTCTTACAACTGAACTTACCTGCTTTTCAGCAATATTTTCTGTAATATATTCCTGCACCAAAATAACCATTACCCTATAATAAAAAAAAAGAAAAAAAAGAAAAATAAACATTACACTTGGGTTGCCTCCGAAGAAACGCTTGATTTAACGTCGCGGCACGACGGTGGTGACCATTCACTCCTTATCGTGGTACACCAGATCATTGTTCGTTCCGAGGTGTTTCAACCTGTAGTGATCAACAATCCTATCCTCCAAAACCATTCCGTGATAGTGCTTTAACCTCTTCCCATTCACTTTAAATGTCCGAGTTCCATCTCCGGACTTTAACTCAATTGCTCCATGGGGTGAAACACCTACCACCTCAAACGGTCCAGACCACCTTGATTTAAGCTTACCAGGCAACAACTTCAACCGAGAGTTAAATAGCAACACATGGTCACCCTTGTAGAACTCTCGCTTCAGGATCTTCTTATCATGGTATTGCTTCATCATTTCTTTATAAAGTGCTGCACTCTCATATGCCTGGTACCGAAATTCATCCATCTCATTTAGTTGAAACAACCTGAGCTTGGTTGCTTCCTCCCAATCCATATTCAGTTTCTTCAGTGCCCACATAGCCTTGTGCTCAAGTTCAACCGGCAAGTGACAAGCTTTTTCGAATACAAGCTTGAAGGGTGAAGTTCCAATCGAAGTCTTGAAAGCAGTCCGGTATGCCCATAGAGCATCATCGAGCTTGCGGGCCCAGTCAGTTCTATTTGCATTCACTGTTTTTGCTAGAATACTCTTGATCTCCCTATTGGACACTTCAACCTGTCCACTTGTCTGAGGGTGATAAGGTGTTGCCACCCTATATTTTACACCATGTTTCTCCATCAGTCCCGCGAACGCTCTATTGCAAAAGTGGGATCCACCATCGCTGATTATAGCCCTCGAAGTACCAAAACGAGTAAATATGTTCTTCTTGAGGAACCCCATAACACTCTTGGCCTCATTATTAGGTAAATCAACCACTTCTACCCATTTTGACACATAGTCCACAGCAACCAAGATGTATTTCATGCCACCCGAACTCACAAAGGGTCCCATAAAGTCAATCCCCCAGACATCGAACACTTCCACCTCCATAACAAAATTCATAGGCATCTCTTGCCTTCTGCCGATATTCCCTTGCCTCTGACATTGATCACAGGACCGCACCAATAGATTAGCATCATGAAAAATAATCGGCCAGTAATAGCCGCACTCAAGTACCTTAGCTGCAGTCCGGTTTCCGCTATGATGACCCCCAACAGGAGAGTCATAGCACGCCTTTAGAATCGCCATCACTTCACTTTCCGGAATACAACGCCGAATGATGTTATCAGCGCATGTTCGGAACAAATAAGGCTCGTCCCAGTAGTACTTCCGAGCATCCCGCAAGAATTTCTTCTTTTGGTAGGCTTTGATATCTTCTGGAACTATGCCTATTACCAAATAATTTGCAATGTCAGCATACCACGGTGCCACCTCATTTGACACAGCCAACACCCTCTCATCTGGAAAAGTATCATCTATATCAAGCTCATCAGAAGGTCTCCCAGCCTCTTCAAGCCGAGAGAGATGGTCAGCAACCTGGTTTTCAGTACCCTTGCGGTCCTTCACCTCAAAATCAAACTCTTGCAGCAATAGCACCCATCTGATCAGTCGCGGCTTTGCTTCCTTCTTTGCCATGAGGTATCTCAAGGCTGCATGATTAGTGTAAACCACTACTTTGGACCCCAACAAGTAGACCCGAAATTTCTCAAAAGCAAACACAATGGCAAGCAGCTCTTGCTCAGTCACTGTGTAATTCATCTGTGCAGCATTCAGTGTTCTGCTGGCATAATTGATCGGGTGCATAATTTTATTGTGCCTCTGCCCAAGCACAACACCTATTGCAAAACCACTAGCATCACACATCAGTTCAAATGGCAGGGACCGGTCAGGAGCAACAATAATAGGAGCAGTAGTGAGACGCTCTTTTAACTCCTCAAATGCTTTTTGGCACTTATCATCAAACGCAAATTTAGCCTTTTTTTCAAGAAGCTTGCACAATGGATTGGCAATCTTGGAGAAGTCTTTGATGAAGCGCCTGTAGAACCCAGCATGTCCCAAGAAACTTAGGACACCTTTGACTGAGATAGGTGGAGGAAGTTTTGCAATCACATCAATTTTTGCTTGATCGACCTCGATTACCTTTTCAGAGATTTTGTGACCGAGGACGATTCCTTCCTTCACCATAAAATGACACTTCTCCCAGTTTAGCACCAGATTGGTCTCTTCACACCTTTTTAGCACTTGACCCAGATGGCCAAGACAATCTTCAAACGAATCACCCACCACGGAAAAGTCATCCATGAACACCTCCAAGAAATCCTCTACCATGTCAGAGAAGATTGACATCATGCACCTATGAAAAGTGGTTGGTGCATTACACAAACCAAAAGGCATCCGGCTGAATGCAAATGTTTCATAAGGACAAGTAAAAGTGGTCTTCTCCTGGTCCTCCAAAGCGATGTTGATCTGATTGTAGCCCGAATAACCATCAAGGAAGCATTGTAGGAACGCCCTGCTAGCCTATCAAGCATATGATCAATGAAGGGCATAGGGAAATGGTCCTTGCAAGTGGCTGTATTGAGCTTGCGATAGTCCATGCAAACTCTCCATCCGGTGACAGTTCTGGTCGGGATCAACTCATTCTTTGCATTGCACAACAGTGATGCCGCCCTTCTTAGGAACACATTGGACTGGGCTCACCCATTTACTATCAGCAATTGGGTAAACCACACCCGCATCCATCCATTTGATGATCTCTTTCTTGACGACCTCTTGCATATTCTCGTTCAGTCGCCTCTGATGCTCTACACTTGGTTTACTACCCTCCTTCAACTGAATTTTGTGCTCACAGATCCCAGATGGAATACCTCGAATGTCTGCTATGGTCCAACCAATAGCACGCCTATACTCCCTCAACACCTCCAAAAGCTGCAAAATCTGCTCCTCAGTCAATAGGGCTGAAACAATCACCGGTAATGTATTGTCCGGACCAAGGAACTCATATCTCAGATGTGATGGGAGCTGCTTAAGCTCCAACTTAGGTGGCTCAATGATCGAAGGCTTTTCTGGAGGAGTTGTTCTATTTTCCAGATCAAGATTCAGCTTCTTTGGGTGGTATGTATATGAGCCCAACCCAACAAGTGAATTTACTGTCTCCACATAGCCTTCCATGTCTTCAGCATCGAAATTCATAAGAATACCAGCTAAAGCCTCACCCAAACTCTCTTCTTCCATCTTGAACTCCACTGCTTCATCAACAACATCGAATGAATCAATTACCGAAATACTCTCGTAAGCACTTGGTAACTTCATCCCTTTGCTAGCCTGAAAAGTCACTTCTTCATTGTTGACTCGAAACTTGATTTCATTTTTCTCCGAATCCATCAGAGCCCTCCCTGTAGCAAGGAAAGGTCTCCCCAGAATTATAGGAATGTCCCGATCAACAGCACAGTCAAGAATCACAAAATCAGCGGGCAACATAAAATCACCAACCTGCACAATTACATCATCAACCACCCCAACAAGTCTTTTGATAGACCTATCAGCCATCTGCAATCTCATTGTAGTCGGCCTTGACATCCCCAAACCTGATTGTTTATATATAGCAAGGGGCATCAAATTGATACTCGCCCCATTATCACACAAAGCACGAGCAAAATCATGGTGCCCAATAGAACAAGGAATGGTGAACGCCCCAGGATCTCCCTTTTTCTGCATAGTTGTAGTTGAAATGATGGAACTCACAGTGTGAGTCAAACTCACAGTTTCATGCTGCACCGTTTTCTTCTTGGTCAGCAGATCCTTTAAATATTTCGCAAAACCGGGCATCTCCTTGACAGCTTCCAAGAAGGGAAAATTCAGAGATAACTGCTTCAGCTGATCATAAAACTTCTCAAACTTAGCATCTTCCTTCTTCTTTACCAACCTCTGAGGAAAAGGAGGTTTAGATTTGAAAAGCTGTGTCAGGCGGAGAGCCCCTTTTACAGCCTGCTTGCTTGTGTTATCAGCTTCCATCACCATCTCTGGAATATCAGCAACCTTCTTGTCAGTAGGAATCTCATCAGCAATAATTCAGACTGCACCTCATCCTCTTCATCTATCGGCTCAAGATCAATCACCTTCTCAGCAGCCCCCTGTATTGTTTTACCACTTCTAGTAGTGATGACAAACACACGGTCTACACCGTCTCCCCCATTCTTGGGATTCGGAATAGTGTCACTTGGAAGTCCTCCCTTTTTCGGAGGGTGCTGCTCTCTAGAAATATCCTTCATCTGCGACTCAAGCTTCTGAATAGCTGCTATATGGGAACCCACTGTTTCTTTCAGCCCAGATAAAGTCCTTTCAGACTTAGTTTGATTTGCCAGAATCTTCTCAAGCATTGCTTCAACTTTCGAACTACCTTGCTCTGTTGACTGCCCTTTCGGTGGTATATAAGGATTGGAACTCTTGTTCCCAAAATTGTTGTTGTTGTTGTAGCTCCCTTGGTTCGCACCACCATAATTATTGTTGTAGTTCCCAGAGTTGTTGCAAGCACCTTGACTTTACTGAGGTCTCCATTGATTCTGATTCTGATAGCCACCTCGGTAATTCTGTCTTTGATATCCCCCTTGAGAGTTATTAACATAATTAACATCTTCAACCTGCATAGGAGGCCCATCAAGGAACGGACCATCTTGAGCATGGTACATCCCTTTTGGCAAAACTGTATCATCCTCACAAACATTTACCTTCTTGATTTGAGATTCATCAAACTTCTTCGTCAGCAAGGAAATATTTGTTGCAAGTTCTGCCAATGTTTGTTGGGTGTCTTGATTCTCCTTCACTATATTCTGGATCATAGCACTGCCATACGGTACCACATCAGCATTGTTTGAGTGCCAAGCCTGATTATGAGTTGTCAACTTGTTAAGTATGGTGGTCACTAGTCGAAAGGTCTTGTTCATAAAACAACCATCAGCTGCATTATTAGCTACTCACTGTGTCACTGGATCTAACCCTCAGTAGAACTTCTCCATCAATATATGTTCCGGAAAACCAGGATTCGGGGTCTTCTGCAAATAATCCTTGAATCTCTCCCAGGCTTCATATAGTTGTTCCCCTGGTCGCTGCTTGAATTCATATATCTTGTCAAGAATCTCAGCCTTCTTGCTAGGGGGGTACCACTTCGTGAGAAAAGCAGCTACCATCTCTGCCCATGAAGTAATCGAATTTCGGGGCAGCTTCTCGAACCATGTTCTTGCCTCTCCAGCTAAGGATTATTTGAATAACCTCAACCGAATAGCATCTTGTGGAACATTGTTCTTGATGTGATTAGCACACACATCCATAAAATTATGCAAATGACGTTGAGGGTCATTCTCGGTAGACTCCCGAAAGTATCCCTCAAGTTTCAACAGCTAGTATAGAGATGAGTCAATTTTCACAGTAGCAGCTCCAACTCGAGGTTGAACAATAGCAGATGCATAGTCATCCTCAGGAACAAGTTCAGCAAAAATATTCTCATCATCAGATTTATTCGCCTGATTGTTCAACCGATTCCCCTGGTTACCAGCACGTTGATTTTGCTGATTTTGATTCATGTTCACCTGGTTTACACAGAGTAGAAAACAAGGTGTGATAGAATAAGCAAAAGACTTTAATCAAAGCAAACACTATTTAGTAATTTCAAAACCGTATTCCCCGGCAACGACGCCAAAATTTGATACGCTCAAATTACACCTATTAATGGTATAACGCGGACGTTGTCAAATATAGTAACCCAACAAGGTTGGGATCGAATCCCACAGGGAATATGGTGTGAAAAGGTTACTAAAGTCGTAGGATGCTAAGTTCTAGGTCTAATGTCTTAATCCGATGATTTTGGTAAAAGTTGGTTTTTCTATAACTAATTGCTATTTAGTGCTTTGGTAGAAATTTATGGTAAAAGAAACTAAGGTTGTGTCCCCGTTAGATAGAGTATATGATCATGGGTATTGATCTTGATATACTTGTAATGAATCATTATATGAATGCACTTAATCTCTATGTGAATCTCTACTATTTCTCAATAAATAAAGATTATATCTTTCTATGATTTTCCCAAATATAAGAAAGTAACTATGAAGAACAATTAATCATGCCAAGTAAATTCTTCTTATTCCTAAAGTGAATTTATTAAACAAAGTTTAAAGCTTTGAGTTCTTGTTAGTTATTCTTACCAACCCTATTTATTTTCCCAAATAAATTAAGGTTTATGGCTTTAATCAATATTTGCAACCATTAATTATGAATGAAGAATGAAGAATAACTAAACCCTAATAATCCATTATTTGTATATCAATCACAAACCCAATCACAAAACACCCATCATTGGGTTCACAACCCTAGTAAGGGAATTTAGTTACTCATGACAAAGAACAAGAACTAAGAAATTGAAGAATTCATAATTGTTTACTTTGGAAGAAATGATGAATTGATAATACTTGAATTGATGTTTGAATCTTCAAAAACTAGAGAGTGTTTTATGTTCTAAGTCAGGAGACAAAAATATAATAACTAATGTCTATTAAAAACCCTACAATGACTATTTATAGGTTTTGAAAACATAAAAGTTACAGGTTTGCACTTTGGTCCCGTCGTTACGAAATACGATCCGTAAATTGAAATACAGACCGTAAATCACTTTACGACCCAGTCGTCATTCAGTTGTGAGCAAATTCCATCTTTTGAAATACGGACCATAAAGTGGTTTACGACCCGTAAACTGCCTGGTCGTCTTTAACTTCCAAAACTCAGACTTTCTGCCAATTGCTCGAATGGTTAAATACGTGTTGGAATACGGACCGTAAACTGAAATACGGTCCGTAAACTGAGCTCGTAAATCACCATCTTCTCAACCTCCCTTTCTGGTTCTGTTATCCTTTAATACGACCATGGAATACGGCCCGTATTGTAGAATACGGACCGTAAACTGAGTTTACGACCTGGTTCTGCACTTTCAACTGTTGTCATGCCAAATCTGTTCCGTCACCTGAAAAACACTAAAAACCACGTAAAATCACATGGACTTGCTTAAAAACAAGTAAAACTTATAGCAAAAAAGCATCGATTTGTGGCGTAAAATCACACGACATCACACTTTTACTTGTTCACTTTGGACTTTTCACGTTCTTTAAGAATTAATAAGTCACACGTGGATATATGTCATAGTACTGAATATTTATTCTCTTCTCATGTATACATGTATGCACTTCAATTTTAATTCTCCGACACATATTTATTTCCTCCGTACACTTTTACTTGTTCGCTTTTGATTTTTCACGTTTTTGCTGAATATTTATTCTCTTCTCATGTATAAATGGATGCACTTTGATTTTAATTCTCTGACACATATTTATTTCCTCCATGCACTTTTACTTGTTCACTTTTTACTTTTCACGTTATAGACTAACACAGCATCACCAATGTTACGACCCAAATCTGACACTCAGGTCGTGACCGGGCACCCGTCGAGCTTCTACCCATAAGGCGAACCCTCTAAGCTAATCTTGTGAAAATTAACGAATAAAATGAATAATATGCAGTCTCATAATATAAAGAAAAGTGCGGAAGCGAAATACAAATACTGAGTCTTGCCCACAAACCCCATAAAAATGTCTAAGTCATGGAACTACTAGTCTGAATATAAAAGTACGAGATGTAGCTCGAAATACTACAAAGTCAACTAAAGAAGAAGAAGCCGCCATGATCGAATGGTGGCGCACCTCGATTGAACTAGACCGAACAAAGCTGGAATGAATCAAGTACCGGCTACCTGGTCACCGTTAACCACACCTGCACACATACAACATCAACAAGCGTGAGTCTAAAAGACCCAGCAAGATCATCGACACTCTCAGCTTACCCTTGGGGCAAGTCTTTGAAATCCTTGATAATGCATAAAAGCAATTACACAGTACAAGTATATTAAATATATACAAACACTGAAGCTAAAGTTGAAATCGTGAAGCATAAACAAGAAAAACATGAAATACTCTAAATCTGAATCTATGCTCACGGGACATAGTACGTATTTAGCTATGTCTTACCCCGTCTTCCGGAGAGGGCATTATTTACCCGCATCTTACCGGGACGAGCAATACATGAAATATACTGAATTTGAATGTATGCTCACGGGACATAGTACGTATTTGTCTATGTCTTACCCCGTTTTCCGGAGAGGGCATTATTTACCCTATCTTACCCGGACAAGCAATAGACTCACTACACTGAATTTGAATCTATGCTCACGGGACATAGTACGTATTTGTCTATGTCTTACCCTGTCTTCCGGAGAGGGCATTATTTACCCCCATCTTACCCGGGTTACTTAAAATTCTAGCATTTATCTCTCACCGAACATCAATGGGACCTGTGGAAGTATGCCCCTCTGAAGATATGATAAGTGGAACATACATCCATTCAATACCGCTTCTAAACTTTACATTTGTATAAATAGTATTTATTTAAGCGAAATTACGCTAAAGGACTCATACGGTCATTACTTTTGGAAACTTGGAAATTATCCAATTTAGATCATGCTTGCCCACTCACACAAACTAAATAGTTTAAATGCATACATACAACACAAACCATATGCTTTTATGAAAAATAGTATCTAAGTAAGTGGAACATACATCCATTCAATACCGCTTCTAAACTTTACATTTGTATAAATAGTATCTATTTAAGCGAAATTACGCTAAAGGACTCATACGGTCATTACTTTAGAAACTTGGAAATTATCCAATTTAGATCATGCTTGCCCACTCACACAAACTAAATGGTTTAAATGCATACATACAACACAAACCATATGCTTTTATGAAAAGCAAGTAAACTAAGAGTTTAAACCTCACTTGCCTTATAACCGGAACACCAACCTCTTTTGAAATGCCAAAATCTCTTCAAATGATCTTCAATAGCCACAATCTGTTACTGTGCGTTGGAATTTATCCTACTTCAGTGCTTCAACAACGTCTTTTCCAATACTAATTGCAAGTTTAAAGAAACTGCTTGTGCTTGCTTACTCCATGAAGGACTAGGATCTTCAATAGCCACAATCTGTTACTGTGCGTTGGAATTTATCCTACTTCAGTGCTTCAACAACGTCTTTTCCAATACTAATTGCAAGTTTAAAGAAACTGCTTGTGCTTGCTTACTCCATGAAGGACTAGGAATAGGATAAAATAAACTCAACTTGGTCTTATATGAATCCTAAGTCCCTGAATTTGATCCCAAGGAATAGCTTTGTCCTTAACCCTTTAGTGCTTCTGCCAAGCTTTTATAGCCCTGAGCGTATTGTTTTGTGTAATCCGTACCAAAACTAAAAAAAAAGTCCCAAAGTTATACTCCTTGGTCATTTCAAACGTGCAAGAAAAAAAGGAGTGTGGGCTTGCCCCACTTCTTTAGCCACTTAAATTGTCATCCAAACTTCCCTTACACTTCTTTTCCCATTTAAGCATATTTTGTCATTTAGTCATTAATTTAATTCTCCAACTTACTCCTTACTACGCTTATATATATGTACCGACAAATTCCTTGAGAATACATATCTCTTTCTAAATATGTAGGTGTGTATATATATGTAATGTAAATAATTCTATAGGAAATCAGTTAAAATTAAATAAGTTATAAATAAAGAAGTAATTCAAAAGAAAAATATCGGGTTGTTACATTCTCCCTCCCTTAAAATAAAGTTCGTCCTCGAACGTAAGAAAAGTTCTACCCTTGGTCAAAGAGTGACGCACTGGCAAATCTTAGCCTTCTTAACAAGTCTCTTATGTTTACTGAAATTTCGACAGAGTTTCCCCTGTAATTAGGACTAATGTTATTTATATACTTGTCTTAAAATAGCTAACAACAAAACAATCATAATTTATAAACTAACATATACTAGGGAGTTTCGGGCGACTCCATACCATCAATCACATGCAAATAGGGCACCGAGCGTCCCCGTAGCATCATGCCAAAATTACATATAAAAATTATAAACACGAATGTAACTCTAATGAGACAATATACAAATACCAATGAGACAACTCGAATCTAACTCATTGTTTAAACGAAATGATCGCTCTCAAGGTATGCCTTTCGAAGTATACCATAACTAAAGTTTAGAATTTGCTCAAGAATGATCTTAAGCTTAGCACTTTTTTTTTTTTTTTTGTAAGTCCATTTTTTTTTCACAGATAGGATCCAGCAAATTGCTAAAAGTCTAGACTAACAAAAGCGACTGGATGGGGTCAAACATAGAGTATCGTGACCGTTACTTAACAACCAAAACATAGTAACAACTTTACTATACGTAAAGGGATTGGCTTGTGGTAGAGTTGATTCCAATTGGACGACTTCTTTCAGGCAAATTAAATTAAGCACAAATACATGAAAGTAGCATAATCAGTTGCATCAACTAATGGGGAGAAAGACACGTTCACTTTGCCAGCAGAGAATTTTGGAGTAAATTTTTTTTTTTAAAATTAGGTAAGCTTGATAAATGCAAGACACGTGCATGTTGGGAACTTATTGTGCAACTAATAAGACACACTCTGAAAGCTACCACTCCAATCCGTTTCTCAAAAGTAACTGGTGAGACTGTACCACCTTTTCGACACTGCATCTGTGCAACTAATGTGCTGCATAAGAAATCTGATCCGATACAAAGTACACAGATTCAGTGAGCCTATCAAAAGTTACCCAACTGACTCAATTTCCTCTAAGTTATCCAGTAACTATACCATAAAGCCAACACTGAAACTTCATTGAGCTTGAACTAAAGAAGTCATTCCACTATTTTTCTTAAAACCCTCAACCGATAGAGACTAAATAAGACCTCTTGAAATACCTCCTCTAGGCGCTTAAGATATTAGGTAAAATTCCGATTAGCCTTGATCTTAAATTTTTAGAGCCACCATACTCTATCATATGTGGCATAAGACATCTTATCATACACTTCATACGAATTAATTGACTCGCTGCTGCCCCAACTATTACATGCTGCAAGCAAACCTCTATTATTGCTGAAAAGCTGCTAGTACTGAAGATGGCACTGCTAATTCTGAAGCTGTCCCCAATCATAAGAGAGTCTTGCAGGAGATGGGTTATTTGATTTACATGTCTTGCCCCATCTTCGATGCGTTAGTCTCGTGACTACCCACCTGCCGTGGTCCACGGACTATTCGGCTTACCCGAAAACACTACTAAATATAATATACTATTGATAGATAACTGCTTATAGGACATGGGATATCTAATCCACATGTCTTACCCCATTTGCTGCGCATTGGCACCTTGCCTGACCCACCTTGCGTGGTGCATCTGTAACATATCTTACCTGAATAATAACAAAATGCTTCCAATAAGCATACGAAGTCGTCAAGTGCAGAACATAAATCTCATATCTCATACTTTTGCTAAAAATAAGGACAGGGAAAGAACATCGTGTACCAACCCGGATCGATGTTGTCATATATGAGAGAGCCCTTTTTCTTAAGGACCTGTGTAAACTCTAGGGATTAATATAGAATCCTAATGACTTCATAGTATAAATAGGTATGTCATAACTCTATATACCAAATTGTCGTGGTCCATTCCCAAATTTGTGTTGTAGTTCTCCTCATGCCTCTTCATCTATTTAGAAGTTTATGCTACTCATTTACCCTTCTGTACATGTAGGCAATTAATATACTGAGATTGTCTTCATTACAGTCTAAGCATCTAAGGTCCAGCACACACTCATCTCTTCATCAAAACTGAACTGTCTTATGAGTCAACCAAGTCAAAATTGTTGCGATAATCAACTCTGCTACATGACGACCGTCATAGTCTTGCTAAATACATAAATGACATACTTCCACTGCTTGACTTTTCTCAATCTTTTCAGAATCCTTCTAAACTCATATTTAGCTTGACTTATACCTGTCTATTATGGTATTCTAGTAGAGTTTTGTTCTCTTAGTACTCGACACATATAGTACTCTCAATATCTGTAGAAACCATTATCATATGCTCCTTGCTATATCAATAACACCAATACTGATTTGCCTTTTTTTTTTTAACCCATAAAGACTGACCACAAGTCATCTACGTCAAAGATTTTCTCAAAACACTCGTAGTGGCCTCAATAGTTCTAGAAAAACTGTTTCGGTATATCTAGTCAGGATTTATTTGTATAAATAGTATCTATTTAAGCGAAATTACGCTAAAGGATTCATACGGTCATTACTTTAGAAACTTGGAAATTATCCAATTTAGATCATGCTTGCCCACTCACACGAACTAAATGGTTTAAATGCGAGAAAAGGACCAAAATCATCCATAATGTTTGGGTTTGGTTCAAAATCATACATATTCTTTCACATGGTGCACTAATAGTACATTATGTTTGCATAAGTGGTGCACTTTTAGTCACAATCCCAAATAAATTTAACGGAAAAGAACAAAAATGCCCCTGAACTTTTAGAAAAGGTATAAAAATACCCTTTATTCATCTATTTTGCTAAAACTACCCCTCAATTCAACTTTTTGAGAATTTAATGCCCTTAACTAACGGACAACACTAATTTTTTTTTTAAAAAAATAAATTAAATTGCACATGACATTTTATTACTGAAAAATTAATTTATTCTTTTAAAAAGAAATCTGAAAAATCGTTATTTGTAGAATAAGGAAAAATAATTTTTCAACATCCATTTCTTTAAAAACAAAAATGTAGTAAGCCTTTTATATATATATATATATATATATATATATATATATATATATATATATATATATAAAAAAAACAGAATTGGATTTTCATTAAAACATGTGGAATTTTTTTAAGTTTGGAAAAAAAAATTAACGGGTGGAAACCCCATTTTTTTTTTAGAAAATTCAATTTTTAAATCTGAAAAACTGATTGTTTTTTTAAGTAAAATGTGCAAAACTAATACTCCATAATTTTCTTCTAGATTTAAAAAAAGATAGTTTTCTGGTTTTTTTTTTTAAACACAGTTTTTCCATAAAAAAATTAATTTTTTCAGATTTTTATAAAAATCTAATTTTTCACATTTTGAAAAGAAAAAAAAATTATTGTTGTCCGTCAGTCAAGGTTTTACTCGTTAAAAAAAAGTTTTCCAAATTTAAAAAAATTCCAAGGTTTCAGATTTCTTTTTAAAAGAATAAATCAATTTTTCAGTAATAAAATGTCATGTGCAATTTATTTAAAAAAAAAAAAAAATTAGTGTTGTCCGTTAGTCAAGGGGAATAAATGAGCCAAAAAGTTGAATCGAGGGGTAGTTTTAGCAAAATAGATGAATAAAGGGTATTTTTATACCTTTTCTAAAAGTTCAGGGGCATTTTTGTTCTTTTCCGTTAAATTTATTTGGGATTGTGACTAAAAGTGCACCACTTATGCAAACATAATGTACTATTAGTGCACCATGTGAAAGAATATGTATGATTTTGATCCAAACCCAAACATTATGGATGATTTTGGTCCTTTTCTCGTTTAAATGCATACATACAACACAAACCATATGTTTTTATGAAAAGCAAGTAAACTAAGAGTTTAAGCCTCACTTGCCTTATAACCGGAACACCAACCTCTTTTGAAATGCCAAAATCTCTTCAATGATCTTCAATAGCCATAATCTGTTACTGTGCGTTGGAATTTATCCTACTTCAGTGCTTCAACAACGTCTTTTCCAATACTAATTGCAAGTTTAAAGAAACTGCTTGTGCTTGCTTAATCCATGAAGGACTAGGAATAGGATAAAATAAACTCAACTTGGTCTTATATGAATCCTAAGTCCCTGAATTTGATCCCAAGGAATAGCTTTGTCCTTAACCCTTTAGTGCTTCTGCCAAACTTCTATAGCCCTGAGCGTATTGTTTTGTGTAATCTGTACCAAAACTAAAAAAAAAAAGTCCCAAAGTCATACTCCTTGGTCATTTCAAACGTGCCAGAAAAAAAGGAGTGCGGGCTTGCCCCACTTCTTTAGCCACTTAAATTGTCATCCAAACTTCCCTTACACTTCTTTTCCCATTTAAGCATATTGTGTCATTTAGTCATTAATTTAATTCTCCAACTTACTCCTTACTACGCTTATATATATGTACCGACAAATTCCTTGAGAATACATATCTCTTTCTAAATATGTAGGTGTGTATATATATGTAATGTAAATAGTTCTATAGGAAATCAGTTAAAATTAAATAAGTTATAATTAAAGAAGTAATTCAAAAGAAAAATATCGGGTTGTTACAACCAACTTGTACCAAAAGCTTTACAAACTGTACACGCAATGAATGCTTGTACCATAAGCTATATAACTTGTACACTTTACCCAACTATTTTTTAATCCCACGTGGACATATGTCATAGTACTTAATATTTATTTCTTTCTCATGCATAGACGTATGCACTTCAATTCTAATTCTCCAACACATTTATTTCCTCTGTGCACTTTTACTTGTTCACTTTTGACTTTTCACGTTCTTTAAGAATTAATAAATCCCACGTGGATATATGTCATACATGTATAGACGTCTGTATGCAGTTCAATTTTAATTCTCATACACAAATTTATTTCCTCCGTGCACTTTTACTTGTTCACTTTTGACTTTTCACGTTTTTAAGAATTAATAAATCCCACGTGAATATATATCATAATACTGAATATTTATTCTCTTCTCATGTGTACACGTATGCACTTCAATTTTAATTCTTCGACATATATTTATTCTCTCCGTGCACTTTTACTTGTTCACTTTTGACTTTTCACGTCCTTGCTGAATATTTATTCTCTTCTCATGTATACATGTATGCACTTCAATTTTAATACTCCGACACATATTTATTTCCTTCGTGCACTTTACTTGTTCACTTTTGACTTTTCACGTTATTTAAAAATTAATAAATGAAGTACTCTCTCTGTCCATATTACTTGACTTTTCACGTTCTTTAAGAATTAATAAATGTAGTACTCCCTTCGTCCCCTATTACTTGGTCACATTACTATACTTGACTTTTCACATTCTTTAAGAATTAATAAAAATGAAGTACTCCCTTCGTCCCATATTACTAAAAATATATGTCTATTTTTCTATTCTATATTTTTTTCCGTCTTATCTTCTTATATATAAACGCCCAAGGTGGACGAACACAACAATAAGTTGTAACTGAAATTGTACTCTAAGCAAGGATTAACACGTGTACATTTCAGAAGTTGAACATTAATTCTACCTCTTGTGTATCCACAGGTTCGCAGTATCTTAATTATCCTTTCATTTCCTTCATTTGACATGTACTCCCTTTGTCTCAATTTAAGTGTCTACGTTTGACTAGACATGGAGTTTAAGAAATAAAGATAGACTTTCAAATCTTGTGGTTCTAAATTAAAAATGTGTATAATATAATAAAACATCCTTTGAATCTTGTGATTATAAACTTGACATGTAGGATATCTGAATTGTCAACTTACTAAATATAAAAAGAGGTGGACATAACCAAAATAAGATATATATTATTTTTTTAACAACAAACGCCCAAGTAGATGAACACAGCAACAATAAGTTGTACAAAAAGCAACTGAAATTGTACTCTAAGCCAGGATTAACATGTATCATTTCAGAAGTTTAACATTAATACTACCTTTTTAAGTCCCCACGTGTCCGCAGTGTCTCAATTGTCTTTTCATTTCCTTCATTTGACATATACTCCCTCTGTCTCAATTTAAGTGTCTGCGTTTGACTAGACACGGTGTTTAAGAAATAAAGATAGACTATCTTGTGGTTCTAAATTAAAAATGTGCATAATATAATAAAGTATCCTTTGAATCTTGTGATTATAAACTTGACATGTAGGATATTTGAATTGTCAACTTACTAAATATAAAAAGAGGCGGACATAACCAAAATAAGATAGATTTTAACAACAATTGAGAAATTAAGGGGAAAAATAAGACGAAACGAAAAAAATATGGAGACTCACTAAGGAGAATCGTAGTAGCCTTTGCAAAATATACAAACCATAAAGACCAACTAAATTAATCATGTTGGACCCCGTGCATCGCATGGACATAGTTTGCTAGTTATTTGTTAAGAGCTTATTTTATTAAATTATTCGTACATAAATTATTTGAACAAAATAATAAATCTATGTTGATTTGATGAAATGAATAAGTAAAAGAGAAAATATTTAATATAAAAAAACTAGTAAAACGGAATGGAGGGAGTATTACAAGTAGTTTTGGTCCTATTTGTTATCAAATCTTAATTGTCCATGGAAAAAAGACATTTTAAATAATAATAGTGTCGGGGCTAAATTAGCGCATCTCAATTAATTTTATGTTAAAATTCATTATCTTTCACCAGCACACAAATCGGATAAAAAGGAATTCATATTGTTTTTCTTTTCAATCTTGTCAACATTTTATCTCGAAGAGTAAGTAATACAAGCGTCATCAGTACCATAAATTTGAGTACTCCGGTTACAATTTGAGTATTGTTATTCAATGGAACCTTTTCCACTTCTACGTTTAACAATGTGAAAACAAAATTCTATTCAACATTTTCCTTTCCTCTCTCTTTACTTTAATCTAATGAAAGTTTCTACCATTTATTATAATTTTATTCCAACCCCAAACAAACAAAAGAATTATTTATGTCAGGAATTTAAATTCTTTTTAGTCATAAGAAAGTAAAGCAATCACATTTACAATTTACAAAGGATTTATGAGCCTCATTTACAAGTCAGTTAGGCTTATATAGTAAACCCTTTGTCCCATATTTATTTTAAAATAATATTCTACTATAAAATTAATTAATTTTGTGTCAATTTACTTTAATATTAAGCGTTCTTGAAAGTAACAAACATTAATTCATAGCATAGAAATTACTCCGTCCGTCCCAAAATAAGTGTCACTTTAACAAAATCACGCCCATTAAAAAATCAATAAATACACTATCAATTTTACTAAACTACCCCTCTTTATTTTTGAGAATTGGAGAATATATTAAAGATATTACTTCTTTAATGTTAAGGGTATAGTTGAAAACACTTTCCAATTGTTGACTTGAACTCCTAAAGTGACACTTATTTGGGATAATTTTTTTCTATTAAGGTGACACTTATTTTGGGATGGAGGGAGCACTAATTTAAAGAGTACAATAAGTATTATTGATTGATATTATGATTGTTTAAATACAAATAAAATTAATTTAATCTTATTATTAAATAAAGTGCATATTTATTAAAGAGATATAAGAATAAATTAGTAAAAAAAAAAGCTTTTTATTTATTATTATAATTTTTCAAAGGGCAGGAAACGTGATTACAGCGTTGGAGGGTCAACATCGAAGATATACAACATCATTAACAAGGAAGGCAGAGAATAATGCAGGTTCATACTTGAAATCGAAAGAAATTCGTGATGAATATACTCAACAAAAAGAGGAGAAAGAGAAATCACGAACCTCAGATCTACACTTCAGAGCACAACAGTGAGCTACAGAATCACAAATCGACACACCGGCGGCGGCAAGCTCTTCTCCGGCAGCATACCTCGACGTTGCCACTTCTGGACCGGTCAAAGAGAGTTTTTGATGCTTTTCTTTTTACTGCCTTTATGTTTTCGGGCAACTATCTGGTTTTTGTTTTGTTGCCTATTTGATTGTCAATAAAACAGCCACTAGGTGACAAAAAGCCTAGTGGCCTTAAATTAATTAAAAAAAGAAAAAGAAAAAAAACGTGACAACTAATCCGGGACGGAAGGAGTAAGAGAAAAGGACCAAAATCATCCATAATGTTTGGGTTTGGATCAAAATCATACATATTCTTTCACATGGTGCACTAATAGTACATTATGTTTGCATAAGTGGTGCACTTTTAGTCACAATCCCAAATAAATTTAACGGAAAAGAACAAAAATGCCCCTGAACTTTTAGAAAAGGTATAAAAATACCCTTTATTCATCTATTTTGCTAAAACTACCCCTCGATTCAACTTTTTGGCTCATTTATTCCCCTTGACTAACGGACAACACTAATTTTTTTTTTTTTTTAAATAAATTGCACATGACATTTTATTACTGAAAAATTGATTTATTCTTTTAAAAAGAAATCTGAAACCTTGGAATTTTTTTAAATTTGGAAAACTTTTTTTTAACGAGTAAAACCTTGACTGACGGACAACAATAATTTTTTTTTCTTTTCAAAATGTGAAAAATTAGATTTTTATAAAAATCTGAAAAAATTAATTTTTTTATGGAAAAACTGTGTTTAAAAAAAAAAACCAGAAAACTATCTTTTTTTAAATCTAGAAGAAAATTATGGAGTATTAGTTTTGCACATTTTACTTAAAAAAACAATCAGTTTTTCAGATTTAAAAATTGAATTTTCTAAAAAAAAAATGGGGTTTCCACCCGTTAATTTTTTTTTCCAAACTTAAAAAAATTCCACATGTTTTAATGAAAATCCAATTCTGTTTTTTATATATATATATATATATATATATATATATATATATATATATATATATATATATATATATAAAAGGCTTACTACATTTTTGTTTTTAAAGAAATGGATGTTGAAAAATTATTTTTCCTTATTCTACAAATAACGATTTTTCAGATTTCTTTTTAAAAGAATAAATTAATTTTTCAGTAATAAAATGTCATGTGCAATTTAATTTATTTTTTTAAAAAAAAAATTAGTGTTGTCCGTTAGTTAAGGGCATTAAATTCTCAAAAAGTTGAATTGAGGGGTAGTTTTAGCAAAATAGATGAATAAAGGGTATTTTTATACCTTTTCTAAAAGTTCAGGGGCATTTTTGTTCTTTTCCGTTAAATTTATTTGGGATTGTGACTAAAAGTGCACCACTTATGCAAACATAATGTACTATTAGTGCACCATGTGAAAGAATATGTATGATTTTGAACCAAACCCAAACATTATGGATGATTTTGGTCCTTTTCTCGAAGGAGTAATGTTCACACAAATCTGCAATTCTGAGAAGTTGAGGTGACCTCAGTGTAATTGAGAGTCCTGTTGCAAAAATGCAATTGAAGATACAAAAACGGTCAACAAAAACCTCTCCAAATCATATTCTGCTTAAAAAAGGAAACCTCCTAGAACAATGATTCAGTTACTATTGACTTTAATATTTTGCGAAATGTCAGTCATCGTGATCTTCGTGTTCGAGACACCATTAAGGAAGCTAGTGATAATGGGCCTGGACAGGGTCAAGAAAGGCCGAGGTACTGTGTTCGTAGTTATGGGGTCAACTATATACAGTGTTGTGTCGATCCGAACAAGGTTGGTTGATGAAGGTGGTGATATTACTCCAACTGATCAGATTCTATTGGCTCAACATCTTCTACAAGCTTCTCTTATGGGTAAATTCAACTTTTATATTGTGTGCCTCTTTAATTTAGTTTAGCAGTTTTGGTACTATTTGACTGTGTATGTGATGTGATTAGACTTGATTTATGTGGCACTGTTGGAATTCGAGATTCAACCAAGTTTTTTTTATCGGAAGTTCTTTATATGCCTTTTAAATATTCTTGATTGTTAATTATTGTGATCGATAATCCTTTCTAGTTTCGAAATATATAAAATTTTGATATGATCCAGAATTTGTGCATGTCATTTCTATTAGTTGTAATTCATTTTAATTCATTTACATTTCTTGTAATTGCTTAGCTGTAATTAGGAGTTGATTAGTGAGGTGGTTAGTAGTGTTAGTTACAGTCATGTGCACTGCACATGGGTATGAGCTGTCACAAAGTTAGTTATAACTAACTTTGCCGCCAAAACCTCATTAGGCTATAAAGTGTAGTTTCATCAATTGTAAAAGCATTCAATCAGATTCTTCTATGAAACAATACTCCTTTCTCTCTTCTTCAACTGAATTCCAATTTAGGGTTCTTAAACTTGGCTGTCAAGAGTAATTCTACTTCATTTACTCTTTAGGCTAGTTTAAATTGCTACTTTCGATCCAATTTGGATTCAGAGTGCATCATTGGTATCAGAGCGTGTGATTCTTTGACCTGGACAGATGGGTGACCACAATACCAGAATGCAAGAATTAAGGAAGGAAGTCGATTCTCTCAAAAACTCCATGGATGGAGTTGTGACTTCAGTTTCTGATATGCGCACTATGGTGGATGAAAGAGTAGCACAGGCAATGGAGGAAATTAAGAGAATGCTACTGGGTAATGGAGGAAACAATATCAATGGACATACAGCAGTTCATGACAGAAATGCAGCACCTGAAGTAGCTGATGCAGCACCTGTGAGGAATTGCAGACATGAGAGGTATGAAATTGCTACTAATAGGAAATATCAGTTAGAATTTCCCAAGTTTGATGGACAAAACTTGAAAGACTGGTTGTATAAATGTGATCAATTTTTTGATGTAGAGGATATAGAAGAGGGTGCTAAAGTGAAAATGGCATCATGTAGACTAGAAGGAAGAGCCTTGCAATGGCATCAGTCATATATGAAAAGTAGAATAACTAGAGATTGGCCAAGATGGGGAGAATATGTGGGGTGTTTGTATGCTAGGTTTGGAGAAGAGCTGTTTGATGATCCAATGGGAGATTTCAAGGAACTCAAGCAGTTAGGATCAGTTCAAGAATATGTAGATATTTTTGATGAATTACTAACAAGGGTGGAATTATCTGAGGAGTATGTTGTTAGTTGTTTTGTAAGAGGGCTGAAACCTGAGATTGGGCTGACTGTTAAGATGTTAGGACCAAGAACCTTAGCTAAGGCTGTTAGTTTGGCTAAAATTCAAGAACAAACCATTGCTGTCCAACAACAACTTTTTACTGGGATGCTACCTAATCCCAACCCCAAAAATATGATCAGATTCTCAAATAATAAACCATCTTACTATGCCAATTCTTCTTTTTTCCAAAACCATGCCAATTCTTCTTTTCCCCAAAACCAGCACCAGAACCTACAAGCTAAATCCACCAATGCACCCTTTAAACCTCAAACTAATGCTAGTATAGGACCCAAACCACCCTACAGAAATGCCAAATTACTAACACCTGCTGAAATGGATGAGAGGAGGAGCAAGGGGCTGTGCTTCAACTGTGATGAGAAGTACAGTTTTGGCCACATTTGTAAAAAGAAGAGACAACTGTTTTCTATGGAAGTAGAGGAGGGTGAAGAAATTACTGAATTAGGGGAAGTCTCATTGGACCCTACTGAGTGCTTATCCATGATTGGTCAAGGACTAGAAACTGATTCTGAGGGATCCATATTACCTCATGTGTCAGTCCATGCAATGAATGGTATCCATGACTTCAGAACCATGAGAATTACCATTTTTGTAAAGGGTAAGGCAATTCATGTGCTGATTGACACTGGAAGCACCGACAATTTTCTAGATTTAAACACTGCAAAGAGGCTGGGGTGTGTTTTGACTGCCATCTCACCTTTTCCTGTGTTCGTTGCTGATGGAAATAAGGTCTATAGTAATTATGTGTGCAAAAATTTGATGTGGAAGATGCAAGGTGTTTCTTTTGATTCAGATATGCTGGTGTTTCCGATAGGAGGATGCAATATGGTGCTTGGTATTCAATGGTTATCTACCTTGGGAGATATTATGTGGAATTTCAACAAGTTAAGGATGGAATTCACTATTATGGGTCACAAGGTCTCACTGAGAGGAATTAAACCACCAGCTGCTAAAGTGATTCAACAAGATAGGATGGACAAGTTACTGGCCAAACCAACAGAATTATGCATGATCTCAGTTGGAAGGTATCAGGAGGAACCTGTTACAGAAAATGCAGTAGAATTGATGAGTATAGAAGGTACTCAAGTGGATTCTGAGGTTGAGGTGGGAATGCAAGCTTTGTTGGAGGAGTACAATGATTTGTTTGAAGTTCCCACTGATTTGCCACCTTCAAGATCACATGATCACAAAATCATTTTGAAGGATGGAACCTCACCGATAAACATTAGACCTTACAGGTATCCTGCAGTCCAAAAAGATGAGATTGAGAAATTGGTGGATGAAATGTTGGAGATTGGAGTAATCAGGCACAATACCAGTCCTTATTCATCACCTATTGTCATGGCGAAGAAAAAGGATGGTTCTTGGAGGATGTGTGTGGATTATAGGGAGTTGAACAACTGCACAATCAAGGATAAGTTCCCTATACCAGTGATTGAGGAACTTCTGGATGAATTACATGGAGCTAAATATTTCTCTAAGTTGGACCTAAGATCTGGCTATCATCAGATTAAAATGTTTGAGGAAGACATACATAAAACTGCATTTAGAACCCACCATGGCCATTATGAGTTCTTAGTTATGCCATTTGGTCTCACAAATGCCCCTTCAACCTTTCAAAGTCTAATGAACCAAATTTTCCATGCTCATATCAGAAAATTCATATTGGTTTTCTTTGATGACATTCTCATATATAGCAGGAATGGGACAGATCACCTAACACATTTACAAGAGGCTTTCAAAGTTCTTAGAGCACATGTGTTGTTTGTTAAGAAAAGTAAATGTGCATTTGGGGTCAAGGAAATAGATTACTTGGGTCATGTCATCTCTGAACAAGGGGTATCTATGGATAAACAAAAGGTGGAATCAGTATTGGATTGGGTCCAACCAACTACTCTAAAAGGGCTGAGGGGATTTCTGGGCTTGACAGGCTATTACAGAAGGTTCATTAGAGATTATGGCCTTATTGCAAGACCCTTGTACAATCTACTGAAGAAAAGCAGCTTCAAATGGGATCCTGCTGCTACTTTTGCATTTGAAAATCTGAAGAAAGCTGTAACTTCTGCACCTATTCTGACTCTTCCTAACTTTTCAAAAGAGTTCATTGTGGAAACTGATGCATCTAGTGATGGTATTGGGGTTGTGTTAGTCCAAGACAACAGGCCTATAGCTTACTTCAGTAAAGGGTTGTCTGAGAGGAACAAGACTCTTTCTGTTTATGAGAGAGAACTTCTAGCCTTGGTTACTGCAGTTCAAAAGTGGAGGCCATATCTTCTGGGCAGACAATTTGTTATTAAGACTGATCATCATAGTCTTAAGTACCTTTTGGAGCAAAGAATCACCACCCCTAGCCAACAAAAATGGTTAGTCAAGTTACTAGGTTATGACTACACCATTGACTATAAGAAGGGTAAAGAAAACATTGTTGCTGATGCTTTGTCTAGGAAGCAGGATTCTATACAACTTTTCAGCATTTCTGGTGTTCATGCTGATCTGTTGGATGCTGTCAAGACTTCTTGGATTCAAGATCCAAGCCTGCATCAACTGATTCAGACAATCCAGGCTGGTTCAAGTCACAAGCCTCACTATAAATACCATTCTGGCATTCTAAGTAGAAAGGGCAGGATGCTGGTAGGTGCTGATAATACTTTGAGAGAAAACCTAGTTGCCTTCTATCATGATTCCCCCATGGGTGGACATTCAGGTATAACTGCTACTCTCAAAAGGTTACAACAGGATTTTTATTGGAAAAAAATGAAGCAACATGTGTACTCTTATGTGAGGAACTGTGATGTTTGTCAAAAGTGCAAAAATGAAAATGTAGCATATCCAGGGTTGCTTCAACCCTTGCCTATCCCTGACAAGGTTTGGCAAGACATTTCAATGGACTTTATAGAGGGCCTACCAAAAGTTGCAGGGAAGGAGGTCATCTTTGTTATGGTTGACAGGTTGAGCAAAGCTACTCATTTTATTGCCCTAAAACACCCCTATACTGCGTTGGATGTAGCTCAGGTGTTCATGAATGAAGTATTTAGATTGCATGGCATGCCTAAATCCATTGTTTCTGACAGAGACGCGGTATTTACTAGTAAGTTTTGGAAGGAACTCTTTAAGCTACAAAAGGTTTCATTGTTAACTTCTACTGCATACCATCCACAAACTGATGGTCAGACAGAAGTTGTTAACAGATGCTTAGAATGTTATCTTAGGTGTATGACTTGTGAGAAGCCTAAGGAGTGGCCTCAGTGGTTAGCCCTTGCTGAATGGTGGTACAACACCACTCACCACTTCTCCATTAAAATGTCCCCTTATGAAGCCGTGTATGGTCAACCACCACCTCCATTACTACCTTACTTGCCCTTCGATTCTCAATTAGATATGGTGGACAGAAGTTTGCAGGCTAGGGAAGCTACATTGAGGGCTCTTAAACTACATTTAACCAGAGCTCAGAGCAGGATGAAGTCTCAGGCTGATAAAGGAAGGACTGATAGAACTTATGCAGTTGGGGATTGGGTCTATGTCAAGCTACAACCCTACAGACAGCTATCATTGAAGCCTCATGCTCACCAAAAGCTCTCTGCTAAATTCTTTGGACCTTTTCAGATAACTACAAGGGTTGGTGCTGTTGCCCATACCTTAGCTCTCCCTACTGGCTCAAAAATCCACCCTACTTTCCATATTTCTCAACTCAAGAGGAAGCTGGGTTCTCAGCCTGTCTCAGTTACCCTACCAGTGGTTCAATCTCAAGCTGGTCCTGTTTTACTATATCCTGAGGCAATCCTAGATAGAAGGCTAGTTCAAAAGCATGGCAAGGTTGTCCCTCAACTCCTCATCCAGTGGCTTAACTCAGCTCAGGAAGATAGTACTTGTGAAGATTTTGACTCATTCCAACAGCAATTTCCACACTTTGATCCTTGAGGACAAGGATCATCTCAAGGGGGAAGTGTTGATATGATCCAGAATTTGTGCATGTCATTTCTATTAGTTGTAATTCATTTTAATTCATTTACATTTCTTGTAATTGCTTAGCTGTAATTAGGAGTTGATTAGTGAGGTGGTTAGTAGTGTTAGTTACAGTCATGTGCACTGCACATGGGTATGAGCTGTCACAAAGTTAGTTATAACTAACTTTGCCGCCAAAACCTCATTAGGCTATAAAGTGTAGTTTCATCAATTGTAAAAGCATTCAATCAGATTCTTCTATGAAACAATACTCCTTTCTCTCTTCTTCAACTGAATTCCAATTTAGGGTTCTTAAACTTGGCTGTCAGGAGTAATTCTACTTCATTTACTCTTTAGGCTAGTTTAAATTGCTACTTTCGATCCAATTTGGATCCAGAGTGCATCAATTTTTTATCAAAAAAACTTAAAGCTTCTATGTACGGATTAACGGGAAAAGTTTAGAAGTTTGAATCTCAAAATTCCAACTTTGCCACATAATAGGGACTAAGGGAGTATTTCTGTAATTCCTAAACTTATGGATGTAATAAAATAAATAAATAAATGAATAGTTAATAAATATATATAAAATGCTGTGCGCATTCATGAATAACCTAGGGTTTAATGGTCAAAAATAATAAGAAAGCTAATAAATTAAGAACGACGGCTTACTGTGTTCAAGAATAAGTTCCAACCGCGTTTACAATGATAAAAACCTATACTTATATTCTAGGGTAAAGTTTGTGATAAGTAAAACCAAATCCCAATCAAATCGGGAAAAACTGACGTCGACGTGCACTGCTTGCACGTCACATGTCCTATCGCTTGAGGTGGCTTGCACGTTGTTCACGCGTCGCTTGTCCATCCCCTGAGTGTCTGAGTGTCATCACAAGGTCCTTCAGTGACCAGATTTTCTTCTAAGTGTTGTCCGATCCTCTCGTCATCTCGTTCAAGTGCGATACGCCTCCAATTCCACCCAAAATTGCTTGGTTTCCGTTCATTTTGCCTCGTTGTATCTAAACACACAAGCATACCAACATAAGCTCGAATACAATGATTTCACTATAAAGAACACGATTATAGTACTAAGAATTAGAGGGAAAGTGACGCGAAATATGGATATTTGTGCCAAATATCACTACCCCCTACTTAGACTTTGCTTGCCCTCAGGCAAACACTCACCAAACATCCAACTATCGCAAATTCACAACCATGCAATTCAAACAGGTCTACTCGGGTTTTGGTTAATACGGCTACTTCAAAATCACATCACAAGATTAACATTGAGCTAATTCTCACGAAAGTCATGCCGACAATCAAAATTTTCAGTTTATAAAATCAACAAACAACCTTCTCAAAAACGACATACTTTCAAATAAAATATGACTCAAAGACACCACTCAAAGCAAAACTCATGCTACTTAATCAAAAATCCAACACTTCACTAATCCATTGTCAACTATGTGCCCTCACCGAAAGAGAGTTGTCCATATATCTCACATGAATCAAACAATATTATTTCGATGGACATGAAATCAACAAATTACGCTCACTCTCACAAAGAACATCACATGCCAAATACAACGAACCATAAGCTTGCCCGTAGTGTAACCGCTTCACTAATATAAGTACGTTGAACCTAGGATCAAGTAGGACTTAAAGGGTTGTAATGTAGGCTAAGGGACAAGTAGGAAATATTTAGATAATAGTGAGTATCCTCCCTAAGCACTTTAATACACACAACACAATCGTTTCGCACAAATTCCTTTATCAACCAATTTTTACAACCAACCAACAATCAATCCTCCCAAATCAAACCCATTTTGTTTCTTCACATCTAAGCACCGCATTTTTTTTGACAACACGAGTTAGAATGAAAACTTTTATTCTATGATAACCAAACACCCCCCCCCCCCCCCTCCCCCCTTCTCTCTTTCAAGTTTCTATTCCCAATTCCCAACTAACAAGTGAGATTTTCTTTTCTTTAGGTGGACCAATAGACTTCACTAGATTTCAACCAACAAACACTCCCTTTTTTTTTTTTTTTTCAAATCCCAACTCCAATTACATCAATTTATCATTAAAGTGCTTTAGGAGTACTATAGATCAAAATTAGGCCAATTAGAACAAAAGGGTAGGGGTTTATCGACTGCTATCAAAGAAAAAGCGTAGGCTCAACGGGGCTAACTAATGTAATGTGTACATGTTGGTAGGATAAGTTAAAATTCAGGCTAACAAAGAAATGCCTCTATCACTTCCTAAGTACAACATACTTCATCTCGTTTTACGAAGACACGGGGCAAGTTCTAGACATCTATACAAGGCATGGATCATACAACAAATTTCTTACACACACATGGCACATAATCAATGCAAGAAGGATCCACATCGTCCCTCGAATCAAGCAACAACATACCAATAATGCCAAATGGGTCATACATGAGTCAAACAAAGCAAGACTTAAGTGTTTCGAGAAAGGCTATTCATTTTCAAGGCATGCTTTCAAAATTAACATCAAGAATCGCTCATATTGCCAATATTTCACCTAACCCGAGCTCCTAGCATTTGAATGGTCTTACAAGTTTGAATCTTTTTCCTACAATAAACAAAAGAAAAATCTACCCAACTACAAAATCTACCCAACTATCTAGATGCCTTATGCCAAAACTGAGGGTCTAAAAACTAGAAAATGAAAAATTAAAAATAAGCAAAATCTTTTTGGCTTTTTCACTTTTTTTCAGTTTTTTTTCTAAGGGTACTACTCTTAAACTAAAATTAAAAATCCTAGAAGTAATTAAAAAAAAAACCTACGGCATAGGCATCCTATCTCGAGGCGTACCTCCCACCCCTCACTTAATTTTTGGCAGTGCCATTAATGCATATGAAAAAAATAAAAACAGAGTAAGGCGAGAGATACTCCTTGGGGCCACTAGGGCCTAGTCATTGTCCTCAACATCATCATCATCAGCCTCGCCATCAGATGGCTCGGCTTCATCATCTTCCTCATCATCGTCACCCTGAGCATGCGACTCCGCCTCCTCACCTGTTCTTCATTGACCTCCATGAGATCGATCGAATTGACATCCTCATCAGCTAGTAATCGGGCTTCCTCCCCGAGAAGTAACAGTGGGTGCACTGTATGTGGTGCCTCTGCATATACACTCGAGAGGTCCAACTGGAAGTGTTCGGCCTGTAACACTGCTATCTTGTGCAGTTGGGTCAGTATCGTGGACTGCGCCGACCTTTCCTCGGCTGGAGTGAGGTTATGCTTTGCAGTCTGCTCTGGGACTTGACTTTGGAAATATCAATCATGCTATCGGGTGGCACAAGCACTCTATCACGAAAATCAGCCAACTTCTCATTAAGTTACATCAAATACGATGTGAGTGTGTTGCCGAAGCTCAACCTATGGGACTTGCCCCCTCTCACTCGCTTCATCTCTTGAATCATCCAATACCCAATGTTTACGGGCCGCCCCGTCATGATGAAATACACAATGCACATCCTATCATTCTGCACATTTGTATAGTGGTCAAGCGGCATGATTCTGTAGTTCAACAACCTCAACCACACCCGTGCCTCTCTAAAAAAGTTGTTCATCTTCATACTCTTGTGCTTTTTGTACTTGTCATTATACCGGGCCCATTTGGTGGAGTCAGGTCCACTGAGTCTCCCTAATAGCCTTATAGTCGGGCCTCTGGATGCATAGCTTTAGAGTGCTCTTAGAAAAGGTTGACACCTCAATACCTCATTTATTTTGGTAAAACCGTAGTGCGCGTTTGAATGGGGTGGTGGAGATCTTGCCGTATACTGTCAACTTTGCAAACTTATGGCATCTGGCTATAGGTCAGTCAGTGCCCATTGTGAATACTAGATAAAAATATACTTCCTTTATCCGATTTTATGTGAAACGCTTTCCTTTTTAGGTTGTCCCAAAAAAGAATGGCACGTTTCTATTAATAAGAACTATTTAAGCTTATCATTTCCATTTTACCATTGATGACATGATTTGTTTGGACGCACTTCATATAAAATTTTGTTCTTTTATAAGGGGAGACAAAATAACAAGACATGTAAAGCTACATTTGGCTTATACAATAAAAATCTTATTTAAATTCTTGAACTCCGAGCCCAGATAAACACCAACACCTCTGCGGAGAGAGTACCATGTGAGTACTGTAGTTGTCGGTTGCTTTTTGTATTTAATTATATGTTATACCTTTGTAAACAATAATTTATTTTATTAATTCTTTACAAAGACATGCCGAGGATGTTTCTGAAAGGCAATTCAGTTCTCAGACAAGATAATATCTTTAGTGCCTTCTTAAGTCAGCATTTAGCAACTACTTGATGTGAGAATGGACGATTTGGGTACAACCACAAATTCAACCTACTTTTATGTTCTCATCATTACTGTGTCTTCTGCTGTTTTAATTAACGGGTTATTCAACTCTGATGAAAAGAAAGGGAAAGGTACACACTCAGACGTGTCATGGCCTGGTGTTGGTTTTCTTGGCTGCTTATTTCTAAGTTAGAGTTTTGCTTCAGTTGAGATGTTTCGGTTGTTCTCCCTCGTTACTGCTAACCAGAGGCGGATTTAGGATTTGGAGGTTCCCGGTGCATGCTATTTTGAACGTATGCGTGTTGCTACTTACATGGTCTAAATAGAGTAAAAATGTTGATAAAAAAATCATAAAGGAAATGCTCATGGATCAAAGATGGAAAAATAGGAATATGGATCAAAGATGGAAAAATTGGAATAACATTCCTGCATGGACATAGTTTTGTCCCAGTTATCGATTCTTTTCAAGTCATCTTATCACATGATAAATAAAAATTATTAGTGATGGCTATGTTTTCACTTTTATTGCTATGACATGTGAAAGGAGCAATCAGGTGATACTGATTATCTTTTTCCCACATAGCCAAGTCTATTTTGATGTGTATTACTAAGCTCTTGTAAAATGCGGTTCATAAGTTCTTTCTCACTTGCAATCAACTTGATATCTTTTCCTTTTGAGGTTTCTATGCAGGCTGATCTTATAATTCATTTGGAATTTATTTACTAGAGCTTAGTATTTATGGACTACTGCTGCAATTGTATGGCATGTTTAAAATTATAACATAGAAAGACATCTGACTTGAGGGATATCTCTATTGCACTTTATCTGACTTCTGTTCCTAGTTCTATTTGGTGTTCTTCCACTTTTGGATTTCACAATTACTTTTGTGCAGGGTTCTCCCTCTACCTCGCCTTTATGATTGATAGACTACACCATAATATAAGAGAACTTAGTATGAGGAGGAAGGCCATGGAAGCTCTGAAAAAGCAAAATAGAGCCTTTGAGGATGTTTAAAAGTGGAGCTTCAGAGGAGATCAAAACTTTGGAGGGAGAGGCAAGTGCATTGCGTGGAAAAATTATGCAGCTGGAGTATGAACTGGAGGAAAAGGCCAAAGAAGCAAGCAGTGCTGAAGCCAACGCAGGTGCTCTAAAAAAGCAGTCAGAAGGATTTCTTCTTGAATATGACCGCTTACTCGAGGAAAACCAAAATCTTCGTTATCAATTGCAATCACTGGATCGTACATTGTCACATTCTGATAGCAAGAAGGTTTCATAATGAACCATGTCCTAGCCCTGTGAACACCTGCATTTCTGTTATGATTTTGTTAATACCTTGGTATCGTCCCTGCTCAAAAGCTGGATGACAAAGTGTAACAATGCAGAGCTCCGAGAGTGTTTTGTCATTTTACTCTTATCATAGTCTTATGTCCTAAAGAATTCTGTTGTGCAATGGGGGTTAACATATATGAATACTAGAATTTTTGTCTCCTTTCAATATTTAGTCTACTTTATCATCAGGAAATGTGATCTGTCTCTGCTGCCATTGCCAACTTCTTCCAGTTAGACGGCTTTCCAGAAAGTATTCGTAAGTTTGGTGATGACATTTCTGTAGCATAGGTAAACCCTTTAAATGGCACTTTACGGATTCTTGTTGAATATTTTACATGCACATTCAATTAGTTTCTCGTCAAATGTCCACTGTTGCAGATGTACACTTTTTCCTTTACAAATATATGTCCCAAATTCACCTGGCGACTTCAAAAAGGAGATTGAAGCACTATGTTCTTGATGATCGCAAGAAAAAGAAAAACATATCTATGTAATGCGGCAAAGCGAAAGAAGAAATAAATGTAATTCCTAATTAGGAACTGCAGCAGTATTAGCTGTAGGCATTCACTCAATATTTTCTAACAAAAGCGCTCCCAAACATTAGCAGCTATAGCTTTAAAGTATTTTTTGGTAAAACATTTTTGATAAGGGTGTGTTCAGTATGGAGGAAAATATGTTCTTGGGAAATAAGTGAATTTCTACTTATTTTCTCATGTTCGGATGGGTAGTGGAAAATAAGTAAATTTCTTACTTATTTTCTCATGTTCGGTTGATTGGTAAAAAAAAAACATTTTTCTGAAAATACCCACCCAAGCGCCCCCCAACCCCCACATCCACCCACCCCCGCCACCCACCACCCCACCCTCGAACGCAATCATAAATCAAATTTAAATATTTAAAAACTACATAATTAATAGTATAAGTCACAATAATCAACAATTCAAAATATTTAAAAGACATGAAAAAATTACGGTAAAAGAAAAACTCGTTTGACTTCTGAAATCTGAATGGCACCACATAAATTGAGACAAAGGGAGTATGAATTTTAAAAATTCAAACAAATGATTATTGGCTGATATCATGAATTCATGATCATTCTAATTTTAATAAGATTAGCTTAATATTGTTCTTAAATAGAGTGCATATTCATTGAATAGATATAAAGATAAATTAGTAAGAAAATATTTTTCACTTATAGTTTTTTTAGGGGCATGCAAAAGATAAACATGACAACTAATATGTTCACGCCAAACCGGGTGGGAAACAAAGAAAAATGTTCAGGCTAAATCTAGAATTCTGAAAAGTTGAGGGACCTCAGTGTAATTAAGAGTCCTGTTGCAAAAATAGCATTAAAGATACAAAACGGTCTTACCTGTATTTATGCACTTGCTGATTTGCAACATGGTCAAACGGCAAAAATCTATGTGATGCTGATTTTCCTCCTATATTTATGAATTCCAGTGGGCCAGAATTCTCTGAAAATCGAAATCTTCTTTGTTTGACTGAAAAAGAGCTTTGAAAGCTTGTTCTTGTATAAAGCGTATCAAAATTCTCTTGATAAACTATTCTGTTATGGTGAACATTTGCAAGGCCCAGAACATTTGCGTTCTTGATAAACTATTCTGTTATGGTGAATGCGTTCTTGTACGTTAACCTGAAGACAGACTTGTTTAAGAGCGTGGAAACAAATGTGCTGACGTCTATCTCTAGCCCACAGTCTACAAAATGAGGCCTTTTCTAACTGGATCACTTTATGAAACCAATCACGGTCCTTCACTATTGCACTAGCTAATCAATTGTTTTCTGAAGTTGGTTTAGCCGTTTAGGTAATTAGGTACCATTTAGTTCACTTTCTTACTAGTTTCAGGAAGGTTAACCTTGTTCCTTCTTGGTGCAAAACTCAAACTTGATATTGGGTTCTTTAAATTCTGGGACTTGCAGGTGTTGACAGATATAAGGCTTTTCTTCAGTCTTTAGAGTTTGTTATCCAGTATTATTTAATTAAAACTTCTTCAGATGTGGGATCAATTTTAGGGGGGCTCAGATGCTAGATGATGTTTCATTTGTTCATTAAAGAGCAATAATGGCATATGTTCAGACTCTGACGTTTGACTGCCTTGTGCAGATTTCTTGCTTTACCGCATCCAGGACTTTCGTTATATAGAAATTGCATTGAGTTGGAATTGAACCTTGCATCTAGTGGAGACAAGACTAGTCTCGGAAATGCCCGAAAATTGTTTGAAACTGCACTTACAACCTATGATCAGGATGTCGGATTGTGGCAAGACTATTATAATATGGAAGTCAAGGTAAGCTCTGTTTCCTTCTCCTTTGGCAAGCACATAATTTTTTCACCCTAACAAATAGCAGAAAATTTTCCTGAGATGTGCTGGGAATTAAAGGAAAAAGGTGTTCGCTGTTTCTACTCCGATTGTAAACCTAAAATGAACATCTAGGGTGTCTTCTCTCTTACAATTTAAGTTTTAAATGAGGGGATTTACACATCTTGACATGGGTATAAAGGTCATGAGTTCTAAGTCTCGTCGTCAACAAATCAGCAGTTATTTCCAATTGGTTCATGATAAAGAACCATGCCCACTCGTAATGGTGCATGATGAACATAAAATTAAAAAAAAAAATACTAATTTCCTCTCTAATATTTTATATTTTAGATGAGGCAGTTCACACATCTTAACAGTCTTCAATTTGATGTAGGTGCTTGGAAAAAATAAACCATTCGTCTAATATAATCATTGTTAGATGATCTACTAACAGTGACGTATTCAAGAATTATCCTCCTTTGCCTTTTATTTATTCATTCTTTTGGGGTTGGGTGTTTGTTGGGGGGGAAGGGGTAGAAACAATGTATTTGCTGCTATTTATTATGTTCTCACTTTGTGGAGATTTAAGCATCTAGTACTGATTCCTTTTTGAACTACTGCACAGATGGGAACATCAGAAACTGCAGCAGCCGTTCACTGGCGAGCACTGAAAACCCTCAAGAAGAATCTTTCCCTTCTACCCTCACAATGAAGGCCCTCACTGGATATGTGATCTATCTCGGAATGTGAGAATATAATCAAATTTTTACTTGGGAATACTAGCAGGTCATATAACCAAAGTTCTCTCCGGAGGGCTGGCTTATGTGATTTCTTATGCGGTACACCATCTCGTATATCATTGAGCTGCCAATCCCGATTAGCCCATCTTGATCTACATAACAACTTGCAGTATTGGTTCTCTTTTGATGACATACTTTAGGATCTTATGTGATCCGAGTCAGTCAAGGAGGCTAGCTATATTCTTAAGCAAGACGTTGCCAGCAACTGTGATATAAATCTTTGAAGGAGAGCTCTAATGTCAAACTACTTTGGGCGACAAAATTTTGTAGACTAGCACATTTAGCTTTGTGTGTCAAACAGACATTCTACCATTTTTATCAAGAAAGCCTTGTAAAAGCCTTTTAACAGGAATTGAAGATATCTTGCTTAATTTTGTTGGTACCTTCCTTAAGGTCAGGTCTGAAATTTTTGTTTAATTGCAATACCCTAGAATTCCAGCTTTTCTGATTGCAGAAGAAAGCATGGAGGCGAAGTAGACGTTTGGACAAATTTTAGTTGAAGTTGAAAACAATTAGTATCTGAATTTTGAAGTTGAAAAGAGTAGAAGTTCAGTTATGTTTGGACATGATCTTTACTGGAAAAAGTGTGGAAGTTGAAAAATTCCGAGTGACACCCGTTATTTCATTTCATATGCTCTTCAAAGTAGTGTTGTAATTTACCAATATTACCCTTACCCTTATATAGAAATGACAATTAATGGGTACGAACACCGCAATCTAAAATTGTGCAAATAGAAATGGGCCTCTCATTTAGATTATTGATTCTTTAGTCCTTCTCCCCTGAACACGTGTACGGCATGGGAAAACACGTGTACTTTGAAATCGCTCTTCTTTCTTTTTCGTTCTCAAACTCTCTGTTCCTTAGAGTTTGGTTTGTGCAATTTCCTTTTCTCTTCAGGAGCTTCAATCTACAGTTTCAACTCTACCAAGATGAAAAATAGTGAACATTGGATTTTCCTTCATCTGACGACATGAGAAAAGTGAGTGGACGGGCGATAGAGAAAGTGAGTCTCCATCTTGAAAAATTATTTTGTTTCAGAATCTGTTCGGTTGGATACAATTGAAAACCATGAAAATTGAGAAAAGAAAGTTTCTGAATTATGTTATGGGGACCATGTATCTTTTATTCCATCTTTTAAAGATTAGTCATCATTTTAAGTTCTCTTTGGCTTTCTGATTTTTTCATTTTAGTTTAGTGTTTCTGGATAAGATTTATTCATATTTGGTTTTCCTCTTTCTTCATGTTTGATAGGTAGACTCTATACTTGCTTGAGTGTTCAAATGCATTTATGGGATCTGAAGCAAAAATAGTAACAAAAAAGGGAACAACTTTTACACTACCAAGGTGTTTAATTTGATGAAATGTCCAAAACAATATTCAAGCAGTTTTCTTTTTCTCTTTTTCCCTCATGGATTCTATCAGGTAAGCATCCGTCATTTAACAATACCAAAGATACATTATTGACATTCACTAGAAAGAACCATTCAACAATAAATAGTATGCATTATATATCAATTTTGTGAAGGAAATATTTGTCTGAAATGCATTTAATATGAGATCATTGACGTTCAAGTTGGATCAAGTATTGATACTCCTATATCGAAATGTATCACCTTTTGACTTGCGTATGAGTATAAATGTATGTATCGTCCAACTTTGTCGTGCTTATACATGCAGGATAGGAGTTTCGAGTTTCGGTTCACATGAAAAGGTCTGCCTATATGCTTTTGCTTATTTCGACTAAGTGAGATCAGTGTAAGTAGCTTTTATCTTCATAAATGGAGATGTATTATCTTAAGAAGTTGATATTTGTTTATCTTTTGACTCAAGTAATGTGTGTTATTAAGTGCTGCTAGGCCACTGATAAAATTAACTGCTGTTAGCTTCTCTAATATGAGTTTTTTGTTGTAGTACATTTCATGTGGGAAAAAATAATAAATGGAGGAGCAATCAAAAACAAGAAAAGGTAAATGGAGAAGGTAAACATATCATGATCCTCTGTTCCTTAAATTTGCATTTTGCATAGTCTAATTATAACATTTTGTTATGAAATAATACAAATTGAGAGTGAAACAAGAGAAATAGAGAGGAAGCTTGAGGAGAGATTTTATTGCCATGTTTTGATGATGTCCATGATAGAAGAAAACACTCTCCTATTTTATAGGTGAAAGACTTCTTACCCTCCAAGTAATATAAGATGGACATACATATACTCATATATATTTACAATATAGAATGGACATACATATACACATATATTTTATAACACTCTCCCTTGGATGTCCATTAATAGATAATATGCCTCGTTAAAACCTTACTTGGAAAAACCCTGTGGGAAAAAGTCCTAGTGAAGGAAAAAGAGTATACGTATCTAGTAATACGCTTTGATAGCTGCCTCATTAAAAACCTTATCAGGAAATCCCAATTTGGACAAAAATCTTGATTAAGGGAAAAAGAGTGCAGCGCGTATTTTACTCCCCCTGATCAAAACTTCACTTGTTGTCTTGGAGATGACGCATTCCAATTTTGTATCTTAGATTCTAAAATGTTGAGGTTGGTAATGCTTCAATGGACAGATCCGCCAAATCATCAATCGAGCAAATTTATTGAATGTGTATTTCACCTTCTGTTGAAGATCGTGTCTCAAAAAGAAATCTAACGAAATGCTTTATTCTGTCTCCTTTGATATATCCTTCTTTCAAGTGAGCTATGCAAGCTTCGTATAATATTATTGGAATCTTCATCTACAAATAAATATCACATGATTGCAAAATGTGCTGAGGTATTGATCTCAGCTAGATACATTCCTGACTTGCTTTACAAGTTGATGTTATCTTGACAGACTTGAACAAGTTTCAATAATTGACTGTCATGTAGAACGCCATATTATGGAAGCATTCTCACATGCTCACATATAATTTGTTTGAGATCGGACTTTATAGAGATCATATAAATGCCCTGCATTTCATAACCAACAAATCTTGATATTATTGGTTAGAATCAATAAATTCATATCATTATTTGATTCATTCTGATGTCTCCACGAGTAAAAGTGAGGTTATATCTTGCCTGCATATCAATAAAAGTGTCACGACCCGGCTAGGGGCCGCGACGGGTACCCGTGCTAACCACCGAGCACCACTCGTTTTACTACTCCTTAGCCTCTTTATCAATCGATTATCCACTTCATAGTTAATTTATAAGAAAACCATTTTCATTTGGAAACAAAAGCATTGTATATACTTGAGCCCTATAGGCTAGCAGAATAATACATATACGTTCATACATACAAAATGACCCTTCCATGAGACCATACAACCCACATCGAGTATCTACGAGCCTCTATGAACTGACACATATACAACTGTACACAAAAGATTGTAATAGGCACCTCCGGAGCAATGGAGGGCTTTTAATCGGCTGGCAACTCTAGGAATCTGGAGCAACGTCTCCTCTCTACCTACCTGTGGGCATGAACACAGCGTCCAAAGAAAAGGACATCAGTACGAACATTGTACTGAGTATGAGTGGCATAAACAATGAAGAAAGACAGTGATAATATAATGTGAACATCAATATGAAACATCTGAATCTGAATGGCAATCATAAAAGAAGTATTGCATGTTGTCTTACTCATACTCATCATAATCTCATATATGCATAATATGCAAGCTGCCCGTCTATATCGAAACGGTGTGATAATCAATAACATTAGCCCGCGTCCGGGGTACCATCTCATGCCGCCCACTAGTGGTGTCGGCCCATGCCCGAAGGTCATGGTGTCTCCGTATAGCTGCCCGCCTCGGCGGGGACTGCCCGGCCAACTAGGCACGGTGTAAAATGCTCATGACATGCTCAATGCAAAATACTCATAATAATATGCTCATCATAAATTACTTATCTTATCCTAATGCGTATATAAGACTCATGATAAACTTTATCATATCGGGGTGACGTAAGGTCGTGATCCCCCGGTTACGTTATGGAGCCATTATGGACATTCTGCCTCACCTTGAAAGGACTAGTACATTAGGTGAGTGTAGGCAAGGAATAACATCCTCACATCGAATAGCTTAACACACATAAACATTCATAGGCATAAGCCTCTAACTTCTTAGAAGGTGAGAGCTCATGAAAGGAATAGGAATTCAAGCTAAGAGATTCATGCCATTAAAAGGAAGGACTAGCCTCACATACCTTTGTCGTTTAGCTAAGCTATCGGTCTCTCGTTCACCTCCGATGTTACGTCGTCACCTTCATTAAAGAATGCGAGGTACATTAGCTAAATAACTATGAGAACGCGTCGTTATTTCTAGGAAAAATTGGGCAGCACTTCCTTTGTTTATACTACTTTTCCCATGTTCTATATCAACTCCCAACATTCCCAATGCTACTCACAATATCACAATCAACAATCATCATCTATGTGCATTTAGCAAAATCCACCATTTCTCTCCAATTTCATCACATTTATGGTTATAGGTTCGATATCGTATTTTCCCACGTATCACATTTATCTCAGGGTTTACAAGTCATTTATAACCTATTCATACTCACAACACCCTATAATCCATGATTCAATTCAACTACTAACCAAACATGACACTATTCACTCTTGAATGACCCATTTGCTATGCTTCTCTACAAGTCGAGTACCTTAACCTTACAATATCTTTAAACAACATGTAATAGTCATGAAACTTACCTTGGATCATGGTTGGACAAGCCTTGAGTGGAGTTTTCCCTTCTAGCACCAAAACCCTACTTTCCCTCTTTGGATTTCCTTGAGGAAGATGAACCTTACTTGGGTTTCATACACTTTGATTCATGGATTTGATGTTGTTAATCTTGGTTTCCCTTGATTTTTCTTGTGGATGAAAGTTTGGAGAGGGTTCCAGAGGTTTTAGGACTAAAATGGTGAAAAAAAATGAGTAGAAACGAAATTGGGTCTATATATAATTGTCCAGAAGATTCTAGACTGGCACAACATGCGACACTATGTGCGAGTCGCATGTCGAACATGCGCGTCGCATGTTGTGTCGCAGGTCATGCCAGTTGATCAACTCTCACTGGCATAACATGCGACACTATGTGCGAGTCGCATGTTGTCGTCGCAGGTCATGCCAGAACGTGATGAACTATCTGCCGTAAAGTGGCCATAACTTTTGATCCCGATGTGTTGTAAGGTCCCACCACCTATGGTTGGAAAGATATTTAAATTATCTACAACTTTTATACTGTGGTGCGTTTCCCAAATTCCGACTTAAAAATGGAGTTTTGGTCCCTACAAACCAGATCCTCCGAAAGTGTTTCCTTAACTCGCCCTTTTTGGATGGCTTGTGCCTATATTTGGCTTGTGGGTACTTCTTGAAACTCACTTGGATCCTAATTACCAACATAAGGGGAATTATAATTCTTCTCCTAAATATCTTTAAGACATCTCTAGTTCGATACTTGAAATTGTCCTTCGCCAGTCGATCCACTGTGCGCGAACGAAAATTTTCCGGGGTGTAACACTCTCCCCCCCTTGGGAACATTCGTCCTCGAATGTTAAACGCTCGGGAATTCTACGAAAATTTCGCCAGAGTTTCCCCTGTACTATGGCACTACTAACCTGTCACAACAACCCATAATATCATCGCCTCACAGGGCTACATCACAATAGCAACATACTTGTGGCCACACACGACCAAAATCATAAAAATTAGTGCATACATACCTTATCTCGTTGGCGTTTCGTCTTGGATTTCTCCTGGGGGTTGGAATAAGTGAGGATACTTTGACTTCATGCTCTCTTCCGCTTCCCAAGTTATTTCTTCCCAGTTGTTGTTCCGCCACAGGACCTTAACAGAAGCTACCTCTTTGTTTCGAAGCTTTCGCACTTGTCTATCTAAGATGGAAATAGGCACTTCTTCATAAGTTAACTTTTCCGCTATTTTCACATCATCTAGCGGGACAATCTTTGTGGGATCTCCAACACACTTGCGGAGCATTGAAACATGAAAGACTGGATGGATTGATTCAAGCTCTGAAGGCAACTCTAGTTCATAGGCTACCTGTCCCACCTTGCGGATGATTTTGTAGGGTCCGATGTACCTCGGACTTAGCTTCCCTTTCTTGCCAAATATCATCACCCCCTTCATTGGTGACACTTTCAAGAACACCCAATCATGAATCTGAAACTCCAAATCTCGTCGGCGGTTGTCCGCATAGGACTTTTGGCGACTTTGGGCTGTCAACAACCGATCTCGAATCACCTTGACCTTTTTTATTGCTTGCTGGACCAATTCAGGGCCCACTAATTGTGCTTCTCCTACTTCGAACCATCCGATTGGAGATCTACATTTCCTTCCATATAACGTTTCGTATGGAGCCATTTGTATACTAGAATGATAGTTGTTGTTATATGAAAATTCAATGAGGGGTAAATGATCATCCCAGCTTCCACCAAAATCTAACACACACGCCCGGAGCATATCTTCTAAGGTTTGAATGGTACGCTCGGCTTGCCCATCGGTCTGTGGATGAAATGCTGTGCTAAATTTCACTTGCGTGCCCAAACCTTCTTGAAAAGACTTCCAAAACTTAGCTGTAAACTGTGCTCCCCTGTCTGTGATAATAGACAATGGTATGCCATGGAGCTGCACGATTTCCTTGAGATATAGCCTTGCATAGTCTTCTGCTGCGTACGTTGTTTTGACTGGAAGGAAATGGGCTGCTTTCGTCAATCTATCCACGATCACCCATATCGAATCATACTTACCCCGAGAGCGAGGTAATCCCACAATGAAATCCATGTTGATCACTTCCCATTTCCAAGTAGGTATTTCTATAGCCTGCAATAAGCCTCCTGGCTTCTGATGCTCAACTTTCACTTGTTGGCAATTTGGGCATTGAGCTACGAATTCCGCTATATCTCTTTTCATACCATCCCACCAATACATTATCTTTAGATCATGATACATTTTGGTCGTACCTGGGTGGATAGAATACCGAGTACAATGTGCTTCTGCTAAGATTCGTCGGCGCAGGTCCGCCACATTTGGCACGTATAATCTCCCTCGGTATCTGAGAACCCCATCACTAGAAACTTCAAACGAAGAATTTTCTTTTCCATAAGATACGTCTCTATAATGACCTAACTGAGGATCTTCGCGTTGCCGTTCTTTCACTTCCATAACCAAGGACGAAACTGTAGAATCTTTGATACTAGTACCTGCCTCACCCCCATCAAGCACACGCACTCCAAGATTAGCCAACCGATGTATTTCTTGAACCATTTCTCTCCTTTCCGGAGGGACTTCGCATAGACTGCCCATCGATCGACGGCTAAGTGCATCGGCTACTACATTGGCCTTCCCGGGGTGGTACAAAATGTCAACATCATAATCTTTTAATAGTTCTAACCACCGCCTCTGTCGCAGATTCAATTCCTTTTGCTTGAAAATATACTGGAGGCTTTTGTGATCTGTATAGATATCCACGTGCACACCATACAAGTAATGTCTCCACATCTTTAAGGCATGAATGACTGCAGCCAATTCGAGATCATGTGTGGGGTAATTCTTTTCATGCTTCCGCAATTGTCTCGATGCGTATGCAATAACCTTATCAGGCTGCATCAATACACATCCTAACCCGACACCCGAAGCATCGCAATACACCACGTAACCATTTGATCCTTCTGGAAGTGTTAAAACTGGAGCTGAGGTTAACCTGTCTTTCAACTCTTGGAAACTACGCTCACAAGCGTCGTTCCACTGGAATTTAGCCGCCTTCTGGGTTAGTTTAGTCAATGGGGCTGAGATAGATGAAAAGCCCTCTACAAATCTCCTATAATATCCAGCCAAACCTAGGAAACTACGAACTTCTGTGGGCGTCGTAGGCCTTTGCCAAGTTTTCACCGCTTCAATCTTTTGAGTATCAACTCGAATACCATCATCGGAAATAACATGGCCTAGAAATGTCACCGAATTTAGCCAAAACTCGCACTTTGAAAATTTCGCATATAATTCCCGGGCTCGAAGAATGCCTAGAACAATCCTCAAATGATCTGCATGTTCTGATTTCGTGCGAGAATACACCAGAATATCATCGATAAATACGATCACAAACAGATCCAAGAGAGGCCTGAATATGTTGTTCATCAAATTCATAAATACAGCCGGAGCATTAGTCAATCCGAATGACATCACTCGAAATTCATAGTGGCCATATCTCGTTCTGAAAGCCGTTTTAGGAATATCCGCCTCTCTAACTCTCACCTGATGGTAGCCCGACCTCAGATCTATCTTGGAAAACCACTTGGCACCCTGCAATTGATCGAACAAATCATCAATCCTTGGGAGAGGATATCTGTTCTTTATCGTCACCTTGTTCAATTTCCTATAGTCAATACTGTTACGCCCCGGAAAAATTTTGCGTTACCAAAGCTGTGGATGGCCTAGTATGAGCCAAATGAAGAGTGAAGTTACACCAGGATCAAGGAGGTTAAGGTTCCGAGGCTTTGGAAGAAAGTTAGGCAAGGTCTGATACAAAAATTTGAAAATCAAGTTCAGAATGAAGGTTGTGTTATAAGAAGGTAATGATAGCTTATATATGACATTTGGAGACCATATGGTGTAAATTAGTTCATATGTTAATTGACGAAAAGCCCTCGTGGCTGCAAGCTAAGTGGGGCCCACACGCCGGAATTTTAAAAAGGACATATGAAGATACATACGCGTAGTATATGGAAAGTTGAGCAAGTCATAAGAAGGACCCATAAGCCAAAAATGGGCATAAGCCCTCCAAAAGGACAATTTAAGGAAACATTTTCGGATGGATCTGACTTCTAGGGGAACAAACGGCATTATAAGTTTGGAATTTGGGAAAACCCCAGAAATACAAGTTGTAGATAATTGAAAGAGCTTTCCAACCATAGGTCGTGGGCCCTCATACGATATCGGGATCAAGAGTTATGACCGTTTTACTGAACGAACATCCAGTCAGAAATTTTAACCCTGCGCGAACGCGCCCAAAGGGGGCGCGAACGCGCAGAAGGAAATTATTTAACTCTACGCGATCGCGCCAGAAGGCAGCGCGATCGTGCTGAACACTTTTCCAGCTGCTTCTGGCAGCTTCCAAAACAATTATAAAGAGGGGGAGACCCCTCATTTTCAGCCCAAAACCCCGAAAAACACCCCAAAAACTCTCCAAAAATCTGGAGAGTTCTCCCCAATTCTCCACCAAATTTTTGCCCAAACCAGGTATAAATTCCAAATTCCAGTCCGGGTAGCGTATAATTATTGGTGCAGAATCATATAAAAGTGTGTGGTGGCCTAAATTTAGCGTGGAAAAGTGGAGATTAAGCAATATTAAAGGGAGAAAGGTTTGAATATCTTTCTATTTGTGCTAATACTGGTTTATTTACGAAGAATATGTGATTAAATAATTGTATACTGAGTTAATTAGTTATGAAAGTTGGAAAACAGCGTGTGGGCTGTTTTATGAGATATTTTGGAGTTGGAAACATTATAATTGATGTTGGTATTGTTGTTGTTGTTGTTGGCTGCTGAATTAAAAATTCGGGCTAGGCATATAAACAGGGGAGATGCTGCCCAAATTTCTGTAGAAAGGTGTTAACTTAAGTTTCAATTCTTAAGAGCTTATAATTAATATTTGGTAATTGTGACCATTTGTAGATTTTGGAGAGTTTGGGATTTGAATTTGGAGTAGCGTAAGAAGCGGAAAAGGTATGTAAGGCTTCACCTTTCCTTCTTTTGGCATGTCTTAGATGTATTAGGCTTGGTTATGAGTCTCGGGGACGATTCTACTCCTCGCAATCCGAATCTGAAATTGCCCCGTTTTCATTCAATGGAATTGAATCCAATTCTTCATGCTTTGTTCGAATAAGTGTTGAAGCATCTATAATTTTCCAAATGTAACCAAATGACACTAAGATGGTTGTGAGAGACTCCATAAGGCTTAATATATGTAATTTGCGTACGCCACCTCGACTTGACCCGGGGTGGGCCCACAGTCCCCAAGACCTAATTGTGTTGCCCTATTTGGTTCATTTCCGTACAATAGTTATGGAAAACCTTTGGCTACCGTTCCGGGTTTGTTTTGATTCGTATGCGCCCTCCGAGATAGGTATCTAGAAACTCCGATACGAATATACTGATTTGACTATCACGATATAAACAGTCCGACAAGTGATTTGATATAAGTGTTTCCCACTTTGATATAAGTATCCTATTATGAACATTTTGATACGAGTATTTCAATATGAGTATTTGGTGTAAGTATCTTAATATAAATGCTCTAATATGAATATTCTGATATGGGTGTGTAATCTGACATAAATGGTCTGTTACGAGTATTCTGATAAGTACTTGATATAAGTAAGAGAATTGTGTTTCTAAAAGAATTCGGTAAGTCTTAATGTCCCTAACCTTCGTGGAAAATGTTCTAAAAGGAGTCCGTAAGTATGATAACACGTTTGAAGGTATAATATGATATGATAAGATATGATATGAGGTGATATGACGGTATGTATATGATATTATGGATCGGGCTGCACGTTCCGCAGCAATATGTTATATTATTTATGGATCGGGCCGAACGTTCCTCGGCATTATATATGATATTACGGATCGGGCCGTACGTTCCACGGCAGTATATGTTTACATGGACCGGGCCGTACGTTCCACGGCAGTATATGTTATAGACGGATCGGGCCGAACGTACCTCGGCAGTGTATTCTATATTATGGACCGGGCCGTACGTTCCACGGCAATATGATATGTATATATGGATCGGGCCGTACGTTCCACGGCAGTATATGATATGTATATATATATGGATTGGTTATACGAATACGTATATGGATACATATGACGCCAGCACGTAGGATCTGTGTTTGGGAAGTAATCATTGCGGTGCTCTAGATGATTTATTCGTTTTTGGTACTTTTCCAACATATGGCACCGGTAAGTATGATGTACGTTCGGAAAATAAGCATCTTGGTATTCTGACTATTGCACCTACTTTCTTGCACCATTGTTCTGGTTACGTTTCTATTTTCCGTATTTTGTGCCTTACATACTCAGTACATATTCCGTACTGACCCCCTCTCTTCGGGGGTTGCGTTTCATGCCCGCAGGTACAGACGCTCGTATAAGAGATCCGGCGGTCTAGGTTACCTGTTCTGCTATTCTGGAGTGTTCCCTTGTCCCGGAGCCCATCTTTTGGTACATACCTTTCTGCCATGTACATGTATGTGTATGTTCAGGGGTACGGCGGGGCCCTGTCCCGTCATATGATTATGTTATGTCTGTTAGAGGCCTGTAGACATATATGTGGGTCGTGGGTCACTGATGTTTGATTACGTTTGTGGTTTACTATGACAGCCTCAACGGCTTGTATGTATTTATGCTTTGGTCTGATATGTATGATATACGCGACCGTCTCAGAAAGAAAGAAAAAATGGTGTCAATTGTTATATGCTGAATGCGAATAAGATATGGTTATATCGATTTGGTAAACAGGTACGTACGGGTGCCCAGCTCGAGCACCAGTCACGGACCACGGGGTTGGGTCGTGACAAATACACATTCGTAGCGAGCCGTCTTTCTTTCTCACAAACAAGACCGGTGCTCCCCACGGTGATCAACTAGGTCTAATGAATCTCTTCTCGAGCAAGTCCTTCAACTGTACCTTTAGTTCTTTCAATTCTGCCGGAGCCATCCGATAAGGAGGAATAGAAATAGGTTTTGTGTCTGGCAACACATCAATAGCGAACTCAATTTCTCTTTCTGGTGGAAGACCTGGAAGTTCATCCGGAAATATATCTGGGAATTCATTCACCACCGGAACTGACTGAAAAGCAGTGTCATGAACCCGAACTAAATGATAAATATAGCCCTTTGCTATCATTTTCCTCGCCTTGAGGTAGGAAATAAACCTACCCTTCGGCGATGCTGCATTACCCTTCCATTTAAGCACGGGCTCTCCCGAAAATTAGAATCGAACCATTTTTGTCCGGCAATCAACATTTGCATAACACGATGCCAACCAATTCATACCCATGATTATATCGAAGTCAACCATCTCTACTTCAATCAAATCAGCTTGGGTCTGACGATCACATATCACAATAATACAATTTCTGTATACCCGTCTTGCTATCACGGGTTCACCAACCGGAGTGAGTACCTCAAAGGGTTTAATGGACTCGGGTTTCACCCCAACACAGCCGGCAACATATGGAGTAATATAAGAAAATGTAGATCCTGGATCTATTAACGCATACACCTTACGGGAGAATATAGACAATATACCTGTGACAACATCTGGGGAAGACTCAAGATCCTGTCGCCCCGCTAGAGCATATACACGAGGCTGAGCAGCACCTGAAGTGGATACTCCCCCTCTACCTCTGTCTCTACCTGCTATCATCTGGGGAGTCGGTGTTCTCTAGCGTGCTGATGAAGAACCTGTTGCTAAACCTGTGGGCTGAGTCCCAGCCCTATCTCTCGCTGAGGGGCAGTCCCTCATCATGTGACCGACTTGCCCGCAGGTATAGCAAGCATCCGACCCTAGGCGACACTGTCCCGAATGCAACCTACCGCACTGATTACACCGCGGTACTGGGGGCCTCTGCTGACCCTGATCTCTCCTGGACTGAGAATCTGAGGCTCTCGAACTCTGTCCCTGTCCCGGCTGAAAAGAACGATCGAACCTCCTATCTGAGAATCTGGGGGGCGCACTAGTCGCGAACTGACCTGAGTGCCTGGGATGTGTCTGTCTCGGTCCCCCTCTATACTCACTGCTCTCTCCCATAGATCTAGCCCTCTTACCCTGTCTTCTGTCACCATCACGATCACCTCCTTGCTGTCGTTGTCGGTCCTCGAGATTCTGGGCATGGGCCTGTATCCGGGAAATATCCATCCCGTCTTGCAAGGAGGCCGTCAGACAATCTCTGTACAATTGTGGCCCTAGGCCACTCACAAACCTGTAAACCCGGTCTCCCATGTTTGCCACCATAGCTGGAGCATATCTTGCCAATGAATTGAACTGCATACTATACTCTCGAGCACTCATGCCTCTTTGTTTTAAATTCAGGAACCTGCCCGCTCTAGCTCGGCGGACCTCGGGTGGCAAATAATGGCGAGTAAAATCATCTACAAACTCTTGCCAAACCGGAGGAGGAGCATTCTCCCCTCTTGATAATACCCAATTGTTGTACCATAATACCGCCAAGTCCCGGAGTCTATAGGATGCCAACTCCACGGATTCAGTCTCGGAGGCATGAACAACCCTCAATGGCCTCAATATATCATCGATAAAACTTTGTGGGTCTTCCTCTGGCTTTGACCCGAAGAATTCCGGAGGATTTAGACTCATAAAATCACGGGCCTTTGTACTTGCTGCCCGAACACTTGAACCCACATTCTGTCGTTGTGCTTGTGCAGCCACCAACTGGGTCAATAACTGAATAGCCTCGGTCATTTGTTGGCCTGAAGTGACCGGCGGAGGAATTGGAGCTGGGGCTCCTGCTTGCCCTTCCACATTGGGCAAGGTAGAAGAAGAAGTGGGAGTGGCATGCGAGGAAGTGGCATCCTGAGCCTCGCTCTGTCCCCACTCAACTGGAGGTTCTCAGCTGGTGCCTTCACCGGCGGTATTTAATATCGCGCGGATTTGTTTCTTCTTTGGCGGCATCACTGAAATCATAACGCACAATTAGAATAAAGGAAATCTTACATCACAGTTCTATCGCACGATCTTGTAGAAGAAAGATGGTCATTTTTCCTAAATGCCCTGTAGCCTCTTGTTTATCGATATGGCACGCAACACACCATAAACAAGACTCTACCAGACACGGCTCGTAGACACCTCCTAAGACCGAACTGCTCTGATACCACTTTTGTCACGACCCGGCTAGGGGCCGCGACGGGTACCCGTGCTAACCACCGAGCACCACTCGTTTTACTACTCCTTAGCCTCTTTATCAATCGATTATCCACTTCATAGTTAATTTATAAGAAACCATTTTCATTTGGAAACAAAAGCATTGTATATACTTGAGCCCTATAGGTTAGCAGAATAATACATATACGTTCATACATACAAAATGACCCTTCCATGAGACCATACAACCCACATCGAGTATCTACGAGCCTCTATGAACTGACACATATACAACTGTACACAAAAGATTGTCATAGGCACCTCCGGAGCAATGGACGGCTTTTAATCGGCTGGCAACTCTAGGAATCTGGAGCAACGTCTCCTTCCTGCCTACCTGTGGGCATGAACACAGCGTCCAAAGAAAAGGACGTCAGTACGAACATTGTACTGAGTATGAGAGGCATAAACAATGAAGAAAGACAGTGATAATATAATGTGAACATCAATATGAAACATCTGAATCTGAATGGCAATCATAAAAGAAGTATTACATGTTGTCTTACTCAATACTCATCATAATCTCATATATGCATAATATGCAAGTTGCCCGTCCATATCGGAACGGTGTGATAATCAATAACATTAGCCCGCGTCCGGGCCTCCCGCGTCCGGGGTACCATCTCATGCCGCCCACTAGTGGTGTCTGCCCATGCCCAAAGGTCGTGGTGTCTCCGTATAGCTGTCTGCCTCGGCGGGGACTGCCCGGCCAACTAGGCACGGTGTAAAATGCTCATGACATGCTCAATGCAAAATACTCATAATAATATGCTCATCATAAATTACTTATCTTATCCTAATGCGTATATAAGACTCATGTTAAACTTTATCATATCGGGGTGACGTAAGGTCGTGATCCCCCGGTTACGTTATGGAGCCATTATGGACATTCTGCCTCACCTTGAAAGGACTAGTACATAAGGTGAGTGTAGGCAAGGAATAACATCCTCACATCGAATAGCTTAACTCACATAGACATTCATAGGCATAAGCCTCTAACTTCTTAGAAGGTGAGAGCTCGTGAAAGGAATAGGAATTCAAGCTAAGAGATTCATGCCATTAGAAGGAAGGACTAGCCTCACATACCTTTGTCGTTTAGCTAAGCTATCGGTCTCTCGTTCACCTCCGATGTTACGTCGTCACCTTCATTAAAGAATGCGAGGTACATTAGCTAAATAACTATGAGAACGCGTCGTTATTTCTAGGAAAAATTGGGCAGCACTTCCTTTGTTTATACTACTTTTCCCATGTTCTATATCAACTCCCAACATTCCCAATGCTACTCACAATATCACAATCAACAATCATCATCTATGTGCGTTTAGCAAAATCCACCATTTCTCTCCAATTTCATCACATTTATGGTTATAGGTTCGATATCGTATTTTCCCACGTATCACATTTATCTCAGGGTTTACAAGTCATTTATAACCTATTCATACTCACAACACCCTATAATCCATGATTCAATTCAACTACTAACCAAACATGACACTATTCACTCTTGAATGACCCATTTGCTATGCTTCTCTACAAGTCGAGTACCTTAACCTTCCAATATCTTTAAACAACATGTAATAGTCATGAAACTTACCTTGGATCATGGTTGGACAAGCCTTGAGTGGAGTTTTCCCTTCTAGCACCAAAACCCTACTTTCCCTCTTTGGATTTCCTTGAAGAAGATGAACCTTACTTGGGTTTCATACACTTTAATTCATGGATTTGATGTTGTTAATCTTGGTTTCCCTTGATTTTTCTTGTGGATGAAAGTTTGGAGAGGGTTCCAGAGGTTTTAGGACTAAAATGGTGAAACAAAATGAGTAGAAACGAAATTGGGTCTATATAATTGTCCAGAAGATTCTGGACTGGCACAACATACGACACTATGTGCGAGTCGCATGTCGAACATGCGAGTCGCATGTCGAACATGCGAGTCGCATGTTGTGTCGCAGGTCATGCCAGTTGATCAACTCTCACTGGCACATGCGACACTATGTGCGAGTCGCATGTCGAACATGCGAGTCGCATGTTGTCGTCGCAGGTCATGCCAGAACGTGATGAACTATCTGCCGTAAAGTGGCCATAACTTTTGATCCCGATGTGCTATAAGGGCCCACCACCTATGGTGGGAAAGATATTTCAATTATCTACAACTTTTATACTGTGGTGGTTTTCCCAAATTCCGACTTAAAAAGAGTTTTGGTCCCTACAAACCAGATCCTCCGAAAGTGTTTCCTTAACTCGCCCTTTTTGGATGGCTTGTGCCTATATTTGGCTTGTGGGTACTTCTTGAAACTCACTTGGATCCTAATTACCAACATAAGGGGCATTATAATTCTTCTCCTAAATATCTTTAAGACATCGCTAGTTCGATACTCGAAATTGTCCTTCGCCAGTCGATCCACTGTGCGCGAACGAAAATTTTCCGGGGTGTAACAAAAAGCACTAATAGTAATAGCAGGATACATTAGTGCATCAATTGCACTAAGACATCATACTTTTTAACCATTTTCGTGAGATCCAAAATTGATCTTTCTTTATGTTAAGCGATCTTATAACCATTGGGGTACTCAATGGAATCGCTTTAAGGCCTTTTCAATCCTTTAAAATTTTTCATATAAACTTCACTGTCTAGCTAGACATGGAAATATTTCATTATATACATTCAAGTTTTTCATGTATTTCCAGACTGCATGAAACTCCATTGCATCCACCACAGGAGACATATCTCTATACAATAATGTCAGTACTTTGGCGAAAAACCTTTATCCCAGAAGGCACGAGCCGTATTAGATATATTATGGATTTATTTTTCATTTCAATCGCACAAAAAATTTCTTTTTACCCCCACTGACATTATACTTTCAAGTGTTTGGACATAGATCCAAAATATTTCACATTTACCATGTGAAACCAAATATACTTAAATTGTGTATTTTCATTTGGTCAATTATCTATCTGTCCACATCTCTTGACAGATTTTGAATTCAAGATCCTCGTCACCGTTTATAATGTTGAGCGCTACATTATATCAAAGATACCGTCGACGGTCATTTGATATCGGTTCTCATGCGACATAACTTATTGAGATCTCTTCATTTTTTATCATTTTCAGGTACCTGAACCTTTCCCGGGATTTTATGAAGTTTTATGTCGTAGTGCTCTTTAAAGCTCTTGCCTCATTATCATGACCATCTTGATCATTTGCTCCGCTCCTTCTTCAAAGAGTTTTAACTTTGGTACCGATTGGTCTATCACGCTTTAGGCGTGCCATAGACATTGTCCTTCAAGGACTTTAATTCTAGTAGGAGCATTTGCAGCTGGAACATGATATTTACTTTGGTCAGCAAATGCGACTGGCAGTTAACTTGAATTACCTTTTAAACGAGGATCATACCAGTGATAATTCATTACATATAATTTATTTTTCCATCTTCTTATCCTCTCTCCCCCTAATGTTAGGAAATCTAACATTTACCCCAAACCTTATGTGGGGGACCCATCTTTGTACGTTATAGTGGAGCAATTGAATCATATATCGCACATTCACATTTCTAGATGGGAATTATTTGGTTCCTGACCTTGAACCAATTGTAATAGGGGAACCTTGTTGGCTTGATGCATACAAGCTGCTACATACTAAGTAACACATCTCATACCAAAACTCTGTTTGGGAGGGCAGTTCTCATAACCAATTGTTTAGCTATAATTAGAGGCATGCAATTTCTGCTAAACCAACTTGAATGTAAACCAACATTATCAACATAATTTCATAGTTTGGAACCATTCTCTTAATTTAACAATTTGAGCAAACAACCTCACAAAAATTAAATTGCAAGTTGATACCAAATGCACATGTGACCATAACATAGATGCATCGATTAAAATCATATAATAGCAAACAGTCCACATGGCAAGTGAACGGGCCCATATTCACCTTTTTATGTTCCAGAATTATTGAGGGATTCAATCTCAACTTTAGCTGGTATAATGTTCAATTTATCATGAGCATAAGTAGCACAAGAGAATTCTTGAAGAAAATATTTTATTTCTTCAATATATAATCACGTGAATTCTCAATTATTTTTGCATCACATTAGAACTGAAATGGCCAACCAGTCATGCCAACTGATATTTATTTCAATAAACTTCTAGTTTACTATCGCATGTGATTCCATCATCATGCTCATGTTTGTGTAGTACAAACAGGAGGGAAGCAGGATAACCTTTCACATTTATACTTCTTACCCACTATGACTGTAGTAATATGAAGATATTAACTCTTGCCATCATTTGTAGTCTCAATATGAATGCCTACTTTGGTCAATACCTTTGAAACTCAATAAGAGTCTCTGAGACTTACTACAGTATAATGTTTTCTTGATAATTAATTTAATTCCTCCAGAATAATAATAAATTGGCTCTTTCAGAGCTTTCAATTAATTGCGTACAATCACATATTTCATAACACCATCCGTATGGTGAACATATCCTTTAAAAGAGAAAATATATCATTTCGGTCAAATTATTATAGGCAAGACTCATTTCTCTTTAACCTTTTCCAGTCAATAATCATTATCGACAAGATCATCAATGATTACTTATACCACAATAATGATTTCTCTCAACCCTCCCCTAGAGGTGAGTTGTGGTAGTAGCATAACCATACATAAGCACGTCTTTATCCATGTCTTTTATCACATCTTGCCACATTCACTTTCAAGAATGGCCCAGCATTCAGGATACTTATCATACGTCACATTCTCTTCAAGGAATGAACTATAATCATTTGTATGTGCTTCATAAATTTTCATTATAAGCTTATTGTCATGCTTGACAATTTATCATATTTATATGACCCACCTCAACATCACCTTGAAGGTCAAGTGCGCCTCCATTTTGTATTCCTTCCTTTTGATGGAGGATTTATATAATTTATCAAATTAGGTCGCACGACAATCGCGTGCCCCACGACATTTCGTATCACATTGAGACAAACATTACCTTCACCTTTGAAGGATCGTTTGAGAACCCATAGTGTTCTTTCTTTTATAGTTACCACAATGATGCCTATTATTTTGTCTCTTGTCACGCCCCCGTTCATTCGTACAGACACAATAATTATTTTGTCATCTTTCAGACTTATCATATACTGTCACCACATTCACTTCAGGGAATGGAGCAAATTCAGTGGGATGAACTTCATAATTTTTCCATCAAAAGTAATTATTATGCCTCGGTCATCATTGTATCATCATTATGGTGCATTAGGACTTAACCCAACGTCTTACCCATATAAAGGTGGTGTGTTTGGGACTTTAACCCAACATCTTATCATCATGATGCACAAGGACTCGAACATGATGTCTTATCCTCTTGGTGCGATGGGACTTGAATCCACCGTCTTACCTTCAACCAATGGCATAATAGTCCAAAGTTTACAATGACTCGCCCTCGAGCCTTTGAAATATTTCTTATAAATGATTATTTCTTTAAATAATACCAAACGAGAAATAATTTAAACATGATTAAAGTTCTACATAAAAATTGAAACCTAAGATTTAAAGATCAAGTTGGAGATTAAAGATCCAATCCATACAAGAGAGTTGTGCAACTCCAAACTTGCAAAACAAATATACCTTGCGAACTCTTAATTGGATACTTTGATAAAATCACTAAGAATGCAAATCCTCCAAAATTCTTTCTTAATAAACCAACCACTTCAAAATAAAATAAAAACACTGTTAGCACAACTAATATATTAGAATAATTAAGAAGTAAATGAGGTGGAAATACTCAAGATGTGAAAACAGAAGGCACAAAGTTAATCCATGATATGCGGGGTCTTCTTTTGCCTTTACTGTAACTTCTAATATAGAAAATTATTTCCGATGGCAGTACAAAGGGAAAATTGAATGACAAAAACTAACATTTACATGACCGAAAATTAAACCAATAGACAAACAAAGACATTTTAGATTAATATCTTTACGGGTTTGGCCACTCCACCGTTTGTCATAGATACTAGAGTCCCAACCTTCCAGTTTTCATTCCTCTCATGAGTTTTTCATCTATAATTTTAAACCAACTGCATGATAAAATCTTGTGACCAGACAACCTGAAAACAATAAACTGTTCTCTCCGATTTCTTAAGACCGCGTCCACACTAGACAACATTTGCATCATAAGTAGACTAGAAATATATGATAAAACATTTATAAGTGATGGACATAGTCAGTCAAGATCAAAGGACCCATGGAATATAATTTTAATAATGCTCATCTAATAACAAAAGATATCACCTGGTCGAATTCAAAGAGTTGAAGTTTTATAAATCAACCAACGGTGGAGAAGAGAAACACACCACCACACGATCTGGTCGCCGAGTTAATTTGTGAGCCTCGTGTTGATAATGTGTTATGAAATAATACAAATTGAGAGTGAAACAAGAGAATTAGAGAAGAAGCTTGAGGAGAGATTTTGTTGCCATGTTTTGATAATGTCCATAACAGAAGAAAACACTCTCCTATTTATAGGAGAAAAACTTCTTACCCTCCAAGTAATATAAGATGGACATACATATACTCATATATATATATTTACAAAATAGAATGGACATACATACACTCATATATTTTATAACACATTTGTAGTTGTTGGTGATTATGACGTGCTTCTCTGGGCTTTTTTTTTTTTTTTTTTTTTGGCAGTATAAGTTTCTTGACAATTTGTCAAGTATCAAGTTGTTACTCATTGTAATTTTAAAATATTCGTGAAACGGCAACCTTTAGTTCTTCCTATTTGACCCGAAACCGATCGATCTAGCCATGAGCAAGTTGAAGAGAGCTCTAACAGGCCTTGGAGGACCGAACCCACGTATGTGGCAAAATACGGGGATGACTTGTGGCTAGGGGTGAAAGGCCAACCAAGATCCGATATAGCTGGTTTTTCGCGAAATCTATTTTAGTAGAGCGTATGATGTCGATGGCCCGAGGTAGAGCACTTTTATGTGTTTGACAATATGGTCTAAAGAATAAAAGAAGAAGAATAGTATAAGAAATATTTTAGGAAAACTACATTGAATACTAATTGTTATATTTTAAAAAGATTCCACTTTTGAATAACTCATCTTGCACATGATATATGCACCTATAAATGTCTTAAAAATTAAGTAAACATGCCTACTGGAATATGTCAATTAAATAAGTTTATATGATATTTTGTCAGTGGACGTTCATATTTAAGTAATTCGAATGAAGACGCTGAAAACATTTGATGATGTAAATATGGGTATAGGAATTTTAGTTTTTATTTTTAAACGTTAAGTTGTAACTGTATCTTTTAAATAATAAAATGATCTTTCAGTTTTTTTCTCAAAATAATGATAATTTTCATGATGTCTCCCGTCTTTCACGTATTTGTTGTTTCCTTAACTTCTCTTTTTGCTTTTCTAATATGATTTGGTTGTTCACTCTGTTTTTTCAACAGCAGTTTCGCGTTCTTGGTTAATTAAATCTTGAATATGGATATCGTTTTCCTCTTTTATATTCTGATCAAAGTTGATTAACGAACTAATTCAAAGGGGATTTTCCCCCCTAGAAGGTTCTAGAGATGGGTTTACGGAATAAGTAATTGAACATTTGATTGTATATTTTGTTAGACCCCGTATTTTATACGTCGAGTTATTCGCGAAGGAATCGACGTGAGATAGAAACCTTCAATTTTTAATTTCTAAACTAGAACTAATTGGTTATAAATTTTACTTAGTATAAAAATATTATTGGAGATTAGGAACTACTTAATTGTGGTGTTAAGTAAAAATTAGTGGCAACAATGAGCCAAGAATGCACATTAATGTGTCAATGCCTAAAGATGACTCAAAGTCATCTAAAATAAGGCTATTATGGAAGACATACAAATATGCATTTAAATGTTGATTCATCCACTACATTTTCATTATATTGTGGACAACTAAATTGAAAGAAAAATGAATGTGAGGCTCGGCCAAGGTGACTGAAAATAGGGGGAGAAAAGTGTGAGGCATGCATTTAAATATTGAAGGCATTCATGTTAGGAAGAATCATTGCACATTTAAATATTGACAATTCATCCTTGTATGATTGCAAATGACAAAGGTTAGTGTATGATTCATCCACTACACATGCAATTAAATTGTAAACAATTAAATGGAAATAAGAAGGCAAAGTGAGGCTCGGCCACACTAGCTGAAAGTAGAGGGAGAAAAAAATGGAATTTAAGTGCAAAGTTAATTGAGTGGCTCAATGTCATGAGTGGAGCATGTGTCCAACTTGTAGGCATCTTAGTTTAATCAAATGGATGACTAAGAGAGCTCATTTTCTCATTTCAACTTCACAACACAAAAATAGAAAACCTAGAGAGAGAGAGAGTGACTCTCGGCCAAGAGGGTTGAATTGGAGCTCTTTATGTGTTGACCAAAAAAATATTTCTTCAAGCATTTCAACCCTTTAGAAGGTCCCTAGAAACGTGAAGATAGTCATTGGAGCAACAAGAATCATTATCATTTCAATTCACAAACTCTAGCCAAGTTGAGAAGTCGAATTGTAAAGGTAAGATATAACTTTCTTTTACATGTGTTAAGGGTGATGTAGATGTGTGAATATAAGTTTCATGCATGAATTGATGTGTGTTGATGTTGGAACATGATAGTAGCCATGGAATTATATATGTTGATGTTGAAGTATGGTTGTAACTTGGTGAACATGAATTGCATGCATAAAATCATGAATGTTGGTGTTGGAATATTAATGTGGCCGTAGGGACTGTTTTAGTGGCAATGGTGGACTGATTTTCTTTGGTAATTATGGTTGATGCCATCATATATTGCATGGTAAAAAGAATGAAAAGAATTGGAAGGTTAAAGGTGAAGTTGTGTTAGTATGAATATAACTTGAATCCATGAAATTTTGTGTGTGATGTTGAAGCATGGTTAAAACCGTATAGGGACTGTTTTATGTGGAAGATAGTGAACTGATTTTACTTGATATTTTGATTGTTGTTGTCATGAATTTTATGATGGAGATAAAGGTGTTTAATGGTTGGAGTTGGAACTAAAATCGTTTGTGGGTTGTTGTAAGGATTATAGTGATGACAATGTAGCTTAGTTGCGTATGAATTGATGATGTAGTTGTCGTGTGACTGCTGGTCGTAACTTACTGAAATTATATGAAAAGAAGACATGAAATAATGTGTAAGAATCGTATATGGTTTTCTTAGTATGTTCGTAAACGTTTGCAAGAATTCCGAGCATTGTTATGTTGTTGTTTAGGGACTGTTTTGGACGTGTTGTTGGTTAGGGACTGTTTTGGACGTGTTGTTTTCGCTAAGTTGGAAACACTAATTATAGTTAAGAATATACATCATGTTGTCATAGTGGTTGGGCTTGTCACACCCCATTTTAACCGGGTTGATTTAGGGAGTATGACGTATTGGTGATTCCTATTTGTTTGTTTTAAGGAGTCGCCACCTAATTAATTTAACGATGAATTAGGACATCTAAATGTTAACTAAGGTAAAGTTGAAACTAAACCTCTGTTAATAGTCTGCTTAACCAGTGTGATTCTAGGTAAGGGCTCTATATTATCCTAAAGGGAAGGGATTAGGCATCCTTTAGGATCCGTTAACTTACGGTTATCCGACCAACTTAGGTTAATTAATTAAATTAAATGTAGGATTAAATTTTTAAAAAAAAAGTGACTTTAAAATATTGCTAAAGTTTTGAGAAGAAAATCATGTTAATAAAAAATAAGATTTAGAGAAAAAGGATAATAATTTGTGTAAAGGAACTTTAAACGCCATTTTTTATGAAACTTGTAAATATTGTTAAGACTTTAAATGAAAGTGATGATGATATTGTTTGAAGTAATACTTGTAGAAACATAATGGCGTGCATAAAAGAAGATCCTAAATATGGAATGAGACTAAAAATATTGATGAAACCTTAAATGAAAAAAGATAATATTTAATAGGATTTGTAGGAAATATGATAGCGTGTATGATAAGATAATATGATAATTTGCAATAAAACTTACAAGCATTGTTAAGATAAAATGTCATTTAAAGAAGATTTATAAATGTGGCTAAATTTTAAAATAGAATGCTGTTTAATATAAGTTTTTTTTTATATAAAACATGATAATTTACCCATAAATAATAGCTATTGAGAAGAGATTTGACAGTTTTGCCCTTTAAATAAATCGTATTATTGGATTATAGCAATGTAAGAAAATCTAAGCTTATAAACAGGATTTCAAACGGAAGTGAATTTTCTTATTAATCATACCTAGTTAAAAATATGCATGATTAATTCCAAATTTGAAGAATTTATCTATAAAGTATACTTGAGCTTATATTCGCGTATTAATGCTGTTTTGAAATATCTATAACAGTAAGAATAAAATATAATTTTTCTTTACTTAAAATATATAGTCGTGCCGTTTTGCAAATCAATTATTCTCAATAAAATAAATATACCTTATAAATAATTTAATATGAGAAGAGGGGGAAATAAACTTATCGACTGTTAACCTTCTTTAAACTAACCAGCCACTACTAAACTTACTAATTTCCCTAAAAAAAAGTTCAACCAAATCAATACAAAAGAACAAAATGTTAGTCATGTGATACTAAATAAATACATAAAGGAATAGAATAGAGGGGTAAATAAGTTGAGTGGGCTCAGCCCATTTGGACGGCAGAGCTGCTGCTATTGGGCTTTGGCCCAGTAGATTTCATTTTGCTGTGGATGGATTGAATGACGAACGACTCGGAGAAATTAAGTTGGGTTTTTAACCCAACATCAAATGCGGCAGGGAGACGAGTCCCTCGGGCTCATACGCGAGGTTTATGCAAAGAAACGAGAGAAAAAGAGTTAGTACATAACCAATAAATAAGGCTAAACATATGAATATGAGCTCAAAAACAGATCAGTAGATTGTGCATATACTATGTATATTTAAGTGTATCTCATTCATAAACATACTTCAACGAGATATACTTGCAACATATGCAGAATTCTAACGAGATGTATACCGACATTATGGAATATATATAGAGCTTAACTAATGCGTATTCACTCATTCCTTCGAAAAAGACTTCAAGATACTTCAAACACACAACAAATACCCCACTGCTTGTGTTCTACAACACGAGCAGCATAAAGAGAAGAGGAAAAAATATACAAACTGGGTGTGCCTGAATTCAGTCTAAACAAATCTGACATTGGTTATACAGGTTAAAGAAAACTCAACTAATAGTAAATTCATGAAGCAACATGGAATTGTGTAAGGTAAGAATAGTTTTTAACAACTCAACTCCAATCTACACATTTTAAAAACTGCTTTCTAGTATGTTAAGAATCCCAAAGATGTTCTATTCCAATTAAGTAAAATTAGTTCACATGGATGGACCTTGATCTTTCATTTGTCCAATCTGAATACCTTTAACTAATTTAAGAAGAACACAAAGACTAGGCTAATCAATACTGAAAACAAATTACCATAAGGCTACACAGTTGAAGTATTTCAGGCATTATTTCAAGATATACAAAAGGCAACTTCACAAAAGGGGACACAACATTCAACAACATCAACCCGATATACAAAGGTTCATATTCAACTTGGCATATACCAGATGCTTGAAAAAACAGCAGAACCTAAGTGAATAAAAAAAGAAACAAACAAACTCACAGATAAATTTAAAGTGTCAGAGGAATCTGAATAATGATCAGCTTCAATTAAGACTCAAGGAACATTAAGAGACTCAGAGGGATCTGGACAGAAACTAGGATCAAACCTACATAAGTGACATGCCATTTAGGAGCTTTAAGAAATTTTAAAAGATCTGAATCGACTCATAACCAAATAAACTAAAGAATTCGTGAGATACCTTCCAAGTTTTTAATATTTAATAAGTAAAGTGAAAACAGAAATGCATTTTTTATATGAATGATCCTCGCATATTCTCATGGTTAGGCAAAATTTTGAACAGGGATTTAATCATGTTCAAGTAAATTAGCATATCTCAAGAGTTTAGTCATGTCATTTCACACAATCTTACATAAACAGTAGCTGAACATATCAGTATTCAAACTAACACATGCTTTGAGTTAATTCTTCAATATGATAACTGAAGGAAACCATTGGGATTTAAAACATCTTTTAATAAATAAGAACTGATGGTTTGGATCATTCATGTCAAACGAATTGAGGGAGAAGAAGGGAGCATAGACAACAGGACCAGTTTATTATAGTCTCTCATTACGATGGACTCCTGATAAGCATGTAACCAAGACAGAAATATATCGTATTTATACTGGTTTAAACATGGATCAACATATATCTCGATTTGAATCTGGAACGACTAAGTTCATGACATATTAATCAAGCTGAGTAAAAAAAATGAGAGTTAAGCTAAACTAACTAAGACGATCACAATAATCTTTATTTTCCAAACTAAACAATTCCTATAATTTTACAATACTCTAATTCAAACAGCAATCCAGACAGGCAGTAAATATACACTAATCACATACTAACAATATGCCAAACATAGATTAAGATGAAATTTTAAGGATAGAAACTAGGGATTACTCTGACCTTTTCTAGGTGCAGCGAAATGAGTACGGGGCCTTCGATTCATGCTCGAACACTTCAAATTCGATGTCGCGAGACTCGAATTCGCGACAAACGCAGAGTAGACGAAAAAAAATTGTTTAAATATTTTTTTGATTCGATGTTTTCGGGATATTGTGACAGCTAAAAGAAATTACTTTTCAAAGGATTCCTTGAACCGAAAATCAGTTATTGAGGAAACTTTCAGAATCAAGGATTTCGTTCTTTTGGGGGGGTTTTCTCGATTTTAAGGTTTCAATCCTTGGGGGCTTCCTGAATCCAAAAATCCTCCCTTTTATCGATGAATCAACCCCATTTTATAGGGTTTTGGGTTCAAGACAAAAATGGCGAAAGGAACAGAGGGAGAAGTAACGTGGTGATGTCAGAGCACGTGGGGGTATGGGTGTGGTGGAGATGATGGTCACGTGGTGCCAGAGGTATGGGTGCAGGATGGGGGTCACGTGGTGATGATGGAGTGGAACAGAGGGATGGCAGAGGAGCGACACGATGAAGTGGAATGGCAGTGAGGAGTGGAGATGTCGGGCGTGAGTGGAGATGATGGATATGGGTGTGATGATGTCGGAAAAGTAGTGGGGGTAACGTGGGGGGAAGAGGGTTGCGGCGCTAGGGTTTTGGAGGGTTAAGGGAAAGGGAAGGGATGAAGGAAAGGAGCGGCGGGCGAAAAAGGGAGGAGGGGAAGGGAGAGCCGCGGCGGAGATGAGAGGAAAGAGGGGAGGGGAGGCGGAGACGAGGAGGTGACGATGAAGAGGGAGGCGGAGGAAGGTGGGAAAGAAATGAGGGGAAACCCTAAAAGGGTTCCCCTTATTTTCACTGAAATGGGTCAGACCCGGTTCATTTACGGACCGGGTCAATTTTTAGACCGGGTATTAAAAGAATGGGCTAACGAATTAAAACACGGACTGGTCTAAAAATTAAGGTAAAAATATAGGCTGGTTAAAAATATTTATGAATTGATTGGACTTTGATTTGGAATCCGATAAATCAAAATACGGACTGAGTGCGAGAAATAGTTTGGCTTCTAAATTTAAATAAAATATCTGTTTAAATAACTTGTGTTAAATATTTCTCAATACAAAATATGCAATCTTCAACGCTCGGATAAGAAAAAATGGCGTTGTACTAGCCGTGCAATAATATATGTTACTTTTCTTTGAAAATCCGCACTAAATAAATACTATTATTTATTTATGCAAAGATAAATGCGTAAGCTGGTAAAATGCCGAAATGATAAGAATTGTGAATTATAATAATATTAATAAATAATAATAATAATAATAATAATAATAATGATAATAATAATAATAATAATAATAATAATAATAATTATAATAGAATAATAAAATGTCGGTATTGATAAGAGGCTAATAATTATAGTAACCAGAATGTATTTTTTTTATTTTTTTTCAAAATATTAGAAGCTTAAAAATAGGTATTTTGGCAGAGAGACGGGACAAAATTGGGTGTCAACAGGGCTGTTATAGAATCGTTTCGACGAAATATTATGACTATAGACTAACAAGAATAAATTGGATGTGTCATAATCGCATGTAAACTATTATCGAGTGTTGTAAAGTACGAGCTGTTTTGACACGTTGTTGTTCTTATTGAGCTTGGAAGATTAATGATAATTAAGATTATGCATTGTGTTGTATGTTAGAATACGTTTTGAATCTCCCCGTAGCTTAACCGTAGTTGTTGGCGTCTTAATATAGGTTGAAGTATTATTGGGCAGCGTATACATATTGTGTGGCGAATAAGAGCTAAAGGTATGTGAAGCTAACCCTTCTTTCTTTTTGGTATGATGATGATATGATGATATGACGATATGATGATATGATGATATGATGACATGTTATGGCGATCAGGAGGGCATATGATGAATTTATTCACCGAGCCCTCACTAGAGGGTCGGGTACGATATATATGCATATGATATATGATATTGAGAAGCATGATTATGTTTCAAGGCAAGTGTTTCGGTATTCTGAACATTGTACTTGTTTATTGTACTTCTTATTTCAGTTATGATCCTTTTTCCGTATTTCACACTTTACATGCTCGGTACATATTCCGTACTGACCCCCTTTCTTCGGAGGGCTGCGTTTCATGCCCGCAGGTACAGATACGCGTTTTGGTGAACCACCAGCTTAAGACTTCCCTTCTGCTATCTTGGAGAGTTTCGTTGTTCCGGAGCCCAGATTTTGGTATAGATCCTTTTTTATCTAAATATATGCATATGTTGTCTAAGGGTACGACGGGGCCCTGTCCCGTCATATTTCACTGTTGAAACTCTTAGAGGTCTGTGGACATGTATGTGGGTTGTATCCAAATGTGATCAGTTGTGTGTACGATTAATATGCGTGTTCCATCGTTGTGGCAGCCTTGCCGGCTTGCATATATTGTCATGTTGTGGTAGCAGCCTTGTCGGCTTGCGTTTATATATGGTTGGGACGTTCCCACCTGTTATGACAGCCTTGTCGGCTTATGTACTGTGATATCTGTTGATAGTTGTGACTCCTCAGGAGACAGATTGCCGAACATATATATACATTTATGCGACAGTTCCGAGGCTATGTCTTGGTCGTTATAAGTTCCATATTATGTTGTTGTGGACTGATCATATAGCTAACAGGTGTGTATACGAGTGCCCTTCTCGGGTACGAGTCACGGCCTACGAGGTTGGGTCGTGACATATTTGACGGAATATATAAGGATAATAGGGTTTAATTCAAGACATTGAACAAGATGGTCAATTGATATGCATCTATTCAACTGATAATAGGGTGTGGTATTCAAGATTTTTTTTTTACTGAATTTACATTTTGGTTGCTGAAATTCTATCCCTGTTTGGGGTTTGTTACTTCCAGTTGGATGCATTAATTGACTAGAGACCGGGTTGGTTCGGGTTTTTTAAAGACCAAACTAAACCAATTGCATCGGGTTTTCAAATCTATAAATCAAACCAAACCAACAAAAGTCGGGTTTTTCAACCTCGGGTTTTTCGGGTATTTTCCAGTGAAGTATTCATACAAAACATATAACTTGTACTTCAAATATTTCTTTAGTCCTAGTAAGATACGACTATCATCTTAAAATATTTATTAAGAAAATAATACAAAACGTGAGATGAGAGATGACATTGTACTAAAATATTCAACGAAAAAAATTAATGAAATTGCATAAAATAAAATAAACATAATCTAAAAGTACTAAGTCATGCTACAATAAATACGGCTAATTTACAAGGCATGTAGAAAATGATCATAATCTAAAAGTACTAAGTCATGCTAAAATAAGTACAGCTGATAAGTATTAATTACATGACTAGATATTAAAGAAAAAAATAAAATTAAGTTATGTATTTTCACTTTCTAAACTAATATAAAACAAATTAATAGATATCAACATTGTTGTCATTCCGATCTTAGATATGAATTACTTTTGTTAGCATTAATATTGATTTGATTTTTGTTGAGTTAGTAATATCATTGGGCTATAAAATTTATTGGACCATTCAAAATTCTAATTCCAAGCTTAAAATAATATGTTAAAAGACAAAAAACTATGAAAAAAATTAAAGAAACATTTATAAATTACATTATAAATAAAAAAAATTATGTATAAATTATGTTTGAAATGTAATGTTGGGTTGATTTGATTCGGTTTGACCTTGTTTTAGTTAAAACCAAACCAAAAATCCATAGTGTTCGGATTTTCTTTTTAAAACCAAAGCCAAATCAAACCAAATCAATAATCGGATTTTTTTCTCGATTTGATTCGAATTGTCGATTTGGTGCGGTTTGTCAGTTTGATTTGTAGACCCCTGTGAACAGGTATCTTCTTTCTTAGACATCATAAAGGGACGTGTGGCTTCGCTACTTTTTCATGAAAACTTCTCATTCAAACCGCTTCACTTCTTTTGTTCTTCAATTAGTTATTACTTACTCTATTAGTTTTTGTTAGTTTTTGGAGTGTCAACATTTATTTCATTAAGAAGCTGCCCCTCAGCGTGACTTTTTTGGCGTTTCGAACAGGTTGATTTTTCATAGGTTCTTTTCTATTACTGGTGTTCTTTCCCCTTTTGTTGGGAAGAAAGTTTAACTATATTTTTATATTCTATTTCTTTTGTTGTATATTATGAAACCATTTTTTATTATTAATTATTTGAGCATTCATGCTTGATTATAGTAATATATTTGATGTACTCTTCTATAATTTGGAGTATGGGGACCCATTATAGTGTTAAGTACATATACTATTAAGCCCAGATAAATAGTTAAATAAAGAATGTTTATTTTGCATAATCAATTAAGTATTGAGTTTGATTTTTAATTGCAGTGATTAAAATTTGGTCTAATGAGAAGAGTGGTACGGTGGTGCTCCATGGTGGAGTTATTGGATTGCTTACATGTAACGACCCGTTCCGTCGTTACTGTGACTTCCGGAAAATTCGCAACCTTGACTCATTTTAAAACACCTCCGGATCTCCACGTTCTTAAATCGCTAACTTGATCGGACCAATCGTGTGAATCGCGTGTAAAATGTCGAATTTGGGCCCAGTTATGCCGCCATAGCGGCAGACCTGCCGCCGCAGCGCAGGCACCAAAGCTGCCTGGAACTCAACTGAAGCGGAGATGCAATGTCTCTGAATGACCGTCACAACGGTGGGATACCGCTGAGAAGGTGACGCCACATCGGCCTTGGGACCGCCACGACAGTTAACGGGCAGTTATTTCCCTATTTAAACTCCATTTCTTGACTTGACCAAGCTTTTATTTTCCCAAGTCACAGCCACCACTTGGATATATTTTCAGATCCTTGAGACCAAAATGTTGGGGAGGTAAACTCCGTAAACCCCTCATCTCTTCTCCTTTAATTCCTTCTTTTCGTCATACACCATTTATGATTATAGCAAGCTTAAAATGAGGGTTCTTTCCTAAATCTTCTAATTTTCCTAAATAGGTTTAAGTTGTTAGAGGCTAATGATGGCCTATGAGAATTAATTGGGTAAGTTTGACCTAGATTAACCTTGTGTTCTATAAAGAGGTGAGATTTGCATAATCAAGAACCTTGGTCTATTAATGTAAGAATGTCGATTTTACCCATATGACCCCGAATTCTTCAAGCATTGCTTACGTAAATATTTTCATCATTCCTAGACCCCTCGGATCTACGGGTTCCTTACGAAGATGGAAGATGGAATCCAAGTGGATGTTCGCGCTCCTGTTCGGTTTTGAGGTAGGTTACGGCTTCCTTTTCAGTTGACTCTGATTAGATTTACATATTCGTGTATTAGATGAAACGGAGAATGCATGTATAGGATTTTGGAGTTTGGGATGGATTCTGGGGATGGTACTGTTATGCGATTGTGTGTTCGAGCTTGTGGCCTGTAGATCCCCTAGGTCCTTGTATTGGTTTCCCCTTGAGTATTGGTGGAGTTTATGTGACTTGGAAGATTAGTTGTTCAGTACTTGGTTTACTATGTTCCTTGATGAATAGTTCCCGTATGATGAGTATAAGATGTCATGTGTTATTTATTAGTGAGTCTTATTTGGTATTGAAATGGATAAAATGTGCCAAAGAACGTGGAATGATTCTAGGGTGGATGTTTAGTGGAAATCTTATGAGTAGAAAGTGTATTCTTCATGTATTGATGTCGTTAGGTAGAAAAGGAATGAGGTAATATTATTACGTGACTTGTCCGTGTTGGTTATTGGGGACTGTAGACATATCCTGTTTATGATATTGTAGTATCTTACTTGTTGAGGTTTGATACGAGGATAGCGTTCTATTACGGCTGACTGTGTAGCCTTGTGCATGATATTATTGGTGTGCCCGTGCTTGGTACTTGTGATATTGATCTGATTATTGACATTGATGAACTCATACATTGCACGCATTCTCATCCTTCATGATATATTGTTGATACATTTATGATACTTGAGGAAACACTGTGATAAGCTAGGCTCAGTTGGATGAGAGTGACGTGAAGACCGATATCCGATGGTTGTTCCGGAATCGTGGTTGTGTGGTAGCAATTCTCGAGGTTTGTGCCGGGAATGTGAGGTAGCGGTATCTAGGTTGTTGTCGGACCGTGAGGTACATGGACTCCGCGGGTCCCTCATGGGTTGTGCTACCGAGACGTCAATACTTCCATCCGGAGTACATGTGTACACAACATTGCATTGCATATACATTTCATATATTATTGCATTGCATTGCACTATGGCTTCTATTGTGATATTCTTGTGATGTTTTTTTTATGATGTATGGAATTCAGATTGAGAATTTGAGACTTGACACAGTGGGGCTTAGTTGCTATAACCATAGGCCATGATCTTGGATTACCATGTTGATTGTTTGTCGACTTAATTGTATATGTTGGTTTCATAAAATTAGGTGTATAACGGATATCAGAATGACGGGATGACTTCCGATACTAAGATTGAATAGTGTAATGGCAGTTGACTTGTGATACTTATGTGAAATGTCTATTGTCTCTATGGAGATAAAAGCGAGTATGATGTAAGTTAGTTAAACGGATTACTAGGGAAGAGTTAATGAAATTAAGAACCTTGATGTTATGACGAGCGGTAGGTAATGTGCGTTGTTGAACTAGTTTTACTTCCCATGCTTATTTGTGAACTCTTTTACTGATATGTTCTTCTAACCATTGTCGGCCTATGATGCTTACCAGAACTAGTGTTGTACTGATACTACTCTTGCTACATCCCTTTTGGCGTGTAGAGTTTTTCAGGTTACTGATTGTTGAAATGTTCGGAAGATGCATAGTGCCTATCTCGAAGGCCTCCATCCACTTCATTCCAGGATGGAGATTGGTGTTGACACCTAATTTTTGACCTCCCGTAATCTGTTTCAATCACTCGGAGTTCCCGGATAATAAATAAAATGAGCTGGGCATCTTGAAAGATTTAATTGATTTTTATAAGTTGTCCAAGTCAATATTTCACTCCCTTAAATTGATAAAAGGGAATTTTCATGGCATCATAAATTTATTTGGAAATTAATGGGTACTTTTATGATATTTTATGAGATGTTTATTGAATTTATTTATTTTTTAAAAAGAAAGTGAGTGAGAGAGAGAGAGGGTCTTTGTTTAGAAGGTTTTCATTTATTTGATTGTTTAAAATTGTCAAGAAATCAAAAAATTCAAATACTTTATTTCCTTTTAATCCATGAAGTTTGAGTAATTTAAGTAATCAACCATTTAGCCCTTTAAATTTCTAATTTTTATATAAGTTGCATGATTTGTCAAAAATATGCATAATTGCCCATAAATGTTTTAATTAGGCTAATTAACTAATTAAACGATAATTATTGCAAATTGATCCTTTTTATATAAATATTTTGCCATGGCAACAATTAAAATAATCAATTCATGATTTAAAGAAATTGGAGTGATTTTTGCAAAATTTGGCCTATTAATGGTTTTATTTGAAATAACTAGTTCAATTTAATTTCAAAATTTGTTAATTAGGCCAAAAAAAGGTCATAATTGAAATGATCAATCAGATTAGAATTAATGAAGGCCATGATTCGTAATTTTAGGCCCATTAACAATTTGTTCGATTTTTTAAGGGATTTTTACACTCTATGTTAATTAGGGTAAAATAATTACCCGGATTAGCCCATATTATTTCTTTTACCCGCTTTAGCCGCATCATCTCCGCTGAGATCTTTCTCTCGTTCTTCTATTTTTCTCTCGGCAATATGTCATCAAATAAGTGATTAGCTCTGATGTAGAAACAACTTACTTCTTTGATAATAACCTTTTTTTTTTTTTTTTTTCCCCACCCACTTAGATTTGATAATAACCTAACCCACTCGTTTTCTAGCTAATACAAGAAACTATATATATATAAAGTCTACTGAAGAAAAAAAATTGTTAAGCCCAAAGCAAATTGTTAAAATACTAATAGCATATATTTTATAATGACACTGGTCTAACCAAAGCTAGGTTGAATCGGATAACTTCTAGAGAAAGATATTTGGCCAGCTAGATGGACAATTCAACCAATTCAAATGCTATTTGAACACGTTTGGATAATCTGATTACAAATAGTAATTAGCAAAAATAATCAGGTAAAATGTGTACAAATAATTAATAAAATGATTATGTCCCAATTTTTTCCTATAATTAAAATTTCATCAATTTTGATCTTTACTTAATTATTTATCTTTTTATGTGTACTAGATATACATATGTATACACCATGTATACATATACACAAGGTGTATATATATATATATATATATATATATATATATATACACATAGTGTATACATAAATGCATAAGGGCCTCTTTTTAATATATTCAAATTTGTAACGAATCCAGCCCAAGGCCAGGCTGAGACCCAGCCCAATTCATTTAAACGGATAAGAGGGGTATACCTCCCCTTTTTTATTTCATTTTCCTCTTTTGCAAATAAACCCACCCCCACCCCCACCCCCCACCCGCCCCGCCGCCCCGTCTCTCTCTCTTCCCTTTTTGGTGAAACCCTAGCGCCGCCTTGAGATTCCATCATCTATGTCCACCAAAAATGACAAGGTTACAGAGCATAGCTGACAAATACAACTATTGCATACTTATTATGGTGAAAGCATAAATGTTCCACCCGATTTCGTGTTCTTTTTACCCGAATATGTTAATGAATCTTTGTTTTACTCATTTTTCAGTTTTTTTAGTCGAGATCATGATTTTTCTTTTGCTCTTAAGCTATATTGTTTATTATTCTTCGCAAATTCCTATTGGTTCATGGCTGTTGGTTCAGATCGATCCGGTTCATATCGACCCAAGAAGGATTAGATCTGATCGCATGTTTGTTATACCTTTAGATCTGGGACGTTGACTTCATTTACTGAGTGTTTGGTTTAGGAAAAAGGTTTGTCCCACATCGTCATTGTTAGTCTTGGTTGAATTTTTGAGGTTCTATTTACAAAAACAGGGATCGGAAAAAAGAAGGAAAAAAATAGGAGATAGAAAAAATAGAAGAAAAATTTGAAAGTTGAAGAAGTTGGAAAATTTCAATGTTTCAAAAAGCTTCTTAGTAAAAATTTTTACCTTGACTGAAAGAGTTGGGTTTTCTCAGTTCATAAATAGTTTCTTGCTTTATTTTACTTTCACGTGGCTGAGTTGTTGAGGTTGGAAGCACAAAACTCCCAAATTCATTCTTTTCTTGGTTGCGCACACAAAAGGTAACTCTTAATTCATTTTATTTCGTTATTTAGAATTTTGCCTAGTCTAAGTGTATTTACATTAGTTAAATTGCTTGTGGTTTGATGCTTGCTAATGGTGGTTCTTATTGCTAAGTGTTGCCATGTTTGGTTGTGTGCTTAACTTATGGTTTGCTTGAGGCAAACACATTAGGGCCAATGTGAATGTTATGTTGAAACTCATTAGAAAGTAGGTTGGTTAGACTTCCTAGTGGTTTGTTTATGTAGCTCTAATGTTCCATGTCTACTGTGAAAGGGTGTGGTTGAAGTACTTTGAAAAATTCACTTTTTCCTTTTCTTCCTTCTTGAAGTCATGTTAGTTTGTTAACTATAATCCTAAGTAGAACCAATGTAGTGAAGTTCAACTTATTTTCCTCTACTCAACTCCCAGGTGTTGTTTAAAGGAGATGAGGCAGTTTATATGTTGGTTTAGATGAACATGAATAGATTACTTGTAACGTGTGCTTGTGTTTATAATCAGAAACCACATACCTTTTGCTAATCAACCAGTGAACTACCCTCCCTTGTAAAGCAAAGTCTTTTATCAAGATCTTCTTAACTATAAATGTTTTAGCTTAACAATTGATTTGGATACAATTTCTGGTGTGTTCCCTTCTTTCAAAAATAAATAAATACATAAATAAATACTTAGGTATAAGTTAAATTTGTTTGCTGGTTCTTTGAAGATATAACAGTAGATTATTTCGTTTTCTTTTCCTTCCTCTTTAAATGACCTTACTCACATAGAATAGAGTAAAGATAGGATTAGTTGACAGTTTTGCTTCTTTTATCAATTAATATTCAGATAAAAATGGAATTAGGTTCAGTTTGAGTTTGTGGGTTAATAGACTGTTAATGGCAACATCTGTGATCATGTTCTCACTTAGTGTAGGCCAGAGTGTGTGTTAATTGTCCATGATTTGTAGCAAATCCTAGAACTAATATGACTAAGAGGCTTGAGTATGAAATATGTTTTTCTTTGGTTTGATCAAAGCTTTAGTTTCTTGTTTGTACTTGTTGCTTAAACATATAATGTTCATAGCTTGTCTTGTGTGGTCCATGTCACAAGTCTTACATATTAAAATGGTCTATTCCTAAAATTTCAGAGTTTGGTAAAAAGGAAAAAATGAAAAGGAAAGGATCAACTTTAGGAAATGTAAGACTAAGTCCTCACTGTCACACCCCTTTTTGCGCCCCCGAGTATAAACGCGCAGGTTTTTATTATTAAAGGGTTTTTCCATTTGAAGTGACGGTTTTGAAAAGGGATTATCTTATTTACAGAGTCGCCACTTGGAATTGAGTTTTGGTGTTCCAAGCCACCTTATGAATCCCTAATCAACAGGAAATGACTCTTTTATTATGGTCCGCGAAAACAGAAGACCGGGTAAGGAATTCTATTGACCGGGGAGAAGGTGTTAGGCATTCCCCGAGTCCCGTGGTTCTAGCACGGTCGCTTTATCGACTTATACTTAGCTTAAACTAATCTTTGGACATATTATGTATCTGAGCCTTGATTTGCTCGTACTTTTATTTATTGAACTTTTACCCTTTTTTTTTTTTTTTGTCTTAACACGGATGCATAACTGCATTCCGGATCTTTTAAGCGTCTCAAAATAAGATGCATAACTGCATTCTTACTCGAAACAAAATTAATTATTAAAAAGAGTTCGGCCAAGGTGCGTAACCGCATCCTTGAGTTATAAAAAAAAACGTCTCGAAATAAGATGCGTAACCGCATTCTTAATCGAAACAAACGTCTTGTGCCTAAAGCTCATCTAGCGTTAAAGGCAATTATTTGTCTCTAAAATCCGAGACTTATATTATTCGGTTAATTTTCACTCTTTTGACAACAGGTTTTGAATAAATTCGCAACCCATCTCGCTCCCTTATAATAGGTTTTACCACTTTTTTCTTTTATATTTGACAGCGGAATTTGAAATAAATTCGCATCCCATCTCGCTTGGGCTCACAATTAATTAGTTGGGCCTTAATATTGGCCCAGGTCCAAAGTAAATTCTTTTATGATGTTCCACTATCAAGCTTTATCTCAAAAAATTGTAATCGATAACTGAATGATCATCGTGCACATGAGTCAACTCAAAACATTTAAATAAATTTGTTTAATACCCTTTAATCACGAAACATACTAGAAGGTCCAAATGGGATACAAATGACCAGATCATGAACTAACCACTCAAAACAGAAAGAAGACAAAATGGAAAAAAAAAAGAAACAATAAATAATGACCCATTTACAGAATAATCCAACCAACTAATGGCATGCAAAGCTTATTTAACAATATTAACATACAAAAACGCCTTTTTAGAACATGATGACAGGACAATGAAATAAAACTTACAATGATATGCACTAGTCTTTGAACCCCAACGTAAATGAAATACGTAACAAATTAAAGCAAGAAAACATTTAGACACTGACCATAGGAACAAACAAAGCATTTAAATAAAGAGAACTAAACTAAAGCAGATTTAATTAGATATATTCAATGTATAAAAATAAAGAACAGACCTTTATACGAGCTGAATTTTCCTTAAAATTAGAGAACCTCCAAAGAGCTTTATACAGTAACGAAATCAATTGTCCTTTGTCGTGAGCCCCTTTTAATACATCAAAGGAACTACATAACAGTTTAAATAGGAGCTACATTTGAATGTGAGCAGCAAACGTTCAGCCCTATTAGAAAGCTGAAAACTTGAACCAGAGCCTAGAACAGACCCTCGTCGGCAACCTCGAATCGAACGAACCTCGCTGGAAATACAAAAGGGAAGGTGATGTTGGCTCTATGTTCTACATGGTATTTTCAGATGGTGTTGATAGATGAAGAATGCGTATCTTATGTAATGCTTTTCTTTAGTTTAAGGTAATGTTTAATGGAGGAAAAGTGGTGGTTTATGGACGGTACAACTATGGTGTTTTTTATTAGGAGGTAGTTAAGAAATTGAAGAGGAGATCCATGGGGCTGATTTTTGGTTGTGTAGTATGCGGCTAATGTGTGGAAAATCAGGTAGAGTCTCTAGGTTTCTATAATTAGATATTTATAGGGTGTCTAGGCTAGGGTTTTGAGTGTGTTATTCCTTTTTTTCTTTTCCCAAAATGCCCACATGAATAAAAATATCTTGAAGGATGAAAGGAATATTCCCTTCCCAAAATGGATTGTGCCTTTTTTGTGTGGATAGGGTGAAATTTTGCCAAGTAGCGAGCCATCATTGGTTCCATTTTTATTTTTCTTTTCCATTAAAAGGATATATAAAATACCAAAATAAATATATTAATCAACTATTTTTAAACCAAAACTAAGAAAAAAATTAAATAAATAGACTAAGGAAAAACCAAAAGATAGAATTAACTTAGAAAAACTAGATTAAAAGAAACCTATTTTTTGTAATTTTTCTTTCTTTTAAACACAAAACTTATGCCTTGAAAATAGCGAATATTTTTTGTCCTTTTTTTCATTTTCACAAACAAACCTACTAAAAATGAAATAATAGTTAAAATCCAAGATTAGACTAAAAAGAAAAATTAATCAATAAGCCAATGAAAACATCCCGGGAGGGTAAAAAATTACGTGTCTACACTCACTTGAAGATTAATTAGGATTAATCTGGTTAGCCTAACTAGCTAGCAAGATGGTTGTTAATTTGCAACTTGATTAATGATCACTTTTGAAATTGAAAGGTATAAAAAATAGAAGGAAGTAGTTGTTTAGGAAGAAAGTTTGTTCTGCTATCTCTGATCTCCTATTGTTAGTCCTATCCTCATTATTTGTCTTATCTAACTAGTGAAGTAAATTTGTTATGAAAGTAGACTTTGCATACACCCTTGCATCTGTATTGATCTTCATTCATGAATAGACCCTAGTTTAATAGATGACCCTAAGTGTTCAAATTTAACAAGTTTTAAGTACTAAGAGAAGGGTGAAATGAAGCAGTTTGGTCATGATTTGTCCAGTCTTGAACAATTTAGAGATTGAGGTTTTTATATTTTTGAAACATGAGTTCTGTTTTCTTTTCTTTGTGCATGAGTGAAGAATATGGTGATAATAACTTATGGTCCTTGATTGTCTAGGCTTAAAAGATGAAAACAAAGAGGAAAGATTTTATAAGTCTAGTCTGAGTAAAAGAAGAGGATAAAAAGAAAAGGGAAGGGGAAACTGCAGCTGAAACCTTAAGAAAATGTTTGGCTCTAATATATGAACTGTCCAGTCTTCTTTTGGTATATACTCAAGGGCAATAAAGAGGATCATAAGTGAAGATGTGGGGTTTGAAACCTCTTGACTAAATGGGAAAGTTTTTTAAAGACATCTTAGGAGAAGATTGAGAAAGGGTCAAGTATCACTTGAACCATAGTATCTTTCTTCCCAAAAAAAGAGATTGTCATGGCATTCCTCATAAGTCTATGGGGTGTAACCTGCTATATTTGCACATTTGATATTCTCTTTGCCATTTTGCAGAGTTAAATGGATCCTGAAAAATAAATTTCTTGTGCATTAATAACTGTTCATTTAGATAGTTACATCTGGTCCTGATGTGTGATCTTTGAATTTGAATGAACTCTGTTGATCAGCTCAGATATGTCTTAGGGATGGTTTGACTAGGCTAGATAATATATGGTAATTTGAAAGATTGTAGTCTTTGCTTAAAACTGGAAAGAGGAAAAGGCTTTCAAAAAAGGAGTACTATTTGTTTGGAAATAAGGCAAGAAAAGTTTTATGTGGATGATATAATAAGGTGTAATAGACTCCTTGATATTTGGTTAGGCTGAGTTCATAATTAAAATCTGTATGTGAATTTTGTGTTCAGTGATTTGAGTCTAACTTGTGTTTGAAAGATAGTCTATCTCTCCCTTTTTCTAAGTAACAGTAGGAACTCAAAGGTAAAGAAATTAGTGTCTTACATCAACTTAAGGTAATAATACAGGGTCTTAGGGGTATATTTGACCCCTTCTTTGTGATACTTCAGATAATAATCATGTTTCCCGCTTTGAGATATGTTCTTGAGTTTATTAGTCTAAAGTCTTAGGCTAAAGTCTAAGTAGAAGATAAAAACTGAACTTAGTCATGTTGGATAGATGTGTTTTCCCCTTTGTGCGGTATTAAGAACCAGCCAAGGATATGTCATACTTTTCCACTTTGAAAAAAGGGAAATTAGGAGTAGGCCACTACTTATGAACGTGTCTAAATCATGTGCATCCTCTTTTTAAAATCAACTTGGTTCTTTCTGCAATGGAATAGGATCAGGAGAAAAGGTCTAAAAGGATTTCAAACTCTGAACTTTAAATGTTAAATCTTATATTCATCCATGGGACTTTTGGCCCCTTCTATTTGTTTAAATTGTGTGTGAAAGTGTAGTTCCTATGCCTAAGGTTGTGTATTCTACATAGGACCATTAGGACTTGAAACTCTTTTGGCATTTTTCCTACAAATTGATCCTGGCATGGGTTCTGTTTTGGCTTGTGTCTTAATCTCTAACTGGATTCTGCTGAGAGTGATACATCATCACACTTGTGTTTGTCAAGGTTAATAAAGTCAGGAATTCTTATGGCACTCCCTTAGCCCAATTGGACCTATTTATGCTTCTTGTTTCTATTGGTATCATAAATAATAATTAAGGAGATCAAGTAGGCTTCCCTTGTGTGCTACACACTAATAGATGGTTGTTTTAACAAAAGGAACTCTGAGTTTCACCTGTTTGAGTTTGTCCATACCATGTCTATTAGAATTAGCTTTGATTCTCTTGTTTATTTCCTGCATTCTGTGTGAGAATCACATAGGCTTCAAAATATGATCCCTAAAAGAATGTCAAGAACCTTTACCTGGGTTGTGTATAGGACATCTAGGCTCATTTGAAGATTTTGTCTAAACTATTCTACATGTACTCTATGAATGCAAAATCGGTTGTGTTGTACCATGCCTTGAAGCTAGTTTACCCTATGCTTGTGTGCCTTTACACTTTTCTACGTCTACTTGAATCAATATTGTTAGTAACTGTACTACTCCTATGTGATTGTCTGTGTAGTGATTACTTGGTTTAAGTTCAGTCTTGGCCATATTATGCTCATGCAGATTACTTTCTTTTCCGTGTTTAAATCATACTTGATGCCTTGATCTTGGTTCATAAGATTAATCTACCTGCTGTGTCTATCCATCTCTTATTTTCTTGTTCTCATCTATTCTTTATAACTTATAATTATCCATAACTATATATATTAGGCCTATCCTATTTATTCCAAACCATGTGTGTGTGTATGTGGATCTGTGTCTTTCATGGTTATTGTTGGTTGAGAGAGGCAGTTTAGGTGGGAGGGGGGCTTAGTTTGAGCCTTCCCCTGGTAACCAGCCATGCCGGAGGTTCATTAAACCTCTTGGAACTTGTGCGGCATTAGGAATAAGGCGGGTGATGACTTGGCCTTCCCACCACCTAAGTTTGGTGTTTTGAGTTTAAAGACATGGAAATACATATGCACATTATGTGAGCTTGTGAATAAATAGGATATATTGCTTGTACGTGTGTATACTTGTGTATAGAATAGGCCTTGTAAAGGAATTGGACAATGTGCATGTATGTGTGTACAGTTATATGCATGATAAGAACAGTAAAAATATAAACTACCAGGGGTCTTTGTTTCTTTCCCTTCGCTACTGCATGGCCACTTAGGCCAAGGTCCAGTCACCCACCCTATTGGGTCAAAAGCCCAATAGGGAAATTATTTCAAGTCCGTTGAGTCTAAAAGAGAAGAAAGGGAAGCTAATATATTAAAGGCCCAGTCATGGGTAAAAATGACACGAAGGCTCAACCATGGGTGAAAATGGTTGGGGTTTCGTACACCCCAGTTTACCTTCCTTATTATATTTATTCCTTCTTTATTTGCTTAAAGTGTTTCCTGTATTGTATTTATATTTGTAAAAAACCCACAAACATTATTGGAATCATATATGCTGCGAATTAGGCATCTTAGGCAAAACGGTGCATATGTCGTTTTAGATTGACTCTAGCTCCTAAAAATCCTTTTGAAAAATCTGAAAAAACACATACTGATTTTGAAAATTTAAAATGAAAAGCAACTGCGTTTGTCCTAATAAATAACAAAATAAAGAGGTTTTTTTTTTTGGAAAGATAAAATAGTATTTTTCAAAATTAAGAGGATGAGTAAATTAGGCTAAAAAACTGCTTTTTTAAACTATTGAAACATGTTTCTTTTTTCTGGGTTTTGAGTTGGCAAAAAATATATGATAGTTTGGGCCAGAGCCCACTTAAGTCTCTTTCTCAAAAAAACCAAATGTTCATAGAAATATTTTCAGGCCAGAGCCCATTTATGTTTGGCCTTTTGAAAGAAAAACAAAATGACATAAGCCATTTTTGGGGCTAAGAATTCCATTTGACTTTTTAAAAAAAAAAAAAATCTGTATCTAAGAAAACATGATTGAGGTCCATGTATTAATAGCCAAAATAAGATATATTTGGGCCAGAGCCCACGCAGTTTGTCATTTAAAACCCAATAAACCTTTCTTCGGGTCAAAGCCCACCTGACTTTTTTTTTATCTATGGATAAAATAATTCTGGGTCAAAGCCCACGTTTTTAAATAACTGAGATAAAATGTTTTTGGGTCCAAAAAACAAAATGGATTTCAAAGCTGAATTTTGCCTTAAAATAAATCTGAGACTTTGTCCAATAAAGAAATAGCAAGCACATTTTTAAAAGAGGTATATATAAGTTATTTGACCATAAATTCAATTCACTTGTTAAGGATAAAACGTGCAAAATATAAAGAACCTCTCTCTTGTAAAGTCAAAAACGGTCCAATTTTCACGCGCATAATTATAAAAAATTAGGTAAGGATGTTCTAGAAATGTATTAAACGGATTAACCCGGTCCACGTGTGAGTAAAGCATGAATAAAACCTATTCATCCAGACTGTAAAAAATAAATAAATTTTCTATCCTTTTCTATAGAAAAACTACTATCCTTATATATAAAAGGAACTAATTATACCCAGCTATTATAAATCCGAACCTAAAAACCCTATATGTAAAGGGAATATATTCAATTATTTTAAAAAAAAATGATGTGCAACATGACAGGCTTTTGCGGGAGATAAATACTAAGTAAATAGTTCATGCAAATACTCACATTGGAATTCGAACGTCAATCGTATAGTACGGATCCTTAATACTAGGGTGCCTAACACCTTCCATAGGGGATCACCGGAATCCTTACCTAGAACTTTGGATTAAGAAGGATTTTTTCACGATGTATGAATAAACCCTTCAAAACTGATTTTCCTAATTTCCTAAAAATTAGGTGGCGACTCTTTTAAAACAAAGTCCGAAAGAGGACCAACAATTTCGAAGTAGCTTGCACATGGTATTCATTGACCTAGAAAAGGCGTACGACAAAGTGCCAAGAGAGGTCCTATGGAGATGCTTAGAGGCTAAAGATGTACCTGTGGTGTACATTATAGCGATAAAGGACATGTATGATGGAACTAAGACCAGGGTAAGGACGGTAGGAGGAGACTCGGAGCACTTCCCTGTAATGATGGGGTTGCATCAGGGATCAGCTCTTAGCCCGTTTCTATTCGCCCTGGTGATGGATGAATTGACGCGACAAATACAAGGTGAGGTGCCTTGGTGTATGTTGTTTGTGGATGACATAGTCCTGATTGACGAGACTCGCAACGGAGTTAACGATAAACTGGAGGGCTGGAGACAGACGTTGGAGTCTAAAGGATTTAAATTGAGTAGGACCAAGACAGAATACTTGGAGTACAGGTTCAGTGGCCTACCACGTGAGGCTGACGAGGAAGTGAGGCTTGGTACCCAGGCCATTCAAAAGAAAGGAAGTTTCAAGTATCTTGGGTCTATTATACAGGGAGATGGGGATATCAACGACGATGTTTCACATCGTATTGGTGCAGGGTGGATGAAATGGAGGCTCGCCTCCGGAGTGCTGTGTGATAAGAAAGTGCCACCAAAACTTAAAGGCAAGTTCTAAAAAGTGGTGGTCAGACCGACTTTATTGTACGGGGCGGAGTGTTGGCCAGTCAAGAAATGTCACGTTCAGAAGATGAAAGTCGCGGAAATGCGAATGTTGCGGTGGATGTGTGGGCACACTAGGAGGGATAGAATTAGGAATGAAGATATCCGAGACAAGGTGAGAGTGGCATCGGTGGAGGACAAGATGCGGGAAGCGAGGCTGAGATGGTTTGGACATGTGAAGAGGAGAGGCACAGATGCTCCAGTGCGGAGGTGTGAGAGGTTGGCTATGGATGGTTTCAGGAGAGGTAAAGGGAGGCCAAAGAAATATTGGGGAGAGGTGATTAGACAAGATATGACACAGTTTCAGCTCACCGAGGACATGACCTTAGATAGAAGGTTGTGGAGGACTCAGATTAGGATAGAAGGCTAGGTGGCTAATTATTTCACCATAGTAGTTGTAGTTTTGCTCATTTGTTTATTGCCATTTGATTTCTACATTTGATTGCTGCTTATATTTGTTGGTTATCTTATTTATCTATAGTAGTTAATGCTCCTTTCTTTCCGGACTGTTCTACCATGACTTTCTCGCTGTTGTTATTCCTTGATTTCATATTTTTTTCGATATGCTTGGTCCTATCTGACCTTTTGTCTTGTTTTTCCTCTCTTGAGCCGAGGGTCTTTCGGAAACAGCCGCCCTACCTTTCAAGGTGGAGGTTAGGTCTGCGTACACTCTACCCTCCCCAGACCCCACATGGTGGGATTATACTAGTCTTGTTGTTGTTGTTGTCCTAGAAAAATCATAAAAAAATAATTTCTGGTATGTCAGCAAGGCAAGTACCTCTGAAACTTACATGAATGTTTTTTCCTCTAAGTATGCATTTGAGTATAGATTTTTGGAAAGATAAACGTGGATAGAAAATGACATAATTCTTATTTATTTAAAAAGCAATGTTACAGAGTTTTTATTAAAAAAAATTAAAATAAAAAAGTTTAATACTTTCTGCTCTGTATGGTCATGACCTTAGAAAGGATAGCCACTGAACCTTCAATTTTTATAGGTCTTACTGATTTAGCTCTAAGTCCTCGTTGTTATACTCGGTCAGGTGCTATCTGATACTTATAAAGGTGAATTAAGTTTGGAAATTTTACATTGCGTAGAGGACATATAAGAGATATATATATATTTAATAACTACACTTTATTTTAATTACATCTAGTAGCTAAATGTTGTATTTGAATTACCTATCATATCTACATTATATATTTAAAACCACTCAAGCTTCAACATCCTCTATTCCCTCGCCTAACAAGAAAACCTCTCTCTCTCGCTCTGTCTGTAAACCCACATTGAAATCATCATATCGCAATGATCATGTCACGACCCAACCCCGTGGGCCGCGACCAGTGCCCGAGCTGGGCACCTATACGTACCCGATACCCCAAATTAGCATATTAACAGAATAATAATATAATAATAATATTAGTGGTCGCTACAGAATTTAGCAGAAAAGCAGACTTGGCACACATAGGCCGATAAGGCCATCACAGAACAGAATATCCCAAACATATGTACAGAACCCACACAGATGTATCCACAGACCTCTAAAGAACATATCATAATCATAAGACGGGACAGGGCCCCGTCATACCCTGAACAAAGTACATATCCAGATAGCAGTGACAGACTGTACCAAAAGATGGGCTCTGTAGAAGAGAGCGCCCCAAATAGCAGAAATAGGATCCTAAACGTGTGGATCAGCGAACCTGTTGTTGACACCCAATTTTGTCCCGTCTCTCTGCCGAAATACCTATTTTGCGCTTCTAATATTTTTTGGAAAAAATAAAAATATATATATATATATTATGTGTTTACTATAATTATTAGCCTCTTATCAATGCCGCTATTGCATTATTCTATTAATTATTCTTATTACTATTACCGCATTTTATTATTATTATTATTATTATTATTATTATTATTATTATTATTATTATTATTATTATCATTATTATATATTACTATTATTATAATTCATAATTTTTTATCATTTCGGCATTTTACCAGCTTACGCACACGCATCGCATTTATCTTTGCATAATTAAATAATAGTATTTATTTTACTGTGGATTTTTCGCAATATTATTGCACTGCTATTACAACGCCATTTTTTATCTAAGCATTAATGACGACATATTCCATATTGAGCAATATTTTAACAGAAGTTATTTAAACAAGTCTTTTATTTAAATTTAGAAGCCAAACTATTTCTTGCTCTCAGTCTGTATTTTGATTTATCGGATTCCAAATCAAAGTCCAATCAACTCATAAATATTTTGACCAGCCCATATTTTCGATCCAAATTTTTTGAACCAGTCCATGTTATAATTTATTAGCCATTCTTTTAATACTCGGTCTAAAAATCGACCCAGTCCATAAATGGACCGGGTTCGACCCATTTTTTACGTGAAATAAGGGAAACCCTAAAAGGGTTCCCCTTCACTTCCCTTATCACCGCCGCACCCCCTCCCTTTCTCTCCCTTTCCCTTTCTCCCTCTTCCACCTCATCGCCGCCTCCACGTTACCCCCCATCGCCACCTCACTGCTTCATCTCCTCCCCTATTTCCCCATTTCCGCCACATATTCCCTCCATTATCGTCCTCTCTGACACCTCTATCACACCCCCACTCATCACGTTACCCCCACTGCCACTTCACGCCGCTGTCCTCGCCACTTCACCTTGTCTCCACCCACGCGTCTGACACCTCCACTACCTCTACCACTCCCACGTTCTGTTCCCCACGCCCACTGTCATCTCCACTCTTAGTTGTCCCCCGCTCCTCTCTCTATCTTTTTTTTTAACACAAAAAAAACCTATAAATAGTCATGGAGTAGGTTCGGAAATGGGGGATTTCGATCGACAAAACCCCAAGAATTGAAACCTTAAAATCGCGAAAATTCCCCAAGAATTAAAGTTTCCAGTTGCCTTAAAGGATAAGAACAACCTTCTTTTTGCTCTAAAAACATTTCTCGAGGTTCAGTTGAGATACCAAATCATCTTTTTATTTTTGGCCCTTGTTACCGTTGCGGGTCTGAGTGGATTCAAGCTTAGATTTCATAGTAATCGAGTGTAGATCGGAGATTTAAAACTCAGTTCGCTGCACTCGAGGAAGGCAATATTGTTGGCTTGCTGTTGCTGTTGCGTTCGGGCTTGTTCCACTTTATCTCTTAACTGATCAGTCCACTAAGTATAGAAATACATTTGAAACATATTCGAGTTTTTTTTATAGTGTGCTTATTTATCTAGTTGTTAAGCCCTTTTCTTTTCTCTTTGTCTCCATTTCATGTTTAGATATACATAGCATATACACACCTGCTGATCTACTTTGAGTTCCATTTTGTATGTTTGACCTCATTACTCGATTAGATACTAATTCCTTTTCTTCTATTTTGTGCATGACTATCGCGCACGAGTCCAAATGACTAGTCTTCCTCCGCATTGGGTGTCGGGTTAAAACCCAACGAGATAATCTTCTAGAGTCATCCCTCATTCAATCCATCCGCAGCAAATAAGAATTCTGGGCCGAGGCCTATATAGCAAAAACAGAGCTGCAATCCATTTGAGGCTGTATTAAAAGTTTCTGGGCCAAAGCCCAGAGGCAGAAAAGATTGCAGCAGTGGCCCAGATGGGCCAGACCCATTCGACAGCAGCCCTTTTTTAAAAAACGGGCTAAGCCCATTTCAAATTATCTCCTCCTTTATATATTTTTGTGCATTTAATTTGTATTGTGCGATTAACTCTTTGTTTATTTTTATAAATCCTAATGATTAGTAGGTTTAGTTTTAGTAATGGGTAGTTAGTTTAAATAAAACCAATAATTAATCCCATAAGTTTCATTTTCTTCTTTCCACATTAAAATCATTTATAGCATCTATAATATTTGCTTCTAGAATAATTGATGGCATAAATTCATATTTTTGAGTTAAAGGAATCATATTTTATTATCTTAATTTCCAAAACATCACTAATATGTAAAAAATAGACTCAAGTACATTTTTTATAAATATTCTTAGATTCATTAAATTATATATATCTTAAGATAAAAAAATGTAAATAAATAAATTAGTAGAAAAAAAAAAAAAAAAAAAAGGGAAAGAAAACTCTATCATCTTCTGCATGCTATTTATAAAACAATTTTAGACTTTTCTTTATGATATTTCATTCCAAGTCTAAATTGGCTAAGCCTCTTCTCAAAACTTCTACATATAATACAAATCATTATATTTTGAAAGTCTCATTTCAAAAGTAACATTATTATAGAACTATTTACAGTTTGTTTTAAAAATAGCATTTGAAACCTCTTTTGTGCAAATTATTCTACAAGTTCTACTTAAATAGCATTATTATGTTCTTTCTTCAAAATCTTAACAACCTCTATAAGTCGTATTTTAAAATACCCTTTAAAAGTTCTTCTTTTATACAAATGATAATATTTGCTGTAAATCTTACTCTAAATAATATTATTTCCCTTTAAAACTTTAGCAATAGCCGTAAGCTATTTTCTGGAATTTAAACACTAAATTTAGTCTTAAATAATTAACCTAAGTTGGTCGGATAACCGTAGTTAGCGGATTCTAAAGGATGCCTAACCCCTTCCCTTTAGGATAATATAGAGCCCTTACTTAGAATCACATTGGTTAAGCAGACTATTAACGGAGGTTTAGTTTTAACTTTACCTTAGTTAACATCTAGGTGTCCTAATTCACCGTTAATTTAATTAGGTGGCGACTCCATAAAATAAAAATAAATAGGAATCACCAATACGTCATACTCCTTAAAATAAACCCGGTTAAAATGGGGTGTGACAGCTTGGCGACTCCACTGGGGACTTTAGGCTCTAACCATAACAACTTAGGTTAATAAATCATTTGTTGGATGCTTTGTTTATTTTGCTTTATTTTGTCTATATTGTTGCTTATATGCTTTTAAGTATTTTTATTCCTTATATGTATTTTCTGTGTAATATGTTATTACTGCTTTCCTTAAACTGGCATTCCGTTCATATTTCCTCCACTTTTGGAAAATTCACACTATCACACGTACACGCGAGGTGTGCTTAGCGCACCCGCAAATTTCTTCATAGAATCCAAATTTTAAGGGAGTTGGCGCATGCGCGGGGGTGCCCGAATAACGGGGACCGCGTAGCCTTCTCACTCGAGCAGTCCGCTTGGGAACTTTGCGTCTAGTAAACCCATTCTTAGTCTACTTAGGGTAGAGCGAAGCCAATACCTTGTAAGGACATGCATCATTCTAAACCTAGGAGGCTTAATACCCTTGGTGTATTAAGTTCATTAGTCAACCTTACCAAATGTCCAAAAGAGTCTATGACTCTAAGTGACACTACTCACTATCTATGTGCATTATTTGAAGGATAAATATGTGGAATATGTAGACCTAGTACTCTATAGATAAGTATTTCAAGAAAAACTGACCTTTTGTTGCAGGTTGACGTGGAGCATCTAAATTAATGCTGGAGGTTGAAGACAACCAAAAGAAATTAGTGGAGTTGAAGTATTAGATATCTTAGTTTAACTTTGAGATGTATTATTTATTGGCATGTAATAAATTTTATTTTATTGTAAATTAGTTGTAAGAAGAGTTATGGAATGATACATAAAAGACATGTTTGTCCTTCAATGTTCGTTAGGCCTACCTCTGGCATAAAGAGGTCCCTTGCATTATAAAACGCGATGTATTATGTGCAATAATGTGTTTATATGCAATAATATTATCCTTACCGTATACTGACTCACTTTCCTTTTCTTTTTCTTGTTTTTATCTTTTTTCTTTTTAAACCTATTTTCAAAACGAAGAAGGTTGACTTGTGCTAAAAGGGAACTGGCGGAGCATCCATATTTCACACGGTCTAAAGCCAAGAAATCAGATTCTGACTCATCACTAATCACCTGGTTAACTAAAAGGACTCGTTCTAAAATGGAGCAAAGTTTGATCAATGCAACCACTTCATCTGAGCCATCTCTTAGTTTACCAATCACGAGTGATCCCACATCCTCTAATGAACCAGAAACACATTTGGAGACCATTGCTCGTCTGGAGCGACGAGTTGCCGAACTAAGTCATATGGTACTTCATAACCGGTCATTTTCTCAAACACCGCCACATATGACTCCGTCCCAGGGAGTTCGTCAAACTTTGCCTGTGCCACATCCATTCCCAAATTTGGACGAATTTAACCAAGCAAATTATTTCACCACTTCTCAGCCAGTTCGTTCCGAACACCTCACTCAAAATGCTCCCTTTTTATTTACAACCACCTCTTCAAAAGCTCAATTCATACCGCCAGCACATGACACACATCAAGTTCCGCCGTTGTATACTTATACCACAGCTCCACCCATGACACAGATTCAAGGACAATGTCGCACAGATGTTGATCATTATGTCGAAGTTGAAAATGAGGCACGGTCAGTTAATGATGAAATGATAAATAGAAAGCTCAAAAGTTTGGAAGATGCCATGAGAAGTTTGCGTGGACTTGGTAGTAACCAAAGCGTGAGATATGAAGAATTATGTGCATTTCCTGAGGTAGAATTGCCACCAGGTTACAAGATTCCAAAATTTGAGAAGTTTGATGGGTCGGGGAACCCTTTCTTCCATTTGAAGGTCTATTGTGAAAAGTTGATTGGTGTGGGGAAGAATGAAGGGATAAGAGTCAAACTATTCAATCAGAGTTTGAGTGGAAAAGCCTTGGAGTGGTATTCTAAGCAAGATACAACCAAATGGCGTACTTGGGATGATTTGGCAAATGCTTTTGTGGATCACTACAAGTTTCATGTTGAGATCGCTCCTGACAGAATCTCAATTACAAAGTTGAAGAAGAAGTTCACCGAATCATTTCGAGAATATGCTATACGGTGGAGGGAAGAAGCATCTAGGGTACACCCACCCATGGAGGAGACAGAAATGGTTACTTTCTTCATTCAAGCACTAGAACCGGAATACTATGAACGTTTGGTGACAATGAGTGGAAAAACTTTTGCAGAAGTGATCAAAGCTGGGGACATGATCGAAGATGGCATTAAGACAGGGAGAATAACAAGTCTAGCAGCTTTGCAGTCTACCAGTAGGGCTATACAAACTGGTACTCTCGGAAATGGAAAGAAAAAAGAGAAAGAAGCAGCATCGGTGATGGCCTTGGGAAACACATCATACCGCCATCAACGACCACCGCGATACCAGCCTAACGCTCACCACTCACAATATTTCCAATATTCTCCACATCCCTACGACCAAGCTTTGTCATCTTACCAACCTCAATCACCACAAATATCCTACCCTGTTTACAACACACAACCAGCATATCGAGCTCCACGACCACCAACATATCCAGCTCCACCATCACAAACTCATCATCCAAACAATGCATCCGCACCTCGCCCAAATAAACCGTTCCGCAATTTCACACCATTGGGAGAACCACTGAGCGTTGTTTTCGAAAGACTGCAAGCTTCAGGCTTAGTATATCCCGTGGAAGGTAGAATTCCAGATCCATTACCCAGAAGCTTTGATCCCACTAAAACATGTGCATATCATTCGGGGGTAAAAGGCCATTCCACTGATCGTTGTTACGCATTGAAGCATAAGGTTGAGGATCTTATTGAAGCAAAACAGATCACGGTCAAACCACCAACACCAAATGTGGTTAACAATCCACTCCCGACCCATGATGGGGCCACGATAAATATGATTGGAATAGATGGAAATGTTGACGACCCAGCCGAATTTATAGTGCCTGTGGATCGTGTGGAGGATCATGATTTTGTAGCCGTTGCTTCTCCGGCTGTAGTGATAAGGGGTCGTGTGCCTGTCGAGATATTAGGAGCTTCATCAACGCCTGTGGAAGTAGTTCAAGCACCAAATCAGTTACCAGTGCTCGATACAAAAGCCGTACCATGGAATTATCAACAAACTGTGATGGAATGTCGAGGAAAGGACACGATCACTGACAAGGTTAAGACATCAGGAATGACAAGGTCTGGAAGATGCTATTCTCCAGAAGAGCTAGTTAGATTGGGGCAAGTTAAGGAAGCCAATGTACCTCCCAAAAGGGTCGTGACTGAAACCGAAGCAGAAGAATTTTTGAGGAAGATCAAGGCTAGTGAGTACTCAGTTGTGGATCAGTTGAAAAAGACCAATGCTCAAATTCCTATTCTCTCTTTGCTTTTGAGTTCAGATATGCACAGGAATGCATTGTTGAAGATTTTGAATGAAGCATATGTTCCAAGCGAAACAACTAGTGAGGCGTTAGCTGGGATGATTGAGCGCGTGCTTGACAGTCATCGAATCAGCTTCGATAATGAAGAATTGCCGCCGGAAGGATGCATGCATAACAAAGCACTCCATATAACTGTCAAGTGTCGTAACATGTTTGTGGCTAAGGTATTAGTTGATGGGGGTTCTGGACTCAACATCTGTCCATTAACAAGTCTGAAGAAGATCGGATATAATGTTAGCGAGCTCAAGACCAGTGATATGAATATTCGAGCATTTGATGGGGCTCCAAGGCGTCCTATTGGGGAAATAGAGTTGAAAGTGTTGATTGGCCCTGTTGAATTCATTATGGACTTTCAAGTACTTGATATTTCCACGTCATACAATATGCTGTTAGGTAGGCCGTGGATTCATCTGGCTGGGGCTGTACCATCTACTTTGCACCAAACTGTCAAATTCGAGTGGGATCAACAACAAATATGTATACATGGAGAAGGAGACACGTCTTTCTATATAGAGCAATCCACCCCATTCATCGAGGCAGAAGGAGGTTTCGACGGAGCAGCTTACCACGCTTGGGAGGTTGTGAATGTCACTAAGGAGAGTGAAGTATGTCAAACTCAAGAGTTCAAAAGATCATGCGCCGCAATTATGGTTGCAAAAGAAATGGTGAGAAATGGGTACCAACCTGGATTTGGGCTAGGGAAAACACTAAATGGGCGAGTTGAGCCAGTCGTTCTCCCTACGCAACAGTTTACATTCGGTTTGGGATATGAGCCAACTGAGGAAGAAGTGAAGAAAGCACGAAAGAATAAAAGGAAGGAGATTGCATTGCCAAAACCTATTCCTACCATTGATCAAACTTTCTCAAAACCTTCAGATCTGATTGTTGAAGTTGCCTATGATGATATCGTGGAGGGAGTCAAGAACCTGTTCGTGGAAGATGAAGATGATCATGCTGCGATAATCAGAGACTTTGCTGAAATATTGACTTTATAGGCTGCTGAGCCAGGACCTGAGTTGCAAAATTGAACTTCTATCTTAGCCCCGGTTCGTCGGGAGTTTCAGTTTTTAAGTTTAAATTTCCTTTTGTAGTAGGCCGGAGGCATCAACTAGAACATTTAGTTCCTTTTGTCATGTTGCCTCTATGTTTTGTTACGGCCTTTTTAAATTAAGATTTCTGTCATTTTGTTTGTAACGAACTACGTTTGGCCTGACTTCCTGTTGGATACGTAGGCAGCCCACATCGGGTTCGGCCACTCTTTTCAAATCATTTCAGTATCTTTGTTTGTGGTTGGAACTACGTTTGGCCTGACTTCCTGTTGGATACGTAGGCAGCCCACATCGGGTTCGGCCACTTTTTCAAAATATTTCAGTGTTTTGTTGTATGAGTGGAACTACGTGTGGCCTGATTTCCTTTTGGATACGTAGGCAACCCATATCGGGTTCGGCCCCCCCTTTATTAAAAAAAAAAAAAAAACAAAACAAAAATTTAAAAGTCTTTATTTTTACCACGAACTACGTCTGGCCTGATTCCTTTGGGATACGTAGGCAACCCGAGGCGGGTTCGGCCCTTCTATTTTGAAATTTTTATCTTCGGTTTGGCCAAACATTTTGGTTCGTATAAAATACATAAGGATTTTTAACAAGATTTTGGTCTTCCCACCATTTAAATTCATGTGTCTTAGTATCTTGAAACTGGGACAAAGTTTTGAAATCGGTCAAATCACTTTCAAAAAATTTTCATTACAACTTTCTCACTTTTCGATTGTTTAGAACTAAGTGTTTCCAGGACTTGAAACTGGGACAAATTTTGAAGTCGGTCAAATCACTTTCAAAAACTTTCATTATAAGTTCTTATTTTTCAATTGTCCAGAATCAAGCATCTCTAAGACTGAAACTGGGACAAATTTTTAGAAGTAGCATAAAAGTGGTTTTAAACAAAAGTCCATCCATATTGCTAAAATGTGAGTAAATTCAAAAATCGAGTCTTCTTAATCATGTTACATATTAGAGCCACTAAGTATTTCCTTTCAGAGTCATCCAAATCTCATTACTTTTATTTTCAAAATACATTTTTTTATAACTGAAACTCCCCGGCAAAGCAAGAGATGTGATGAGACATCGAAGAACGTGGACGCGACCGAGACAAAAGTCAATTCAAGGGCCAAGTTCCCCGATATGCACAAGTCAACCAATTTTCTTTTAAACTCACAATTTTTCTTTGTTGAGACAGGTCCAATTAACATGAACACGGTGTATGTATTAAATTATGGGCGTGATAAAAAAGTTAACTTTCTTCAAAATGCAAATACTCTTCAGCGTGGATGCAAAGGTAGCTTATGCCGAACGGTGGGCGTCGTTCCACTCATCACGAAATTTCAATTGCAACAGTGGACACAAGTTCATCTTCTCAACCAAGGGCTGTAAGTATAATTCTTTTAGACCCAGCTATTGATTCTTATCACTAACAGTTGTTTTAGCTCGTGACATTCATCGATGGATCGAATACATATAATCATGGACACTGACCTTGATCACCTGTTATTGGTTAGAATTCCTCAATTTCGTCATCACTTCATACATGTTCAAATCATTATCAAATTCTTTTAGAATGAAGTATGTTAATAAGATAACAAGATCGAAATATTGCATCGTATATCAAATTGTGGGGGTTAATTGTAGATTTAACCCCCGTCACAATGGGACATCGAGTAAGATGTGGATATCTTTTTACAATATTATCTCTAAAGTGGACGTGGATTTACATTTATATTGTGGATACGAGTATGGGAGTGGGAGTAGAATTATATTACAAAAATATACATATAATTGTAGAAAGTGGATACAGATTTATGTTTCGAAAGTAAAAGTGAATTTATTTTTGCGCCGTATAATGCAGACGTGAAAGTAGATGTAAATTTACTGTTGTACCGTATAATACGGACGTCAAAGTCGACGTGGATTTATATTTTGTACCGTGAAATGCGGACATAGATTTATATTTTGAACTGTGAAAGTGGACTTGGATTTATTTTTCTGCACCCTGAAAGTGGATGTGGATTTACATTTTTTGCACCATGGGAAGTGGACATGATACAGGCACCCACCTTAGAATGCGGGTATTTCAATATTCAATTTAGGCACCCACCTTAGAATGCGGGTATGTCAATTTTCAATTTAGGCACCCACCTTAAAATGCGGGTATTTCAATATTCAATTTAGGCACCCACCTTAGAATGCGGGTATGTCAATTTTCAATTTAGGCACCCACCTTAGAATGCGGGTATTTCAATGTTCAAATTAGGCACCCACCTTAGAATGCGGGTATTTCAATGTTCAATTCAGGCACCCACCTTAGAATGCGGGTATGTCAATATTCAATTCAGGCACCCACCTTAGAATGCGGGTATTTCAATGTTCAAATTAGGCACCCACCTTAGAATGCGGGTATGTCAATTTCCAATTTAGGCGCCCACCTTAGAATGCGGGTATTTCAATGTTCAGTTCAGGCACCCACCTCCGAATGCGGGTATCTTATATTTCAAGTTCAGGCACCCACCTCCGAATGCGGGTATCTTATATTTCAGTTCAGGCGCCACCTCCGAATGCGGGTATCTTATATTTCAAGTTCAGGCACCCACCTCCGAATGCGGGTATCTTATATTTCAAGTTCAGGCACCCACCTCCGAATGCGGGAATCTTATATTTCAGTTCCGGCATCCACCTCCGAATGTGGATTCAACTTTCGAAGCAGGGGTTGCAAGTGTAACTTCTCCAACCCTGCCTTATTTACATATATTTCTTTATTGCTAACATTTGTTTTTAGCTGATGGCTTTTGGCAATATCAAAGTTGGCATCACACATCAAATCGTGGAACTATTTCTTCGGCAGCGAACTGGGGCAATTTGTCGGGAAGGATAGTCAAACTTCCCGACATGGGTCAAAGATCTACCTCGAACACTCGTCTCTAATTGCAAGTATTCTCTTGCGTTCCAGCAATTCAATTTTCAGAATTCTAAAGTTTCTATCACAATACCCAGTGTTATCATAATTCAGCACTGGGACAATATTTTGCAAGTTTTGCGCCAATTGGGGTTCAAGTGTCGTAATTGTCCCAGAACTACACTCGACCTGATTCTCGTATAGCCCGAGATATGTAGGCAACTCAGAGACCGGAGTCCAGTCATAATCCTCTCAAGTTTCCTTTAGCCGGGACAAAATAGGCTACTAAGTCAACGTCTTTGCCCGACAACTCTTTTCATCATTACCGGGCAAAGAGGGACAAGTTGTTGACACCCAATTTTGTCCCGTCTCTCTGCCGAAATACCTATTTTGCGCTTCTAATATTTTTTGGAAAAAATAAAAATATATATATATATATTATGTGTTTACTATAATTATTAGCCTCTTATCAATACCGCTATTGCATTATTTTATTAATTATTCTTATTACTATTACCGCATTTTATTATTATTATTATTATTATTATTATTATTATTATTATTATCATTATTATATATTACTATTATTATAATTCATAATTTTTTATCATTTCGGCATTTTACCAGCTTACGCACACGCATCGCATTTATCTTTGCATAATTAAATAATACTATTTATTTTACTGTGGATTTTTCGCAATATTATTGCACTGCTATTACAACGCCATTTTTTATCTAAGCATTAATGACGACATATTCCATATTGAGCAATATTTTAACAGAAGTTATTTAAACAAGTCTTTTATTTAAATTTAGAAGCCAAACTATTTCTTGCTCTCAGTCTGTATTTTGATTTATCGGATTCCAAATCAAAGTCCAATCAACTCATAAATATTTTGACCAGCCCATATTTTCGATCCAAATTTTTTGGACCAGTCCATGTTATAATTTATTAGCCATTCTTTTAATACTCGGTCTAAAAATCGACCCAGTCCATAAATGGACCGGGTTCGACCCATTTTTTACGTGAAATAAGGGAAACCCTAAAAGGGTTCCCCTTCACTTCCCTTATCACCGCCGCACCCCCTCCCTTTCTCTCCCTTTCCCTTTCTCCCTCTTCCACCTCATCGCCGCCTCCACGTTACCCCCCATCGCCACCTCACTGCTTCATCTCCTCCCCTATTTCCCCATTTCCGCCACATATTCCCTCCATTATCGTCCTCTCTGACACCTCTATCACACCCCCACTCATCACGTTACCCCCACTGCCACTTCACGCCGCTGTCCTCGCCACTTCACCTTGTCTCCACCCACGCGTCTGACACCTCCACTACCTCTACCACTCCCACGTTCTGTTCCCCACGCCCACTGTCATCTCCACTCTTAGTTGTCCCCCGCTCCTCTCTCTATCTTTTTTTTAACACAAAAAAAACCTATAAATAGTCATGGAGTAGGTTCGGAAATGGGGGATTTCGATCGACAAAACCCCAAGAATTGAAACCTTAAAATCGCGAAAATTCCCCAAGAATTAAAGTTTCCAGTTGCCTTAAAGGATAAGAACAACCTTCTTTTTGCTCTAAAAACATTTCTCGAGGTTCAGTTGAGATACCAAATCATCTTTTTATTTTTGGCCCTTGTTACCGTTGCGGGTCTGAGTGGATTCAAGCTTAGATTTCATAGTAATCGAGTGTAGATCGGAGATTTAAAACTCAGTTCGCTGCACTCGAGGAAGGCAATATTGTTGGCTTGCTGTTGCTGTTGCGTTCGGGCTTGTTCCACTTTATCTCTTAACTGATCAGTCCACTAAGTATAGAAATACATTTGAAACATATTCGAGTTTTTTTTATAGTGTGCTTATTTATCTAGTTGTTAAGCCCTTTTCTTTTCTCTTTGTCTCCATTTCATGTTTAGATATACATAGCATATACACACCTGCTGATCTACTTTGAGTTCCATTTTGTATGTTTGACCTCATTACTCGATTAGATACTAATTCCTTTTCTTCTATTTTGTGCATGACTATCGCGCACGAGTCCAAATGACTAGTCTTCCTCCGCATTGGGTGTCGGGTTAAAACCCAACGAGATAATCTTCTAGAGTCATCCCTCATTCAATCCATCCGCAGCAAATAAGAATTCTGGGCCGAGGCCTATATAGCAAAAACAGAGCTGCAATCCATTTGAGGCTGTATTAAAAGTTTCTGGGCCAAAGCCCAGAGGCAGAAAAGATTGCAGCAGTGGCCCAGATGGGCCAGACCCATTCGACAGCAGCCCTTTTTTAAAAAACGGGCTGAGCCCATTTCAAATTATCTCCTCCTTTATATATTTTTGTGCATTTAATTTGTATTGTGCGATTAACTCTTTGTTTATTTTTATAAATCCTAATGATTAGTAGGTTTAGTTTTAGTAATGGGTAGTTAGTTTAAATAAAACCAATAATTAATCCCATAAGTTTCATTTTCTTCTTTCCACATTAAAATCATTTATAGCATCTATAATATTTGCTTCTAGAATAATTGATGGCATAAATTCATATTTTTGAGTTAAAGGAATCATATTTTATTATCTTAATTTCCAAAACATCACTAATATGTAAAAAATAGACTCAAGTACATTTTTTATAAATATTCTTAGATTCATTAAATTATATATATCTTAAGATAAAAAAATGTAAATAAATAAATTAGTAGAAAAAAAAAAAAAAAAAAAGGGAAAGAAAACTCTATCATCTTCTGCATGCTATTTATAAAACAATTTTAGACTTTTCTTTATGATATTTCATTCCAAGTCTAAATTGGCTAAGCCTCTTCTCAAAACTTCTACATATAATACAAATCATTATATTTTGAAAGTCTCATTTCAAAAGTAACATTATTATAGAACTATTTACAGTTTGTTTTAAAAATAGCATTTGAAACCTCTTTTGTGCAAATTATTCTACAAGTTCTACTTAAATAGCATTATTATGTTCTTTCTTCAAAATCTTAACAACCTCTATAAGTCGTATTTTAAAATACCCTTTAAAAGTTCTTCTTTTATACAAATGATAATATTTGCTGTAAATCTTACTCTAAATAATATTATTTCCCTTTAAAACTTTAGCAATAGCCGTAAGCTATTTTCTGGAATTTAAACACTAAATTTAGTCTTAAATAATTAACCTAAGTTGGTCGGATAACCGTAGTTAGCGGATTCTAAAGGATGCCTAACCCCTTCCCTTTAGGATAATATAGAGCCCTTACTTAGAATCACATTGGTTAAGCAGACTATTAACGGAGGTTTAGTTTTAACTTTACCTTAGTTAACATCTAGGTGTCCTAATTCACCGTTAATTTAATTAGGTGGCGACTCCATAAAATAAAAATAAATAGGAATCACCAATACGTCATACTCCTTAAAATAAACCCGGTTAAAATGGGGTGTGACACCTGTCGTCAGTACCTGCGCGGCATGAAAACGCAGCCCCCGAAGAAAGGGGGTCAGTACGAAATATGTACTGAATATGTAAAGCGGAATCACAGAAGTCAAATCATAATGGTTACAGAAAATGAGTACAGAATCCAGAGTGTCAAATGCATATTTCCAAAACAGACAGAATGCGTACAGAAACATATGTCATATCATATCATATCCGGTCCCTGACACGGGACTCGGCAGACAGAATGTGGCCACCCTCCCGACGCTGGTGCCACTATACAGAGGAATCAGAAAAAGGGGTGTGGCCCCGTATCATATAATGTCATATCAAAATGGCCATACAGATCAGATCAGAATAGGCGGACATGGCACATCATACTCCACAGACCCATGTACGCGTATACCTGCCCCCTCACATCGGGACGCGGCGAACAATGCAGAGAATTACGCTTGACAACATATCCTGGCCCGGGCTCAGTGTGGGAAACATTGGGACATCCACGAATGGAGTAGTGAGAGACTAATGCAATTTAAAAATATAATAAATGTTTTCAAAGACTCGATGAAGCGTATCAAAGACAAACAAATCCAATGGGGTCGGACGGAATCATAATAAATGTATTTCGGATATCATAATAAATTACAGAAGTATAACTTTCCCGAAGTCATTCCGAGTGTCAAAATAATTTATAATATTTAACAGAATATTTAAAATAATATTCGTTAAGCGATTAGTAGGGTAATTAAAACATTTCTTTCAAAAATCGCTTAAAAAGGAAGCTTTAACACATTAGGGGCAAAACCGTAAATAGCGGGCCCGCCTTGGGACAAACAAGGCGGCGGGCTCAAATTGTGCCCTCTAAGCATATAGTATCACCTAAAAAGGTTATACAAACATTCTATGACTTTCTGAATAATTTAGAGCAAAATTGCATAATTTCAGAAAAAGCGTATCAAAATGGTTCAATTCTACTGAAGGAAAAACTGAAATTTTGTCTTGCGGATTCCGAGGGCCAAGAGGTCCTTCGAGGCCCGGATCCGACCCTAACACACTAGGGGCATGCCAAGGGAAGAATTGGGGTTGCTTTACATACCTTTCGCGCTCCTTAAGCCTTTCCAAACTCACTTCCCGTTTCGTCGAAAAACTGCAATTGGTCAAGTTTACCAATTGTGAATTATTAATGCCATTATTTCAACTTTAAGCATATTTGGCTACCGAAATTTCGGCAGCACTTCCCCTATACATATGACACCCCGAGAATTCAACTCGGCTATAAATCATCAACAACAACCCAAACGACAACAACAATATCAACAATGAACATTAAAAACACAAATATCCTTCAACTAGTCATTTTTCTCACAAGTTGGCATAATCTTCAATTCAACCCAACTTTCAACTAAGATCAATAATTTCATATTCAACAACCATCATGATCATCACCATATAGTTCTAGAAACATTTCATATCGTTTTCCTTAAGATATACACTCGATATACATGATATACAATCTTCCGCCAAAATCATAACTTATGCAAAACATCAAATCTTTGGCATACAACTTCATAACAAGTTTCCAACTTCCAAATTCATCAATGGTCATCACAACTAACAACCAAACAACTTCATTTCCTTAATGTCGGAAAAACCATACTAAAACGACATAAGTTTCTACATTCCAATTCAATACAAACTTATATCATTCTAACTTCATTTACATATCAAGCATTACAACAACACTCCAATACTCTAAACAAACTTAATCCATTTCATTCCCAAGTCAAATATACCACACGACCATATGCTATTTTTCTCCATTCAATCAAATTTATTCCGCTTTCATTCTCAACATAAATTCCATCACATTCACAACTAGAATACAACATGAATTCTATACATTTTTGGCTATACAATATACAAATACACATGGCTACACATATATACCACACACCCACTTTGCAAACTTCCATTTCTCCATACAATCAACACATTTCTATATACTACAACCCAAACAAAACTCCATAACACAAGAATAAAGGATAAATTCTTACCTTTTCCTCTAGTCTTCTTTACTTGAATTTGTGATCACTTTGGTGAACCAAGGCCTCCTTTCTCCAAACCAACTACACCAAGTTGAAGAGGGGACTCAACTTAGTAAGGAAACCACAAAATACAAATTTTTAACACAAGATTTTTGGTGGTAAATTTTCCACACCAAACCCGAAATGCCTTCTTTTTTTTGCTCTTGTTTTGCTCTTCTTTCTCTTCTAAGTCTCTTGAACCTTCTAAGGGATAGTGATCCCTTTATAATTAATTAGCACATGGAAATATTCATTAAAGCCATGGGTTGGGCCTCACTTGGCCGGCCACCCCTTAAACATTGGGCCTAAATTTTTATTTTATTTTTTTGGGCCAACTCGGTTGGTCCCGAGTTGGGCCTAGCCCACTGACCTTTCGACCTTAAAACGTTCATAACTCCTTGTACCGACGTCACCTGGGAACCCACGACCTATGGATTGAAAGCTAATTCAATTATCTACAACTTCTATTTCAAGGTATTTTCGAAATTCCAAACTTACAATACAGTTTTTGCCCCCCAAAGTCAGGTCACCCGAAAACGTTTTCTTAAAAATATTCGTTTGGAGGGTTTCCACTTTGATTTGGTCCAAAGGTACTTCATGAGTTGTGTTTAACTTTACATATGTGATTCATATGACTTTTCAGATGTTCCAAAAAAATCTCGGTATGTGGGCCCCACCCCAGCAGATGCTCCGAGGTTCAAAAATACGGGATATAACATCCTCCCCCCCTTTAGAACATTCGTCCTCGAATGTTAAATTAATCTCATAGGGTTTGAAAATACTTTGGGGGAGTTCATGTTTACAGACATCACATATGACACACGATTGATATTGGAATAAATTAAAGCAGGGATTTAAGGTTACCTGTGGGTATAGAGAACAAATGAGGATATTTCTTCTTCATTTCCTCTTCGGCCTCCCATGTCATTTCCTCCCTATTATCGTTCCGCCACAGTACCTTAACAGAGGTTACATCTTTATTCCGAAGCCTCCTTACCTGACGATCCAAAATAGATACGGGCTGCTCCTCGTACGATAGTTGCTCCGTCACCTGAATATCATCAGCAGGAAATATTCTAGAAGGGTCACCGACGCATTTACGAAGCATAGAGACATGAAATACCGGATGTACCGCTTCCAAATCAGATGGCAAATCTAGCTCATAGGCGACATTTCCAGTTTTTCGAACAATCTGATAAGGCCCAATATAACGCGGACTGAGCTTACCCTTTCTGCCGAACCGCATCACGCCTTTCATAGGCGATACCTTCAGGAATACCCAATCGCCTACCTGAAACTCCAACGGTCGACGCCGTTTATCCGCGTATGACTTCTGTCGGCTCTGGGCTGCCAACAGTCGCTCCCGAATAAGTTTTACCTTGTCCACGGCCTGCTGGACCATATCTGGGCCAATCAACTCTGACTCGCCAATATCAAACCAGCCAATCGGTGATCTGCATTTCCTGCCATATAGAGCCTCGTACGGAGCCATCTGGATGCTGGAATGGTAATTGTTATTATATGCAAACTCAATCAATGGCAAGTGATCATCCCAGCTGCCTCTGAAATCAATAACGCAGGCCCGCAACATATCCCCTAGCGTCTGTATAGTGCGCTCGGCCTGTCCGTCGCTCTGAGGATGAAAGGCTGTGCTCAGACTCACCTGAGTCCCTAGACCCTCCTGAAACGACCTCCAGAAACGCGCCGTAAACTGGGCGCCTCTGTCAGAAATAATAGATATAGGAACTCCGTGAAGCTTCACAATCTCTCTAATATAGAGCCTGGCATAATCCTCGGCGGAATAAGTAGTCCTGACGGGAAGAAAATGGGCTGATTTCGTCAGCCTATCAACAACGACCCAGATGGAATCATACTTCCGTGGAGTGCGAGGCAAACCTGTAATGAAGTCCATATTAATAACCTCCCACTTCCAAGTCGGGATTTCCATCTCCTGCAACAGTCCACCCGGCTTCTGATGCTCAATCTTGACCTGCTGACAATTAGGGCACTGGGCGACGAACTCTGCAATATCCCGCTTCATGCTGTCCCACCAGTATAAGCATCGGAGATCATGGTACATCTTCGTAGACCCAGGATGGACCGAATAACGAGCATAATGTGCCTCGCTCATAACCTGCTGCCGAAGGCCTGCAATATCAGGTACACACAACCTGCCTCTGTATAACAAAGTACCGTCCGGTGAAAACTCGAACGGAGTCCTCTCCTTATCATAGGATGTGTCCCTGTACTGAGCTAAGACAGGATCTTCGTATTGACGCCGCTTAATATCGTCCCTGAGGGATGACTCAGAAACCCCTCGAACAGAAATCCGTGTATCTCCAGAATCGGCCAGACGAACCCCGAGACTAGCCAACTGCTGAATATCACGGGCTATCTCTCTCCTCTCTGGCTGTAAATCGGCCAAACTGCCCATAGACTTCCGACTGAGCGCATCGGCAACAACATTAGCCTTACCCGGATGATACAGAATATCCACGTCATAATCTTTCAGAAGCTCCAGCCACCTCCACTGTCGCAAATTAAGCTCTCTCTGCCTGAAAATATACTGGAGACTCTTATGATCAGTATAGATATCCACATGAACGCCATATAAATAGTGTCTCCATATCTTCAGAGCATGAATTACCGCTGCGAGCTCCAGATCGTGGGTAGGATAATTCTTCTCATGCTTCTTGAGCTGCCGGGAAGCATACGCTATAACTCTGCCATGCTGCATCAATACACAGCCCAACCCCATGCCAGAAGCGTCACAATAAATAACATACCCGTCCGGTCCCTCTGGAAGAGTCAGAACTAGGGCTATAGTCAGCTTCTCCTTCAGCAACTGGAAGCTCCGTTCACAAGCGTCAGACCACAGGAACTTAGCTCCCTTCTGAGTCAGCCTTGTCAAAGGCGCTGAAATCGAAGCAAACTTCTCCACAAATCTCCTGTAATAGCCTGCTAACCCCAGGAAACTGCGTACCTCTGTGGGCGTCGTAGGTCTGGCCAATTCTTCACGGCCTCAATCTTCTGTGTGTCCACCCGGACACCATCAGCTGCAATAACATGCCCCAAGAAAGCCACTGAAGACAGCCAGAATTCACACTTAGAAAATTTCGCATATAATTTCTGATGCCGGAGTACCCCTAATACCGATCTCAGATGATCTGCATGCTCCGCCTCAGACCGAGAATAAACCAGGATATCATCAATGAATACAATTACAAACATATCCAAGAATGGCCTGAATACCCGGTTCATCAAATCCATGAATACTGCGGGGGCATTAGTAAGCCCAAAAGACATAACCCTGAACTCGTAATGCCCATATCGGGTCCGGAAAGATGTCTTAGGGATATCGGCCTCTCGTACTCGCACCTGGTGGTAACCGGATCGAAGATCTATCTTCGAAAAACACTTAGCGCCCTGCAGCTGATCAAACAAATCATCAATCCTGGGGAGGGGGTATTTATTCTTTATAGTTACCTTATTCAGCTGCCGATAATCAATACACATACGCAGCGACCCGTCCTTCTTACGCACAAATAATACCGGGGCTCCCCAAGGCGAAGTACTGGGTCTGATGAAGCCCTTATCCAACAAATCTTTCAGCTGCTCCTTCAACTCCTTTAATTCTGCAGGCGCCATTCTATACGGAGGAATAGAGATAGGCTGAGTGTCTGGGAGTAAATCAATAGAGAAATCTATCTCCCGCTCTGGAGGAAGAACTGGAAGCTCGTCGGGGAAAACATCTGGAAACTCATTAACCACGGGGACTGACTGAAGTGTCGGCGTCTCTGCGTCCAAGTCTTGCACCCGTACCAGATGATAGATATAACCCTTTCTAATCATTTTCTTTGCCTTAAGGTATGAAATAAACTTACCTTTCGGCGATGCTGTATTTCCAGCCCAATCTAAAACTGGCTCCCCGGGAAACTGGAAGCGAACCACCTTATTCTGGCAGTCAACATTAGCATAACAGGAAGCTAGCCAGTCCATACCCATAATAACATCAAATTCAGTCATATCTAACTCTACCAGATCTGCCTTAGTATCACAGCCACATACAATCACAGAACAGTCTTTATAAACCTGTTTCGCTACAATAAAGTCCCCTATCGGTGTGGCTACCTCAAATGGCTCTATAGGTTCAGACATAATACCAATTTTACCGGCAACAAGAGGTGAAATATATGATAAAGTTGAACCTGGATCAATTAATGCATACACAGACCGAGAGAAGACCAATAAAGTACCTGTAACGACATTAGGAGATGCCTCCTGATCCTGGCGGCTGGCCAAAGCATAAATACGGTTCGAAGGACCGCTAATACCAGAAGCTCCACCACGGCCTCTGCCGCGACCCGCTGGTGCCGAAATACCCTGCCCCGTAGGGCGCATAGCCACTGACGAAGATGAAGACCCAGCGGCTGATCCGGTAGGCTGCGCTGCACCACCCGAACTACCCTTATACGGGCAATCTCTCACAGAATGGCCCTGACGGCCACAAGAAAAGCATGCACCGGTGGCTCTGTAGCACTCTCCCGTATGGTATCTGCCGCAAAAAGAACACTGAACCCTGGGTGGCCTCATCTGACCAGAACCCCTATCTGTCCGCGAACTTGAAGCCCTGGAGCTCTGGCCTGCTCCTGAATACCCTGGGCTATCGAATCTGCGACCTGCAGGCTGGGGAGGCGCGCTCTGCGCCGGCTGAGATGAAAATCTGCTAGGCTGCTGCGGCTGTTGGGGCTGTCTGCCCCGAAAGTCTCCAGATGACCTGGCCCTCTTGGGCTGTCTCCAATCCTGGCCCCTGTCAGGCTGGTGTCCTCCTCTGCCCCGATCCTCCATGCCCTGGGCATGGGCCTGGATACGGGCAATGTCCATACCGGGCTGAGCAGCCAATACTAAGCAGCTATCAACAAAATACCGATCCAGCCCCATAATATATCTATGCATCCGGTCCGCCATAGTAGCCACCACAGTAGGTGCATATCGGGCCAAGGAATCAAACTCCAAACTATAGTCCCGAATACTGCGGCCCTTCTGCCTCAATAATAAGAATCTATTAGATCTGGCTCGTCGCAACTCTGGGGGCAGAAAGTGTCCAAGAAATGCCTGAGAAAAATCGCCCCAAACTGCTGGAGGAGCGCCGTCCCCCCTGGATAGCCCCCATGACTCGTACCAGTTTGCCGCCACATCATATAACCGGTACGAAGCTAACGCGACTGACTCTGTCTCGGAAGCATTAATCAAATCTAGAGTGCGTCGCATCTTCCTAATAAACTCCTCAGGATCCTCCTCGGGCTTTGTCCCGAAGAACTCTGGAGGGTTACAAGTCAAAAACTCACGGGCTCTCGAACTATCACGCCTGACTGCCCGGTCACCTCCCAGTCCATGCCCCTGAACCTGCCCTGCCACAAGTCTAGTCAGCAACTGGACTGCCTCCTTCATAGACTGATCCTCAGTGCCTGGCCATGGAGCTGGAGGCTCAGGTACTGGAACTGCGGGAGCTGGCAGTGGAGCCGTCCCCCGATCTGTAGCTACGGCTGCTCCAATCTCCTCCACGAGTGGCGGTGTAGAAGAACCCTCTGTCTGGGGCAAAGTCTCCGGAGCAATATATACCTGGGCCCTGGTAGTCCTCTGGACCCGGCTAGTCTCTCCTACGGCAACTGACTTGGCCTTTTGGGCCGCTGTCGCCTTTTTTGGAGGCATATCTGCAAATATAGCCACTCGTTAGGAAGGGGTCATCCTGATAACACAGCTCTATCGCACGATCTAAGACACAAAGAAGGGTAGTATCCTAAATGCCCTGTAGCCTCCTGTTTATAGGTGTGGTGCACAACACACCGATAAACAAGACTCTACTAGACACGGTCTGTGGACATTCCGAGGACGAACCGCTCTGATACCACTTTTGTCACGACCCAACCCCGTGGGCCGCGACCAGTGCCCGAGCTGGGCACCTATACGTACCCGATACCCCAAATTAGCATATTAACAGAATAATAATATAATAATAATATTAGTGGTCGTTACAGAATTTAGCAGAAAAACAGACTTGGCACACATAGGCCGATAAGGCCATCACAGAACAGAATATCCCAAACATATGTACAGAACCCACACAGATGTATCCACAGACCTCTACAGAACATATCATAATCATAAGACGGGACAGGGCCCCGTCATACCCTGAACAAAGTACATATCCAGATAGCAGTGACAGACTGTACCAAAAGATGGGCTCTGTAGAAGAGAGCGCCCCAAATAGCAGAAATAGGATCCTAAACGTGTGGATCAGCGAACCTGTCGTCAGTACCTGCGCGGCATGAAAACGCAGCCCCCGAAGAAAGGGGGTCAGTACGAAATATGTACTGAATATGTAAAGCGGAATCACAGAAGTCAAATCATAATGGTTACAGAAAATGAGTACAGAATCCAGAGTGTCAAATGCATATTTCCAAAACAGACAGAATGCGTACAGAAACATATGTCATATCATATCATATCCGGTCCCTGACACGGGACTCGGCAGACAGAATGTGGCCACCCTCCCGACGCTGGTGCCACTATACAGAGGAATCAGAAAAAGGGGCGTGGCCCCGTATCATATAATGTCATATCAAAATGGCCATACAGATCAGATCAGAATAGGCGGACATGGCACATCATACTCCACAGACCCATGTACGCGTATACCTGCCCCATCACATCGGGACGCGGCGAACAATGCAGAGAATTACGCTTGACAACATATCCTGGCCCGGGCTCAGTGTGGGAAACATTGGGACATCCACGAATGGAGTAGTGAGAGACTAATGCAATTTAAAAATATAATAAATGTTTTCAAAGACTCGATGAAGCGTATCAAAGACAAACAAATCCAATGGGGTCGGACGGAATCATAATAAATGTATTTCGGATATCATAATAAATTACAGAAGTATAACTTTCCCGAAGTCATTCCGAGTGTCAAAATAATTTATAATATTTAACAGAATATTTAAAATAATATTCGTTAAGCGATTAGTAGGGTAATTAAAACATTTCTTTCAAAAATCGCTTAAAAAGGAAGCTTTAACACATTAGGGGCAAAACCGTAAATAGCGGGCCCGCCTTGGGACAAACAAGGCGGCGGGCTCAAATTGTGCCCTCTAAGCATATAGTATCACCTAAAAAGGTTATACAAACATTCTATGACTTTCTGAATAATTTAGAGCAAAATTGCATAATTTCAGAAAAAGCGTATCAAAATGGTTCAATTCTACTGAAGGAAAAACTGAAATTTTGTCTTGCGGATTCCGAGGGCCAAGAGGTCCTTCGAGGCCCGGATCCGACCCTAACACACTAGGGGCATGCCAAGGGAAGAATTGGGGTTGCTTTACATACCTTTCGCGCTCCTTAAGCCTTTCCAAACTCACTTCCCGTTTCGTCGAAAAACTGCAATTGGTCAAGTTTACCAATTGTGAATTATTAATGCCATTATTTCAACTTTAAGCATATTTGGCTACCGAAATTTCGGCAGCACTTCCCCTATACATATGACACCCCGAGAATTCAACTCGGCTATAAATCATCAACAACAACCCAAACGACAACAACAATATCAACAATGAACATTAAAAACACAAATATCCTTCAACTAGTCATTTTTCTCACAAGTTGGCATAATCTTCAATTCAACCCAACTTTCAACTAAGATCAATAATTTCATATTCAACAACCATCATGATCATCACCATATAGTTCTAGAAACATTTCATATCGTTTTCCTTAAGATATACACTCGATATACATGATATACAATCTTCCGCCAAAATCATAACTTATGCAAAACATCAAATCTTTGGCATACAACTTCATAACAAGTTTCCAACTTCCAAATTCATCAATGGTCATCACAACTAACAACCAAACAACTTCATTTCCTTAATGTCGGAAAAACCATACTAAAACGACATAAGTTTCTACATTCCAATTCAATACAAACTTATATCATTCTAACTTCATTTACATATCAAGCATTACAACAACACTCCAATACTCTAAACAAACTTAATCCATTTCATTCCCAAGTCAAATATACCACACGACCATATGCTATTTTTCTCCATTCAATCAAATTTATTCCGCTTTCATTCTCAACATAAATTCCATCACATTCACAACTAGAATACAACATGAATTCTATACATTTTTGGCTATACAATATACAAATACACATGGCTACACATATATACCACACACCCACTTTGCAAACTTCCATTTCTCCATACAATCAACACATTTCTATATACTACAACCCAAACAAAACTCCATAACACAAGAATAAAGGATAAATTCTTACCTTTTCCTCTAGTCTTCTTTACTTGAATTTGTGATCACTTTAGTGAACCAAGGCCTCCTTTCTCCAAACCAACTACACCAAGTTGAAGAGGGGACTCAACTTAGTAAGGAAACCACAAAATACAAATTTTTAACACAAGATTTTTGGTGGTGAATTTTCCACACCAAACCCGAAATGCCTTCTTTTTTTTGCTCTTGTTTTGCTCTTCTTTCTCTTCTAAGTCTCTTGAACCTTCTAAGGGATAGTGATCCCTTTATAATTAATTAGCACATGGAAATATTCATTAAAGCCATGGGTTGGGCCTCACTTGGCCGGCCACCCCTTAAACATTGGGCCTAAATTTTTATTTTATTTTTTTGGGCCAACTCGGTTGGTCCCGAGTTGGGCCTAGCCCACTGACCTTTCGACCTTAAAACGTTCATAACTCCTTGTACCGACGTCACCTGGGAACCCACGACCTATGGATTGAAAGCTAATTCAATTATCTACAACTTCTATTTCAAGGTATTTTCGAAATTCCAAACTTACAATACAGTTTTTGCCCCCCAAAGTCAGGTCACCCGAAAACATTTTCTTAAAAATATTCGTTTGGAGGGTTTCCACTTTGATTTGGTCCAAAGGTACTTCATGAGTTGTGTTTAACTTTACATATGTGATTCATATGACTTTTCAGATGTTCCAAAAAAAATCTCGGTATGTGGGCCCCACCCCAGCAGATGCTCCGAGGTTCAAAAATACGGGATATAACAGATCAGCACTCAGTTGAGGATCCGAACCGTCACCGAAAATTTGATCGGGCCACCATTGCAAAGTTACTCTTCCTCACAAACCACCACGGTTATCTTCTCCAGCGTCTTCGATCGACGGCGTCGTTGCCGGATCTGAATGTATTTGCTCAGATTTGAATATTTATCACTGTTGTTGCTTCAGATGTATTTGTTTTTGTGTTGAATACATAGAAAGAAATGGTTTCTAATTGGATTCTTACCAGACAACGGCGCGTTGCCGACGATGGAAAAATCTCCGGTGGTGTATTTTAAGATTTGAGTGTATTTTTATTTCTTGTATCTCAAATTTAAGTGTTTTTTTTTTTCTTGTATCACAAATATGAGTGTATTTTGTTTTTTTTTGTTGCATCTCAAATCTGAGTGTATTTTGTTTCTTGTATCTAAAATCTGAGTGAATTGTTTTCTTGTATCTCAGATTTGAGTATATTTTAGTGTATTCGTTATTTTTTAAGTATAAAATAGAGTGTTTCTTTATATATTTTTCGCTTGTATTTCGAAGGAGATTTTTTTTATTTTTTTTATTCTTTTTGTATACAAATGAATATAGTGAATTTGAATACAGCTGAAAATCCCTGTATTTTTTTGCATTTATATTGTTTGAATATAACCGAATTTAAATACAATAAGATGAATATAGTGTAAAAGTTGTTACGCATAGCCAAATATCCGAATTGAATACAGCGAAATACAACCGAATTTGAGTACACGTTACTGTAGCTATGAAATGTAATTAGCAAAAGTATAACTATGCCTAAAAAAACCCCACAAAGTGTAGTCATTTGTGTAAGTTGTCCATTAAGTTTTGCCCTGTTTAAGCAATATAAATTTTCAATTAAGGGGATTCAACTGAAATCCCATCTTTGATTGTGGTTTCGCAACTAATAATATCACACATTTAGAAATTGTAACGGGTCAATCTACGATCATGTGTGTATTTATCCCAATAATTTAACTATCTTCCCTTAAAAATGAAGGATATCATTTCAAATTCAGTTGAAAATAATTTCATATACGTTTATGCACTGACAATAAATAAAACACAACGTCAAACGATCTCAATGTTGGATTGTATTTACCACAACAAAGTTTTCTCACATGACCAAGTTTTAATTCACTCGTCGTATTTAAAAGATGTGATTTTTGTTTTAAACTAATTATATAGCAAATATATAAAGAAAATGAAAATAAACAACGAAATAAAGAGGGGTATATTCATGGAGTAAAAAGCCTAGGATAATGATTTCCTTGATAACCGAATGATTGTCTAACGTGTTTCCTATGATCGTGCCGCACTAACTTTCGCTGATGAGTTTTCTAATTATCGCTTAGTATATCATGATTAAGAGCAATAATTTTCTCGAATTGTTTTCCGAATTAACCCAAGGCAACAATTCAACGACTCCTAATGACGACGACAAAGTTGCGTTTAACTTTCACTTTTAAATCCTCACAATTAATTCCTTAATCTTGTAATCTCTCCTAAGAATTACAAAATATAACAATACAATTAACTGAGCTCTTAAATTAATCACAATAAATGTGTAGTCGAACAACCAGAATTTAGAGAATAACTTAATTATAGAAATCATTGTCAAACAATTTACCAAATAACAAGTTCCATTAAAAATCCTAAATGAGAGGTGGAACTACTCATCATCGAACTCAAAAGCACATCATTGTCAAACCAATTTTCATAACACGAGAATAAAAAGGTATGAAAAAACTCTTTGATTCGTCTATTAAATGATTTCTACAAAGATGGCAGTTCACCGTTGTTGTCATCGCCCACCATTATGAATTATACCACCCACAACCATCATTCTCAACCACAAGCACTATTACTGTCAATCACCATTGTCAGTCATCAATATAGCCACCATTTACAATCATTACCACCAACTATCGTTACAATTATCAATCGCTGCCGATAATTACCGTCATCTATCATCACTATATATTGCCAACCCCCGCGATCATTCACCCCTACCATTAGCTATGGGCGGAGCCACACTTCTATTAATGGGTTCGTCAGAACTCATTAGCTTTGGTTCAAACCTTGTGTTAATGATTAAAATTCATTTGTAATATATCCAAATATATCCATAATACAGTAAACAAAAAAAGTTGTGGTCGAGAACCTATAAACTTATAATCGATCCTTGTTTCGCCTCTTCATTAGCTATCACTATCGTCCATGTCACATTATTAGCTGTCACTATCAATTACCACAATTAACAACCACCATTAATCACTATGACCACCACCATCACCATTAGCTACTAGCCACACCACCAGCATCACCCAACACAATTCTCAATCGGAACCCACAACCACCATCGTTAGTCATTACATTATTAGCTGCCACAGCCAACCACTAATGGTGGTTGTCGACGCCTATTGGGGATTGCATATCACCACCACCAATTGTCAAATAAAATTTTAAAAATATTTTATCAATATATTAGATTAATTAGTATTTTATTTAAATTTTATATTTATTAGTTTTTCAATAAAGATAAGTTTTACATATTCAAATGTTAACAAAATAAACATTCTTAATTATTTAATATTCATATCTAATTACAATATATTAATATTCAGATTTTGACATCTAAATCTTAATACACATCTTAATATTTAGACGTGCATTCAAATTCAGACGTTATAGTTTTAATAAAAGTAAATGAGGCTTAGTTATTCCGCTAAAAAATGGCATCTATTTGCGAAAAAAATGTGAAAAAGCAAAAATGAACAACGATCACCATGTTTGAAACCAAAAATACTTGAACTTTTTTTTCTTTTTTCTTTTTCGAACAACTCAAAAATATTTGAACTTTTAAGGCTGCTTTTAAACGACAAATAGTATTAGTAGTAAGTTTGACCAAAAAAATTCCTGTTAAAGAAATAATATTCTTTAGAATGATTTCTTTTACTATACTAATTTATTCCATTAATCAAGTACTGGACAAAATGTTTACGATTTTGTATTTGAATAAAAAGTTGTATTAACAATTAAAACCCATTTTCCATCGTTTTTATAACGCTTATTGTCTTTAATTATTTGCGGAAACTTTTATTTTGCCAAATCTTTTATAAGAAAAAAGGAACTCCCTCCGTTCCTTTTTACTCGTCCCCTAAGCGGCTAGAGAGATTGTACTTTTATACATTTAATAATGTATTTAACACACCTTCTCATGTGCAGACCCAAATTTAATTTTAATAAATCAAACACATAAAAAAATTTCTTTTTTGAATAATTGATAGCGATAAAATATAAGTCGAAAACACACTGAACGGATTTTGAATTTTGGGATACTGAAATGAGCATCATAGATTCATTTCCTTTGCAGTAAAGGTTGCAGTTTTCATTTAGTGGTGATTGGTTAAGAATTAGGTGTACAATTAGAATAGAAAAAATAATTCTCCAAATTTTCAACATTTTATTTATCGATTTTCCTTTTTTTTTTTTTTGAGATATCTCATGTGAAAGAATTTTATTACTAATCAAGCATTTATAAAGGTTCGTAAAATTGATGTATGAGAAAGAGACCAGTAACTACAATTCAATACAGAAGCAACAAGTCAAAATGAGCTTTAAACTGCCTACCTAGGGTATGTGAATCTCCCCATACTATATTAAAGTAGCCATACTATTTTCAATTCGATCACCCAAAAGTATTTGGAAGTGTGTAGACATTACTTACAACAATTAAGTTGTTTAGGTAGAAGTTAGCTATGCCAGTTGATTCCTCTTCACCATATGCCTATCTTACATTACTATCGCATATGAAAAAAATTGCCCATCTACATAGGATGGCTGGTGATCTAATTTTTGTTGTAAGTTCAACAAATTTCAAGCCTTCCACGATTTCCAAAAGAAAAATGAATCTTTTTCTTTTTCTTTTAAAACGATAACCGTTGTATCATATACGTAGCATTAAACGGTGTGAAACTTTATCATTGCCACTCCCAAGGCATGAATGTCCATCACAAAATTAAGGTAATAAAATACTCCCTTTGTCTCAAATTATTTATCGTTTTTTTATTTTACATGTCCTTTAAGAAATATTAATTAGGATGAATATTTGACTAACTTTACCCTTATCTATTTCTAAGTTATAATCTCTCTCCATTAAACGTTTACTCTATTTATGTATAGTCTCCATTAATGGCAAAATTCTACTAAGGGTAAAATGGGAAAAATAATTAATTATGTCTAAAAATTTTAAAACGATAAATAATTCGAGACAACTATTTTTAGTAACCATGACAAATAATTTGAGACGGAGAGAGCACTAGTCTTTTATTAATTTGGGAATCTTCTAAAAAATTTACTACTACGTATTTGCTAAGGGTTTATTCTATTGAATTATCCATATTAACCGTGCCTTATAATTTAAATTTAATTAATTGTACTTTATATAGTTACTTAATAATTAAGATAACATTGAACGAAAATAAGAAATATCTCTTGATTTATTACAATAAACAAGTAAAAAAGAAAAGTTATTTTTAGTATAAGAGACTAATAAAAGGGAACGAAGCGAGTATTACAAGTAGTTTTGCTCCTATTTGTTGTCAAATCTTAAATGTCAATGAAAAAAAAATGTTTTTAATTATCATAGTGTTTGGGCAAAATTGTGAATCTAATTTTACGGGATATTTCCTAGCTCCCAACATTATAGACGCCTAATAAAAAGGGATTCGTTCTTCTTTTTTCTTTTCAATCTCGTCAAGAGTTTATCTAGAAGAATAACACAAGGGTCAAAAGGAAACAACATTCTTTCAGTACCATAAATTTGAATTCGTTCACAATTTGACTGTTGTTGTTCAATTGAACCTTTTCCACTCCTTCGTTTAACAATGTGAAAACAAAATTCTATTCAACATTTTTTTTTGGGACAAAATATTCAACATTTTCCTTTCCTGTCTCTTTATTTTAATCTAATGAAAGTTCCTACCATTTAATACAATTTTATTTCAAAACAAACACACAAATTACTACTTAAATCCTTTTGGAAAAATCAAATGTACCCTGCACACTGATTTTGGCCACAAGGTTACTAAGAATATTTATTTTAAAATAATTATTATTTTATAAATACAATTCTTTTTAGTCATAAGAAAGTAAAGCAGTCACACATACAACACTACAAAGGATTTATGAGCCTCACATACAAGTCAGTTAGGCTTATATCGTAAACCCCCCATTCCATATTAATTGTCAAGGCTACTAAGAATATTTATTTTAAAATAATTATTATTTTATAAAATTAAAACAAAATTAAATAATTTTATTTGCTCTTAAAATATTTAATATTAAATACATAGCATATTATATATATATATATATATATATATATATATATATATATATATATATATATATATTATATATTATTATTATTATTATTATTATTTTTTTTTTAATTTTTTTTTTAAGTCCACCTAGCTGGATGCTAGTGGTGTTTTATTCCAAAATCAAAGTATGTATACATATAGGAAAAAAGAAGAATAAAGCAACAAACTAGAAAAGAACTACTCTAAGCTAAAGAAATTGTAATCAGGATCATAGCGTTGCAAATTGGATGCTCATGTTGCAAGATCTCTTGTTCTGGGATGATAATACATAGCATATAAATTACTCCCAATGTCCGATTTTTGTGACACAGTTTAGATTTTGAGAGTCAAATTTGTTAATTTTGACTGTGAATTCGAACATAAAATCTTTAACTTTTTTAAAATAAAATTTTAATATATTTAAAAACTGCATAATTAGTAGTATAAGTCACAATAATCAATAATTCAAAATATTTAAAAAGTATATGAAAGAATTACGGTAAAAGAAAAACTTGTTCGACTTCTGAAATCTGAAAGACACCACATAAATTGAGACAAAAGGAGTACGAATTTTAAAATTTCAAACAAATGATTATTGGCTGATATCATGAATTCACGATCATTCTAATTTTAATAAGATTAGCTTAATATTGTTGTTAAACAGAGTGCATATTCATTGAATAGATATAAAGATAAATTAGTAAGAAATATTTGGTTTTTTAAGGGGCATGCAAGAGACGAACATGACAACTAATATGTTCACACCAAACCGGGTGGGAAAAAGAAAAAAGAAATGTTCAGACCAAATCTAGAATTCTGAAACGTTGAGGGACCTCAGTGTAATTAAGAGTCCTGTTGGGAAAATGCCATTAAAGATACCAAACGGTCTACAAAAACCTCTCCAAATCATATTCTGCTTCCTCTTCGTCAACGTCGCCCTCCGTCCTGCTATTCAAACTAGCCGTTGAAACTCAATCAACATTCTCTAATCTTCAATCTCAGCCGTTAATTAAGAAGTAAAGAAACCTCCTAGAAACAATGATTCAGTTACTATTCACATTGATATTTGCCGAGATGTCAGTAATCGTGATGTTCGTGTTCAAGACACCATTAAGGAAGCTAGTGATAATGGGCCTGGACCGGATCAAGAGAGGTCGCGGCCCGATAATAGTGAAAACAGTTGCTGCTACTCTATTCGTTGTTATGCTGTCCACTATATACAGTGTTGTGTCGTGGGTTGATGAAGCTGGTGATATTACTCCAACTGATCAGATTCTATTGGCTCAACATCTTCTAGAAGCTTCTCTTATGGGTAAATTCAACTTTTATATTGTGTGCCTCTCTTTTGTTTAGTAGTTTTCGTTTTTGAATGTGATTGGACTTCATACAATTATACTACTCCCTACGTCTCAATTTATGTCGCACAGTTGGAATTCGAGATTCAACCAAGTTGTTTTTTTTTTACAGGAATTTCTTTATATGCGTTTTAAATATTTTAGATTGTTAATTATTGTGATTGATAGTACTTTCTAGTTTCGAAATATATAAATTTTAATATCAAAAAACTTAGACCTTCAGTGACCAGATTTTCTTCAAAGTGTTGTGCGATCCTCTCGTCATCTCTTTCAAGTTGGATACGCCTCCAATTCCACCCAAAATTGCTCGGTGTTTGTTCATTTTGCGAACGCGATTAATGTACTAAGAATTAGAGGGAAAGTGACGCGAAATATAGATATTTGTGCCAAATATCAGTAGTAGAGTTAGATTCCGGATTCAGAGGCAGTAGTTACAACACTCAATGTAAATACCGATTCTTATATTTTCCCTAATTTTGTTCTATACATATATAGTTTGAGGTCTGAGATAGTAGTGTGCAGTGTTGCCTCAGGTTCGTATCCCAATAGAGACAAAAAACACTAGTTGATTTCTTCCCATTTGTCGTAGCCTTGGCGGATGGAGTTAGCTAGTACCTGTTGCTGATAGAAGGCGGCAGGTATCCCGTGGAATTAGTCGAGGGGCGCGCAAGCTGGTTTGGACACCACGGTTATCAAAAGAAAATAATACTTCCTCTCTCATTTGGCACGGAGTTTAAGAAGAAAATGAAGACTTTTGAAATTTGTGGTCCAAAATGAGTTGAAGATATTTGTGTGGCTATAATTCATTTCATTAAGGATGATGTGGTAAAATTTGAACTTAATTTGTTACTAGATATAGAAAAATGTCATTCTTTTTGGGATTGAATGGAAGAAAAAAAAAAAAAAAGAGTCACATAAATTGAGACGGTAGGAGTAGTAGTGCACAATGTTATTAAAAGTGTTAGGTTCAAAAAGTCCACAAGATCCATGTGGCTTGAAGCGAATAGGGTGAAGCAAAGTGCATGATTCTTTGATGTGAAACACATAATTTACATATAAGTAAAATTTAGTACTATAATAGTTAAATTGAAATTAAACTAACCAATTTTGGCATCTAATATGCAATAATGCTCATAGTAATCAAGCTCCTCTAAGTTGAGATTCAGAAGAACCGACCTGTTTTTTTTTTTTTTTTTTTAACCATGGTGTCCGGTCCAGCTCGTGTGGACCTCATTTAGTTCCACTGGGTACCTAGTGCCTCCCAGAACCGACCTTTTTTGCATGTTATGGCTTCAGGCATGAAGCTATAACTCCTCGCTACACATCGCTTCATCATTTTATGCAATGAAACAATGACTTTTATAACACATGCAGTGCACATGCACTCACGCCTGGTATGCTGGATCAGCTCTCCAGCATACAAACAGTCGGTGCAGCACGTGCACAACCATCTCAGACTCAAACTATCTACATACATACATATATATTACATATACATAGACAGATGTATGTAGAGAAGTGCATTTACCTGTACAATAAACCTTCCTCTTCTGCTTTTTAAAATTCAATTGCCTCTTGTAAGATTCTTTTCTTTTTCTTTATCTTTTCTGGTATATCAATTTTGCTGCATTGTTGTCTGAATTGCTGCAATTATAAACTGCAAAACTATTCTCTTAATCCCTGAAAGTTTTTAATTGAATGATTTGAATTATTGTTGATATGTATATAGCTTTTGAAATTTGAGTACACATCAGTGGTTTACACGGAATAACAGCTTCTATAGTTTATTTATTCACGGCAAAGCTTATACCTTTTGTTTCATTTTGTATAGTCTATACTAAATTAACGTCTAATCGATCTGAATAATGTTGACTTCTTCAGTTTGTTAGCTTAAAGTGTCGAATTAAAGTTCGATTCTCTAGTTCTTTTTGAGAACCTTATTATATATGATAGTGGTTCAATCCGTCCTCTCTAAACAATATTTTATTATTTTTTGATGAATGACATACTTAGGAGTAGTTCTTGACTGTGTCTGTATCAATCATTGAATGGGGCATGCTAAAAACTTTAAATGCACTGAAGAACTGTTGTTGCCCTTCTTATCCTCTGCTAGATAACATCAGGTTATGCATTCGATCTTCAATTCTTTGAGCATAGCGGTATTCGAAAAAAACTATTAAGAATGCATAGCTTTAGTGCTCTTAGAAAGGGCTGACACCTCAATACCTCATTTATTTTGGTAAAACTGTAGTGCGCGTTTGAATGGAGTGGTGGAGATCTTGCCGTATATTGTCAACTTTGCAAACTTATGGCATCTGGCTATAGGTCAGTCAGTGCCCATTGTGAATACTAGATAAAAAATATACTTCCTTTATCCCAGTTTATGTGAAACACTTTCATTTTTAGGTTGTCCCAAAAAAGAATGACACGTTTCTATTTTTAAAAACTATTTAAGCTTATCATTTCCATTTTACCATTGATGACACGATTTGTTTGGACGCACTTGATATAAAATTTTGTTCTTTTATAAGGGGAGATAAAAATAAAAAGACATGTAAAACTCTTACCACAACTCATTTGAAAGGATATTTTTGGTACTTTTCATACATTTGGCTTATACGATAAAAGTCTTATTTAAATTCTTGAACTCCGAGCCCAGATAAACACCTTTGCAGAGAGAGTGCCATGTGAGTACTGTAGTTGTCGGTTGCTTTTTGTATTTAATTATATGTTATACCTTTGTAAACAATAATTTATTTTATTAATTCTTTACAAAGACATGCCGAGGATGTTTCTGAAAGGCAATTCAGTTCTCAGACAAGATAATATCTTTAATGCCTTCTTAAGTCAGCATTTAGCAACTACTCGATATGAGAATGGACGATTTGGGTCCAACCACAAATTCAACCTTCTTTTATGTTCTCATCATTACTGTGTCTTCTGCTGTTTTAATTAATGGGTTATTCAACTCTGATGAAAAGAAAGGGAAAGGTACACATTCAGAGGTGTCATGGCCTGGTGTTGGTTTTCTTGGCTGCTTATTTCTAACTGAGAGAGTTCTGTGACTTGCAACTATGAAGTCACATTTGTGCTTTTACTGTCTAGATGAACTACTTTTTCATCCTAGCCTTGTTCTCCCTCGTTACTGCTAGCCAGAGGTGGATCTAGGATTTGGAGGTTCCTGGTGCATGCTATTTTGAACGTATGCGTGTTGCTACTTACGCGGTCTAAATAGAGTAAAAATGTTGATAAAAAATTCATAAAGGAAATGCTCATGGATCAAAGATGGAAAAAATTGGAATAACATTCCTGCATGGACATAGTTTTGTCCGAGTTATCGATTCTTTTCAAGTCATCTTATCACATGATAAATAAAATTATCAGTGAAGGCTATGTTTTCACTTTTATTGTTATGATATGTGAAAGGGGCTATCAGGTGATACTGATTCTCTTTTTCTCACATAGCCAAGTATATTTTGATGTGTATTACTAAGCTCTTGTAAAATGCGGTTCATAAGTTCTTTCTCACTTGCAATCAACTTGATATCTTACCTTTTGAGGTTTCTGTGCAGGCTGATCTTTTTTTTTTTTTTTTTTTTTAAAAAAAATTATTTTTATTACATAGGGGTAGGGGAAGGGGAAATGGGAGAGGGAATTACAATGTGGGGATTCGAACCCTCACCAATAAGGTGAAAATTCAGGTAGCCAACCAACTGAGCTACTAAGTCCCTACGTGCAGGCTGATCTTATAATACACTTGGAAGTTATTTACTAGAGCTTAGTATTTATGGACTACTGCGACAATTGTATGGCATGTTTAAAATTATAACATAGAAAGACATCTGACTTGAGGGATATTTCTTATTGCACTTTATCTGTCTTCTGTTCTTAGTTCTATTTGGTGTTCTTCCACTTTTGGATTTCACAATTACTTTTGTGCAGGGTTCTCCCTCTTTCTTGCCTTTATGATTGATAGACTACACCATTATATAAGAGAACTTAGTATGAGGAGGAAGGCCATGGAAGCTGTGAAAAAGCAAAATAGAGCCTTTGAGGATGGAAAAAGTGGAGCTTCAGAGGAGATCAAAACTTTGGAGGGAGAGGCAAGTGCATTGCATGGAAAAATTAAGCAGCTGGAGTCTGAACTGGAGGAAAAGGCCAAAGAAGCAAGCAGTGCTGAAGCCAACGCAGGTGCTCTAAAAAAGCAGTCAGAAGGATTTCTTCTTGAATATGACCGCTTACTCGAGGAAAACCAAAATCTTCGTTCTCAATTGCAATCACTGGATCGTACATTGTCACATTCTGATAGCAAGAAGGTTTCATAATGAACCATGCCCTAGCCCTGTGAACACCTGCAATTTCTGTTATGATTTTGTTAATACCTTGGTATCGTCCCTGCTCAAAAGCTGGATGGCAAAGTGTAACAATGCAGAGCTCCGAGAGTGTTTGTCATTTTACTCTTATCATAGTCTTATGTCCTAAAGAATTCTGTTGTGCAATGGGGGTTAACATATATGAATACTAGAATTTTTGTCTCCTTTCAATATTTAGTCTACTTTATCATCAGGAAATGTGATCTGTCTCTGCTGCCATTGCCAACTTCTTCCAGTTAGACGGCTTTCCAGAAAGTATTCGTAAGTTTGGTGATGACATTTCTGTAGCATAGGTAAACCCTTTAAATGGCACTTTACGGAATCTTGTTGAATATTTTACATGCACATTCAAATAGTTTCTGGTCAAATGTCCACTGTAGCAGATGTACACTTTTTCCTTTACAAATATATGTCCCAAATTCACCTGGCGACTTCAAAAACGAGATGGAAGCACTATGTTCTTGATGATCGCAAGAAAAAGAGAAACATATCTATGTAATGCGGCAAAGTGAAAGAAGAAATAAATGTAATTAGGAACTGCAGCAGTAATAGCTCTAGGCATTCACTCAATATTTTCTAACAAAAGCGCTTCCAAACATAAGCTATAGTTTAAAAGTATTTTGTTTTCGTTAAACATTTTTGACTAAAACCACTTTTTTTAAAATAAACAAATTTTCAAGCTCGGCCAAACAAGCTTTGAGTCATTTTAGGGTGTTTACTTTAGATCCAATGGTTTAGGAGTTTTTTAGTCTTGCAAAACGTATATAGGTTAGTATTAAATAAATAGAATTTCTAATGCTTTTTTATTTTTGTTTTCTTTGTTTTGAATAGTGTTAGACTGAGATAAAACTTAATGTAATGACATGAACTGTAAGAATTCATTTACTTGATTCTATCTTGCTTGAGCTAGAGCAATTATTGTACACCTTATATAGCAACTTAAATTCATTTACTTGATTCTAAACTTGTTTGAGCTTGAGCAATTAATGTACAGCTTATACAGCAACTTAAATGCATTTACTTGATTCTAACTTGTTTGAGCTTGAAAGTTATTGTACAGGTTACATAGCAACTTAAAGAGTAGGTGCATTTTGTGCAGATGTAGGACAAATGATTAAGATCCTCTTGAACAAGCTGCCAAAATCAGTTTATTTTGAGAAGTGCTTCATATCAAAAGTGTTTTGGAAGAGTAGCAATTTGTGTTTGGCTTAATAAGTATGAGAAATATTTTTGTTAGTAAATTGTGTTTGTCCAATATTTTCCAAAAAGTGTTTTTAAATATCAAAATTATGAAAAAAGATATGCATATAAGTTGTCACCTATTTATCAATTGATGGTGATCCTAAGATAAGATACGAAAAAAAGATTTTTTTTTCTATGAAAGAAGATATCAAAATTATTTAAACATTTATTTCTGCTGATAAACTATTGTTTTAATTAATAAGATATGATCATCATTTAAAAGATTATTATTATTTAAATAGATAAATGAGCATGTACATTATGATGTGTAGTTTCTAATTTAACTCTTAGATTTAACATCTTAATTAAACATGCCTATAAAATAAGTAGAGAAATAAATATAAACCAGAAAAAGAACTTAAAAATTTTAAAAAATTCTGATTAAAAAAGTTATTACTGATACTTCCGTTATGATAAATATAAAAATGTGGGTGAGTGCTATAATCCGCTAACAGGAAACTTCCTTTTTTTTTAAAAAACATTGTTTTTATTACATAGGGGGTAGGGGAAGGGAAAATGGGGAGGGGATTACAACGTGGGGATTCGAACCCTCACAAGTAAGGTGAAAGTTTAGGTAGCCAACCAACTGAACTACTAGATCCGTACCTAACAGGAAACTTCCACTATGTTTATCTAAGAGATAGTTTGAATCTATCTTGAACATTTTTCGACTCCCGTTTTTCTTTTTGCTTTTTACCTCCTTTGTACCAGTAATTTCCTTTTCGGCCCTCTCAATTTTCTATTTATCTTTTTATTATTTATATTGCTTTTCCTCTTTTCTATTATTTTATCTGTGATCTCTAGCGAGAACACACAAATAGAAATTTCAAAATTCCTTAAATTAAGCATTTCTCTTAATCTTAAATATGTGAGTATTTAAATAAAAAAACTTGGCTCTCAATGAGGATTTTGGATTGAGATCAAAATTCACTTTTTTTTTTTTATAATTTCTTTTGTTTATTACTCCCTCGATCCATGTTTACTTGTCTATATTTGACTTGGGACACTCTTAATAAGTAATAAATAAAATGAGAAATGAATTGGAGTACTTAATAATAAGGGTAAAATAGGTATAAAATGGTAAATTATGTCTTGGTTTTTCAAATTATATAACTTACAAGTAAAAGTAGACATATATTTTTAGTATAACGGACAAATAAAAATGGACGGAGGGAGTGTATTATAAAAATTTATGCAATTCTATAATTGTTAAATTCAATTTAAATCACTTTACTACTTAAATTGTGATGGAGCTTTCGTAAGCACTGCTTAGAAAAATCATGAAATTTATGATTTATTTTTGAAAACTTGTAGTTTATCTAATTCTACATTTACTTATGAGGTGTATTTACCTATTGAAGAACTTTTCTATTATTTTTCTTATTTTGATTGGTGTAATTCTCTTATTGAAGATATTATTTTACTTGCGCAAATTCATTTTTTAATATACATAAGAGATGCAAGTCCCTTGGTGAAAATGCTAATTTTATACATAAGAGATGCAAGTCCCTTGGTGAAAATATTAATTTTATACATAAGAGATGCAAGTCCCTTGGTGAAAATGTTAATTTTACTTCTGTTGTTAATGAGTGTGATTCCTTGTTTAAGATGCTAATTATGTTTGTTTATTGATTTTTGAGATGTAATTTTTATATTTGCAAATAAAAAAAAAACCTATTAAGTTGATCCTAATAAACTAAAAAGAGATGGACCCGACCCAAATACACGTTCCTAACAAGATGTACATTGAAAAAAATTATGGCACCCGCTACCTTCAAATCCTAGATCCGCTTAAGATGTACATTGAAAAAAAATTGTGACACCCGATACCTTCAAATCCTAGATCCGCCTCTGAAGAAGATACACTCTTTTGGTGATCCTTGTAGCTAAATTAGAGAAAGAAAACAAACTTTATTGTTGTTGCGCAAACAACGTACAAATGTCCCACTGGTTAAGTTGAAGTAAAATTTTAAGCTCTTCCCATATAAAAAGGTTAGGAAACTTGATTTCCCTGCTGAGACAACATATTTTTATTTGGTATTCGTTTATGTTGTAAGAATTCTAAGAGTATAATGGCAAACACTTAACATCAACATTATGAATCCTGCTGCAATGAGAATGAAATCATCAATCATTGACACATCCTTAAGACATTCGATCACCTGATTTTAAATGCAAAAACACACAAACAGCAATCAAGCACAAAGGATATAGTAGCAGTGCTACATCTCATAGTCGAAGAGAAAAGACAAATATTCACAAGTATAGTTTTTTCTAACACCTTGTGTTCATACATTCAATCCCACTTGCTATATCGATAGGAGAGGGTGAATGTAGGGGCATTAGTTTCATTAAGTTGCTTCAGCAAATCCAACTCTGAGTTTGCCATAATCGAACACTGTGTGATATCGACCCATGAAAACATCACCCAAGATCCTGTAACAAACAAATGCCATAAAGAGTATAGCATTAAAAGGATCGCTCAATATTTATAAACTTCAAAAGAGAAAACATATGAAGATAAATTTTACCAGAGAGGTCCACGGGGAGGAGGAATATCCAAGCCAGTGAAACCACTAATACATTGTGCTTTATCACCCTCGCCCACCTTGAGTATGTACTGATCACACGAAAAGAATCCAAATTAGTACATAAATTCATATCTAAGTCAGCAAGTTAAAAAGAAGACATCTGGAACAAGCTGAAAAGGAAGTTAATGTTGGAAAATATTTGTTGAAAAGACGGGGAAAGACTAGGGAGAGGGGGACTGGTAAAGAAAAGTTGCATATGGCCAAGTGATTTTGGGTAGCACTTGAACACTTCTCTTTGTAAGATATGGTCTATCCTTAATCATCCAAAGCCAAACACTATATTTATTATACAACAAAGAATTTAGAAAAAAAACTAATATGATCAAGTGAGTTGGTGTAAACTTCATGCATTTTCTTCTTTGTAAGATTTGTTCTATGCTGACTCGAGCACTGCCTTGGCAAGTTTGTCAAGTAATTTCTACACTTCCTCAGAGCACAAAGATCTTATGCAGATTTTCTTAGATTTCTCAGTTGGAAAATAAGATATCTAAATTGACAGAAAAACCCAACTACTCTCAACCTCAAAATATAGAAGCAATTGATGACAACACACATCTACTCCTCCCCAACATGATACACTGCAACACTCCCTACAAACTAAAAACCTTAAACACTAGAACTGGCTTTTGTAATATAACAATTAGTTGTGTCGTGACAAACGGTTTCTAAGATCCGCCACTAAATTTTTTCTGTTTGTCAATGTTGAACTAGAGAGGCATAGCTATGAATTACTGTCAAAAACCATTTTAAAGCATACCTCGTTGGGGGAAAGGTCAAACACTTTTCCACCGATTGTGAAGGAGACTGTAGGCATGGAAGAAAGCTTTCCACAGTCAACAGCTGATTCTCCCAATGGGCTTGGGAGACGCTCACAAAGCTGTCAGTCAGTCAGTCAGCAATCTGTATCAAACAAAAGGAGAAAATTGTAGCGAAAGATCTTTTTACCTCATTTGCATATTTCAATATGCGATCTTGAGTCTGGTTTTGTTTCAGTTGATTCTCCATCCATATGACCGCCATTTCACAAGCAGAGCACATGCCATCCTGCAGTCCTGCTGATCTGCCAGCTTTCTCATCCACTACACTCTCAATTCCCATACTGCAGAAAAAGGCCACAGAAAAATCCAGCATTTATATCAGCATGATGAATTAACTACTAAAGGGATAATTACATTTTTGGACCGCTCAAAAGAGTAATAGCCAGCAAATGTATAGTTTTTGTATATTAACTATAAACATACATTTTTACCAAAAAAAAAAAAAAAAAGAGAGTACAAATATACATATAATATACATAATTAGTGTATAGGTTTTGTATATATTGGCTAGCGCCCGTAATTAACTTCAGCCTAGGGCCAAAGTGAAACAAGCCCTTAACTAAATGCATGATATGATCAAGGGGATGGCAGAGAGAGCCTCAAGACTAACCTAACTCCGCGAGTCCCATCAAAAGTGCATACTCCAACCTGCGAGCAGATCTTCTTTGGATGTGCCTATTTAAAAGCTGACCAATGAGATAATCGGGAAAGACAAATAGATTTACCAATTGCAATTCTGCAGTAACTTCACAGAAAACTGCGTATCAAACAAATGAAAATGCAGTTAAACAGTTGAACACTCACCTCTGCTAACAGCAAATCCATGATTGTTTGCCCGTACTGCTGAATTACAGCTTTGCATTGTTGGCTTGCAACTCCAGTGGCTCCAATTGCTTGATTAATCATAGTGATTATGGTCTGCAAGAAAAGGGGCGTTTTCAGACAACAACAATAACAGCAACAACAGTGTAATCCCACAACTACTCAACCTTGCAAGAGTTTCCCATGTAAAATTGCCGAGACAAAAGGTTGCAGATTTTTCTCCTTAGATTAGATTGACAACAATTACAAAGTCAACAAGATAAAACTAGCTAAAGTTTTGAAGTTGGATAATTATTTTTTTTCAAATACAAGATGACAGCATCCACGGTGACATACCTCCGTTAAAGGTGGATGGGCTTCAATGGAAAATCAAGAATATAATTATTGTGGAAGAAAATCCCAAGAATTGTGACGAGACGTGGCTAGATGCCACACATATTTTATGATCCAAGTCCAAATTCAAAAGGAGGATGATTTGGACACACATGAAACCCAAAAGAGCTGCACATAGGGGCCAAAGGATAGTGATAGGAGCTGTCTAAAGGAGCCCAAAAGAGTTGACTCTACAAGCCCCAACAAGGACTGTTTTGCACGTGCAATTAGGCCCAACAAAGGGCTGGTTCTCACGCCCAAATGTGCAGAAAATAGGCGTGTATTTTTGATGTTATTTGGTTTAACTTTCCTTCGATTTTGTTAGCTAATTTTTAGGAAGAATTTTGGTATTATTTTTACATGCTTTCCTAGTTTAATCCTAGTTAGGTTTTAGTATTTAATTATTTCCATAAAAGTAGATTCTAATCCCATTCTATTTGGGATAAGTTTTCCCTATATATAGGGATGGATTTTGTTATTTTCATCAGACAAATATTATTATTATTAAGAGTTTCTCTATTTTACACCTTTGTGTAGCTACTTTGGATTTATCTTGCAACCTTATAAGAACGATTCTTTTTAAGAGGTAAGATTAATTCGTACTTGATATCTTTGGTTCTTATTCGTAAATTAAAGAAGGTAATTAGTCTTATACTAATTATTGTCTCTAATTTCTTCGAAATAGGGGTCTAGATCACCTTTTGATATAAGTTCTTGAATTGACTCTATTAATATCTTAATTAGTCTTAATCCGCTAATTTTGAATACTAAGACCAATTAGGGTTCTTATCACTTAATCTTGAAATTTGGGGATTTTATTCTTGAATTTCGTCTATCTTTATATTCTTGTCTTTAATCTTCATATTTTCGCTTCCGCATTATAATCTTGTTTTGTTCAAGTAACCCGATTCTTATCACAAGATGTAGACAAATAAGTCAAGAGAACACCGCGGAAGAAAAAAACATCATCCATATTGAAACGTGATAAAAGCAAGACCATAAGCAAGAAGCAAAAAAACAACAACAACAAAAAAAAAACAGTACCTACTGAGGCAGCTTTAGACATTAAACAGAACAAGCAAAAGAAATAGAAGATTTGCGGAACTCGGCGCAGCTAAAAAAGCTAAGATGGTATTCCAAAGACATTCTCAGAAATGAAAATCAATTTCACTACTATCCTCTCTGTGAATGAAAAATTAAAACACAACACAGATATGGACTTCTTGTTATTAACTCATGAATCTTAGTAATACGTCACTTCTGTAGCTTAGCAAGCTGTTGAAGGTGCAGCGGAACAAGGAAATTGACAACGGAATTGCCGGTAGTGATGGTGGAAATAAATAATAAAATACTCTTAACAAAAAAATTTGATATGTTTAATATTCCAAGATCAAGGTTATGGATATTACCGATGGACCAGCCACAAGAGAAGTCCCTGAATCTGCTATAGCAGAGCAGCCACTTTCACAGTAACCTACATAATATGTTCATCTTAGACAAGTCAAATGAAGTGCAGATTCTACATCCCCGTAGAGACTGATTTTCACCAATATCCCCTAATTTGGCAATCAAATTTAGAAGGTACAGAGCAAAACATACCGGTAGCTTTACCATCGATCAAAACATCGCCCATGTCAAACTGCCAATCATATTACTAAGACTAAGATATCAGTTGTACAAATCATGAACATACAGACAGCATCCAATTGATGGAATAACCCACCTGCCAATAACCTTTCTGCGTGACTGGGACATAAGTGATTTCTCCCTTAAAGTGATTAGGATCAACACCACCAAACACGATTTCTCCCCCTTGCTCTTCCTCTGTATTTCGGTTGAGCCAAAATGAGAAGACAGGCTCCTTGATAAGGCCCTGTTTGACCATGTTGTACCTGGACAAGATAGATTAATTGTCAAATTGAATTTAACCAAAAACCGACATCCTACATTCATGATAATCTAGTCCTTAATGTGTTAAGCGTCATCTGGAAAGTAAACTGTCTAGAGATGAATTTGGTCTATGGCAACAGAAAGAGAGCAAACAAAGCATCACCGACGTACCAAACTGGGATGGCATTTCCAACAGAGATCTCCTGGAATCCAAGACCCAGTATACCATCAAACTTGGCTACCAAAAATGTGACGCTGGGTTCTCTGGTTGCCTCAATAAATTCCTAATACATAAAGACCTTCAGATATAAAATTTCTACTTTCAAGACAATTTAAAACAAGTGAGGGGGTGGTTGGTAGTCACCTGATCTGTTACCACAAGATCACCAACTTTGACACTATCCTGACTGAAGAATCCAGAAATAGCTCCACTACCATACTGAATTGCAGCAGACTTCCCTGTATGTCAAATTAAAGATATCACAGACTAAATCACATAAAATTACAATGGGAAATACGGTATTGTGGTTGTGGAAGCATTCAACAAGATCCTATACTGTTCATTAAGGTAGGAGAAAATCCACAAATCTGGTAAACCTAGTTAACTGCTATAGGCTGTATCAAATCGATTTTATCTGAACGGATGAACTGCTAATGTGATTATGATGGAACACAAATGCAACAATAACTAGTTCTTTATGGAAACCTCAGGACTCTAAGAGAAAACCTTTTACATCCTCACCGTGTTCCATAGTGACAAGAAGGCACATATTCTAAAGGTATCATCAGTTGTACAATAACAGGCATTAGAAGGCAGCATATGTTTTGTGCAGCAGCAAACTGGCAAACAACGGATAGAAACTATTTGCATCAACATACAGAAAGAGAAAAAAAACATACCATTCTTCTTATAAGTACTTGATTGGCTTGATTTGTACTTGGAATGAAAGAAACAGGGAACCTGCAACAGGATAGACAATCATCAGATTTGATGACTCAAGATTGATGCATGGCCAACGTTAGCATTCATTACTATGCTTTGTATGTATAGAAGCTTACAGAGAAATAACACTTCGACGAAGGCACCCACAAATTCGAGCTACCAGTGTCAAAGATTACAGTAAACTTTTGAGGTGGAGTGCCTACACCAAGCTCCCCAAAGTATTGAGCATCCATATAGTTCTTCAGTGCTACAATATCTGTATCCTCAGACTCCCCAAGTTTACCACCGAAGTTATACTTCGCCCTCAAAGCGTCCCCGTCCTTGGACTCGAGGCGTGCAGCAAGTCGGTTGTTTTGATCAAATTTCATTTTTTTCAACCCAATTCTAACAAAGCCATCATTTGATGATGAGGAAGCCAATGGAGATAACAGTGCTGAGAGAAACAGGACAACTAGAAATATTTTTGCTCCCATGTTGATCTGTCAGATTTCAAATCATTACTCATTTTGGCCAAGCAATTAAGAGTCGTACATTAACATAATATTCAACCAAGACGAAAAATACTTTTTCTTCTTAATAAACCATCTAAATCTCCTAAAACGTGACATTTTAGAAGACTAATCACTTGTAAACTCATGGTTTAGGCACAAAATTAGAGGAAAATGCTAAGTACTAACAGAGACAACATCAATCAATCAATTAGGCCTCAATTCAAAAAGCTGGGGCTCATCTATATGATTCCTCTATATCCATTACGTTATATCCGGAATTCAGGACCCAATTCAGCATAAGTTCAAAAATTGCCCGAGAATGACAAAAATCTCCCCTTCATCTCAAAGTGAGAACTTTGTACAATTTCTGTCCTTTTAACTAATATTACTCCTTCCATCCTCATTTATGTGGCACTTTCCTTTTCAATATGCCCCAAAAGGAATGTCATTTCTATAACTAAAAACAACTTAACTTTAAGATTCTCCTTTTATTCTTAATGAAATGATTTATATACAAATGTCTAAGGTCTGTCTTAGATCAGAAATGTTAAGAGTGTTCATTCCTTTCTTTAACTTTGTGCCTAGTCAAACAGTGCCATGTAATTGGGATTGAAGGAGTACTATATTATCACCTAAGAAACACTCGGAGACAAAACCAAGAACACAGAAAAGGAAAAACAAAAAAGAGTAGAGGAAAGTTCCACACATAATAATATTTCCTGGTAATCGTTACCAACATAATAATATTTCCTGGTAATCGTTACCCTACGTATAGGGTCTAACAAGTAATACACCCACACCATGCAAAACATAAACATAGTTAAATGAAAAATTGATTAAACCGGAAAATATATATTCTTAAAGTCCCTCATTACTATCGAATTGAAGCATAAACCCAATATGGGAATCAAGAAACAGAAATAACTCTTCCATTGCTGACGAAAAACACAGCAAAGAAATCTAGGAAACTCCGGAAAGAAGGACAAATGTTTATAAAACTAACCCCAAAACCTCTGATTTCACAAAATAAAATTAAAAAAAAAAACGAAAAAAAAACATATAATATGAATGTACGGAACACAAAAATTGAAAAGGGTAACAGAATTACTAACCAGTTTTTGATGAAGCAAAGAGAGGAAAAAGGTGAATGAGAAGAAAAACTCTACCGATTCTTGCATGTATAAATAAGAACACGAATAAAAAAAAGGGAAAATTTCGGTCCCACCAAGGTTGAGATAAAATGATAAAAATGATCCTTAATGTTTGAGGGTAGGTTCAGAAAAATCCCTTAAGTTTGCACTTAATAGTTTTGATTCTTTAAGTTTGACAAAAGTTTAACACTTTTAGTCTCTTTTAAATATTTAACAGACTTAGTTAGATTTGACGGAAACAGTGAAAAGAAATAGATTTAGCTATAAATACCAAGAAACCTCATCAAATCCTTTTGTAACACAAAAAACTACAATAATCAACAAAAAAGATACTCCATCCGTCTAAAAATATTATCTTGATTCAGATTACGAGGGTCAAACTAACTAATGTTCAGCGTGAATTCGGATAAAATTTTATTTTTTTTGAAATAAAAATTTCATATTTAGAAACTACATAAAAAGTACTATAAGTTACAATAGTTAACAATTTAAAAGTTTAGAAAGTATTTGAAAAAAATTATAGTAAAAAAAAATATCCTTTGACTGTCTATAAAAAAAGGTGGCATGAATTAAACTTTAAAAAATTACACCAAACTCTAGAATTAAATTAAACATAGCAAAAATAACAAAAAATGTACCTCTTAATATGAGTTCCCGTGAATTTCCTTTTTTATTTAGTAGTTTCCGTCTAATCTAACAAACAGAGTTTGGCAAATCTCTGACGAAGACTAAAAGTGTTAACTTTTGACAAAGCTTAAAGGACCAAAGCCGTTAAGTGCATAATACTTTAGGGACTATATTGAACCTACCCTCAAACATAGGAGACATTTTTTATCATTTTCTCTTGAGATCAGATACTGTTTTTTAGAAAATTCTTAACCGTTATCTTCTAAAATTAATTGAAATTGAACCGTTGATTTCTTTTAGATAGAAAAATCGCTTTCACGAGATTCTTGTTTTGAGAAAGTTTTGAAGGGAAGCAAAGAACATTTCGTAGGGAAGTAACTTGATCTGAACCGTTATATTTTGAATCAACGGTAAAGAATATTTCTGAGGAGTGCAAGGGATGAAAATAGAAAAAAGAAAATGGATAGCGACAAGGATGGAATAACGTGACGGAAAAAGACAGGGAATTGGCGAGGTCATGGGGGCATAACAAAACCCTTACGTGTCGGAAATGCATGCAACACTTTTGTTCAGCTAAGCACGCTACATTTGCCTTTTGAGCTCATTTTTTTATGTTTTATCTATTTTTTTTTTAGTCCTCACATTTGAATTAGGATTAAGGAGAATAAAATTAACACTCCCTCCATCTTAGCTTAACTAGACACAAAGGGTGTGTTTAGTATGATGGAAAATATTTTCCTAAAAAATGATTTCTTGAAAATAGGGCCCGTCTCAACAAGATTGAGGGCCTCATGCCAAACTTCATAGAGAAACCCTATTTTTTTTTTCACAATAAGAAAGATCGTCATATATATTTTTATGGGATATTTTTATTTTAAATATGCTTTTCTAGGTTTTTTAGGCGCGAACTCATTAATTACTGTTTTGTAATGTATTCATTCTAACAATTCTTTTTCAATTGATAATATAGCTAATCCATTCAATCTCTCTTGAGACATTGTTGATCTTAGATAAGATTTTATCAATTTTAGTTTTGAAAAACTTCTTTCTCTTTTTCTCTCTTTTTGCATAACCGATTCATATTTTCTAGTTGACATATTTAAATTGAATTAATTCTAATAATAACTGAAACAAAAATATATACTTATGGAATAAGAATATCAACAATGACAAATTATCAATGAAATATAAGATAAGGTTGGAACAATAAAACCTGGTTCAAGAATTTGATAAGTTGATATAATGATAACGAAATCGTGCGCTGCTTCAATATAATGATTGCTTGTTGCAATGCTTGATAATTTGAAGAAGAAGTCAAAAAGTAAATCTTGATCTTTTGTAAACACAATGTTTAAAAGTGTGTAGGAGACTTGAGAATTTTCAATAATAATAATAATAAGAGTAGAAGAATAACAAAAAGAAGAAGAAAATAAGTAAATAGAATAGTTACCAAATAAATAATAAGGAAATCTACAATTACCTAGAAAAACTTTTCCATTCCCCCAATTATGCCAACGGTACCCACTAATCCATAAAAGGGAAAAAGTTCCCCCTTTCACAATGTTCTCGTGAAGTTACTATTGTACTTCTCCCAAAAATATTCTCAATTAATGCGGGCCCCACTCCCCCATAAAATGAATAAGATGCTATTGTACTTCTTCTCACATATCTCTCTCAAAGTTACTAACGTAGGAGTACAATTTTTTTTTAAATATTAAATATAAAAGGTGGGGCCCTAGGCCATTGCCTTACCTGCCTTAGCTATGAGCCAGTTCTGTTTGAAAACAAGTGACTTTCCTACTTATTTTTTTGTGTTTGATTGGACGTGGAAAACATTTTTTAGTGTTTGGTTTGACGGAAATACCAATCCAACCCCCTAACCACACGCACCCCCACCCCCAACTCACTACCTCTCATCTCCTACCCTGCCCCCCCTCCTCAATTCCAACCTTCCTCACTATCCCTACCCCGTATTTTGAAAAAGATGTTACTTTACACAAAGTGACTATTTTTATAAGATAACCAAATATGTGCATACATGTGCAAGTGGCCTTTCATTTTGAAAAAGATGCTACTTTCACAAAGTGGCTATTTTTATAAGATGACCAAATATGTGCATACCTTTGCAAGTGGCCTTTTTTTAAGACAACAAAAAAAATGACTACTTTGCACTTTGAAAGACAAGCCAAAAGAGTGACTATGTTTGTAAACTAGCCATTTTTTAAAAGTGACACAAAAAATGTTTTTTTAAAAAAAAATTGGCCATTTTTTAAAAAGTGACATAAAAATGGTTATTTTTGCAAAAATACATTTCTTGCAAAACGACTGAAAATAAAAATCTCCAAATATAGCAATTTTTTTGTCATTTTTAAAAAAATGGCCACTTTACAAAAGTGGCCATTTTGTGTCACTTTTAAAAAATGGCTACTTTACAAAAGTGGCCACTCTTAGAAAGGGCACATTGTAAAAATGGTTATTTTATTACTTTCACAAAGAGGCTATTTTAAAAAATGGCTACTTTTACAAAGTAGTTAGTTTTTAAAAGTAACTACTTTCACAAAATGACTATTTATGAAAATTGGCTACTTTCAAAAAGTGACTATATTTAAAAAGTATCTACTTTCACAAAGTGGCTATTTTCTAAAAGTGACTACTTTTACAAAGCGACTATTTTCTTAAGAGACTACTTTTGCAAAACGACTATTTTTGAGAAGTAGCTACTTTTCGCAGGTAGTATTTTTAAAAAGCGGCTACTTTTGTAAAGCTGCTATTTTTGAAAGTTACTGCTTTCACAAAGTGCCTAGTTTTGCAAGGTTGAGAGATGGGGGTGGTGGTAGAGGTGAGAAGTAGGGGTGGGGGTAGGGTAGGTGGTTATAGGGGTGGAGAAGGAGGTAGTGAGATGGCTAATGATAAGAGGGGGTGGTTAAGTGGTGGGGTGGGGTAAGTGGGGGTGTAGGGGTGGTTAGGTGGTGGGGGTAGTTTGGGTGGTGTATGGGGTGGCGGGGTGTGGAAAGGTTGAGGGGTAAGGGTTGGGAGTGTTGTGTGGGTGAGGAGGAGACAATGAACTTGCAACGTTACTTGTGAAACTTGTTTTTCCTACTTCAATTAAGGAAGTCATTTTCCTCATTTTCAAGGAGCTTGTTTTTCTATAGAAAATGTTTTCCAAGAAATTTTGACCAACCAAACATGGGAAAATTGAAAAACATTTTCTGTTTCCTCCATACCAAACACACTCAGAGTTTAAGAAATAAAAAGAGATTTTTGAATCTTGTAGTCTTAAATTAAAGATGTGTATAATATATTAAAATATCCTTTGGATGTTGTGGCTATAAATTTGTCATGAAGAATATTTGAATTGTCAACTTACTAAATATTGAAAAAGTAATCTTTTTAAACAAATAAAAAAAAAGTAAGACACTTAAATTAAAACGAATATAGTATAAGATAATGATATTTCATCGAAGTATTTTGATATAAAAGGCATCGCTCTAAGAGGACGATACAGATAAACAACCTTATATTATTTAAGCTGCATTTACCTGATTGACTGGTCCTCAATATGTTATCAGTTGAACATGTAAAAGGAAATAACTGTCTCTATTCTCCCACTTCCAAATAATGAAAACTTGTTATAAATACACCGTATTATGAATGTTCATTCAAATACACGATTTCCTGGATAAACTTGCAATCAAGCAGACAATTTGCAAGTAGCTCATGCAGGTAGGCTGTAAGGAGCTTCTTGAAAAGCCTTGCAGGAGCTTCCTCAGACTTGCAATCGAGCAGATAGCTTGCGAGTACCTCAAGCAGGTAGCTTGCAAGTAGCTCACGCAGGTAGCTTGCCAGCAGCTTTTGAAAAACCTCGCAGCAGCTTCCTTTTTTCTATAAATAGGAAGTGAATTCAATTCATTTGTACATCAATTGAAAGAGCAATAAAATATCTCTCTCTCCCTCAGCTTCTTTGGCTATATCTTTTGTTGTCGTATACTTTTAATATTATTTCATGACACGTTATCAGCACGAGATTCTGTCATTTTGAGTTAGATTTTCTATTTCAAGTGCAATTCTTGAAGTTACACTAGTGCAACATAAGTATTTTACTTTAATCTTTCACTGTGTCAATTATATATTTGGTATTTAATCACTCCCACTTTGGGAATTTGATATGCCACCCGTTGAACTTATCTTTGTTGTCTTCTTTTGTCGGTGATTAGGATATCACACTAATGCTCTCTTACCATGGATATTCTCCTATTAACCTACTACTCCAGAGGAGTTAAGGTAAGGGGTGACTTGAGCATAAGTGGTGACTTAAACGCTTCTTTCTAAAAGGTTACAAACCTACAGAGAAAGCATTAATTGCTCCAGAAGAGCAATATGTAATAAGGCATCAAAAATATAGTTTGATGCGATTTTGATTACTGTCTATTAATATGTGGAATTTATTCTACAGTAATTTTATGAATTGGATATTTCACGGTGCTTCATATTAGCTCCTAAAGCATTAATTGTTATGAAATCAGGTAAACTCTGAAAGATATGTTAGACAAAAATTCTCTACATTATATGTATGCCTCGATTTGCCCATGAAGTAGTAAATGTGAATTTTTATTGCCCTGGATATTTTGTCACGACCCAACTAGAGGGCCATGACGGGCACCCGGGGTTAACCCACCGAGCACTTCTGAACATACGTCTCATAATTATTTCTGGGTGGACCACAAAGATAGCTCATGGATATCATAATCTGTAAGGACATATATCACAACATAACGACACATCTCTATATAATCTTTAACAATTATGTCCATCATAACCAGCCGGCAAGGCTACTAAAATGTTATACAGCGATATGAACCGGTAGGGTTATGAAACGTCTAACTGTACACACATGTCTACGAGCCTCTACATAGAGTACAAGTGACCATAAAGACCAATACCAATAGACTGCAGCTCCGAAGTAAGTGGAGTGCTCCTGAGAATTCGCTGATAAAGCACCTATGGGTCTGATCCGTCCCCCTGTCTACCTGTGGGCATGAGCGCAGCGTCCACAAGAAAGGACGTCAGTACGAATAATGTATTGAGTATGTAAGACATGAATAATACGGTGTTATGCTGCCCGGCCATATAGGCACGGTGTTATCATCATTAGCCCCCGTCCGGGGTAATCATCTCACGTCGCCCACTAGTGGTGTCTGCCCGGCCACGTAGACACGGTGTTATTATCATTATCCATAAGCCGCTCACCATAGTGGTGTCTGCTCGGCCATGTAGGCAAGGTGTTATTAAAATACACACACACACACACACAAATATATATATATATATATATATATATATATATCAAGCATGCATGAGAGCCCAATTAAAAGCTACAACTTTATCGGAGTGACATAAGGTCGGTAACCTCCGATTTATATTATAGAGCAATCATCATCGCTATATCTCACATTGAAGGAACAATTATCATAAGGTGAGATCAACAACAATAAATAAGATCAAGGAAATCATGAAGTAAGCTCAATAATCTCATAATAGCATCAAATTCATAAGCTTTGGAATCTCCAAAAATAGAATCATCATCATCATCATTATCATCATGGAACATACTTATCTTTAGCATCATAAGAAACTCTAAGAATTATGAACTTCTAACATTTGGGAATAAGAATGTTATGGAAAACACATATAGGTCCATAAGAAAGGAATCATGCCTTTAGAAAGAAAAGGGACTAGGCTTGCATACCTTTTTGGTCTCTTACTGCTTAACGCTTATCCTTCCAAGCTCGTAAATCTACATTCAAGAGATTTCATACTACTGTTAGGCTTATCGTCATATGCTTATCTTAATTCTTCAAATTAAACCCCTTTAGAATCTGCCAAAATTTGAACAGCATCTCCCCTGTTTACATCCCTAGCCCGAAATTACAATACCAACAACCAATACAATAACAGTAAAACTAACACCAACAACATCATCATCAATATCAAAATATTACATATAACATCCCACACGATGTTTATCAACATACAATAACAATATACACTTTCTTTCTTCCCAATCAAGGAGCATAATCTCATCAACACACAACAACATTAGATACTATCCATATACATGGAAATTAGCCCAACAACACGGATACAACATGCTCAAAACAGTCCATAACTCAACAACTACACCACAACACTTTATGATCTTTCTTCCATAACTATTTTCACTTTTAGGACTTACTAAACCTTCAAATCAACTCAACATAAGAGATAGGATGAAGAACATACCTTATACTTGAAGAACTTTAGCCACACCAGCTTTCTTCAAGACCAAACTCACTGCAACATCAAGTAGAAACAAGAACAATCACTTTTCATGAACTAGCTTAGTCTAATCTTGTTGAATTCTTGATTTAAGGGGTTATAAGTGTTTAAGAGAAGTGTATGGAGGTTTCTAGAGCTTAAAAGAAATGTAAATGATGAAAAAAGGGGAATAATAGGGTATTTATACCCTATGAAAGTCGGTTCCACTGACCTTCCAAATGTGACCCGTGGGGAAGCCATTTGGCAGCTTAGAGGCTTATCTTGAAATGCCCATAACTCTCTACTCCGATGTCGTTTTGACGAACGGTTTGTTGCGTTGAAACTAGACTTCTTGAACTTCAATTTAGGCTTTTGTTTCATTTCAAAACTCCTGATATACTAGGAGATATACCTCTTTGAAGTTGACCTAAAATTTCTGTCCAAAATCCTGCCAATTTTTTCCAAATTTTTTCAAACTTATTTTCTTCGATTCGCTTGATCTCGGAACCTGTAGACACCTGCTTAACACTTGTTAAGAGTATTCCTTAACCTTATAAGGGTCTCATGAACCTCTCCGAGCTTACGTTAGTTTACTTACAATGCAAACGACGCGAATTTTTTTCGAGGTGCAACATTCTTCCCCCCTTACAAACATTCGTCCTCGAATGTTGTAGCTTGCGAGCTTACGATGCTATCATTGATTTCTTGAAATGGTTTCCCTCCTTTGGACCATGATCTTCATATTCTTATAATATGAGCTCATTAGTCTTTTTTCATGTTCCCCTAACTCTCTGTCGAACTCATCCATTAGTTTCATATCATCATGCTCTTCTATATGTAATCAGTGGTCAGTTGATATTCAGTTATCGTCCTGTTCCCATTAAGGTAAATTTGGCTCGTGATTGCTACGGCTCCCTACCGATCTGTAAGTACCCTTAATTGTTGTACTCTTTTGTATTGCTCTTTATTTCTCTACTAGTAGACAAACTCTTTTGTTTAGATATGACACCTTTCCTTGCTTGCTTCTCTGGTGCTACAAGTTCTTTTTAGTGGTTCTGATTGTCCCTTATACTTACTCCTTTTGTTACCCCTTGGAGTACTTTACTGGATATCTAAATGTACCTAAAATTTCTTCGGCGCGAATGATTCGAGTCATAGTCCGGAATACAATGTATCGCATTGGCGAAACTTATTCTTCTTTCCATATTTGTCTCATGATATACTTGCATTTAGTCCATTCTCACTTTTCTTTAGCGCATTCTTGATATATTGGTTCACCTCGAATTTATGCTCATTCAAGCCAATACATTTCCCTCTTTTAAACTTGGGAATATTTTAGTTCATCTTAGAACTGAATTTATTCTTCCCTCCTTTTAAAATATGTTCTCATATACCAGTAACCTTCGAGTATTAACCATCTTTGGTAGTCATCTGGCCGGCCTTAGCGATCCTTCAACTCCTCTATTCCATATAATGTCAGAGTACCAACTTCAATTCTCATCAATTACCTCGTAGCGGCATAATCAATTCCTTATCCATAATAAAAACATTTAGGGTTAGAACCAGAGACATCACATCCTATAATTTAGCTCTACGACACGATCTAAGAAGAGGAGGAAGGGTCAATGGTTCCTAAAATGCCCCGCAACCTCCTGTTTATAAGTGTGGCGCGCTTCACACCCATAAACAAGACTCTACTGGACACGGCTCGTAGACCCACCCTAGGACGAACTGCTCTGATACCACTTTTGTCACGACCCAACTAGAGGGCCATGATGGGCACCCGGGGCTAACCCACCGAGCACCTCTGAACATGCATCTCATAATCATTTCTAGGTGGACCATAAAGATACCTCATGGATATCATAATCTGTAAGGACATATATCACAACATAACAAACATCTCTATATAATCTTCAATAATTATGTCCATCATCACCAGCCGACAAGGCTACTAAAATGTTATACAACGATATGAACCGGTAGGGTTATGAAACGTCTAACTGTACACACATGTCTACGGGCCTCTAAATAGAATACAAGTGACCATAAAAACCAATACCAATAGACTGCAGCTTTGAAGTAAGTGTAGTGCTCCTGAGAATCTGCTGATAAAGCACCTACGGATCTGATCCGTCCCCCTACCTACCTGCGGGCATGAGCGCAGCGTCCACAAGAAAGGACGTCAGTAGGAATAATGTACTGAGTATGTAAGGCATGAATAACAACATAAACATGAATAAAGAAGCATGGGATAAATGACCTGTATATCTGATTGCCTCTTAAGGCGGATACCATGCATGCCAACTTTAACTTTTTAAATCTATATATATATATATATATATATATATATATATATATATATATATATATATATATATAAGTAAACTGCCCGACCATATATGTTACACCTCGGAAAATTTTCCGTTGGTACGCAAGTGAATGAACTAGTGATAAGTATGGGTGTATGATGTCTATGAGCAAGAAACGACGTTTGATGACCTTAAGTGAGATTTCAAAGGTAGCCGATGAAAGATGAGAAAGTTGGCTAAGATAAGGCAAGGTATGAGGTGAGTAATGCATGCAAATGGATGTGGATGATTGGAATGAAAAGCCTAAGAAATATGAAAAGTTGCAGATTTGCAATCTGCCCAGTGGTCGTAAAGTGCAAATACGGACCGTAAAATGGTATACGGTCCGTAAACTGCCAGGTCGTAAACTGGCATGCAAAACTTCAACTTTCTGCCAGTTGAGGAAATGGTAAAATACGACCTGGTTTACGGACCGTAAAGCAGGACCGTAAAGTGATTTACGGCCCGTAAACCATGGTCGTAAATCACCATGGTTGCAGTCTAAAGTTTCTGGTTCTGGAAATGGTTAAAGACGACTACGAGGGACGGTCCGTAAACTGAAATACGGGCCGTAAACCATGGTTTACGACCATTGTTCACTTCAACACAGATTTTTAGGTCATTAAATAAGGGGACCAAGACTTGTTTTATTTCATTTCTACATTACACTCCTTCTCTCTAAAACATCTCTCTACATCCATTATACAAGTTTTCAAGGATTATAAGTCATCAACAACATTAAACAAGTGAATCAAGAGTAAGGAAACCATCAAGGGTGATCCAAGGTCAAGAAATCCAAATGGAGATAAACTAGGGTTTTGCTCAAAGTGGGGCATTATCAACTAAAGCTTGTTCCTACAAATTCTAAGGTAAGATTCATGATTATTACATGACGTTTAAGGTATTGGAGAATTAAAATACATGGATTGTAGAAAATATGGTAAGATGGGTTATGAATGATGAATAGTGACATTTTGAGGAATAGTTTGAATTGAATCATGAATGTTGTTGTGTTGTGATATGAACATGTTATAAATGGTATTTAAGATCATGAACTAGAAACTTTAGGCGAATGGACGAAGTTGGGTGTTATGACCTTGAACATAGGTGAATTAGAAACAAATTGAGAAATCTAGATAATGTGGATAATGTGAATGACTAATGACCATTGTTATGATATTAATGAAGGTAGAAACGCTAACATTGGAAGGGGACGTGCAAGTGTAGAATAGTCCGACGAAAAGGTATGTAAGGCTAACCCTTCTTTCATAAGGCATGGTTCTTTGGTCAATTCTCTAAATCCTCTATACGCGTATGTTGCCTTCAATTGATAAATCTTCCGAGCTTGTAAGCTCACGATCCTTGATACATACTACGATTGCACTACGCTCCTCGTATGACGAGTAGGTCCATGCTCTAGATGTAACGATAATGAAGAGGATAGTAATGATGACGATAATAATGATGATGCTAAAGGTGCCTATGGGCTATTATACGTATGTGTGCCTATACAGGGCTATAATGAACCCCGAGCTTATAATTCCAGGTAGAATATATGTATATGGATGTATATATGTATGTATATGATTACGTAACGTGCACACACATCTGCAGATGGTACGGATAACCCTGAAGCCTTGGTAGGGCCAGGTAGAAATAACATTGAGCCTTTGTTGGCCAAGTATGTATGAAACACCGAACCTTATGGTCGGGTACGCTATGTATGTATATAAGTGTATGGCTATATATATAATATGAATATGAATGTGAAAAGACTATGTATATAAATACGAATACGAGCACTATTATGAAATACGCATGAGAAATGGAAAGTTCCTATGAAAGGCAGGTAAGTGCCATGATGATGATATTATTGTCTTCCCTCCTACGCCACTTCATATATTGTCTATGATGCTTCTATATTGATGTTGATCATGCTTTACATACTCAGTACATTCTTCGTACTGACGTCCTTTTGTTTGTGGACGCTGCGTCATGCCCGCAGGTGCACAGGGAGACAGACTTGATCCATAGCTGCTTATTCAGAGATTACATAGCGGAGCTCTATTTCCTTCGGAGCCATAGATTTTGGGTACTTATTCTTTTGTGTATATAATTATGGGCATATCGGGGTCCTGTCCCGCTCATGTGATATGTTTTACTCTTCTTAGAGGCTCGTAGTCACGTGTATATGGTTAGATATGTATGGCCTTGTCGGCCTATATTTTGTATATCATTTTGTTGGCCTCGTCGGCCCATGTACATTGTTGTGGCTTAGATGCCTATGATGATTTAAGATGTTGTCGTCCAATGGGACTAGCATGGTCGATGCTTAGAAATGTATGATTAATGATGTGGCTCACCTAGATGCAAGTCTAAGTGTAAGCTAAGGGGTGCCCGAGTGGGCTAGCACCGGGTGCTCGTCGCGGCCCCCTAGTCGGGTGGTGACATAAGTGGTATCAAAGCAGTTCAGTCCTAGGGTGTGTCTACGAGCCGTGTCTAGTAGAGTCTTGGTTATGGGTGTGTTGCGCGCCACACTTATAAACAGGAAGCTGCAGATATTTTAGGAATAAATGACCTTCTTTCTTCATAAGAATCGTGCGATAGAGCTATGATGTAAGAAATTCTTGTTCCTTAACCGTATGTTGTGTATTTCAGAGATGCCTAAAAAGAAAAAGGCTACAGCGGCCCAAAAGGGCAAGACGGTGGCAGAAAAGCGGGCTACAAGAGCACCGCCACCGGTAGTAGAGGAAAGTGAGTTCCAGAGTGCGGCTCAATCTCATTCCTCCCAAACAGTGCCTATTACTGGGGAGCGTGAGGGAGCCTCAGCCCCAGCTCCAGCACCTCCAGCTCCTCCACCGGATGCTTCTGGCCAAGATGTGAAAGAGGCCATTAATTTGTTGACTCAATTGGTTGCGGCCAAGACTCAGAGGCAAAGTTCAGGGCGTGGTGATAGGGCTGTTAGTGCGAGGGCCCGTGATTTCATTACTTTGAACCCTCCGAAATTCTTTGGGTCAAAGTCGGAGGAGGACCCTCAGGACTTTATTGACGGTATGTTGAGGACACTCCGATTGATACATGCTTCAGACACCGAGTCGGTGGAGTTAGCGTCATATAGATTGAGAGATGTCTCGATCCAGTGGTATACGGTGTGGATGGCTTCACGGGGGGCCAATGCACCTCCCCCGGTATGGAAAGAGTTTGTTGATTCTTTTCTCCGTCATTATATGCCTCCAAAAGTTCGGCGAGCCAGGGCCGATAAATTCTTGAATTTAAGGCAAGGTAGTATGAGTGCCCTAGAGTATAGCCTCCGCTTTAACTCCTTAGCTAGGTATGCTTCGGCCATGGTAGCGGATATGGGCGACCGGGTACACTGATTTGTAAAGGGCCTAGGGCCACACTCGATGGATAAATGCTTGACTGCATCCCTTCAGGACGGTATGGATATTGCACGCATTCAGGCACATGCTCAGAAATTAGAAGAAAGCCTACAACAGTGGAGAAGTGAGCGTGAGCAAGATCGGGGACATAGCAAGAGAGCTAGATCTTCGGGTCCGACAAGCGAGTTTAGAGGCAGACACAAGCAGCAGTTCCCCAGGCATTCAGGATATTCTATGACCAGTGCACCTCCACGGTTTTCAGGCCAGAGATTTGATGAATCTACTCGTTCAGAGCCGAGTCCCAGTTATTCAGGACCTCAGTTCGGAGATGATTCAGGCCAGTCAAGGCCACCTGTACCACGATGTTCCCAGTGTGGGAAGTTGCATTGGGGTCGATGCCGATTTGGCTCGGATGGTTGCTATTCATGTGGTCAACCAGGCCATATCATGCGTGATTGCCCCTCAGTATAGGGTAGAGGTAGGACCCAGCCATCAGGGTCGGCAGCCGGATCATCAGCATCTGTACGCCCTACGAGGCCAGGTTCATATGCGCCAGTCGGCCATGGTAGAGGTAGAGGTAGAGGGAGAGCTCCCAGTTCCAGCGGTCCTCAGCACCGCATTTATGCTTTGGCTGGACGCCAAAATCTCGAGTCTTCTCCGGACGTGGTCACAGGTATATTATCGGTATTCTCTCATGATGTATATGCTTTGATTGATCCGGGCTCCACATTATCATATGTTACTCCTTATATTGCGGGTCAATTTATAGTCGAGCCGGAGTCGATCAAATCTTTTGAGGTGTCTACACCCGTGGGTTAATCGGTAATAGCTAGTCGAGTATATAGAGATTGTGTAGTTATGATTTGTGATCGTCGTACCATGATTGATTTGCATGAGCTAGAAATGGTAGACTTTGATGTCATTATGGGCATGGATTGGTTGGCTTCTTGTTATGCCAATGTTGATTGCCGAATGAAGATGGTTCGTTTCCAATTTCCGGGAGAACCAGTCTTAGAATGGAAAGGGAATACGGCGTCACCAAAAGGTAGGTTTATTTCCTATCTAAAGGCAAGGAAGATGATCACGAAAGGATGTATTTATCATCTAGTGCGAGTTCAAGATATAGAAGCTGAATCGCCAACTCTTCAGTCAGTTCCCGTAGTGAATGAATTCCCGGAAGAGCTTCCAGGCCTTCCTCCCGAGTGGGAGATTGATTTTGCCATTGATGTGTTTCCAGACACTAAACCTATATCTATTCCTCCCTATAGAATAACACCCGCAGAATTGAAAGAGTTGAAGGAGCAATTGAAAGACCTGCTCGAGAAAGGCTTCATTAGGCCTAGTTCATCCCCATGGGGAGCACCCGTATTGTTCGTCCGAAAGAAAGATGGCTCCTTGAGAATGTGCATTGATTATAGGCAGTTGAATAAGGTGACGATTAAGAATAAATATCCCCTCACGAGGATTGATGACTTGTTTGATCAATTGCAAGGTGCCAAATGGTTTTCAAAGAATTATTTGAGGTCCGGGTATCATCAAGTGAGAGTTAGGGAAAAAGATATCCCTAAAATAACTTTTAGAACAAGATATGGTCATTTTGAATTCCGGGTAATGTCATTTGGTCTAACTAATGCGCCAGCAGTATTTATGGATTTGATGAATAATGTGTTCAGACCCTTCCTGGATTTATTTGTGATAGTATTTATCGATGACATCTTGGTGTATTCTAGATCCGAGGCGGAGCATGCAGATCATTTGCGTACTGTCCTTGGAGTTCTTCGAACTCGAGAGTTATTTGCAAAGTTTTCCAAATGCGAGTTTTGGTTGAACTCGGTAGCATTTTTAGGGCATATCGTTGCAGCCGATGGCATTCGAGTGGATAGTCAAAAGATTGAGGCCGTGAAGACTTGGCCAAGGCCCACAACTTCTACGGAGGTTCGTAGCTTTCTGGGCTTAGCAGGTTATTACAGGAGGTTCGTTGAAGGTTTTTCTTCTATTTCTGCACCACTCACAAAGTTGACCCAGAAATCGGCAAAGTTTCAATGGACAGATGCTTGCGAACGTAGTTTCCAAGAGTTGAAAGATAGGTTGACTTCTGCACCAGTCTTGACACTTCCAGAGGGGTTGGAAGGATACGTTGTTTATTGTGATGCTTCAGGTGTCGGGCTAGGCTGTGTATTGATGCAACATGGCAAAGTGATTGCGTATGCTTCAAGACAATTGCGGAAACATGAGCAGAATTATCCCACCCATGATCTAGAATTGGCCGCGGTGGTTCATGCGCTAAAGATATGGAGACATTATTTATATGGTGTCCACATGGATATTTATACAGATTATAAGAGTCTCCAGTATATTTACAAGCAGAAAGAGTTGAATTTGCGGCAACGACGGTGGCTGGAATTGTTAAAAGACTACGATGTTGATATTTTGTATCACCCCGGAAAGGCAAATGTTGTGGCTGATGCTCTTAGCCGTAGATCGATGGGGAGTCTATGTGATGTACGACCAGAAGAAAGAGAAATGGCCCGTGAGCTCCAACAGTTAGCTAGCCTAGGAGTCCGGGTAGTGGACTCAGGTAGCAGCGGAGCTACTATCCAGAATACAGCAGTCTCGTCGCTAGTAGCAGAAGTGAAAGAGTGACAATATGAGGATCCCATGCTAATACAATATAGAGACACACTCCCTCAAAAGGAGGAGTCATCGTTTGACGTTTCGGGCGACGGAGTTCTCCGATGCCGAGGCAGACTATGTGTCCCTGATGTGGCAGACCTACGCCACTAGATTTTGAGAGAAGCTCATTGCTCCCGTTATTCTGTGCACCCTGGAGCGACGAAAATGTATCATGACCTTAAGACTATATATTGGTGGAATGGGATGAATAAAGATATAGCGGGATTTGTAGCTCAATGTCCTAATTGTCAACAGGTGAAAATCGAGCACCAAAAGCCGGGCGGATTATTACAAGCTATAGAAATCCCAACGTGGAAGCGGGAAGTGATTAATATGGACTTCATTACGGGGTTACCTCGTTCTCGATGTAAGTATGACTCCATATGGGTGATTGTGGATAGAATCTAAAAGTCAGATCATTTCTTACCGGTCAGAACGACCTATACGGCAGAAGATTATGCAAGGCTTTACCTTAAAGAGATAGTGAGACTCTATGGCATTCCGGTATCTATTATCTCCGATAGAGGTACTCAGTTTACAGCAAAATTTTGGGAGTCTTTTCAGGAGGGTCTAGGGACCCAAGTGAGACTTAGCACGATATTTCACCCACAGACCGATGGGCAAGCTGAACGTACTATTCAGACTCTTGAGGATATGTTACGAGCGTGTATGATAGACTTTTGAGGAAACTGGGATGACCATTTTCCACTCATTGAGTTTGCTTACAATAATAGTTATCATTCTAGCATTCAAATGGCACCATATGAAGCTTTATATGGGCGAAAGTGTAGATCCCCGATTGGGTGGTTCGAATCAGGAGAGACTAAATTGATAGGGCCAGACTTGGTTCAGCAAGCTATAGAGAAAGTTAAGCTCATACAAGATCGGTGCTAGCGGCTCAAAGTAGTCAAAAGTCCTATGCAGATGTTGTGGCTGATGTCTTTTTGATGAACAGTTTATTGTGTTGGAAACTAGACTTCCTGAACTTCAATTTAGGCTTTTGTTTCATTTCAAAACTCCTGATATACTAGGAGATATACCTCTCTGAAGTTGACCCAAAATTTCTATCCAAAATCCGACCAAGTTTTTCCAAATTTTGTCAATCTTATTTTCTTCGATTCGCTTGATCCCGGAACCTTTAGACACTTGCTTAAATTTTTTTAAGAGTATCCCTTAACCTATTAAGGGTCCCATGAACCTCTCCGAGCTTATGTTAGTTTACTTACAACGCAAACGACGTGAAAATTTTTCGAGGTGTAATAATATATATTGGGCAAAAGCTCATCTTGAGGGCTTGATGCTGAAATTTATCTTGATATAATGGGTCTGGCAGACACCATCAAAGATAAAAGTCGGGCATAAAATCTAGACCATTCCAAAGCAATGATATTCCTCCTCACCTTGATGAGGGCTTGAAATTGGAATATCTCACTGTTAAAGATCCTCTTATGATGTGGAATAATTTGAAAGACAGATATGACTACCTGAAGATAGTCATTCTTCCACAAGCATGTTTTGATTGGATCTGAGGGAACCTATTTGGTTCAGGACCATTTATTCCTTAAAGTCGTTCCTGAAGAACAATGTTGTTAAAATGGATTATGATATTAATTTCATATCCCTTAATGGCTAAATAAGTATATGCAAGAAATATGTGGTCACCAGTAGTGACAATATTTCCCATGTCTTGTTGTGGCTAATATGCCAATAATTACCCGGAGTGGTAATATTTACATAAGCTTTTTGTGATTACAACTGATGATGTGTTAGAGGAAAATTCTCTACATCATATGTATGCCTCAATTTGTTCCTAAAGTAGCAGTAACTTAAAAGAGGTTCTAAGCTATCACGATTTGATCTGCTTAAGGCACATTCAAATGATTCTGTTCCACTCCTGAAGAATGGGAACTTTTGATAAAAGCTATAAATATAGATCCAGTCCCTGAAGTGAATGAATCAAATGAAGTACTCCAGATACAAAGTATGGAAAGGTATCTATAACTTCTCCCCCAGGGCCTACCCCCCAACCTAGAGTAGCTAGGTGGGGAAGTATAATCAATCCTTATTCATACATAGGCTTCTCTGGTACGAAATGGGCCACTTCAAATAGGTTCATTGCTCCGGCCCAAAATACAATTAATCCAGCATGGGCTACATGAGCCCCTAGTAGTTTACCGGATAAATTGATAAGTCGGGCATTCCCGGCATGTGATAAGATTTAGTAAACCTTATCAATACAGACGTGCACTTGGTTGTAAAGATATCATGATGTGATTCTTCGAGTTAACAAAGAACCAATCCACTAGTTGAAGCGATTTGATGGGCAGATTCAAGAAACGGACGTATCTCAAGTTATTGGTCTTGGATTTAAGTGATTAAAAACTATGTGAAAGATGATGTTCTAAACTATGGAATAACTATTTACTCGTTTAAATCAAATAAATATTGAGGGTGAAATGATGAAAATGTAATTAGGGTTCTGGGTATGAAATAAAATGTTTTTTTTTTATCAAAAAACGCGTTCTTTAATGACCAAGAACCAACAAAGTCCCTACGTCACCACTTGAAATCAATTAACGAGATAAAGAAACACCACACGCCGTTGAAAACTATATAAAGACTATCACCACCTTGCTTGGAACCAAAAACAAGGATAAAGAGAACCAAATAGAGAAAATAACTCTATTGCAAACTTTAAGGTTATGCTAGAAACGTGGATTTTTCTATTACATGTCATGAGAACCCTTTTACATAGGCCTAGAGTCTATTCTTTTATGACTACAAATTCCTATTCTACTCTAAAAAGGAAATAGCTAAAAACAAGGAAAGTAAAATCCCTATTCTATAAGGAAAAGAATAAAGAAAACTAGAATCCTACTAGAACTAGGATAAAGATATCCCTACTATAATATAAATCAAGAAACAAGTGACAAGAAACCTATTTAGAAAAGGATTCAAGAAACAAGACTTTTCATTCTTGGATGAAATTAATCTTCAAACTTGAGCTTCTTGGACTTTCTTGCTCTTGAATTTCAATCTTTTGTTTCTTGGTTTTCTTGGTTTTCTTGATCTTCTTCATCTTTCATCATATCATGACTCACCTCCCGAATAGGTAGAATATTTTAGAAGAAATATTTTGAATATTTTATGCTTTACTCCTGACGTAGTAAGGCTTTGTAATTTACTCCTGAAGTAGTAGATACTCTGCAGTTTACTCTCGAAGTAGTAAAACTTGCAACTTACTCCCCGAAGTAGTAAGACTGTGAATTCTACTCCCGAAGTAGTAGAACTCTTGAAATCTACTCCTGAAGTTGTAGACATCTGAAATTGAAGTCTCTCGAAGAGGTTATATATGATAGCACCATTTTTTGTAGATCGTAATTGTTACGATCGAAAAATAAATTTTAGTGAACCTGAAGTTTACTAGCGAGAAAAATGGTTATCATATTGAGACTACAATTGAATGGAAGATTGAATATCTCCAAGTTACCGGATAAAAAATACGTATGTGATACGTTACCCGAGCATGATGTGATCACATATCATAATAAGCCAAAATTTTATGACATAAAATCTCATGCAATAGTAAACTAGTAGTTTACTAAAATAAATAGCACTTGTCATGGTAAACTTGAAGTTTACGGGTACAAATAATTTTATCAGTTGATAAGATCATTTTGGTCGTCTTGAGTTTAAATCTGATGTGCTAATTGAGTATTTGAAAGATATTGAAGAACTAGAAGATTCTTCAAGAATTTGTTTGTGTTTCTTATTCTCATGATAAGTTGATTACACCAGCTAATGTTGGAACTGAATTCCCGAAATTCTAGAAAATATAAAAGGTGAATGTGGGCCCCTTCACCTGCAATGTGATGTTATATGAGCCCATTCACCTGCAATGTGATGACTTAAATAGATGCATCTATGAGACGGTTACATGTAAGTTTATTATCAACTGACAGTTTGACATTTACGAAGTTGGTTGCTCAAAATAATTGAGTTGGAAGGATAATTTTTAGAATATCTAATCAAGACAATTCATCTTGATAATGCTTGTTTATATCTAAGCTGGTTTGGCATTGGTTGCCTCCATAATATACCTAAACCATTGCTTATGAGAACAAAGCTTCAGATGTTGGTCTGAGATATGATATATTCCATAAAACAACACTTGCATGCTTTAGACCAATAAATTATGATAAATGCTCCCCTCATAATTTGTTTAGGGTCAGGAACTAGAGATTTCTATCTTTTGATGTACGATATATGATTAATGGATATATCATGATTCACACAGATGGATTTCCCAAAGAAAATGGTAATATGTATTAGTTTTTCTAATATATGGGGGAGAAAATATGTAGCTAAGAAATATGTTGTGAATTATCATCAGTATGATCCTTATATAATTCAAGTCAAATGCTGGAAGCATTTGCTGACCTAACTATTTCATATTTTATCTGTAAAATTCGCAGCCTTGACCTCGTTAAAACACTTTCGGTTCGTTATGCTCTTAAAAATCGCTAACTTGATCGGACCAGTCGTACGAATGAGGTGAAAAATATTGGATTGGGCCACCAGGCCCAGTCATACCGTCATAGCGACAGTCCTGCCGCCCCAGTGCTGGAGCAACATAGGCAGGAATTTCGGCTGAAGCGGAGGTGTAGAGTCATTAAAGGACCGCCCTAGCGGTGGGGCTACTTCTGGAGCGGTACCGTCGCAGTGATCGCTAGACCGCCACAGCGATTGACGGGAAGTTATATCCCTATTTAAAGCTTATTCATTTCCCCCAAATCTGCAGCCGCCACTAAGAGCAAATTCCAGCCCTAGATACTTATGGGAAGGTAAACTCTTTAAACCCCTAATTTCATCCTCCTTTAATTTCCTCTTCCTTCTTGCATCAATTATGATTATGGTAGAGCATTAAATGAGGGTTCTTTCTCAAATCTTATGAGACCTTTGGGTAAATGTGGTGATGATTAACCTGGAACAATTAGTAACTTCAAGATAGCTCTTTTATTGCAAACCTAGACTAAATAGCAAGGTCTAAGCCTAAATCTCTATTTCCTAAAGGGATTAATTTGTTAGAGGCTACTAATGACTTATTGAATTAGTGAGGTAAGTTTGACTTAGATGAACCTTGTTCTCTATGAAGAGGTGAAATAGCTATAAATCAAGAATCTAGATTGATTACTATAGAATGGTGATTTTAACCCTATGACCCCTGATTCCTAAATTGTCACTTACTTGAATGTATACATCATTCCTAGACCTCTCGGATATACAAGTTCGCTACAAAGATGGAAGAGGGAATCCAAGTGGATGTTCGCGCACCTGTTCGGCCTCGAGGTAGGTTATGGCTTACTTCTCTTGGTAGACTCCGATTAGACTATCATATACGAGTGTAGATGAAACAGAGAAAGCATGTACACCTCCGGGTGTGAAGTTGGGTTGGATATTGTCTTAGATTGGGCCTTGTTGTATGATTTGGGGCTAGCCACCCTATTGTGTTGTAACTTATCTTATTCAAATTGTTGTCGGCTCGTTGCCACGTGGAGGTACTAGATATTGGTGACTAGTGATATATCTTGATGATGGTATTGTAGTGCCTTACTTGTTGTTTTTTTGAGATGAGAATTGTAACGCTATTGTGTAGCCTTTTTATTGATATTGTTGGTGTGCCCATGTGTGGTACTGTTGAGATATATTTGATTATTAACATTAAACTCATACATGGCACGCATTCTCATCCTTCATGATGTACTGTTGATACATTGATGATATATAAGGAAACACTGTTATGAGCTGGGCTCAGTTGGACGAGAGTGACGTGAGGATCGATGTTCGATATTTATCCCGAAATCGAGGTATGAGTGCTGGTAGCGATTGCCGAGGTCTTTGCCAGAATCGTGAGGATTGGTACATAGACTTTGCGGGTCCCCCATGGGTTGTGTTGCCGAGATGTGATGTTACATCATCGGAGTACATGTGTATCGGTGCATATGCATTGCATCCATATTTCATACATTATTGCATTGCATTGTACCTGGGCTTCTTGTGATATTATTTTGATATTCTTGTGATACTCTTATGTTAGTCTTATGATATAGTTTAGGTATACAAATTCGGATCGGATGTCTTGAGACTTGGCACAGTTGGGTTTAGATGCTATAACCCAAGTGATGACTTGTGGTGATATAGTTGTGATGTACTGAATCAGATTAAGCCCTAGTTGGGATTAGTTACTATAATCATAGGATGTGATCTTGGATTGGGAAAGCGTGGTGCTGGGTGACCTTAATATGAAGCGTATGATTTGCCAGGTTGGACGAGTAATGAACACTAGAATGACTAGAAAACTTTCCTTAAAATACGAGCGAATTATGTAATGATAGTTGACTAGTGATTCTCGAGCATTGTTGCCTATTGTTTATTATATGATCTATAAGTGAATAATCTATAAGTGAGTGTTAATGTAATAAGTAAATGAAATACCTAAGGATGAGTTAATGAAAATAAGAACCTTCTATTTGTGAGGCGAGTGGTAGGTGATGTGTGCTGTTAATTTAGTTTTGCCTACGATGCTTATTTGTGGACTCTATTACCGTTATGTATTTCTAACCATTGTCGGTCGGCCTATAATACTTACTAGTACTAGTGTTGTACTGATACTACTCTTGCTACATCCCTTTTGGGGTGTAGAGTTTTTTAGGATATTGATTGGTTGGAGTTTTCTGGAAGATGCACGGTGCCTATGTTGAAGGCCTCCATCATTCTCATTCCGAGATAGAGGTTGAGTCTATATAATTATTGTTGTATTCAGTGTTCAATCTTAGTCTCTCTTGTACTGGTCTAGACCATGTCTTGGGAAGATGAGTCTGTGTATTTATTAAATTGTTGTAAACACTTTCGCTATTTTGTTAAGATATATTGATATTGAATGGTTTGACTTCCGCCTTTGATTATAATATATCTTGAAGGATAATGACTCTCGTTCTTTACTTGCAATGATTTTGTTTTGGATTAAGGATTCGCCTACCCAGGGGAGGAAATGGTAGGTGCCCGCACAGTCCTAAAATGGGTCGCGACAAGTCTACAACATTCATGGAGCATGGTAGACCAGTTGGTTCCAAAGGTAATAATCCTTGAAAAAAAGAGGAGCAAATGATCAAGATAATCATAATAAGGAGGCAATGTGCTCTTGAAGCGCCTATGACATAACACTTCATGAAACCTTATGGGAGGTTCAGTTACCTAAAATTAATGAAGTGATGAGATCTAAGTAAGTTATGTCGAATTACGAACCGATACGAAATGATATCTCGTCGATGAGATTTTTGATACAATATGGTGCGTAATATTGCATAAGATTGTGAGGATCAAAATTCTAAATCTATTAAAGCATGCTGATGTAGAAATAATTACGAAGTGATATGATACATCTTGGTAAGCGTAAACTTTATTGGACCTGCAGTCCAGACATTATAAATTCTTGGAAACTTGTTCATATCCTTGTATGGATTAAATCAGGGATTCATCTGATCAACATAAGAGTTCGATCCAGATATGTTTTCTATTTGCATGAAGGATTTCTATCATACCATGCTGCTTTACATGACCGTCAAAATTATAGAAAGATAACATCAATTTATAAAGCAAGTCAAGAATGTACTTGGCATGATTCCAACAATATTATATAGTGATAATGCAAAGCTATATAAGGACTGAAGATGCAAATGATCAACCAGTTCGTTAAATGATCATTTGACAGATCTGATCACAAAGGCTTTTCCAACCTCGAGATATGATAAGTTTGTATACAAAATTAGAGTGTATCATCTGCAAGACCTATTTGATGCTTTAATCAGTGGGCGTAAAATACGCGCTCTACTCTTTTTCCCTTAGCTAAGGTTTTGTCCCATTTGGGTTTTCCTGGTACTGTTTTTAATGAGGCAGCTAGTAAAGCGTATTACCAAATATGTGTACTCTTTTTTCTTCTAGGATTTTTCCCACTGGGCTTTTCCTAGTAAGGTTTTAACAAGACACATTATCTATTAATGAACATCTAAGGGGGAGTATTATAAATACGCTGTATTATGGATGTCCGTTAAAATACACGATTTCCTGAATAAACTTGCAATTGGATAAACTTGCGATCAATCAGAAAGCTTGCTAGCAGCTTCCTGAAAAGCCTTGCAGCAGCTTCCTCAGACTTGCAATCAAGCGGACAGCTTGCGAATAGCTCAAGCATGTTGCTTGCAAGTAGCTCAAGTAGGCAGCTTGCCAGTAGCTTCTGAAAAGCCTCGTAGCAGCTTCCTTTCTTCTATAAATAGGAAGTGAATTCAGTTCATTTGTACACCAATTGAAAGAATAATAAAATATATTTATATCTCCCCAGCTTCTTTGGCTATATATTTTGTTGTCGTGTACTTTTAATATTATTTCATAACAAAACTACCATTTCATTGAAATAATCTGATGTTTTGTGTGAAATTCAAACATAAATCTTCAAAATTTTTAAATGACTCACAAATACCTCAAAGTAACCCTCAAATCTGCAAATTTTTTGAAATGTGAAATAATGTTTTGTGGGGTTAATTTAAATCAAAATAATATATGTGGCTAATGATAGTAAGCTACATGATTTTTTTAAAATGGAAAAAGCAAGCAGATTTAGGGTGTTTGTGGGGGTATTCTTAAGCCAAAAAGATAGGTGGGGGAGGGGGGGGGGGTGAGCCATTTTTCATACGTTAGAGTATTTTTGGCCCTTTTCTGTAAAAGTAAGATAAGTCATAATAATTCACATTTCAAATTATTTATAAGGCATATGAAAATCTAGTGGTAGAAGAAAATTCAATTATCTTTAAGTAGTAATTGTATCACATTACGTGAGATAGAAGAAATAATTAATTTAGACCAGTTACATGCAATTAGTCGTACCACAAGAAATTTGATATAAGTAAAATTGATCCATAGTTAACTGGATTGTCTAAGGGTGCGGTAATTTTAAGGTTTATAAACTAAAATAGTCCACTTTATATAAAAATGCTTAAGTGCCCATTTCACTTATCCAAAAGTTAGGGAGAGAAGGTGTGGCTTCTCTCTAACCTCCTTTTCTCCTTTCTCTTAGTCAACGACTATTTTTGTCACGACCCATTTTGGGCTCGTGCGGGCACCTACCTTCCCACCTTGGTAGGCGAACCCTCTCGTTTATACAATGCTTCAATCACATAACTTTCCTTTAAAAAGCATTTGGAAATTAAGAAAACCAGTGGAATTTCATTTATAAATACTAGCTCGAATGTTACATAATTTGACAATACATGTTTACAGACTCGATACAATTTTCCCATGACCTCCTCTAGACTAATACAAGAGCGACTAAGTAAATTCCAGAGTGACATCATAATTCTAATATGCAACCTCCAATCCCGGAATGAAATGGAAGGAATCTTCTAGACAAGCACCGCATAACTTCCGCATATACTGCAATCAATCACCTGAAATAATTTACACCCAAAAGAAGGGTGTAGCAAGTGCAATATCAGTACAACCACACGTACTGAGTAAGTATCATAGGCCTACAATGGTTAGTATCACATATTAGTACAAAATTCATGAATAATGATGATAATCACTAAATCAAGTCACATATCCCCAAACATTAGATCACAACTTCAATCTAACTTAAGTCACAACTAATCTATCATAAATTATAAGTTGGCCAAACACATATACAGATTCTCAACATCTTTACCATTCCCAGGTCGCTCGTCCGTGTTTTAGGAGTGAACTCATTGTTGCGACACCTTCATGTCTAACCTCGCTTAACATGATACACTACTAGTTTTAGACTAATTTAACAGGCACAAGTTAACAATATAAGTCACAAGAGTCGAGTCCAAATGTTCATCATTACCTATGTATATCATCTAAACCCCATATGATAAGTCTGAGTATATCTAATCCTGAAACAATCACCATAATAGAATCATCACAGTCCAATCATCAACAACACAATCGTCACAATACAGTCATCATGACATCTCACTCAAGTCATAATGCAATGTAGTGCAATAATGGTATGAATGTGATGTCATGCTATGCTATGCAAATGAGGTGTACGCATTCACTCCGGACGAAAATATCAACGTCTCGATAGCACAACCCAGTGTGACTCGCGAAGTCTAAGGGCCACCCGTCCCAGATCTTTGCCAAATAGACAGACGGGACCTTGGCTAATTGCTCACAGGGAGAGCCTCACCGGCACCACTTTGGGGGACCCGCGGAGCCCATGCACTACAATCGATTCCGGAATAACATCAGAATCGGCTATGCAACAACGATGCCCGAATATAACCATCTGACATCGGCCTTCTCACAATCACTCAAAAGAGTTGTCAAATATCAGTTTCATAAATCAACGATTCCGGAATTGAACCTCAGACATCGGCCTCCTCACAGTCACTCAAGTAAATGAGTTTATTAAATGTCAGTTTCATATAAACAACGATTCCGTAATGGATCTTCACACATCGGCCTTTTCACATGAACGCTGGAACATGAGACCTCGAAGAAGAATTCCAAAAGCTTTAGTCTTGAATACTTTAGATGGGTTTCCTTGAAAACCCTAGGCTAGGAACAATGAATTCTCATTTAATATTCATGAATATATGTTAGAATTCACTTGGGATGATTAGAATAGAATTACATTGATGTATTATAATGGTAGAGAGAGAAGAACTTCGTGCTAGGGCTTTGGGATATGAAATGTGGGATTAAAATCTGAAGTCCCATAGTTATACTTTTCACTGAGGCGGAAGAAGTACGAGCATAATGTACGTCCCGTACATTGTGGACGTACCTCATGTGTTAAATGCCAGAAACCATAATTTTTAGTTTGTGAGGTACGTGATGAGAAGTACGGCCCGTACTTTAAAGTACATCTCGTACAAATTGTACGGCCAAGAAGTACAGGCCGTACAATAATGTACGACCCGTACATTCAGGCCATACCTGGAATGTCAAATTCCAGTGGTTCTTTTTTCTCCCTTGCAATGTACGCCCTAAAAGTATGGCCCGTACATTAATATACGTCCTGTACAGTTGATATAACACGTCATTTTAACAATCTAAGGCCAATTCTCATTTCCAACACTTCCCGTGTTGATTTCTAAGTCTCGAATCATGAACGTAACTTAAGTTAAAGGTATTGGGTGTTACAATATCACCCCTTTGGGATCATTTATCCTGGAATGATGGGTCATGGTTAAGAACTTGACTAAACATGACTTGAATACATGAACGTGAAAGAAACGTTACATGGAACATGGGAACTGAACTGCCATGACATGATTTCGTGAAAACATGAACGCTGAAATATGAGACTTGAGTGAAGAGTACATGAACATGAACGTGAAACGTGAGGCCTGAATATGTAGGGGACATGACATGGATACTGAAGGTATTTACCTTGAATTCTTTCTGCCTGCTCTTCGAACAAATACGGGTACTTGGACTTCATATCTCCTTTGGCTTCCCATGTAGCCTTTTCAACTTTCTGATTCCTCCATAAGATCTTTATAGAGGCTACTTCTTTAGTTCTTAACTTGCGAACCAGACGATCAAGAATAGCCACAGTGATTTCCTCATAGGCTAGGCCATCCTTAATCGTTATAGTGTCAACAGGAATGACCAATGATGGGTCTCCCACACACTTCCTCAACATGGACACATGGAACACTGGATGTGTTATACCCCATTTTAACCGAAGTCAAAAAGGTTTACAACATTCTGGTAATTCCGGGATTAATTAAAGTTAAGGAGTCGCCACCTAATTTTTATGGTGAATTAGGACACCTAAAGTTATATAAAGTACATGTCTAAAGTTAACTCCGTTTTAAGGTCTACGAAACCAAAAAATTCTAGGTAAGGGTTCAATTAATATAAAGGGAATGTGTTAATCATCCTTTAAGATCCATTAAAAATGGTCAACCGACCGGACTTAATTAATTAAAGCAAAAACTCAATTGTTACAAGTTTTAAAGAAAAATCTAAACATTTAGTTACGTTCAAAAACCTAACAGTGATAAAATAAAATCTTATAAGTAAAATGAAGGAAAAGAATTTGACAGAAGCTAAGAAAACAAAAAATGTTTTTGTTGCTCATTTGAATGATGTCAAGGTGTACTATCAGTTTAGAGGGTAGCTAAATAACAAGTATTGTAAGAAAACTTTGTTGACAACAACTTCTAATTGGACTAAGTTGGTTTCTTAGATTCTAGACAAGATGCTCTCTTTTATGTGAAAAAAAGAAGGTACTTTTACTATCAAATGGAGGAGAGACTCTAAGTGATTAAATAAATAAACCTCACTAATAATTTCATGCTAATCGTGAGTTTCACCATACAAACCCAAACTAGAAATAAACCACGAAAAACATACATCAACAATTAGACATAAAGGGTTAGACAAACAAATGATAAACGGAAAACGAAGAAAGACGCCTTAGGCATCCCTAAGCAATTTGCTAGCTTTCTTGCTTAAACTATCTGAACCCATAAACATGAATTTTTAAGACATTTCTAAGCATTTACTGTCAGACAACGACAAACCGAACATTACATCATAACCAATTTTCCCTTAACACAAGAAGAAAAGCAAACCAACAGTATTTTTTGGTTGTACTAATAACCATATAAAACTTATAATCCTAAAAAATATAGTGTGCACAAAACATATTTTAGGATCTTGAAAATGTGATTTCAAAGTTAGACTAATCTTAATAATTAATTTTGTAAAATTCTAGGCATGGTGTTATTTATTCTACTAAAACAGAAGTATAACATGATTACTTTCAACGGGAAAAAAATACAGAACATGATTACTTTTAAAGACAGAAGTATTTAAATATTGATTGATATGGTTTCTAATATTAAGAAACACATGATTTCATTAACCTGGATAACCACAAAACAAGTTCAGACTTCACATTCTAACTACAACTAAAAGAGAAACAAAATTAAAAGAAGAAAAGGGCTGACCTCTTGTGGGTGCAGTGAACGGGAGCTGTCGAGGTCTCAGATTTACTCTCTGTTCACGAACAGCACAAGAAAATCTCTGCTATGGCAACAGAGACAGAGTAATAACTTCAGAAAGCTAATGTATAGAGTAAGAGTAGCGTTTTTTCATTATTCAATCGTGAGTCATGAGGTTCAAGCTGTTTTAGGATGTTCAAAGTCTTGTTTCGGCTGAAGAGTTAGAGATATATTTATAGGATAAAGTTAGGGTTTTCAGATTTGAAATTTGAGCACAACAAAGAGAGTGACGGGTGTAGATCCGTTAGAAATTAAGAATCAAATCTCTGAAAAAAGTACTGATTTTTGTTGATATTTCTGAAGAAAGGTTGTTTCATCTTTTGAATTCACCTTTGACCAAATCTTGTAGTTGAAAGAGGAGAGAGGGGGTAAAATCGTTTCTTGCACAATAATAGCAAGGAAAACTCTGTTTTAGGAATGATGAAATTTGTATTTTTTGTTGGAGATGGAGAAAGTGATTCAGGGAAAGCGTAGAGACAGAGAAAATTATGAGAGAGGGGAAACCTAGTTTGACTCTTGGAAGATTAGGCTCGTGGGGGTGGGGGGTGGGGGTTGTATTGAATTAGTTTTGGGATAAGAAAAAATGAATGGGCTTCACCTAGTGGGCAGATTTGGGCTACGTTTTGGTCGTAAAATTTGGGCTGCTGATGCTTCTATGTAATGGACAACATTTTGGCTTATTTTAGGATTTAAACCTCTTTTCCTTGTATTTCTTTGAGCTTCTTTGTATTAAAACACACACACACACACACATATATATATATATATATATATGTGTGTGTGTGTGTGTGTGTGTGTGTGATAATAATAATAATAATTTAGCAATTAGCATTAATAAGGTGTTATTTAACATGATAATCTTATTATTAGTGGATAAAATATAAGGTAATAATATAGTAAAAATATTATCCAGGTTATATATTATGATTAATATGTAATTAGTAAGTAGCGATGTACGAGGTATTAATAAATAATAATACTTTAATAATAATAAGAATGATTATGATGATGATGATGATGATGATGTAGTGATAGTAAAAATAAGATATTTAATTTATTAATAAATATTAGAAGCTCAAGAAAATGAATTGGAATAAAGGAGGGACAAAATTGAGTGTCAACAGGATGAACAACAACTAACTCTTGCGGAAACTCAAGCTCATAAGCTACTTGACCAACCTTTCGCAGGATTCTATAAGGTCCAATATATCTGGGACTGAGCTTTCCTTTCTTGCCAAATCTCATCACACTTTTCATAGGTGAAACCTTTAAGAACACCCAATCATCAACTTGAAACTCTAAGTCTCTGCGCCACACATCTGTATAGGACTTCTTATGACTTTGAGCCGTTCTTAGTCGCTTTTGAATCAACTTATCTTTTTCCATGGCTTGATAGAACAAATCTGGCCCCAACAACTCTGCTTCACCAACCTCAAACCAACCAATGGGTGATCTACACCTTCGCCCATATAGAGCTTCAAACGATGCCATCTTGATACTAGCATGATAACTGTTATTATAAGAAAATTCAATGAGAGGCAAGTGGTCATCCCAATTTCCTTTAAAGTCTAGGACACATGCTTTCAATATGTCCTCAAGAGTCTGAATAGTACGCTCTGCCTGGCCATCTATCTGTGGATGAAAAGTTGTGCTGAGGTTAACCTTGGTACCCAATTCTCTTTGAAAGGATTTTTAAAAGTTTGTTGTGAACTGAGCACCACGATCTGAAATAATGGATAGTGGAGTCCCATGCAATCTGACAATTTCATGAATATACAACCTGGCATAATCTTCTGCTGAATCAACGGTCTTAATTGGCAAAAAGTGCGCTGACTTAGTAAGTCGATCCACAATTACCCAAATCGAGTCGTATCTGCAGGATGAACGAGGTAGACCTGTCATGAAGTCCATATTTTCATCTCCTATTTCCAAACAGGAATATCAATATTCTGAGTCAATCCACCGAGTCTCTGCTGTTTGGCTTTCACTAGTTGGCAATTCGGACACTTTGCCACAAAATCTGCTACATTCTTTATCATATCGTTCCACCAATAAATTTTCTTAAGGTCATGATACATCTTAGTGGAACCTCAATGAATGGAATACCTGGAATTGTGAGCTTCTGACATAATTCGCTCTCTAAGATCATCAACATCTGGAACACATAATCTGCCTTGGTACCTAAGGTACCATAATCTCCCTCTTGTTCAGAAGTCGTTGTCTTATGCTTGTGAATCCCCTATTTCAGCTGTAACAAGTAGGGATCACTAAACCGCTTCTTGTAACTTCTACCACTAAGGAGAAATGAGTTCTGTTCTGAAAAACAACACCACCATTTTTGAAGTCCAAGAGTCGAACTGCTAGATTTGCTAAACGATGAACTTCTTGGTCATAGTTCTTTTATCTGCCTCAACATGAGTTAAACTTCCCATGAAACACCGACTAAGAGCATCGGCTACTACATTCGCCTTTCCTGGATGGTAGAGAATATCTGCATCATAATCCTTAAGCAATTCGAGCCATCTTCTCTGCCTAAGATTCAACTCTCTTTGTTTGAAGATATACTGCAGGCTTTTATGATCGGTGAAAATATCAACATGCACTCCATACAAATAATGAAGCCATATCTTAAGTGCAAAAACCACAGCTGCCAATTTTAGATCATGAGTCGGATAAATCTTTTCGTGAGTCTTAAGTTGTCGAGATGCACAAGCTACAACCTTACCATGCTGCATTAAGACATATCCGAGACCAATTCCCGAAGCATCACAATAAATTATGAACCCTTCGGTTCCCTTTGGCAGCGTCAAAACTGGAGCAAAAGTCAACCTCTTTTTTCAACTCTTCAAAACTTTGCCCACATGCATCTAATCACTGAAACTTAACCTTTTTCTGAGTCAACTCAGTCAATGGAGCTGAAATAGAGGAACATCCCTCTACAAAACATCTATAATAACCCGCTAGACCCAAGAGACTTCTTATATAAGAAACTGAAGTGGGCCTGGGCCAATTCATTACGGCATCTATTTTCTGAGAATCAACCTTCACACCTTCACCTGAAATTACATGGCCTAAAAATGCCACTGACTTGAGCCAAAATTCACACTTTGAGAATTTAGTATAAAGCTCACGATCCTGAAGTGTCTACAATACTATTTTGAGATGATCTGCATGTTCAGCCTCACTATGGGAATACACCAAAATGTCATCTCGATGAAAACAATGACGAAGAGATAAAGATAGGGCTTGAAGAATCTGTTCATAAGGTCCATGAAAGCTGCTGGGGCATTTGTCAATTCAAATGACATGGCAAGAAATTCGAAATGACCATAACGGGTTCTGAAAGCGGTTTTAGGAATATCAACTTCCTTAAACTTTAACTGATGGTATCCTAATCTAAGGTCAATCTTGGAATAACACTGGGCACCCTGAAGTTGGTCAAACAAGTTATTTATTCTGGGAAAAGGGTATCTGTTCTTAATAGTGACTTTACTCAACTAACGGTAATCAATGCACATGCGTTAGAAACCGTCTTTCTTTTGGACAAACAAGACTGGTGCACCCCAAGGTGAGACACTAGGCCTAATAAATCCCTAGTCAAGAATATCTTTCAACTTGGCTTTTAAGTCTTTTAACTTTTCTAGAGCCACTCTGTATGGTGGAATAGATATCGGTTCAGTGTCGGGAAATAGATCAATTCCAAAGTCTATCTCCCTGTCTGGAGGAACTCCGGGAAGATCCTCTGAAAAGCCTTCTGGAAATTTATTAATGAGTAGTACGGACTGGAGAGTTGGGGTCTGGGTATCTGAATCTCTGACCCGAACTAAGTGATGGATATACCCCCCCTTGGAAATCATCTTTTTGGCTTTAAGATAGAAAATAAATCTACCGCTGGGTACTACTGAATTACCCTTCCACTGTATAACTGGTTCGTTAGGAAATTCTTATTTTACAATTTTGGTTCTACAATTCACTGTGGTATAACATGAAGCTAACGAATCCATACCCATGATTACATCAAAGTCTACCATCTCTAATTCTACTAAGTCAGCTATGATTTTGCGGTGATAGACTAAAATTGGGCAACCCCTATAAATACGTCTTGCTATAACTCACTCTCCAACTGGAGTGGACACTTCAAAGGGTTCATGCAACTTCTTCGATTCTATCCCAAATTTCTTAGCAATAAATGGGGTTACATAAGATAAGGTGGATCATGGGTCAATAAGGGCATGAACATCGAAAGTGAAGACTGTTAGTGTACTTGTGATAACATCTACACGTGCCTCTGTATCCTGATGACCTACTAAAGCATACAATAGGTTTTGACCTCCACCTGCATTGCTGGACTTAGCTACACCATGCCCTGACTAGGGATGAGAAGTTTGAGGAGCTACTGAATTTGTGGACCGAACCACATTACCTCCGGTACCTTGTCTTACTGATGGACAGCCTCTCTGAAAATGACCCCGCTGGCCACACCTATAGCATATATCTATACCCATATGACACTCCCCTGGGTGCCTCTTACCACACTTGCCGTAAATCGGATTATCATAAGTCTGCTGACCCACACAGGCCTGAAATTTGAGTTTCCTGGCCTAAAATTCTGCCTCTTCTGATCATTCTTAAACTTGGAGCTGCAGCATTGGCTGCAGATGGACCGGGTCCTAATGACCTATTCTTGAAGAATTTTCTGCCTCCACCTCCCCCATCGCTGAAGTTTCCTGCAGACTTATCTCTTTTATTAAATTCAAGGTCCTTCTCTTTCAGAAAAGTCTCCTTCTCTTTCATTCAGTCCTGTAGACCCTAAACAAAGGCAACCATCTTGGTGATAGTCATTTTGTCATTCTGAGCAGCAATATTCGTATCACCTTATAAGTCAGGTATAAGGCACTACAAAAATCTCCAAACTGTGGCCCTCATGTCAGGAAGCATATACTAAGAAAACTTAGACAAGGAAACAAACTTGAGATAGTACTCATTCACAGTCACATTATTCTGCCTGAGTCTCTCAAATTCATAAGCCTTCGCCTCTCTAACCTCAATCGGCTGGAAGTGGTCAATGAAAGCATTAACAAATTCATCCCAAGTTGCTAGAGATGCATCTTCCCCGCGGGACTGTTCCCATGTCTCATACCAAATATGAGCAACATCCTGCAACTGATAAGCTCCCAACTCTACTGCCTCTGTCTCCGTAGCATGCATAACACGAAAGACTTTTCTAAGCCCATCGATGAAGTTCTGGGGATCTTCTTCCTTAATATACCCTATGAACGCTGAAGGCTTCATGTTCAGAAACTTTGGTCCTAAAGCTGTTCTGCCCTCCACTAGATCCTGTGCTAGGAGCTGTTTCCTAACGTTGTGCCTGATTAGAAATAATTTGGGTCAGCAGCTGGATAGCTCCCCTAACATCCATGTCAGTAGCATTGGGCTGCGGATTACCGGTGGGACGGACCTCCGCAGGCCTCTCTGTAGCTAAGGGTGCAGTATATGATGCAACCCTCTGAGTCTGAGGCTCCACTTCTGGAACAACATTGGTGGTAGCCCTGTGGCTCGTAGCTGTGGTCCACTTGGAGTACTTTCTTTTTGTAGGCATTGTCTGAAATACGTAATACACACGAGTTAGAAGGATTCCTGAAAGCATAGCTCTAACTGCACGAACGAAAGCATGAAAGAAGTGAGACAGTCCTAGATGCCTTGGTGGTTAACTTTATATGTGTGGGCTCTACACACATGTAAATGTGACCCCACTGGACACAGTTTCATAGACTTCCTAAGACACTTGAACCTAGGCTTTGATAACAAGCTTTTGTCACGCCCCGAACCATGGCCTGGGTGTAACACGACACTCGGTGCCTTATTGCATGTGACTGAGCGAACCACAAAGCTTGCTGAATCAACATGGGCCATGAGCTGAAGCAAAATCCACTTTAAAACATGGGTAATCTAAATAATAATAGAATCTTATAACAGTAATAAAAATACTTGTTTAAAACATGATGCGAAAGTAGTCTGAAATAACATGTCAATACTGAGCCAAAATGACTATACGACTCTGAACGTCTGACATAACGTAATTGACTAGTCTATGAAACCTCTGACATGAGTCTGATTGCTAAATTGTTTACTGGAACAAGGCCCCGAACATACCTTAACTGCATAACTGAAATAAATATAATCAAAATAACACCCCTAATAGAATGGGGCTCGCCACAAGCTAATATGGGCAAGTCCTAACGTGCTGATCCGTCATCCCGTAAATCTGCATAATGAAATGCAAACCCCTAGGCAAATAAAGGGGACTCCAGTACACTCAAATTGTACTGGTATGTAAAGCAACTGAATGAAATAAGCATGGCACATGAAATAAAAGAACTGAAACTGAAAGTGTATTTCTAAGCTGAACATGAACATGAACATGAACATAAATATTATCTAACATGAATATGTATAATATGATTAAAACATTTTAAGTCCGTAAAGACATATGTGGGAGAGCATTAGTATAACCCCCACGTAGATACGTGGCGTATGATCTCTGTCCGACCAGCTAAGCCATCTTGTACCTTGCCGGGGTACAAGGTATGAACATGAATGGATCCAATAACCACAATGGGTAAATATGAAGGTATCGTCCTAACTGGGCGGAGCGATCTTTATCCTACGCTGGCATACGTAGTTTCAGGCTGTCTGAGCCTTTTCCCAAAAACATGAACATAGATATAGTTGGCTTAGTAGCCCATGAATTATATTATTTGCTTGTAAAAATGATTCGTACTCATATTACAACGTGAAAATAATATATAATATAACTTGTATGAAAATATGGGGACATATAGGATTTTCATGAAAACAAGCATAATAGTTCATATCTTGCATGTAAGAACCCATGGAATGCAACGTATGGGTTTTCATGGATTACACATAGATTCTCAATAATCAAAATGGAATATTAAGGATACAATAACGAAATAATACTACAACATGATATAGCATGGTACTTGTAACTTAGGGTTTTTCATGAACATGTCTGGAACCCTAGTTTTGGTAAACTTTCATATAATCATGGAAGAACGTGGTGTGGGGAAGAACAATGATATTTCCACATGTAGATAGAAAACCTAAATACCTGGTAATGCTCCAAACTCGTAGTAAAGGTCAAAACTTGAAGAGAAATTCCAAAAAATTTAGTCATAGATCCTTTAGATGGATTTTCTTGAGAACCCTAGGCTAGAAAACATAAATTCTCATTTAATATTCATGAATATACATTGGAATTCAATTGGGATGATTAGAATAGACTTACCTTGATGTATTATAATAGTAGGGAGAGAAGAACTTCATGTTAGGGATTTGGGATATGAAAAGTGGGATTAAAAACTGAAGTCCCGTATATATATACTTTTCACTGAGGTGGAAGAAGTATGGGCACAATGTCCGGCCCATACAATAATGTACGTCCCGTACATTGTGGGCGTACCTTATGTGTCAAATTCAAGAAATCACGATTTTTAGTCTGTGAGGTATGTGATGAAAAGTACAGCCCGTAATTTAAATTACGTCCCATACAAATTGTACGACCAAGAAGTACGACCCGTACAATAATGTACGACCCGTACATTCAGGCCGTACCAGGAATGCTAAATTCCAGTTGTTCTGTTTTTCCCCTTGAAATGTACGCTCTAAAAGTACGGCCCATACATTAATGTATGACCAGTACAATTGATGTAACATATCATTTTAACGATATAAGACCAATTATCAATTCCAACACTTTCCGTCTTGATTTCTAAGTCTTGGATCATGAACGTAACTTAATTTAAAGGTACTGGGTGATACAGGTACTCTAGAGTTAATTGAAAAGTATATAGCTATATTGTTTTAGTCTTGCCTTGAAACTGGAGGAAAATACCATTGGGCTACTTGGTCAAAACATTTCTACCCTTATGACGAAAGAGGGACAAATTTCAGAAGTTTGGAGGATACGTGCCATGCATGTACTGCCAAATAATGGTGGCATTTAAGGACTTCTCAAGCTTTATGGGCCCAACTCATGAGAGGGAAGTACTTGGGAATATTCCATCCCATTAACTTGCCATGGAAAACTGGTTACTCCCATACTTGGAAGGCTATGACAAAGCTTAAAGATGATATTGAACCTAACATTTTGTGGAAACTAGGAAAAGGGAAAGTTAGCTTCTGGTTTGACTCCTAGTCCTCTCTGGGGCCTTTATATGCCAGGATAGATGGAGTAAATCCTCAAGATAGTGCTATGGTTTGTGATGTATGGACATAAGGCCAATGGGACTGGCATATTTTACTAACAGAACCAATTGATCAAATCAAAGATTTGATCTACTCTCTTAATATTTCTCTGATATTGACAAAGAGGAAGTTCTAATTTGGACTGAGACTGAGTCTTGTTCCTTCTCTGTATCTTCTGCTTTGAAATATCTAAGACATAGCAAAGAAATTGCTCCTTTTGATTAAAAAATATGGCATAAGGATATTCCTTTTAAAATGTCTTTCATTACTTGGAGGGTAGTGCATGATAAAATAGATACTGATACTAGAGTTAAGAAGTTTGGCATTGTTTTAGTCTCTAAATGCAGTTGTTGTATAGGTCGTAATCAGCAGCCCCAAGAAGAGACAACTGATCATTTGTTTAATAGTGGCCAGTATGCCCAATCAGTGTGGAATTATTATGCAGAAAGATTGGGTATCAACTTTAGAAATACTTCTCAGAGGAATCTCATTGCTAGTGTATGGAATCACCATGCTATGAAGGTTGTGTGTGCCTATGTTCTTAAGATTCTACCTGTTATGGTGTTGTGGGAATTGTGGAGGTCTAGATGTAGCTCTAAATTCGATAAAGATGGACCTTATCTGTCCAAATCTGTAGCCATTCAATAAAGATTCTACAACATTATGGATGTCCTTCCAAATACACGATTTTCTGGATAAGGTTGCAATTGAATAAACTTACAATCAAGCAGGCAACTTGCAAGTAGCTCATGAAGGCAGGTTGCAAGCAGCTTCCCGCAAAGCCTTGTAGTAGCTTCCTCATACTTGCAATCAAGGGAACAGCTTGCAAGTAGCTGAAGCAGGTATCTTTCAAGTAGCTCAAGGAGGCAACTTGTCGGCAGCTTCTGAAAACCCTCGCAACATCTTCTTGAAAACCCTCGCAGCTGCTTCATTTCTTCTATAAATAGGAAGTGAATTTAGTTCATTTTACATCAATTGAAAGAGCAATAAAATCTATCCCTCTCTCTCCCCCAGCTTCTTTGGCTATATTTTTTGTTGCGCGTACTTTTAATACCATTTTATGTGAAATAATACGGCGTATGCCGTACTTATCTGATGTTTTGTGTGAAATTCAAACATATATCTTCAAAACATTTAAATGACTCACAAATAACTAAAAGTAACCCTCAAATCTTCAAATTTTTTGAAATGTGAAATAAGGTTTTGTGGGTTTAATTTAAATCAAATAATATATGTGGCTAATGATAGTAAGTGTCACGACCCAATTCAACTAAGTCGTGCGGGCACCTACCTTTCCCACCTCGGTAGGTGAACCCTCAACCCAACAATAGTAAAAACACAACAATTAATTGAATAAGCGGAAGAAATAAAATCACGTAAGTATGACGATAATAATATATATAGAAAATGTGCGGAAGTAAGGAAACTACACCACTACATCCCAAAGTCTGGTGTAATCTATACAAGAGCATCTAATTAGATTATACAAGTCTAGAATACCAATAATACGTCAAGTCTAAATATGTCTCGGAATAGAAAATAAGACATAAATAAAGAAGTATCTTCAAGGTCGCGGACGTCTCGTGCTCACCCTGTTGGCTCTAAGCAACTCTCGGAGCGACAATCAACCACGAGAAACAGAAGTCGATCCCACCTAGAATTCTGCATTCATAAAAGAATACAGCAAGTGCAGGTCAGTACAAAATCAAAGTACTGGTAGGTATCATAGGCCGACAAAGTTTATCTAACAAAATCCAGACAATAAAGTAATAAACAGGTAAATCGACAAGTATAAGTCAACACAAATCAGAAACCAGTACACGTCGTCACCTAGGTTATAGCATCTAATCCCAAGTGTGCCAAGTGTCAATATAATCAATCCGAATCAAAATAACACAAGTATATCACCAGATCATCAACATAAAGCCATAATGCAATGCAATGTAACAATGTATGCAATGTGGATGCAATGCAATGTTGTGTACAAATGTACTCCGGACAGACGTATCGACGTCTCAGTAGCACAACCCATGGGGGACCCGTGGAGTCCATGTACCTCACGGCCCGACGACAACCTGGATACCACTATCTCACGATCCCGACACAAATGTCAGAAATCGCTACCACACTACCACAATTCCGGGGCAACCATCGGATATCAGTCCTTACGTCACTATAATCCAACTGAGCCCAGCTCATCACAGTGTTTCCTTAAGTCTCATCAATGTATCAACAATATATCATGAAGGATAAGAATGTGTGCAATGTATGAGTTCAACATCAATGATCAGATCAATATCACAAGTACCAAGCAAGGGTACGCCAACAATATCATGGAAAGGCTACACAAGCCATATAAAATACTATCCTCGTATCAAACATCAACAAGTAAGATACTACAATATTATGATTAAGAGATATCAATAGTCTCTAATATCTACTATCATCTAGTGGCATCAAACCAACAACAATAGAACAAATCAAATCACAACACAACGGGATGGCTAACCCCAATCACACAACAGGCCCAACCTAAGACAATATCCAACCCAACTTCATACCCCAAGGTTTACATGCTTTCTCCGGCAATATCATCTAAATATACGCTTCGCTAAACGAAGTCTCTCCATAGGGTAAATCGTAACCTACCTGGAAGGCCGAACAACAATAACACCAACAATCACTCCTTAGCCTTTCCTTTCTTTTGAGCCTCGAGATCAAGAAAGTCTACGCATGTTCTAATCAAGGAGAACATCAAAACAGACCCTACTTCTATCATGACCCAAATCTCCAACCTATGGAATAAGATTAACGAACTAGAAGGGTGAAATTAAGGATCTAAAGGTCCCAACATGAAATTAAACCTCTAGGTGATCAATTCCCATCATTAGCAAGGTAGAATAATCAACAATTCACTCAATTTCGAATTTTAGGCAAGCTCCCCAAATTTGGGTATAAACCCTAACTTGCAATTCCATAAATTAGCCTCTGATTAGGAAGAAATTATGAAATAAAGGATTCTACTCATCAATTCAATGCTTAAAGAAGCTAACCCAACCAACAATTCATGATTTAGAAGCCTAGAAGGAAATTCATTAAAACCACTTTTAATCTTCCATTACTTAATGAACTAACAAGGTAAAAGGATTCTAAGATGATTAGGGGTAATGGAATAGCAAGGAGATTAGAAAGACTTACCACCAAGAATCTTCTCCAAGAATACTCTAGAATTTCTCCCAAAAGCTCAATTTTCGGAATAGGAATAAATAAGGGACTTAGGGCATTTAACACTTCATTTAATGAATGAATTGCTCGTCACCCGCTTCCGCGACGGGATTACCACTCCAGCGGCGCCGCCCCAGCAGTCCCGTGTCAGTTATAGCGGTCATGCCCAAATGGCAAAGGCCGCTTCAGCGCAGGGTGACCTCTATAGTGGTACCGCTGCTGCGGTGCTGGTGACGCCAAAGCGGACATCAGACACCAGAAAAGTTTCCAAGTTTCACAATTCAACCCGAATTTCGACTAACTCCCGAGGCCATCTGCTCACAAACCACATACATAGGCACACATAAAAACACTCCGTGGACGCACTCGTGGCCTCGGAATTCTTAATGAAGGTCTCGTTAAATAAGTCAACCCCCAATACCTCAATTCTAACTTCCCAACCCAAGTTCCAAAATGCACCCGAGTGCATTGGGAACCGAGCCCAATTTGCACACAGGTTCTAAATGACCATTCGCACCTCTCGAAATCCGTGAATTTTAAAAAAAGGCCCATTTATCCAAAAGTCAACTTTGAGTCAACTCTTTTTAGCTTAAAGCCAATTTTCCCCAAAAGTCACCCAAAATCAACCCCGACCACAGCAGGAAGCGTGTCAACAGTCCCTTCGGGTCAAAAGTGCCGAAAAGACTATAACGGCCAATCGGGTCGTTACATCAGATACTAATTGAACCATCGCTCGTCCTTGAGCGAAGAAGGGAAAAGAACGGAGAAGTACCTGAACCAACGAACAACTGAGGATATCAGCTACGCATGTTGGACTTATCTCCTAAGTAGCCTCCTCAACAGGATGATGCTTCCATTGCACCGTCACAGAAGCTATCTCCTTGGACCTCAACTTCCAAACCTGTCTATCCAAAACCGCAATCGGCTCCTCCTCATAGGTCAAATTCTCATCAAGAAATATCGAGTCCTTGCGAACAATATAAGCATTATCGGCATGGTACTTCTTCAACATAGACACATGAAAAATCGGATGAACTCCCGCAGCTTGGCGGTAAGGTCAACTCATAGGAAACATCGCCCACACGGTCAAGAATATACCTCGGACTCAACTTACCTCTCTTCCCAAACCTCATAACACCCTTCATAGGTAAAATCTTCAATAGAACCTGGTCACCAACAACGAACTCTAAATCTCGGATCTTCCGATCCGCATATATCTTCTGTCGACATTGAGTTGCCAGAAGCTTAGCCTGAATCATCCTCACTCTCTCAAGAGACTCTCTCAATATATCCGTGCCAAAGGTAGAAATTCAAAAGCATCAAACCAGCCAATCGGAGATCTACATCTCCTACTATACAAAGCCAAAAGGTGCCATGTCGATGGTCGAGTGATAACTATTATTGTATGTAAACTCTGCCAAAGGCAAGTGCTGATCCCAATGACCACCAAAATCAATAACCCAAGCTCTCAACATATCCTCGAGCACCTGAATAGTCAGCTCAGACTGCCCATCGGTCTGGGGGTGGAAAGCTATACTGAGATCCAATCGGGTACCCAACTCCTCGTGAGAAGCACTCTAGAAACGGGAAGTAAAAATAGTACCCCGATCAGATACGATAGAAATAGGAATCCCATGCAATCTCATAATATCCCGAATGTACAACTTGGCTAACTTCTCCGCGATATAGGAAATCTGAACAGGAATGAGATGAGCGAACTAAGTCAACTAATCAACTATCACCCAAATCGAGTCAAAATTACCCAGGTCTTTAGGAGACCCACAACAAAATCCATGGCAATCCTCTCCCATTTCTACTCGGGAATGGGCATCCTCTGAAGTACACCACTGGGTCACTGGTGCTCATACTTAACTTGCTGATAATTACCATACTTATCCACGAAATCAGATATATCTCTCTTCATGCGATGCCACCAATAGTGCTGCCTTAAATTACAATACATCTTAGGCGCCCCCGGATGAATGGAATATCGAGAGCTATGAGCCTCAGTCAAGATCAACTGTATCAAATCACTAATACGAGGAACGCACACGCACCCCTTAATCCTCAAAATGCCCTCAGAATCAATCATGACCTCATTGCCTTCACCCTTCAGAACCCTATCTCGAATCTTGCTCAACTGAGCATCCTCAAACTGATGAGTCCTGATCTGATCTAATATGGAAGACCTCGCCTCAACATAAGCCAAAACTCTACCTGGAGTTGAAATATCAAGACGAACGAAACTGTTGGCTAGAGTCTGAACTTCCATGGCCAATGGGCGCTTGGAAACAGTCAGTCGAGCTAAACTCCCCATACTCACTGCCTTGCGACTCAAGGCACCAACACCAACATTGGCTTTTCCTGGGTGATATAAAATAGAGATGTCATAGTTCTTCAGGAGCTCTATCTATCGGTGCTGCCTGGAATTATGATCTCTCTAAGTAAACACATGCTGAAGTTATGGTGATCGGTGAAAACCTCACAATGGACACCATACAAGTAATGCCTCCAAATCTTCAAAGCAAAGACCACGACCAACAACTCTAAATCATGGGTAGGGTAATTCTTCTCATGGATGTTCAACTAACGGGAAACATAGGCTATCACTCTACCCTCCTGCATCAGCACAGCACCCAAACACATACGGGACGCATCACAATAGACCGCGAAATCCTTATCCTACGGGTAATGCTAGAATCGGGGTCGAAGTCAAAAAAATCTTGAGCTTTTGAAAGCTCTCCTCACAATCATCGGACCACTGGAAGGGAACATCCTTCTAAGTCGATCTGGTCAAGGACGAAGCAATAGCAGCAAAACCCTTCACAAATCGGCGGTAGTAGCTGGCCAAACCCATAAAACTACTGATCTCTGTCATAGTAGTGGGCCTCACCCAATCTCTCACAGCCTTAATCTTCTATGGATCAACCATAATCCCATCCTTAGACACCACATGGCCCAAGAATGCCACAGACTCTAACCAAAACTCACACTTCAAAAATTTAGTAAACAAGCTATTCTTCTTCAACAACCCAAGAACAGTGTGAAGATGGATTTCATGCTTCTCTCTTCTCTTGGAATACACCAAGATATCATCAATAAACACAATAAAAAAGGAATCCAGGAATGGCCTAAAGATGCCATTCGTCAAAGTCATAAATGCAGTCGGGCATTGGTAAGCCCAAATGACATCACCGTAAACTCATAATGATCATATCTCATTTGAAAGGTTGCCTTCAAAATATCCTCAACCCTGATCCTCAACTAGTGGTAGCCTGAACGCAAGTCCTTCGAAAACACTGAAGCTGGTCAAATAAATCATCAATACGAGGCATAGGATACTTGTTCAGCTAACGATAATAAATGCACATCCTCATGAATCCATCTTTCTTTTACACAAACAACATAGGAGCACTTTAAGGGGAGACACTCGATCTAATGAACCCTTGCTCAATAAATCTTGCAACTTTTCCTTAAGGTCTCTCAACTCAGCCGGTGTCATCCGATATGCAGGATAGAAATAGGGCGAGTGCCCGGATTCAAATCAATACAGATGTCAATATCACGATCGGGTGGCATACTCGGCAAACCAGTTGGGAATACCTTCGCGAACACGCTCACAATAGGAATGGACTCAAAGGGTGGAGATGCAACAGTAGTGTCAACACATGAGGAAGCTAAGCTAAGCACCCTTTGTTAACTAATTTCTTCGCCTGAAGGAAGGAAATGATCTTCTTCGCAGCGGGGCTAGGAGTACGCCTCCACTCAAGTCTAAGATTGCCCGGCATGGCTAAGGTGACTGTCTTGACATGACAATCCTAGATCGCATGGTAAGGATAAAGCTAGGTAATACCCAATATAATATCAAAGTCCACCATATCAAGAATCATCAAATCTGCTCAAGTGTCATACCCCATAAAAGTAACCAAATAGGACCGATAAACTCGATCAATGACAACAGAATCTCCAATCGGAGTAGATACATGAACAGGTATAGCTATGCTATCATAAGGCAAATCCCAATTAACGGCATGATCTGTAGACAGATACGAATAAATAGATCCAGGATCAAATAACACGAAAGCTGCTCTACGTCGAACAGAAACTGTACCTGAGATAACGACACCTGAGGCCTCTGCATGTCCAGAATGAGATCCACCTCTCGAACTCTGGGACCCACCTCTACCAACCTGGGATCCACCTCTAGAAACCTGAGAACTAATGCAGCCTGTCTGAGCACCACCCCTCTGATAAGCACCTCCTCGACCACCTGGCGATGTTGGAGTCCTCTGAGACCGATAATCCCGCCTAGCTTTGGGACATCTCCTAGAAATATGCCCAAGCTCTCTACATGCAAAACAATCGAGGGGGAGGAGGTTGATAAACTGAAACTGATGATTCGACAGAAACAACCATGTCTGCTGGTCGAGAAAACGAGCTCTTAGGAGCTCTCTGCCTGGGTGGCTCACTCGAGGAAGCCTGCAAGGCTAAGTGCACAGGACGGCCGGAATATGGCTGATACGGCCTAGAAGACACACCGGCTGCCGTCAAACTAGAACCATCATAACTCTCAATCTGACTTTATCTCTTCTCACCACCACCCCAAATGCACAGGCCTTAGCGGCCTCAATCAAAGAAGCATGCTCAACGATGGACTGGAAGGAAGCCCCCATAGCCTCTATCTGAAAGCAAGGAAACTGAAGAGAACCGACTTGCCCACCAATAAAACGCCTAATCCTGTCAGGCTCAGTAGGTATCAAGGGAGTGGAATAATGGGCCAGATACAAATAGCGGGTCACATAGGCCTGTACAGACATACCCCTCTGCTGAAGATGTCGAAACTCATCCCCACGCGCCTCCCTCAAAGTCTGGGGCACATACTTCTCAAGGAAGGCCCGGTAGAACTAAGTCCAAGTCAGCGTAGGAGAACCCTCAGGTCTGTAAGCAACAAAATACCTCCACTAAGTCTTCATGTCGCCGCGAAACTGGTAGGACACATAGTCAGATCCATAGGACTCTACGATCTCCATCCTATGTAGCAACTCATGCATATCCAATATGAACTCATAAGCGTCCTCTGCAGAAGTACCCGAAAAACTCAGCGGCTCCAACTTCCTAAACCTCCCAATAAGATGCTGGTCAGTCAAGGTCATAACAAGGCCCACCACGGGTCTAAGATCATCCCCTGAGGCTAGTACTGCATCAATACGGGGAGCCATAGCTGCAGCGGGGCCACTCGAGTAGGTCTCTGCTCAGGGGTGTACGCCCCAACTCTGGTGTGAGAACCTCAGCCCGGAGTAGTAACACCAGCAGCAGCCTGCTGGGCATCTAGATGGAGTAGAACACGAGCCATAGTATCTTGCATAGACTGATCAGAAGTAATCTCAGGTTGGGTCCGTGCTGGGGCAACATCATCCTCGGCGGCCTGGTCTCGAACCTGCTGATCCCTAGGCTCTGGAGACAGAGATCTCTTGCGCCGATGTCCTACTGCAGGAGCCCTACCCCTGGCTGGGGCAGCCCCGCGGCCTCTAGCTCTGTCACGCCCTCTAGCTATCGGTAGCCTTTTGGTGCCAGCTGTAGCTGCAGGCTCTGGCACCTGATCTCGGGCTATAGTAGCTTGAGTTCTCGCCATCTGTGAGAGAAGAGAGATAAGAGTCGGATACCAATTCGATTGTTCCAGATACAAATTAGACTAAATTAGCACGAAAGACTGAAAGAAAGTGAGATTTCCTAAATGTCCTATAGCCTCTCGCAGATAAGTACGGAGCTCATCGTACCGATCCACGAGACTCTACTAGAAAAACTCTTGTATTACAGATCGGGTAACCTAGGGCTCTGATACCAACTTGTTACGACCCAATTCAAGTAAGTCGCGGGGGCACCTACCTTTCCCACCTCGGTAGGTGAACCCTTAACCCAACAATAGTAAAAACACAACAATTAATTGAATAAGCGGAAGAAATAAAATCACGTAAGTTTGACGATAATAATATAGAAAATGTGCGGAAGTAAGGAAAATACACCCAGAGTCTGGTCTAATCCATACAAGAGCATCTAACTAGAATATACAAGTCTGGAATACCAATAATACATCAAGTCTAAATATGTCTCGGAATAGAAAATAAGACATAAATAAAGAAGAATCTTCAAGGTGGCGGATGTCTCGTGCTCACCCTATAGACTCTAAGCAACTCTCAGAGTGACTATTAGCCACGAGAAACAGAAGTCGATCCCACTTGGAATTCTGCATTCATAAAAGAATACAGCAAGTGCAGGTCAGTACAAAATCACAGTACTGGTAGGTATCATAGGCCAGCCAAGTTTAGCTAACATAATCCAGACAATAAAGTAAGATAAACAGGTAAATCAACAAGTATAAATCAACATAAATCAGAAACCAAGTGCACGTCGTCACCTAGGTTATAACATCTAATCCCAAGTGTGTCAAGTCTCAATATAATCAATCCGAATCCAAATAACAAAATTATATCACCAAATCATCAACATAAAGTGTGCAATGCAATGCTGTGTACACATGTACTCTGGACGGAAGTATAGACGTCTCGGTAGCACAACCCATGGGGGACCCGGGGAGTCCATATACCTCACTGTTCGACGACAACCTGGATACCGCTACCTCACGATCCCGGCAAAAACCTCGAGAATCTCTACCATACAACAACGATTCCGGGACAACCATCGGATATCGGTTCTCACGTCACTCTCATCCAACTGAGCCCAGCTCATCACAGTGTTTCCTCAAGTATCATCAATGTATCAACTATATAACATGAAGGATGAGAATGTGTGAAATTTATGAATTCAACATCAATGATCAAATCAATATCCCAAGTACCAAGCAAGGGTCCGCCAACAATATCATGGAAAGGCTACACAAGCCATATAAAACACTATCCTCGTATCAAGCATCAACAAGTAAGATACTACAATATTATGGTCAAGAGATATCAATAATCTCTGATATCTACTATCATTAAGTGGCATCAAACCAACAACAATAGAACAAATCAAATCACAACACAACGGGATGGCTAACCCCAATCACACAACAGGGGCCCAACCTAAGACAATATCCAATCCGACTTTATACCCAAAGGTTTACCTGCTTTCTCCGACAATATCATCTAAATATACGTTTCGCTAAACGAAGTCTCACCATAGGGTAAACCGTAACCTACCTGGAAGGCCGAACAACAATAACACCAACAATCACTCCTTAGCCTTTCCTTTCCTTTGAGCCTTGAGATAAAAAAAACGTCTACGCATATTCGAATCATGGAATTAGAATCAAGGAGAACATCAAAACAAACCCTACTTCTATCAAGATCCAAATCCCCAAACTATGGTATAGGATTTATGAACTAGAATGGTGAAATTAGAGATCTAAAGTTCCTAACATGAAACTAAACCTCTAGGTGATCAATTCCCATCATTAGCAAACTAGAATAATCAATAATTCACTCAATTTAGGATTTTAGGCAAAACCCCCAAATTTGGGTATAAACCCTAACTTGTAGTTCCACAAATTAGCCTCTGATTAGGAAGAAATTATGAAATAAAGGATTCTAATCATCAATTCAATGCTTAAAGAAGCTAACCCAACGAACAATTCATGATTTAGAAGCCTAGTAGGAAATTCATTAAACCCACTTTTAATCTTCCATTACTTAATAAACTAACAAGGTAAAGGGATTCTAAAATGATTAGCGGTAATGGAATAGCAAGGAGATTAGAAGGACTTACCACTAAGAATCTTGCAAGGAGATTAGAAGGATTTACCACTAAGAATCTTCTCCAAGAATACTCTAGAATTGCTCCCAAAAGCTCAATTTTCGGAATAGGAATAAATGAGGGACTTAGGGCATTTAATACTTCATTGAATGAACAAATTGCCCGTCACCCGCTTCCGCGACCGGATTACCGCTCCAGCGGCGCTGCCCCAACAGTTAGCGGTCATGCCCATATGCCAAAGACCGCTTTAGCGGCAGGGTGACTGCTATAGCGGTACCGCTGCCGCCAAAGCGGGCACCAGACACCAGAAAAGTTTCCAAGTTTCACAATTCAACTCGAATTTCCAACTAACTCCCGAGGTCATCTGCTCACAAACTACATACGCAGCCACACATAAAAACATGCTACGGATGCACTCATGGCCTTGGAATTCCCAACGGAGGTCTCGTTGACCAAGTCAATTCCCGATACCTCAGTTCTAACTTCCCAACCCAAGTCCCAAAATGCACCCGAGTGCATTGGGAACCGAACCAAATATGCACACAAGTTCTAAATGCTCGGAATCGACAGTTTCTAAAAAAGGCCCGTTTACCTGACGGTTTCTAAAAAAGGCCCGTTTACTCAAAAATTAACTTTTAGTCAACTCTTTTTCGGTTAAAGTCAATTTTCCCCCAGAAGTCACCCAAAATCAACCTCAAGCACCTCAGGAAGCGTGTCAACGGTCCCTTCGGGTCAAAAGTGCCGAAAGACTATAACGACCAATCGGGTTGTTACAGTAAGCTACATGATTTTTTTTAAATGGAAAAAGCAAGCAGACTTAGGGTGTTTGTGGGGTATTCTTCAGCCAAAAAGATTGGGGGGGGGGGGGGGGGAGCCATTTTTCATACGCTAGAATATTTTTGCCCTTTTCCGTTAAAAGGTAAGATAAGTCATAATAATTCACAATTCAAATTATTTATAAGGCATATGAAAAACTCGCGGTAGAAGAAAATTCAGTTATCTTTAAATAGTAATTGTATCACATTACGTGAGACAAAAGAAATAATTCATTTAGACTAATTACATGCAATTTGACAAACCACAAGAAATTTGATATAAGTAAAACTGATCCATAGTTAACTGGATTGTCTTAGAAAGCGGTAATTTTATGGTTTATAAACTAAAACAATCCACTTTATATAAAAATGCTTGCATGACTACTAGTTTGGGTTCCACAAGGAATAAAAATTAGAATCTAAAATGTCAATAAGATTTGGCGAATCCTAATTTACAATCCTTCAATAGTAATTTTTCTAAGATATGATACACATTAAGGATAAAGTCGTACAAAATTTAGTCAAACAAAAAATGCAATAAGCTAAAATATCATAAGTTTAGGATGACAGTCTTATGACTTTAGACTGATTTTGGATCAAACCATTTCGTTTGTGTTAACCAGATGCGTAGTAAATTAAAAAGCACTTATAAACCGAGTTAATCAACTTGTAAGCTTAAGTCACGCATTTAAAAACTTGTTGAAATTATAAGTGCTAGGTAAATTGGAATAAAAAAATTATGTTACAGTCAAACCTCTCTATAACAGCATCGTTGGGATCAAATATTTTTGGCTGTTATAGAGAGTTGATGTTATACACCTGTAACAACATTTGACATTTAATTAATAGTTGACTATTATAGGCAAAAAGATCCATAAAATCTAATCTTTTAGTTTTTAATGTTATAAAAACTAACAAAATTATTTAAATTTTAAATCTTAAAGATGGCATACTTCACTAACTAAACATTAAATAAAGGTAATACAATTTCAACAAATTTGTAAATGAATGTATAAAGTTTTATGCTATAAGGCACACATTTTAAATCTACTTGAAAATTAAATTCGTTCAATATTAATGGATTTTTTTTTATTATTGTAATTGTTTTGTAGATTCCAACCTCTTAGTGGTGATATAATCTTTGTTTTCCTTTTTGAAAATTATTTATAAGCAAAAACAGAAGACAATGATATTTTTAGAATGTAAATATTTATTCATATGTAATATTGTCACGACCCAAATTCAGCTAAGTCATGCGGGCACCTACCTTTCCCACCTCGGTAGGGGAACCCTCAACCCAACAATGGCAAAACCACAACAATTAATTAAGTAAGTGGAAGAAATAAATCACGTAAGTCTGACGGTAATAATATAGAAAATATGCGGAACTAAGAAAATACACCTCAGAGTCTGGTCTAATCCATACAAGAGCAGCAAACTAGGGGTGGGCGTTCGGTTTTTCGGTTCGGTTTTATCAAACTTCGGTTTGGCTATTTCGGGTTCGGTTTTTTGAAGGTGGACACCGAATACCAAACCAAACTAGTTCGGTTCGGTTATTTCGGTTTCGGTTTTTTAAAGTTCGGTTCGGTTCGGTTTCAGTTTTTTCAATTCGGTTTTTTTGATATGATATTAGAAGCGATTCCATTGACACTAATTCGTATTCTTAAAAGCAATAAAATATAAAACTGATAAATTGAAATCAAAATCAAACAAACAGGATACACAAGAACAGAAAACTATAATCATGATATAAGATTACTAGGTGTTATATACATACCGTAAGAATAATTAAGAAAACACATAAAGGACATACATTAATCCTAAAGACACATCCTAGTTATCTTCCTTTGTTAAGGATATTTGATTTTCTTAACTGAAGTGGAAAATTAGGGATACAAATGCAAAAGAGGACGTGTTACAATTGGGTTTTTTCTGGCTTTAAACTTAATGGGTCTGGACTATTTTAATTTTTTTGGATAATGTATTAAATTTCGGTGCGCATTCAGGTTTTCGGTTCGGTTTTATCAAACTTCGATTCGGCTATTTCGGTTTCAGTTTTTTGACGGTGGACACCAAACACCGAACCAAACTAGTTTGGTTCGGTTCAGTTTGTTGAAGTTTCGGTTTGGTTCAGTTCGGTTTTTCGATTTTTGGTATTTATGCCCAGCCCTACATCTAACTAGAATCTACAAATCTGGAATATCAATAATACATCAAGTTTGAGTATGTCTCAGAATAGAAAATAAGACATAAATAAAGAAGAGTCTTCAAGGCGGCAGACGTCTCGTGCTCACCCTGTGGACTCTAAGCAAATCTTGGAGCAACTATCAGCCACGAGAAACAGAAGTAGATCCAACCTGGAATTCTGCATTCGTAAAAGAATGCAGCAAGTGCAGGTCAGTACAAACCACAGTACTGGTAGGAATCATAGGCCGACTAAAAATAGCTAACATAATTCAGATAATAAGGCAACATAAGCAGATAAATCAACAAGTATAAGTCAAACACAAGTCAGAACCAAGTACATGACATCACGTAGGCTGAAGCATCTAAACCCAAATGTGCCAAGTCCCAATATATCCAATCCGGAACCAAACAACACACGTAAATCACTAGATCATCACAATATAAGCCATAATGCAATGCAATGCAATGATGTGTGAATGCAAATGCAATGCAATGCTGTGTACACATGTACTCCGGACGGAAGTATCGACATCTCGGTAGCACAACCCAGGGTCACTCACGAAGTCTAAGTGCTACTCGTCCCAGATCTTTGCCCAACAGACAGACGAGACTCCAGATCTTTACCCATGGAGGATTTTCATCAGCACCACCCAAGGAAACCCGCAGAGTCCATGTACCTCACGGCTCCGATACAAACCTCGGCAATCGCTACCACTCAATCTATGATTTCGGGACAACCATCAGATATCAGACTTTTATGTCACTCTCATCCAAACTGAGCCCAGCTCATCACAGTGTTTCCTCAAGTATCATCAGTGTATCAACAATATATCATGAAGGATGAGAATGCGTGCAATGTATGAGCCTACATCAATAATAAGATCAGTATCACAAGTACTAAGCATGGGTATGCTAACAATATCATAAAAGACTACACAGGTCATATAGAATACTATTCTCGTATCAAACATCAACAAGTGAGGTACCACAATATCACAATCAAGATGTAACAATAGTCCCCAATATCTACTATCATCACGTGGCATCAAGCCTACAACAATAGAACAATCAAGTCACAACACAACAGGGTGGCTAACCCCAATCACACAACAGGGCCTAACCTAAGACAATATCCAACCCCACTTCATACCCGAAGATTTACATGCTTTCTCCGACAATATCATCTAAATATATGCTTCGCTAAACGAAGTCTCATCAAGGGTAAGCCATAACCTACCTGGAAGGCTGAACAACAATATCACCAACAATCTCACCTTAGCCTTTCCTTTCCTTTGAGCCTCGAGATCAAGAGCCTATTCATACTCGAAATCTAGATTAGAAATCATGAAGATCGATACCTATATTTCTATCATTCAAATTGGGTGAAAAACCAACCCTAGAATTTGAGAAAACGAGGCCTATAAGGGCAAAAGGGAAAATTCGTGGGTAAATTATCCAATTAAACACTAGGTGATCAAAACTCATCAGCTAATTGCTAAATTACCTCAAGGATTCCTCCAATTCCGAAATCCAGTAAAACCCCCAATTTTGGATATAAACCCTAACTCTTGAATTCAAGAATTCAACACTAATAATGGAAGGTATATTGTCACGACCCGACTAGGGGCCATGACGAGTACCCGGAGCTACCCTACCGAGCACTGCCTATCATATTTGCCCTCAAACTCAACCTGAACATACACTATGCCCAACACGAAACTTATCATGAGATGGTCATTAACATTTACAAAACATATATATATTCATCAGCCCACGAGGCTACCAAAAATGATATACAAAATATACACTGGTGTATTCGTGAGACGTCTACTACCCATGCATACTCATCTACGAGCCTCTACTGGAGTACCGAGACATAAAGACGAGACATGACCCCGTTATACCCAAATATGTGCACAAAAGAATGTATCAACAAATGGCACCTCCGAAGTAGTGGAGTGCTCCTATATAGCTGCTGATAGCCTCCTATGAATCTGCACCGTCTCACTGTCTACCTGTGGGCATGAACACAGCGTCCATAAAATAAAGGACGTCAACGAACAATGTACTGAGTATGTAAGGCATATATAATAACACGATAAGGAAATATGGACAACATAAGAAGAAAGTATCAATACAACTGCTTGCCCCTTGAGGCGGAATCATGCATGCTCACTTTTTACCTTTTAAAAGAAATCACACATATATATATATACATTGTCTGAACCAATAACATCATTAGCCCGCATCCGGAGTAATCATATCACGCCGCCCACTAGTGGTACTGTCATCATCATCCATGAGTCGCCCGCCTTAGCAGTTCTGCCCGTGCCATATAGACACGGTGTAATAACTCGCCCGCCTTAGCGGTGCTGCCTGGCCATATAGGTCCGGTGTAAGGTCATTATCAAATACTTATCATAAAGCATGCATAAGAACTCACGTAAAAGCTCCAACTTTATCGCGGTGACGTAAGATCGAGAACCCTCGATTCCCTTATGGAGTAGTCATGATCATCATGTCTCACCTTGAAGAAACTAGCATTATAAGGTGAGCCTAACAACAATGAATAACATCAAGGAATCATATAAGGATTATGAGCTTCATAAGAATATCATGTTCATAACACGTCTCTTATCATTATCTTATGAGTAGCTCTTAATAATCATAGACTCATCGTTTTCGGAATATAAGAGAGTCATGTTGTAGGAATCATGCTTTGGAAAAGAAGGGACTAGCCTTACATACCTTTATGTTTCCTTAACGGCTAAGCGTCCTCCTTCTAAGCTTACAACTCCACATTCAAGGGAATTCGTACTAAGATTAGATAACCGAAAACATACTTAAGCTTAAGTTAAAGCGACTAAAAGCTAACGAAAATTGGGCAGCATTTCCTTTGTTTCAACAACTTCCCCCACATAGTAACAACTCCCAAACATCATTAACAACACTACAATATCATAATAAATAATCTTCATCAGGCTATACATTATTCAATTCTCACAATTCTATTTCAATGTCTTCCATAACCATGATTACCACTCTACGTCGTATCCATTGACATACAATACTTCTTCAACACTCTTAATATCATTATCAACAAGATTATATTCATAACATGTCAAGAACTATAATTCAAATCAAGTTACCATTCAAGAATACCATTATTTCCATATTTGTACTCCATTTTTTACTTTCTTCCATAATCCAAGTCTCTCAACCATTCAGTACTCGTAATAACGTAAATGGAACATAAAACTCACGTTTGATTATGTAGGAATGGTCTTTGGATGAAAGTACTTCACTTGGAGAAAACCCTGCTTCCATAGACCCTAGGAAGCACCCATATACTTGATTTCCCTTGATTATTGGTGTTCGATCTTTGATTTCCCTTGAGTTTATGTTGGTGAAGTGTATGGAATATTCTAGAGTTCTTGAGAGAAGTGGAGAAGTTGGAAAAATGAGAAATTAGAAGTGGGAACTTATATTTATACTTGGAAATTAACTCTGCCCGATGGGATTATATGGACCCTTATACGGTCCGTATAACTCCATCAATGATGACCCTTTACTGTAACTGTTATACGGACCGTATAATATTATACGGACCGTATAAATGGTCGTATAATCCTCCTTCTCTCCGAACTTGTTCTCGTCGATTCGTTTGATCTTCAATCCTTATGGAACCCTCTTAATACTTGTTTAACACTTCATTAACCACCTAAGTACCCTTATAACTTCTTCCCAAGACATTACTAATCAATCCGGAGCTCGATAGTTCGGAACCTTTCCTAAACACCACCTATACTTCACTTGTCCTTATCAAACTTTATTTCACCAATGCATATAACTTCGAATCTTATCGCATGCACCCTAAAATTACCAAGTATCCTTCTTACAGTCATATGAGCTTAATATTAACCTTATGCTCGTGTTAGTCTACTTACGACACAACGACATGAAATTTCCGAGGTATAACATATATGATTAACAATACATCATAATCTAGCACAAACCCAATCAATTTCATCACTTAAAGTAACTTCAAAATCTAACCAATTTTATGAACTTCTCAAGAAAGACCCATTAAACTTTCTTTCATGAAAAACCCAATTTCCTACTTTAGAAATCATGGGTTAAAGCTTAAATCAAGGGAATGAATCAAAGGGAAATACTTAGATTATGGTTTAGACCTCACCCCATGGAAGAAACTTAAATAACATCCTTGAATTCTCCCAAACCCAAGCTTTCAAGATGAAAGAAACCCAAACAACATTAAATAGCAAAAATGCCCAGCTGTTCTGCCTCGTTTATGGTGCCAAACAATCCCAAAACTAGCTTTTGATGCCTCCAATGGATTCCTTGTGAAATTATAGTCAAGTTAGGTTTTTGAATCACTCCATTTGACCTTATAATGAAGGAGATATGTTGGTTTCAATATTTGGAATAGTGCAGATTTTTTAATACGAATGCAGTGGCAATTTCGTAATTAATCTGAAAAAATCTGGCAACCCAATTCTTAGTAAAATAACCATAAATCCCTCATACGATGTCAAAACTTGATGATGTCAGTTGCTATGGTTCTAAAACTACGATACGGATATAATGGTTTAGTCGAAACACGAATCAAAGGCCGTTTGCTCAATATGGTACCTTTTATGCTCAAATCGACATCGAAACCAAAAACAATCACCATACAACCCAAACTTATTCAACATTCATCGGAATCTAACCAAACTTTGTGGACATGTCCAAAATCATCATACAATCGTATTGGAACTTTCAAAACATCGACACGGGTTCATCTTGACCCTATGTTGACCGTGGTCAACTCCAATTCTAACTTAACCAGTCCCTCAACCAATGACCCAAATCACACCCGAATCCTTTGGGAACCAAACCAATGACACCACTAAGTCATAAATCACCCTCCGGACCTAATAGAACTGTCGGAATTCGATTACGAGCACGTTTACCCAAAAGTCAACTTCGAGTCAAATGATTTTCGCTTTAAGACCAAATTTCCTAAAAGTCATTCCAAAACCCAAAACGATGCCTAGGGAACTGTGCCACCAGTCCCCGCAGATCAAAAAAGTACTTACAAGGCTTGGGGACGATTCAACGGGGGCAAAACGATAAAAACACAATAACGACCAAACAGGTCATTACAAATATTTTGTATAAATATAGTATATTAAAGGGAAAATTTCATAAATATACAACTTGCTCACTTACATTGCCAAAAAAAGGCCCAAAACTTGCATTGCAAAGCTTTAACCCAAAAACACTTTTATATAGTACTATGCACTTATATACAAAAGACAAGTACAGTATGTATATAGGTGTTTGAAGGCATATACATATTTATATGCCTATATACATAAACACCCATATACAATATTATAACCCATATACCCATATACAATATTATAACCTATATACCCATATACCGTTATAAACTCATATACAATATTATAATCCATGTACCCATGTGCACTCATATACACTCATATAACTATATACACCCATATACACCCTTAAATATTTCCTTTTTCTTTTCTTTTGACTATCTCCTATCAGCATTGTCTCTGTTTTAGTTTTTCTTTAACTTGTTGTACACAAAATAGTCCTTTCTCATTTCTCAAACCAAAGTTTTAATTTTTTTCTAAGTTCAAGTTTAGGGTGTCAAGGACCTTTTGGTAAAAAAAAGAGGTATATAACTTCATTGAATCGAACCAAAGAAATAAGCTTATTGAATTGTTTTTCATGAATTTGCAGGAATTGAAGCAGTGGTGAAATGAAATTATGGGATTGGTATGTGAAAATTGTAGTGTTTTGAGAAAAACCAGTGTTTTCTTTACTGAAATGGTGAAAAGATTTAATTTTGTGAAGTGGGTAGTTTGATTCTTGTTTTTTTTGGTATAAATTGGTGCAACAAGTTCAAATTTGAGAGGAGTGAAGCACTAAGACTATGCAAAGAAAGGAAAAGATTTATAAAACAAGCAGTTGATTCTAGATCTGCATTAGCAGAGCGCGAGAGCAAGAGAGAGAGAGTAAAGAGAGAGTAAAGAGAGAGGAGGCTGGGTTCTTTTTTGTAAAGTTTAAAAATATGAGTCAATTTTGGTAGCATTATTACTCTAATTGATACACAGTGTACTTATCTCTATATTAAAGTACCAAATTAAATATTTGGTCAAAATCTCTATACTTATTATTGTTAATAATCATGGATATTCTATTTTTTTTATAAAGATAGTTAATTATTATATTACCAAAAAGAGAAGATAGCTGTTATATGAGGGGTAATTTTACAAAGAGCGTACTGCTATAAAGTTGGTTGTTGCTGTTATAGGTAAAATGTTGTTATAGAGAAGTAAAATATAACATAAAAAATCAGTTTCGATAAAACATACTCCCTCTCTCCAAAAAAGATCATCCTCCTTTTCTTTTTAGTCTGTCCCAAAAAGATTGTCCAATTTCTATATTTAGAAACAATTTAACTTTATGAGATGATTTACAGCCACACAAACATATAAGGCTTGTTTTGGACCATACATTTCAAAAGTCTTTCTTTATTTCTTAAACTTTGTGCCAAGTCAAAAGAGGACAATCTTTTTGGGACGGAGGGAGTAGTTGTTATAAAAGGTGTTGTTATATGCAGATGTTGTTATAGAGAGGTCTGATTGTATTTCCTTTTCTTTTAAATTTATTTCTTTTTGAAGGGCTCGTTTAGGTGGGATGATAGCATATAATCAACGGAAAAGGCTCAAATATGTCATCCAACTATCGGAAATGGCTCATATGCCACTCGTCAATAAGAAATGACTCATTTATGCCATCGAACTATAGGAAATGACTCATTTATGCCATCGAACTATACGAAATGACTCATTTATGCCACTCATCAATAGTTTGAGTCATTTATGCCATCGCATGTTACCAAAATGACTCATCCATGGCATATTTCATTAAAGCTGATTTTGCAATACCATATATGACATGTGACCTCTAACTAGATTATGGTTGTGGGTGGGTAAGATGTATGAGTCGGATTTTTTATTAATTTGGTATTTAAAATTGGGTTAGTTTAATTAAACGACGTAGACCTCTAATTGGAGGCCACGTGTCATGAGTCATTTTGGTAACGGGCGATGGCATAAATGAGTCAAACTATTGATGAGTGGCATAAATGAGTCATTTCCTATAGTTCGATGGCATAAATGAGCCATTTCCCATAGTTCGATGACATAAATGAGCCAAACTATTGATGAGTGGCATAAATGAGCCATTTCCGATAGTTGGATGGCATATTTGAGCCTTTTCCGTATGATCAATAAAGAGGATGGCTGGGAAAGCAAGAGAGTTTGCATTAGAAGAAGCAGCATTAAACAGACACGTTAAGGCTGAGCTAAGGGTGTCAAGTGGGCCGGGCTAGCCCGGCCCGGCCCAAGTCCACTAAGAGGTGTAAGGGGCTGTGCTAGGTGGGTTTTATTAGGGGGCTGGGCCGGACAAGGTGGACAGCCCACCAGCCCGGCCCACCAGCAGCCCGGGTGATGGCCCACCGGAGCACCAGCCCGACCCACTTCAAATAAAAAAAAAGATAAGTACTACATTTATTACTAATAATAAGTATTTTAAAAACATTGTATTCCAATAAAATAGCTGTAGCTATAATTGTGGGATTCTTAAAATTTTGGAAGCAAATATATGAAATATTTATTAATTATTCAAACCATAGTTAGAATCTTACTTTAGTTAATTAAAACTTAACCATTAATTTTAACTCATGTAATGTGTCTCTTATTCAAGTAAGAACATGGGGAAAATGGAGACAATGAAAATGGAGAGGAGTCGGATCTGTTAATATTTAATTGTTACTAAATGAAAACTAATTAGCTCTCCTTTTTTTAAAGAAAATTTAGTGGTCACTGGTCAGCTGAGCCCCACAGAATTAATAAAGTGGACAGTGACCTTTTCCAACGTTTGAAAACTAGTTAGCTCTTCCTTTGTTTTGTTTTTTTCAAACTAGTTAGCTCTTCCTTTGTTTTGTTTTTCAATTAATAATGGGCAGGTGGGCCCCAAAGAATTAACAAAGTGGCCAAGTGACCGTTGCCAACGGAATGATTGGCAATTCAACCGTTGGCCCAAAAAAGGACCCCTCAACCCCTTAAAACTATTTTTGACCTTTAAGTTTAAAAAATTACAGTTTAACCCATTTTTCACGTATAAATACCTCACACATTTCATCATTTTTTACTACAATCCTCTCATTTTATCTCACTTTCCCTCTTAATTTTCAGCAATTTCTATAAATTTAGTATTCTACTTTAATTGTTTTTGCAAACTTGCAATTAACAAGATCAAGTGGAAGGCTTCAAGTATTCAATTCATCAATTTACGATCACGTTGTTATTTCGTTATCTCCGAGAATTTGGTACCTTCGTTCCATCTCTTACTTTTATTTAGTACTTTAATTCTTGCATTTTAATTTTAATTTTCGTTATTTTAATTTGCATAATGGAACCACTAAAAAGAATCGGTAAAGCTTTATGTCCCGGTGGTAGTAGTAGCGGTAAGAAAAAATCCGATAGTGGTAGTGGTAGGGGTAGTACTAGCGCTAGAAATTATACTCGTGTTCCGCAAGCACCCCCTAAGGCGACATAGGTGTGGGTGCACATGATATGAATTATATAGAATTACAAGAAACGTATGGTATAGAAGATGAGAATGAAGTTGAGATACAAGTAGACGATGATGATAATGACAATAATACACCCACTAGTCCCGCTAATGATATTGCTCAGTCTCGAACTGAGGCTCAGGGTCGTCCTCTACTGCCTGAAAGAGCCCGAAAAAAAAACTAGCGCCCGGAAAAAAACTAGCTTAGTGTGGAATTATTTTGCCCGATTAGAAAATAATCCGGATTATGTTGCATGTAAAATTTGTGAGATACCTTATAAGCATAGCACTGGGGGTAGTGAAGGGGGGACGAGTCAATTGACTAGACATTTGGATAACAATCACCCAAATTGGAAAGAACAGATAGCAGAAGCTAAGGGTGCCACCGGGGGATTAACCCAAACAAGACTGGACCTAAAGACTGGTAAATTAAGTGGATCATATAATAAAATGAAGGATCGTGAAGAATTAGCGAAAATGATAGTTGTGGGTTGTTTGCCTTTCACCTTTGCTTCTTCTGATGCTTTTATTCATTATATACAAAAAAATTATAATCCTATGTTTAGCGGTATTCCTAGAACTACTCGTAGATCTGATATTTTTAGACTTCATGGACAATATCTGTTTTATCTACGTTATTTATTGACATATCTCTCTTGTAGAGTTTCTCTCACCTCGGATCTTGGTCGTGCTGTTAATAGAAATGATTATTTAACAGTTACTTGTCATTGGATAAATGATAATTTTAATATGCAAAAACATATTTTAGCTTTTCAATATGACGAAGACCGTAGACATACTGCACAATTCATATTTGATATTGTCACTGTCATTGCAAAATATTATGGTCTTACAAGCAAAGTTTTATGTATGGCCTTTGATAATGCTTCTAACAACACATCTGCTATCGACAGTTTAAAATATGAGTTGTCTCCACCTTTGCCTGAAATATTTCATGTCCGGTGTGCTTGTCATATTTACAATTTAATTGTTCAAGATGATCTTTCTTTCTTTGAGCCTGTGATTGAGAAAATTAGACACGCAGTTAGTTTTATTCGAGGAAATAGACACTAGGTGGAATTCTACTTATGATTTCTTAAAAACTTGTGTTGAATATAAAGTTCCTATAACTGCAACTTTTAACCAATTTGCTACTGGATATCCCGAGTTAATGTTAAGTGATTTTGATTGGATCAAAATTAAGGATGTTGTAGATTTTTTAGAATTTTTTTATTTCGCTACTCCGAAATTTTCCGATGCTTATTATCCTATTGTTTGTAACATTTTAGCTTATCTAGCTGATATCTCTTATTTGCTTAAAGAATATAAGTTTAAAGAAGGTTACACAGATGTTGTTACTGCAATGATAATTAAATTCAAAAAGTATTTCTTTCCTATTCCTCCTATTTACTTAGTTGGTGCTATATTAAATCCGTGTATTAAATATATTAATATGTCAGAATTGACCCGTATTATATATACTTCTTTAGATATTAAAACTATTGAGGAACCATCCCTTCTTAAGGCTATGTGTGATGCAAATGATTACGCACAACAATTATATAACCATTATTCTACATTACTTGATAATGCTACACCGACTTCTATCCCATGTGGTCCTTCTAACGAAACTTGATCTTCTAAAAGACAGACACAAAGTGTGCCTATCATGGGTGTTCCTAGATTATCTATTTGGTCTCAAATAGCACCTCAACAAAGTAATATAAACTTTGATGAGCTTCAATTTTTTTTGAGACAACCATTGGAGCCTTTCGAAGATGGAGTTAATGCACTGGATTGGTGGAGGAACAATAGAAGACAATTTCCTGTTCTTTCAACAATGACTAGAGATGTGCTAAATGTTCCAATGTCAACTGTTGCATCAGAAAGTGCATTTAGCCAAGGAAGGCAGCAGCTCGGAGACAACCGACACTCATTGGGTAGCAACATAATGAATGTTCTAGTATGTTTCAGAGATTGGATTAGATCAGAGCGAAGAAATCAAGGAAGAGAACAAGATCCAAGAGAAGACCAGCAACTTGAAGATATAATGTCACTTGGAGATCCATCGGTACAAACATCTCCAATGTATGGAGATGTCGATTATGAAAATTTTGAGCCAATTCCTCATAATGTTAATATGGAAGAATTGAATAAAATGGTGGAAAATATGTAGATTTAAATTTGAAGAGTTGTCAAATTGAATTTTCTTTTTCTAGTTTAAGTTTACGAAATCAAAGAAAAGTAAATGTAAGTTTGTAAGCTTTAAAGTTTAAATTTCGACTTTGCAATTATCGATTAATAAAACTAAAGGCTCACTGAGCCTTTGAATTTCTTTTCAAATTTGTGTTATAATTTTATTTATAATTTTATTTACAAGAATAATAATCTGTACGCAGTCAAAATAGAACTATAAATGTAATTGTGTAAAACTAATCCTACACAAGCAACAACTCCAAGATAAATTTCTGCAGGGAGGGACAAACATTGATCAGTGCCCAAAAGCAACAAGACATTATAACTTTATAAGAGGCTGAAAAAATCAGTGAAATGACAAGCCTCTGAAATTGCTGATGCGTGAAATAAATCAAATACCCCTTTTAAGTTACTATCTTGCTGTTGGCTTACACAAGTTCAAAAATTTTCAATAGGTTGTACAGTATATAATAATATAAACTATTAGTTATATATATATATATATAATAATAATAATAATAATAATAATAATAATAATAATAATAATAATATATTAATAAAATCTTATTAGTTTCAAATATTTTATATATAATAATAATTAAATATTTTTTAGCGTGTGACAATCCTCACATGACATTAGGACTTAGGATCAGATGAGATAATTAAATTAAGAATTTAGGTTTAGTATCAAAACTCATGTGCATTGTTCCCATTTAGTTCCCATTTAGATGAGTAGGAAATTTAGAGAAAGAGGAGAGTAGGAAATTGTGAGATAATATGGAGAGGAATGAATGATATTTATAGATTGAAAATACGGCCAAAGTATAATTTAAGGAACTTGATGGTTAAAATAAAGTTGACAACAACTAGATTTTAAAGTATCAAACTTAATAAATTTTAATATTAGCATTTTTTTAAAAATAATTAAAATCCGGCTAGGCCCACCAACTAAAGCCCGGCCTAGCCCACTAACCGACCCGGTTAGCCCGAGGTGTAGCCCCTATCCGAGGTGGGCTGGGCCGGACACCCTTTCCCTCTCCAAGCCCGGCCCCTTAACTTATGGCCCGGCCCGGCCCACTTGACACCCATAGGCTGAGCCTTGTCTGGTTGCACATTGTAAATTTCTTGAACTATCTGCTATCTTATTCATATTGGAGTCTTACTATCATTAAAGTGCTTAATTATTTGAACAAAATATTACTTCTTCTGGGTTCTATTATTTATATTTTAAGGTTTTTACACATATTTTAATAAAAATATTTAATAGCCTCAACAATATGAGTAGTTTTTTTAACTAACATTTCTAGTTTCTCATTAAACATCTTACTTCATTAATCACTAATTGAAATAACAAGGATAGACTCGATTTATGTCACATTTAATTTCTAATATTTGGACAATAGGTGGAGTAATATACTTTTTGATGATTTTAGCATTCGGGTTGTGTTTACTTAAGGTGCAAGAAATATGCATGTGAAATATGAAGCATGTAAGCATTAAATATATATTGTTGTATAAGGTAAAAACCGGGTTAATGTATGGCCGGTGAGACCAGGGTCAAGGGCAAGTCCAAATGAGCACGAGCAGGTTCGGTCTTTTCTTCAGACTGGGGGATTGCACCGGATGAAGTTGACCCAAGGTAAGAGAAGTATGTCAGTTGGTCCGGTCACTCCAATCCAAACTCAATGTGGCCGTTGGTCTGGTCACTCGAATCCAACCTTAATGTGGCCGTTGGTCCGGTTACTCCAATCCAAATTCAACGTGGCCGTTGGTCCGGTTAACCAGTTGCGATGCTGCCACGCGTCAAGAAACCGTTCTGCCATTTTGTACTGACGACCGTACGGGTGTCAGACCGTACAGACCTACCTTATCCTTTTTAGGGTTTCTTTATTCTAAAGGGCTTTGTATTGTATTTAAGGCCCGTGAGGCAAACCTATAAATATAGGACATTTTCCCACTTTTAGGGGTTAGCTTTTCAAATCTAGGACATTGTAATAGAAGATATATTGAAGCGCTCTCTCTCTCTATCTCTGATTTTAATCCGAATTTGTAGTGTTCTTTAGCGTTATTCATCCATTCAACAAAGTACATTGCCTAATATATATATTTAGCTTAAATCACCAATCTCAATATACTTATTCACGGCATTAGCACACACATATATATATATATATATATATATATATATATATATATATATATATATATATATATATATATATATATATATATATATATTATAACAAACAAATCTATACACATTTCGTACCAACCCAAAATATTTTAAAATTCATCCACATATCTTATACCTCACTTACAAATTCAATTGTTACCGAAATTTGGCGTAAACAATGGTATTTCTGTATCTGAATGTAATAGAATGGACGAATCAAAACTATCGATCACTTCCCTTTCTAGATAATAAACTTTATGAACGCAATCACTCCCATTTCTAACAATAAACTTAATGAACTCACAATACACATTGCATTCCCAGCATATATTGAAGTTTGTTTTCATCCCTTTAGGTATCTAATAACGTGAATATCCACGTAAGTTCTTAGCTTTTCATCCCTTTTCCCCTCTTATGCTTTTCTTGACTTTGTCTTTACTCTTGATCATAGGGTTACGAGGAACTTAAATCCGTTAAAATGGGTTTTTATCCCATGAAACCGCTCTAAACTGTAATATCCTAGAAAAATTCCATATCATAGACAAATTTCACGTCATTAAAACACAAGAATTATTAGAAATATAAGGAAGCTAAGTAAACCTTAGATCTTAGTGATCGCTGCATTTTACATTAAAACGGATAATAATATTAGTGAATGTATTGTTACATATGGTCTCAAAGCCACTCGTGTGTAACCTTGGTAGATTGTGAGGAAGCATTAATTCAACTCAGTTTAGGCAAATACCAGACCTCTGAGAGATTATGGTGGAGAAAATCTTAACAAGGACACCGAGTACTTAAGTGAGAGTGTATGTGTAATATCCTTGACAAATCCCTCACCGACAAAATATGAGATTAAAATTATGTATATAAGAAACCAAGTCTTACACCTATTGGTGCAATTAATTAAAGTCGTGCGGACGATATTATGTGCTGAGCTGATCCACAACCCAACCATTAGTTGAGTGGGCTTTTAAAAACGATTCAGCTTATTTCTAATTTAAGCTTTCTAGCAGTCCCAGCCAACTTCCTGGCCTAAGGGCTAACCTGAGGCATGCCTGCGAGGTCAGACATCAAAAAAAGCATGTCATCAATTAGCATTTGCATATTATGCGTAATTTGTAATTTTTTGATGGTTATCATGAGTTATTTCCATCTTCATCGATTAGAAATTTTGATGAATTAATGTGGCAGTAATTTGTTCAAATTAGTATAAAAAATATAAAAATAATTGGTCATCTAAAGGGACTGAGAATAGGAGAAACCTTGAACTAATTTTATTCAACGCTAGCTATCACCTAAATAAAAGAGAGTGTAACTAACCCTTTTAAACAGAAGGAACTAACCTAATCTAATTGTAGATAAATAATTCGAATAATGAAATAAGCTAAATTTTATCCTAATAATATGATAACAATTGATATCCATAAGTTTATCTCAATAAAGTTAGGTTGGCAGGCTTGGGCACCAACTTGGTTAGAGTGCCTGCAACTCGGTCCACAGAGGAATCATTCTGCCTGATGGCACACTATTGCTGAGATAGTTCAAATTCAGTTCAATGTGCTTTATCATGTTGTAGTAAATTGGATTTTGGCTTAGATATGAGACACCAACTTTTTCACAAAAACTTGTTGGCGTATGTAAGATTTGATATCTTAGTTCATCCGACAAATCTTGGACCCATGTAATGTCAATAATTGCATTAGCCACTGACTTTTTTAGCTTCAATGGAAGAACGTGCAACAGATTGTTGCTTCTTGAAGGACCAACATACGTGATTATTTTGAAAGAAAAACATATAACTGGATGTGAAAAGTTTGTCATTTGGATCACCTATCTAGTTAGCATTGGCATAAATATATAAATTTGTATTAGAATGACGAAGAATTTGTAAACAAGATGTTGAAGATGACTTGAGATACTGAAGAACCCTTTTTAGCGCTTTCTAATGCTCCAAACTCGGAGCATGTATGAACTGGGATGCTTACTGCAAATAAAATACTATTAGAATGGGTGAAGAATAAGTATTGCCTCTTACCAAATGTGTCGTGATATAGGGATGCATCGGCAAAGGGTGAACCATCCAATTAATTTTAGTGGTGAAATTGAGCACATGTGTGTGGTAGCCCCTTTGTCCTCTGTCATATCCAGTTAAAATATTTCAAGAATATATCTGGATTGTCCCATTGAGAATATACTTAACTTCAATTCTCAAGAAGCAGTTGAGTCTGTCAAGATCTTTTGGTGTGAACCTGCTAGCCAAAGGCATGACGACACGTGCAATCAGATTTGGGTGATCTCAGTAATGAGGATGTCATCAACTTACACTAAGATGTAAACAGTAACATCTAAATATTTGAAAATAAACAACAAAGCATCTTATTCAGATTTGACAAAATCAATCTTATTCAAGTGAGATGTACGTAAGCGCCTCAGGCCATAGATAGCCTTGTTAGGCGGTAAACATAATTATGGAATTCAGAGTAACATAATTTATTGGTTGAGCCATGAATACTAAATCATGTAGATAATCTTGCAGAAACTCATTTTTCACATCAAATTGGTGAACTACCTAATCGTTCTGGACAAAATAATTCTTATCGTTGTTGGTCAGGTCACCTGACTAAAGGTCTAATCACCTGTTGATGGGGTTGTCAGGTCACAACCCAATCAGAGGGCCATGACGGGCACTCAGAGCTAACCTATCAAGCACCTCTTGACATACTACTCATAATCATATCTAGATGGACGACAAAGATAACTCATAAATATCATAATCTGTAAGGACATGAGTCAAAGAGATAAATGCACATCTATTCATTCACCATCAACTATGCCCATATATACAAGCCGACAAGGCTGCCAAAAATGATATACAAAAATATGAACCGAAAAGGTCATAGAACATCTAACTATACACATCTGCTTACGAGCCTCTACATGGAGTGTATAACATCATAAAGACGGGACAGGACCCTGCCATGCCCATATGTATATATACACAAAAGAATAATACCAACTGAACTGCAGCTCCGAAACAAATGGAGTGCTCCTGTACAATCGCTGATGAAGCAGCCTAAGGGTCCGGTCCGTCTCCCTATCTACCTGCGGGCATGAACGCAACGTTCACAAGCAAAAGGACGTCAGTACGAAAAATGTACCGAGTATGTATGGAATGAGTAACAGAATAACGAAAGTATGAAGATAACATAAGATATAGAGATCAATCTGTACATCTGAATGCCTCTTAAGGTGGATGTCATGCATGCTTAGCTTTAAAAAAAAAAACATTTTCATACATACATATATAATACCGTACCCAGCCATATAGGCTCAGTGTTATCATCATATCATCACCATCTCACGTTGGGGGCATCCCGCCTCCGGTGTAACATCATAACCTGCTCACTAAAGTGGTGTGCACATCTACGTGCCTGCTTGGCCGACAATAGCGTGACGCGGTGTGAGAAAATACATACATATATATAAAGCATGCATGAGAGCCCAAATGAAAGCTATAACTTATCGGAGTGACATAAGGTCGGTAACCTCCGATTGCCATTATGGAATCATCATCATCACTATATCTCACCTTGAAGGAACAATTACCATAAGATGAGATCAACAACAATGAAAAAGATCAATATTAATCACGAACAAAGTTAAATAATATCATAAGAACATCAAGAACTATAAGCTTTAGTATTTCTTGAAATAGAGTCATCATAGAGGACATTTGTATATATGTTTGTATCGAAGTGATCATGCCATAAGAAGGAAAGGGTTAGCCTTAACATACCTTTTCGTCTCCTTAACGTCACGACCCAACCAGTGGGCCATGACGGGTACCCGGAGCTGACTACCGAGCACCACTATTCAGGCTAACCATTACACCTAACCTGTACACACATGCTCCCCAAGGAAACACATATATGTAAACATAAGCCCTCACGACTGCAAAAATGGTATACAAAATATACACTGATGTATTCATGAGACAACTACTACCCACGCATACGTATCTACGAGCCTCTACTGGAGTACTGAGACATAAGGACGGGACAGGACCCCGTCATACCCAATATGAACACAAAAGAATGCATCAATAAGCTGCACCTCCGGAGTAGTGGGGTGCTCCTGTGTAAGCTGGTATAACTCCTAAGGATCTGGGCCGCCTTCCTGTCTACCTGTGGGCATGAACACAACGTCCATAAAAAGAAAGGACGTCAGTACGAACAATGTACTGAGTATGTAAGGCATACACGATAACATGATAAAGGGATGCAACAATATGAGATAAAGGGATAACCTGTAACTGATTGCCTCTTAAGGCGGAGTCATGCATGTTAACTAATATAATAAATACCATCACATCATATAAGCATATATATAGCTGCCCGACCATATAGGTACGGTGTGATTATTATTAGCGCGCGTCCGGGGTAAACGTCTCATGCCGCCCACTAGTGGTGTGTCACGCCCCAAAATCCACCCTAGACGTGACCGGCATCCGACGTCATGAACAAACATCGGAAGTACCTAAAAGATGCAATAACAATATTTGAACCCGCCAGGTTCAATATTCGCCTCCAACAGTTTATAAAATAAATTTAACAAATCATGAATATATGAATTAAATCAGCGGAAGTCTTTATTCATCAAATACTTAGTCAAACGTAATAACGTGCCTGGGAGTTAATCAATAACTCAACAACTACCCACAAGAACGTATATATGGAGCTTCTAAGATAATGAGCAATGTCTAAATCATCGGGACGCAGCCCGAAACTAAAATACGAAAAGTAAAGATAGAATGGTGCCGCACGAATGGGCTCACCGAATAGTCTCGAAAGCAGCAAGTTCTCTTAAGTCGTAGGCGTATCACGAACCTGCTCCTCAATGATACCTAACATACCATAAAAAACAACAACGGTATGTCTGAGTACTGGGTATTCAGTGAGTGTCTAAGGGGCAATAGTTAACAAAACAAGATATAATGAATAAAATTAATGAAATGATAGCAATGAAAATAACAGTTCAAACCCAAGAATAAAGTGAGTCAGCAACATTAAAAAGTCATCAAAGAATCCAACAATGACAGACACATTAACTTAACTCCTTACCATTTTCCAGGCCAAGTATTTCATTGACGAATTCAAATCACCACAAGCCACTCACAGGCAATAAGATATGAAACAAGCCACTCACAGGCTAGTCAAAGTACGAAACAAGCCACTCATAGGCAGATCAATCAATCGATACTCCCGGTTAGGAAACCGTGGAGGCTAATCGTCCTCTGGACTAGTACATCAATGGATACTCCAGACTAGGAAGCAACGGAAGATAATCGTCCTCTGAACTAGCACAACCATAGATACTCCGGTCTAGGAAGATACGAAGGCTTATCGTCCTCTGGAGTAGCACAGCAATAGATACTCCGGGCTAGGAAGCAACGGAGGCTAATCGTCCTCTGGACTAGCACAACCATAGATACTCCGGTCTAGGAAGATAGGCTAATCGTCCTCTGGACTAGCACAACAATAGATATTCCGGTCTAGGAAGATACGGAGGCTAATCGTCCTCTGGACTAGCACAGCAATGGATACTCCGCGCTAGGAAGCAACAGAGGTCAATCATCCTGTGGAATGACACAGCAATACTCGTATCGATACGTTAGGATCCATAACGGCTAATCATCCTTTGGACTAGCACAACTTGCCCATACAGGCCCAAACACAAACAAAATACAAATCATGGCATATTACCGAATTATCAATCATGGCTTAGAGCCGAATCTCACTTCTCAAGTCATCGTCTCAAAATAGAGGCATTTCAAGTCATAACCGATTTAGAATCTTATTCAATTTCAAGTTCAAGGAACCCATTCTACAACAAAACAAGTTTAAGGTCTTACCTTTAGAAAAATAAGTTTAGTCATCCAATAATGGGAAAAGCGAGTTTCACAAAATAGTATAGTTCATATAAGGTTAGATGCGGGCTTGACCCTACCCACGCATGACCTTGTCTAAAAAAAATCATCTTTAATTACAAAAGAACTTCCACCAAACAAGAGTTATAATCATGTTCATATTCCAAAGGAAGATTTCAAGTCACAACAATCATCCACACATTTCAAGAAATATAACATACTTCAAAGAAAGATTTTGAAAAGTAAACATACTTCAAGACAGATTTTTGGAAAAATCTAGACATACTTGAAAAGACGAATTTTGAAATATAGACATACAAATCACCTTCATAGTCAAAAGAGTATGTTCAAAAGAGACATACCTCAAATCCCGCTAAAATCTAGCAAAAAAGAGTTCCCAAGGTTCAACAATCACACTACAATGGTTTTAGTTGAGAAAGATTAGATTTTTAATCTAATTCTACTCATATACCCCTTTATAGAAAAACTAGGGTTTTCATGTCTAGAACGTGTTCTTGAAAGCTTCATGAATCATTCATGGATTATAATCCCCTAAGAAAAACTACACTAGTCTAAACCCTTTCAATAACATCAGAAACATTAAGGATCATACCTTTTTGAAGGAATCTAAAAGTCTCCAACGTTCCTTTCTTCTTCTCTTTCTTTAACTTTCGAGAATCTAGGGTTTGAAAAGATGAACTAGTGTTTAAGAGTAGTGAATTGACGTTAGAATGATGTATTAATGATAGGAATTGATCAAGAACTTACCTTATATGTTTTGGGGAAGTCCTAGGGTTATTTCTTCTCAAAAGGTCGGCCAAAGATAAAGTAGAATGAAGGTTTAAGAAAATTTGACGTTCTGGGGGTTTTTATAGTTGATAAAGGCGCGTGACGCATCGTGCGAATCGCACATTTGACTCGTGAAACGCAGACCTACCACACGACGTGTCAGAGGGGCATGATTTGTGGTGTTCATCCTGAGATTCGTAGGATTGAACCGCACGATGATCCCGCGAAACACAGGTTAGTAAAACGACCATAACTTTTTACTCACATGTTTGTTTAAGCTCTGCTTTATACCTTTGGAAAGCTATTTCAAATATCTACAACTTCTATTAGAGGAAGTTCCCAAATTCGCAACGGATTTTCACGAAATTGGACTACAAGACAGGTCAACAAAACTTAGGCGATTTTAAGAACTCTTACGAACTTCACTACTTGGTTTGATTCTATAACGACTATCTTTCACCCAAATTCATACCGAAAGGATTCATATAGTTAAAATATCACATTTACACCTATTATACACATTCACACCTAACCGGAATTTACGAAATGTTACATGGTGTCTGCCCATGCCATCTAGAGATGGTGTAACTATCATCATAGCTGCCCACTATGCCTATCGCAATGGTGTCTGCCCGGCCAACTAGGCACAGTGTAGTCTTACATATACATAATCTAAAGCATGCATGAGAGCTCAAGTAAAACGGTAACTCCATCGGAGTGACGTAAGGTCGGGAACATCCTATCATATTATGGAATAATCCTCATCACTATGTCTCACCTTGAAAGAACTAATATCATGAGGAGAGATAACAACAAGAAGCAACATCAATGAAATCATAAAGATAAGAATATCAAACTCATCATAGAATCATTATCGTCATCATTATCATGGAACATATCTCATCTCTATCTCATAAGAAGCTTTTAAGAATCTGTAGCTTTCATTCTTTGGGATGTAAGAAGGTCATGAAAATATAGAAAAAGAAATCACAACATAGGGGTCATGCCTTTGAAAGAAGGGGACTAGCCTTACATACCTTTACGTCTCTTAACTTTGCCGAGTAAACGCTTCTCTCCAAGTTCACAATTCTATATTCAAGAGAATTCGTACTAAGGTTAGATAACCGGAACATACTTAAAGCTAAGCTAAGGCGACTAAGGCCTAACGAAAATTGGGCTACACTTCCTTTGTTTCTACAAATTTCTCCATATGATACAACAACTCCCAAACATCAATAACAACATCCATAATATCATAATCAATAACTTCTTCGAGTTAGGCATTATTCAATCCTCGCAATTGTCTTTCAAATCATCCACACCCATTACTACAATACAACAACATGTTCATTTTTCGCATAATACTCCCCTAACGACATTAGTATCATTCATAACAAAACTATACTCATTTCATGTTAAGGATCATGCCTCGTTTGAACTTACTACTCAAAATACCATTATTTCCATATTCTAGCTTATATTCTTTATTCTTCTTTAATCCAAGTCTTTCAACCACTCAATACCTCTAATAACATGAAATAATTGCAAAACTCACCTTTGAATATGTAGAAATGGTCTTTGGATGAAGATATTCCACTTGAGAAAACCCAAACTTCAACACTAAAGAAGTTCTTGACTTGTATCAACCCTAGTGAGCATCCATGTACTTGATTCTACCAACTCTTGATGTTTAGCCCTTGATTTCTCTTGGATATATGTTAAAATGGTATGGAGAAGGTTCTAGAGGTTTGGAGAGAGTTGGAGAATGAGTGAAATGAAAAATAAGGTCTTGGGGTCTCTTTTTATAAAAAATCAAAAGCTTCCTGACGAGGATTATATGGTATAAACGACGAAGCATCGATCAGATCGACGGAGCGACTATCTGATCGTCGAAGTCGTGAAATTTCCAGTGAGCGACCTTTCGTTTCCTTTCATTCTACGGTGAGAAGGACGGTCCGTCGAACTGATCGACGGAGTGTCGATTTGCTCCGTTGAATGCTCTTTGCGCTAAATCAATTCTACGGCACAATCGACGAAGCGTCGACCCGTCCGACGGTACATATAACAACCGTCGAACCCCCCTTTCGCAGAACTGTAGTGAAGTTTCATTTGATGAACTTTCCTTCTTTGCCTCAAACGTCTTTGGAATCTTAATTAGAATCATTAAGCATCCTTTCGTACTTGTAGGGACATCATGTACACCTTAACTTACGTTAGTCCATTCACCGCTCAGCAACCTGGAATTTTGAGGTGTAACACTCTCCCCCCTTAAGAACATTCGTTCTCGAATGTTAAGTTCTAGGGAATCCTACGAAAATTTCGCCAGAGTTTCCCCTGTAATATGGTACTACCATCCTGTCACAGCAACCCAAAATAATATTGCCACACTGGGCTACAACATCACAGCAAGAAACATGGACACACACGACCTGAAAATGAATAAAGAAAGCACCTCATACCTGGGGACAATGGTGGCTCTTCTTTAGCCTCTTTCAGGGGTGGAAACAAATGTGGATACTTGGACTTCATGTCTCCTTCTACTTTCCGAGTCATTTTCTCTCGGTTATTGTTTCTCCACAAGACCTTAACTGAGGCTTCCTCTTTATTTTTTAAGTTTCCGTACTTGCCTATCTAGTATGGCAATGGGTACCTCTTCATAAGCCAACTTCTCCGTAACTTGAACATCATTCACTGACACGATTCTAAATGGATCTCCAACACATTTGCGAAGCATCGACACATGAAAAATTGGGTGGACTGATTCAAGTTCTGGAGGTAAGTCCAGTTGATAAGCTACTTGGCCCACTTTGCGGACAATCTTATAATGTCTGATATATCAGGGACTAAGCTTGCCCTTCTTGCCAAATCTCATTACGCCTTTCATCGGCGACACTTTCAAGAACACCCAATCATTGATTTGAAATTCCAGGTTTCGTCGACGATTATCTATGTAAGATTTTTGGCGAATTTGGGCTGTCAACAATCGGTCTCGGATAAGCTTGATCTTTTCCATCGCTTACTGAATCAATTCTGGACCTATCAGTTGTGTCTCTCTGACATCAAACCATCCAATTGGCGACCTACATTTTCTTCCATATAGAGCTTCGTACGGGGCCATCTGAATACTGGAATGATAGTTGTTATTATACGCAAACTCAATAAGAGGTAAGTAATCATCCCAACTACCTCCGAAATCTAGCACACATGCCCATAACATATCTTCCAAGGTATGAATGGTGCGTTCGGCTTGTCCATCTGTTTGAGGGTGAAATGCTGTGCTCTCACTTGAGTACCCAAATCCTCTTGAAAGGACTTCTAGAATTTAGTAGTAAATTGTGCTCCTCGGTCTGTGATAGTAGACACTGGGACCCCATTCAGTCGCACTATCTCCTTAAGATACAACCTTACATAATATTCTGCTAAATATGTGGTTTTGACTGGAAGAAAATGAGCTGATTTCGTGAGTCTGTCAACAATCACCCATATGGAGTCATACTTGCGCTGGGAACGAGGAAAACCTACAATGAAATCCATGTTGATCACTTCCCATTTCCAGGCTGGAATTTCCATGGCTTGTAACAATCCTCTTGGCTTTTGATGCTCAATTTTCACTTGTTGGCAATTTGGACATTGAGCTACAAATTCTGCTATGTCCTTTTTCATTCCATCCCACCAATATATTAGCTTAAGATCGTGATACATCCTTGTCGCTCCTGGGTGAATGGAATACCGAGAGTAATGAGATTCTTCTAGAATCTGACGACGCAGTCCTGCCGCACCTGGCACACATAGCCTGCCTCGATACTTGAGAACTCCATCTGCAGAAACTTCAAACGGCGACTTCTCTTTCTCAGGGAATGTATCTCTGTAGTGACTCAACTGGGGATCTTCATATTGGCGCTCTCGCACCTCCATGTCTAAGGATGAAACAGCTGGGTTATGGACAGTGACTCCTATATTTCCCGAGTCTATTAAGCGAACTCCTAGGCTAGCTAGCTAGTGGAGCTCATGGATTAGTTCTTTCTTCTCCGGGTGGACATCACATAGACTACCCATTGATTTACGGCTAAGTGCATTAGCCAGTACATTCGCTTTTCCAGGATGATATAAAATACTCACATCATAATCTTTTAATAACTCTAACCGCCGCCTCTGTCGTAGATTTAACTCTTTTTTCTTGAAAATATATTGGAGACTCTTGTGATCTGTATAAATATCAACATGCACATCGTACAAGTAATGTCTTCACATTTTCAGCGCATGAATAACCGCAGCTAATTCAAGATCATGGGTCGGATAGTTCTTTTCATGTTTCCACAATTGCCGGGAAGCATAGGCAATGAATTTACTGTGCTGTATCAACACACAGCCCAATCCGACACCGGAGGCATCACAATAAACAACATACCCATCTGGTCCTTCTGGAAGTGTTAGGACTGGGGCTGAAGTTAATTTGTCCTTGAATTCCTGGAAGCTGCGTTCACAAGCATCGGTCCACTGAAATTTTGTTGACTTCTGAGTTAACTTCGTTAATGGTGCAGAAATAGAAGAAAATCCTTTCACAAATCTTCTGTAATAGCATGCTAAACCCAGAAAGTTTCTAACCTCTGTAGGGGTTATAGGCCTTGGCCAAGTATTCACAGCCTCGATCTTTTGAGTATCTACGCGAATACCATCAACTGAGATAATATGGCCCAGAAAAGTCACAGAATTCAGCCAAAACTCACATTTTGAAAATTTATCATACAATTCACGAGCCCGAAGAATCCCAAGGACAGTACGCAAATGGTCCATATGCTCCACTTCAGACCGAGAATATACTAGAATATCGTCGATAAACACAATCACAAATAGATCTAGAAAAGGCCTGAATACATTATTCATCAAATTCATGAACACTACCGGTGTGTTAGTTAACCCAAATGACATCACCTGAAATTCATAATGGCCATATCTAGTTCTGAAAACCGTTTTGGGAATATCTTCTTCTCTAACTCTCACTTGATGATACACCGATCTCAGATCAATTTTGGAAAACCACTTGGCACCCTGTAATTGATCGAACAAATCATCGATTTTCGGGAGAGGATATTTGTTATTTATCGTCATTCTGTTCAACTGCCTATAATCGATGCACATTCGTAAAGAACCATATTTCCTTCTCACAAATAAGACAGGTGCTCCCCATGGCGATGAACTGGGTCTAATGAATCCCTTCTCTAGCAAATCCTTCAGTTTTACCTTTAACTATTTCAATTCTGCAGGAGCCATTCTGTAAGGAGGAATAGATATAGGTTTGGTATTCGGCAGCACATTAATAGCAAAATCAATCTCCCGCTCCGGTGGAAGGCCTGGAAGTTCATCTGGTAATACATTCAAAAATTCATTTACTACTGAGATGGATTGAAAATTCGGTTTCACTTCGGTGTCATGAACTCGGGCTATGTGATATATATAGCCTTTAGCGATTATTATCCTCACTTGGAGGTAGGAAATAAACCTACCCCTTAGAGATGCTGTGTTACCTCTCCATTCGAGTACTGGTTCTCCTGGAAATTGGAATCGAACCATCTATGTTCTGCAATCATATTAGCATAACAAGAGGTCAACCAATCCATGCCCATGATCACATCAAAATCTAGCATTTGAAGATCAATCAAATTAGCTATAGTCTGACGATTACATACCACAATCACACAATTTCTGTATACTTGCCTAGCTATTACTGGGTCACCAACAGGACTGGATACCTCAAAAGGCTTTATTGACTCGGGTTTCACCCCAATATGATCAGCGATATATGGAGTAATATACGATAAGGTAGAACCCGGATCAATCAATGCATAAACATCATGGGAGAATATGAATAGTGTACCTGTAACCACATCTGGGGAGGACTCAAGATCCTGACGTCCGGCTAGAGCATAAATACGGGGCTGGGTGCCAACTGAACTGGATGCTCCTCCTCTGCCCCTACCACGGCCTGCTGAAGTTTGGGGAGTCTACCCGACAGGGCGCACGGACGAAGAAGAACCTGCTGCTGATCCCGTAGGCTGAGCCCCAACTCTACCTCCTAACGAAGGACAATCACTCATCATATGCCCAACCTGACCACAGGCATATCAAGCATCTGAACCTTGGCGACACTGACTTGAATATAATTTACCGCACTGACTGCATCGCAGCACCAGTGGTCTTCTCTGGCTAGGATCACCTCCAAACTGAGGACCTGAGGCCCTCGAACTCTGACTCGGACTGGAATAAATCGGGCAATCAAATCTCCTGCCCCCAAATCGAGGAGGTGCATTAGTCGCGGACTGAACTGAATATCTGGAATACTGTTGCTGTTGACCCCTCTCTGTACTAACTACTAGCACCGGCAGATCTGGCCCTTTTGCTCTGCCCTCTATCAATGTCATGCTCACCCCTTTGCGGCTGTTGCTGCTCTTCCAAATTCTGGGCGTGGGCCTGAATACAGAAGATGTCCATCCCCTCCGATAGTGAAGCTGTTAAGCAATCTTTGAACAAATGTGGCCCTAAGCCACTCACATATCGATGTACTCTATCTCCCATATCCGCTACCATTGTCGGGGAATACCTAGCTAATGAATTAAAATGAAGGCTATACTCTCGGGCACTCATACTCCCTTGCGTAAAATTCAAGAATTTATCGGCTTTGGCCCGACGAACCTCGGGTGGCAGATAATGACAGATAAAAGCATTTACGAACTCTTGCCAAACTGGGGGAGGCACATTTTCCCCTCTTGAAGAAATCTAATTGATATATCATAGGACCGCCACATCTCGCAACCTATAAGCTGCCAGCTCCACTGACTCCGTATCCGAAGCATGGATGATCCTCAACGTCCTCAATATCTCATCTATAAAGTCTTGCGGGTCTTCATCCGGCTTTGACCCAAAATATTCTGGAGGATTTAAACTCATAAAATCCCGAGCCCATGCACTAACCGCCGATCACCTGGGCCCGTACTCTGTCGTTGAGCCAATTGCTGAATAGCCTTGGTCATCTGTTGACTTGAAGCACCCGGTGGAGGTACTGGAGGCATAGGAGCTGGAGCTGGAGCTGAAGCCCCTTCATGCTCCTCCAAAACAAGCGGAGTGCGAGAGGTATAAGATGGAGCCTCATTATGGGATTCACCGTCCTCAATATTCGTTGGTGGCTCCCTTTCCATCCGCCTTGCTGTCGTGGCCTTGCCCTTCTGGGTGGCTATGGCTTTACTCTTTATCGGCATCGCTGAAATCATAATGCACCATTAGGGAAAAGGAAATCTTATAACATAGCTCTATCACACGATCTAATAAGAAGGAAGACAATCATTTTTCCTAAATGCCCCGCAACCTCTTGTTTATAAGTGTGGCGCGCTTCACATTCATAAACAAGACTCTACTGGACACGGCTCGTAGACACACCCTAGGACGGAACTACTCTGATACCACTTTTGTCACGACCCAACCAGTAGGCCATGATGGGTAGCCGGAGCTGACTATCGAGCACCACTATTCAGGCTAACCATCATGCCTAACCTGTACACACATGCTCCCCAAGGCAATACATATATGTAAACATAAGCCCTCACGGCTGCAAAACTGATATACAAAATATACACTGATGTATTCATGAGACAACTACTACCCACACATACGTATCTACGAGCCTCTACTGGAGTTCTGAGACGTAAGGACGGGATAGAACCCCGTCATACCCAATATGAACATAAAAGAATCCATCAATAAGCTGCACCTCCGTAGTAATGGGGTGCTCCTGTGTAAGCTGGTATAACTTCTAAGGATCTGGGCCGCCTCCCTGTCTATCTGTGGGCATGAACATAGTGTCCATAAAAAGAAAAGATGTCAGTACGAATAATGTACTGAGTATGTAAGGCATACATGATAACATGATAAAGGGATGCAACAATATGAGATAAAGGGATAACCTGTAACTGATTTCCTCTTAAGGCAGAGTCATGCATGCTAACTTATATAATAAATAACATCACATCATATAAGCATATATATAGCTGCCCGACCATATAGGTACGGTGTGATCATCATTAGCCCGCGTCCGGGTCTCCCATGTCCGGGGTAAACATCTCATGCCGCCCACTAGTGGTGTTTGCCCATGCCATCTAGACATGGTGTAACCATCATCATAGCTGCCCACTACGCCTATCGTAGTGGTGTCTACCCGGCCAAATAGGCATGGTGTTGTCTTTCATATACATAATCTAAAGCATGCATGAGAGCTCAAGTAAAATGGTAACTCTATTGGAGTGACGTAAGGTCGGGAACATCCGATTATATTATGGAATAATTCTCATCACTATGTCTCACCCTGAAGGAACTAATATCATAAGGTGAGACAACAACAAGAAGCAACATTAATGAAATCACAAAGATAAGAATATCAAGCTCATCATAGCATCATTATCATCATCATTATCATGGAACATATCTCATCTCTGTCTCATAAGAAGCTCTTAAGAATCTTTAGCTTTCATTCTTTGGGATGTAAGAATGTCATGGAAATATAGAAAAAGAAATCACAACATAGGGGTCATGCCTTGGAAAGAAGGGGACTAGCCTTACATACCTTTACTTCTCTTAACTTTGCCGACTAAACGCTTCCCTCCAAGTTCACGATTCTACTTTCAAGAGAATTCGTACTAAGGTTGGATTATCGGAACATACTTAAAGCTAAGCTAAGGTGACTAAGAGCTAACGAAAATATGGCAGCACTTCCGTTTTTTCTACAACTTTCTCCATATGATACAACAACTCCCAAACATCAATAACAACATCCATAATATCATAATCAATAACTTCATCAAGTTAGGCATTATTCAATCCTCACAATTCTCTTTCAAATCATCCACACCCATTACTACAATACAACAACATGTTCATTTTTCGCATAATACTCCCCTAACGATATTAGCATCATTCATAACAAAACTATACTCATTTCATGCTACGAATCATGACTCAATTGAACTTACTATTCAAAATACCATTATTTTCATATTTGAGCTTGTATGCTTTATTCTTCTTTAATCCAAGTCTTTCAACCACTCAATACCTCTAATAACATGAAATAAGTGCAAAACTCACCTTTGAAAATGTAGAAATGGTCTTTGGATGAAGATATTCCACTTGAGAAAACCCCAACTTCAACACTAAAGAAGTTCTTGACTTGTATCAACGCTAGTGAGCATCCATGTACTTGATTCTACCAACTTTTCATGTTTATCCCTTAATTTCTCTTGGATATATGTTAAAATGGTATGGAGAAGGTTCTACAGATTTGGAGAGAGTTGGAGAATGAGTGAAATGAAAAATGAGGACTTGGGGTCTCTTTTATATAAAATCAAAAGCTGCCCGACGAGGATTATACGGTACGAACGATGAAGCATCGATCAGATCGACGGAGCTTCGATCTGACCACCGAAGTCATGAAATGTCCAGTGAGCAACCTTTCGTTTCCTTTCATTCTACGGTGAGGACGGTCCGTCGAACTGATCGGTGGAGCGTCGACCCGTCCGACGGTACAACGAACGACCGTCGAACCCCCATTTCGCAGAACTGCAGTGAAGTTTCATTTGATGAACTTTCCTCCATTTCCTCAAACATCTTTGGAATCTTAATTAGAATTATTAAGCATCCCTTCGTACTTGTAGGGACATCATGTACACCTTAACTTACGTTAGTCTATTCACCGCTCAGCAACCCAAAATTCTGAGGTGTAACACTTAACTACTTAACGTCTGTCTTCCCAGGCTCGCAAATCTACATTCAAGAGGATTCATACAAGAGTTTAGTATTGAAAAAACTCATAAGTTCAAACTAGAGTAATTAGTGGGCTAGTGGAATTTGGGCAACACTTCCCCTATTTTATCTACTTTCACCAAATTCCAAAACAACTCCCATTCAACAATAACAACATCCGCAATATCATAATAATATATTTCATTCAAACTAAACTTAAATTAATCCAAAATCTCCTTTCAAATTCAACTCATAGCCATCAACTTCAATTTATTACCTTTTGACTTCTCTACTATGTTTCTTTTCCTTTCCAAGACTTGTTTAACCTTTAAGTAAACTCAATAATATAAATAAGATGAATAAAATACCTTATAATAGAATAACTTCACCTCACTCAACTCCTTTCAAGACCAAATTCATCACAACATTGAGTAGAGGCAAGAATAATCAGCTTTCATGGATTATCTTGGGGTTTTAATGTTTGATCTTCTCTTTTGATGGTGTGGAAGGTTTTGGAATGTTATAGAACCTTAAATAAAACTCTAATAATATAGGGATAGAAGTGTGGAAAGTGGATATGAGGGATCTTTGGATATTAAAAAAAGGCTTAAAACCGCCCCACCGCTCCGTGTTGCGGGGGGAGATAAGGCACCGCAAGTTGAACTTGCGGCCGCATACTCCCTCCAAAACATGGGGGTGGTGTTGAGCATTAAGATCAGACAAAATGGAAAGTTTGTGGCTAGTATGATGCACCTCAAGCGCAGTATGTGGCCGCAAACTGCCCATAAACTCCAACTTTCGCGAAAAATGCGTTCTTTTTGATTCGTTTGAACTCTGATACTTATGATACCTTCTTAACACTTATGTAAACCTTAATTAACCATCTAAGGAGAGATATAACTCACTCTTAAGCTAATTATAAACAATGTATAGCACAAATGATACAAAATCTTCCAAAAACATTACACGAATTCTAGCCTTCACGAACTTGCTTCCGCTGATTCATTTAACTCTGAAACCTTAAGGTACATACTTAAAATTGTTAGATATCCTCCTTAACCATGTAAGGGTTTCATTTCCACTTTGGGATTATGTTAGTTTACTTATATGCAAATGACATGAAGTTTTTCAAGGTATAACATTCTTCCCCCCTTAGGAATATTCGTCCTCGAATGTTAGGTTCTTAGGAGTCTTACGAAAATTTCGGCAGAGTTTCCTTTGTAACTATACTACTAACATCCTGTCATCGCAACCCAAAATATACAAAGCCTGACAGGGCCACAACAACAATATCAATAATGGCCCCACATGACCAAGAAATCATAAAAAGAAAGCATTATGCACTTGAAGGCAATGGTGTACTTGTCTGAATCTCTTATGGGAGTGGAAATAGGTTTGGACAGCTGAACCTCATATCTTCTTCAGCTTCGCAAGTCATCTCCTCGATATTCCGATTCCTCCAAAGGACCTTCACTAAAGCCATATCTTTAGTCCTCAATCTCTGAACCTGCCTATCTAGAACATCAATGGGAATCTTTTCATAAGGTAATTGCTCGGTAACTTGAACATCATTTATGGGTACAAATCTGGATGGGTCTGCAATACACTTGTGAAGCATTGACACATGGAAAATTGGGTGGACTGACTCCAAGTTTGAAGATAGATCTAACTCATAGGCCACCCGGCCCATTCTGCGCACAATCCTGTAAGGCCCAATGTACCGAGGACTAAGTTTACCCTTCTTACCAAATCTCATAACACCTTTCATCGGTGACAGCTTCAGGAATACCCAATCATCAACTTGGAATTCTAAGTCTCGTCGGTGATTATCTACATAAGACTTCTCACAACTCTGGGCTGTCAATAATCGATCCTGAATAAGCTTGACCTTCTTCACTGCTTGTTAGATCAAATCAGGCCCTATTAATTTAGTCTCCCCTACTTCAAACCATCCAATTAGTGATCTACACTTCTTCCCATATAAAGCCTTATATGGGGCTATCTGGATACTGGAATGATAACTATTATTATACGCGAACTCAATAAGTGGCAAGTGATCATCCCAACTGCCTCCAAAGTCTAACACACATGCTCGTAACATATCCTCAAGTGTCTGAATAGTAAGCTCACCCTGTCCATCAGTCTAGGGGTGGAATACTATGCTAAGACTCACTTGAGTCCCCAAACCCTTCTGGAAGCACTTCCAAAAGTTAGCTGTAAACTGCGCACCCTTATCAGAAATGATGGATACTGGCACACCCTGAAGTCCGACTATCTCCTTAATGTACAGCTTCGCATAATCCTCGGCTGAATAAGTAGTCCTAACAGGCAGAAAATGAGCTGAGTTTGTAAGTATATCAACAATCACCCATATGTAATCAAACTTATGCTGGGAATGAGGTAAGCCTGTAATTAAATCCATATTAATTACTTCCTATTTCTAGGTCGGAATTTTAATGGTTTGCAATAATCCTCCGGGCTTTTGATGCTCGATCTTTACCTACTGACAGTTAGGACATTGAGCTACAAACGCTGCTATATATTTCTTCATTACATCCCACCAATAAATTGACTTAATATCATGATACATCTTTGTAGTTTCCGGATGAACAGAATAACGGGAACAATGGGCTTCCCTTAAAATCTGGCGACGTAACCCTACAACATAAGGAACACATAGTCTACCTCAGTATCTAAGAACTCAATCTGCAGAAATATACTTTACCATACTGCATTAACACACAACCTAACCCAACACCTGAGGCGTCACAATAAATAACATAGCCCTCCGATAATTCGAGAAGTGTTAGAATCGGGGCCGAAGTCAATCTGTTCTTCAACTCCTGAAAACTGCACTCATAAGCATCCGTCAATTGAAACTTAGCTGATTTCTGAGCCAGCTTCATCAGTGGTGCAGAGATAGAATAAAAACCTTCCACAAATATTCTGTAATAACTTGCCAAGCCTAGAAAATTGCGAACTTCAGTCAGTGTTGTAGGTCTCGACCAAGTCTTCACAGCTTCAAGCTTCTAGGTATCCACTCGAATACCATCAACCAAAATAATATGCCCAGGAAAGTCACTGAATTCAACCAAAACTCACATTTTGAGAACTTTTCATATAACTTTTGGGCCTGAAGAACTATAAAGATAGTACGTAAATGACCCTCATGCTTTACCTCGAATCGAGAATATACCAGAATATCATCGATAAACATAATCACAAACGAATCTAGAAAATGCCTGAATACACTGTTCATTAAATCCATAAATACAGCCGGTGCATTAGTTAACCCGAACGACATTAACCAAAATTCAAAATGACCCTATCTGTTTCTGAAGGCCGTCTTCGGAATGTCTTTCACTCTAACTCTCACCTGGTGATACCTAAATCTTAAAAGTCTATCTTTGAGAACTATTTGGCACCCTGCAACTGATCAAACAGATCATCGATCCTTGAAAGTGGATACTTGTTCTTTATCGTCACCTTATTCAGCTGTCTGTAATCGATACACATTCGCAAGGAGCCATATTTCTTTCTCACAAATAACATTGGTGCTCCACACAGTGTCGTACTAGGCCTGATAAAACCTTTCTCAAGAAAATTCTTCAACTGCTCCTTCAACTTCCTCAATTCTACAGGTGCCATTCTATAAGTAGGAATAAATATTGGCTTAGTATCTGGTAACACATCAATGGAAAAATCAATCTCCCGTTCTGGTGGAAGACCTGGAAGCTTGTTTGGGAATACATACGGAAACTCATTAACTACTGGGATAAACTGAAGAGTCGGTAGCTTTGCTTCTATATCTTGAGCCCGGACTAAATGATAAATACAACCTTTAGCAATCATCTTCCTTGCCTTGAGATAGGAAATAAACCTACCTCTCAAACTGGTTCCTTCAGAAACTGGAGACGAACCATTTTTGTTTTACAATCAACATTGGTATAACAAGAAGCCAACCAATCCATACCCAAAATAACATCAAAATCTACCAAACTTAGCTCAATCAAATCTGCCATGGTATGACGGTCACAGACTATTATAACCACACAATTTTTATATACCTGTCTAGTTATTACTGGGTCACCAATGGGTGTATACACTTTAAAAGGTTTAATTGACTCAGGTTTCATCCCAATCCGACCAGCACTATAAGGAGTAACATATGAAAATGTAGAACCTGGATTAATCAATGCATATACGTCATGAGAAGATACTGATAATATACTTGTAACAACATCAGGTGAAGACTCAAGATCCTGTCAACCAGCCAATGCATAAATATGGTTCTAAGGACCGCTCGAACTGGACGCTTCCTCTCTACCCCTACCACGACCTGCTGATGTCTGTGAGCTTTTCCCAGAGGGCGTACAAATGATGAAGAACCAGCTGTTGATCCTGTGGGCTCAACCGTACCTCTACCACATCTCAATAGACAGTCACGCATCATATGGTCTGCCTGATCATAGGCATAACAAACATCTGAACCCAAGAGGCACTTTCTCTAATGCAGCTTACCACACTGGGTATATCATGGTAAAGGTGGTCTCATCTTTCCTGAATTACCCCTATACTGGGAACTTGAGACTCCAGAACTCTAACCTAGCCCGGAATGAATAGGTCGATCAAATCCCTAACCTGTAAATCGTGAAGGTGCACTAGCCGCTGAATGGCCTGAGTGCCTAGAATACTGCTGCCTCTGACCCACTATGAACTTACTAACATCACCTGAGGATCTGACTCTCTTACTATAACCCCTATCATACTCGCGCTCAACCCTCTGCTGCTGCTGATGATCCTTAATATTCTGAGCGTGGGCCTGGATGTGAGAAATATCCATATCTTCCTGAGGTGAGGCCGTCAAAAATTCATCAATCAAATGTGGTCCCAAACCACTCAAAATCGGTGGACACGATCTCCCATATAAGCTACCATAGCTGGGGCATACCTAGCAAATGAGTTAAAATGAAGGCTATACTCCCGAGCACTCATGTTCCCATATCTAAGGTTCAGGAACTTATCAGCTCTGGTGCCCGTTGAATCAGTGGCGACAAATAATGTCGGAGAAAAACATCTACAAATTCATGTCACATGGGTGGAGGTGCATTAACCCCTCTAGAAGACATCTAAGTATTATACCAATGAACAGCCACATCCTGTAATTTGTAAGAGGCCAACTCTACCGACTCAGTATCTGAAGCATGCATTACCTGCAATGTCCTCAACATCTCATCTATAAAGTTCTGCGGGTCCTCGTTCGGTTTTGACCCAAAGAATTCTGGAGGGTCTAAATTAATGAAATCATGAACTCTGGCAGTAATAGCCTTATCACCATAACCCGTACCCTGTCGTTGAGCCTGAGCGGCTACTAACTGGGTCAATAACTGAATAGCCTCTCTCATCTCTTGGCTTGAGGCATCCGGTGGAAGAACTGGGGGTGCTAGAGCTGGAGCTCCTCTATGCTCCTCTGGAACGAGCGGAGTGTGAGAGGACCAAGATAGAACCTTGTTCTGGGACTCGCCCTTCTCTACATCTGTAAGCGGTACCTGTCCAGTTCTCCAACTTGCCACTGACTTGCCCTTCTGGGCTGCTGTAGCTTTTCTCTTCATAGGCATCGCGGAAATCATAACACATGGTTAGGGAAAAGGAAATCCTTATAACATGGCTCTATAGCACGACCTAAGATGAGAAAGAAAGGTCAATGATTCCTAAATGCCCCGCAGACATCAGTTTATAAGTGTGGCGTGCTTTACACCTATAAATAAGACTCTACTGGACAAAACTCGTAGACAAATCCTACGATGAATTTCTCTGATACAACTTTTATCACGACCCAATTAGAGGGACATGATGGACACTCGGAGCTAACCTACCGAGCACCACTTGACATACAACTCATAATCATATCAAGGTGGACCACAAAGATAACTCATAAATATCATAATCTGTAAGGACATGAGTCCAAGGGATTAATTCACATCTATTCATTCGCCACTATCTATTCCTATATATACAAGCTGACAAGGCTGCCAAAAATAATATACAGAAATATGAACCGAAGAGTTCATAGAACATCTAACTATACACATCTGCCTACGAGCCTCTACATGGAGGGTATAACATCATAAAGACGGGACAGGATCCCGCCATGGCCATATATATATATATACACACAAAAGAATAATGCCAGCTAAAATGGAGCGGTCCTGTAAAATCGCAGATGAAGCAGCCTAAGGGTCTGGTTCATCCAACAAATATTGGATCCATGTAATGTCAAAAATTGCAATAGCCACTGACTTTTTTAGCTTCAATGGAAAAACGTGCAACAGATTATTGCTTCTTGAAGGACCAACATACGTGATTATTTTGAAAGAAAAACATATAACTGGATGTGAAATGTATGTCATTTGGATCATCTATCTAGTTAGCATTGGCATAAATATATAAATTTTTATTAGAATGACGAAGAATTTGTAAGCAAGATGTTGAAGATGACTTGAAATACTGAAGAACCCTTTTTAGCGCTTTCTGATGCTCCAAACTCGAAGCATGTGTGAACTGGGATGCTTACTGCAAATAAAATACTATTAGAATGAGTGAAGAATAAGAATTTCCTGTTACCCAATGTGTCGTGATATAGGGATGCATCGGCAAAGGGTAAACCATCCAATTAATTTAAGTGGTGAAATTGAGCACATATGTGTGGTAGCCCCTTTGTCCTCTGCCATATCCAGTTGTTAAGATATTTCAAGAATATATCTGGATTGTCCCATTGAGAATATACTTAACTTCAATTCTTAAGAAACAGTTGAGTCTGTACAGATCTTTTGGTGTGAACCTGCTAGCCGAAGGCGTGATGACACGTGCAATCAGATTTGGGTGATCTCAATAATGAGGATTTCATCAACCTACATTAAGATGTAAGCAGTAACATATAGTTATTTGAAATAAACAACAAGGCATCTTATTCAGATTTGACAAAATCAATCTTATTCAAGTATGATGTACATAAGGGCCTCAAACCAAGTATGAGGAGCTTGCTTTAGGCCATAGATAGCTTTTTTAGGCGGTAAACATAATTATGAAATTCAGAGTAACATAATTTATTGGTTGAGCCATGAATACTAATTCATGTAGATAATCTTGCATAAAATCATTCTTAACATCAAATTGGTGAACTACCTAATCGTTTTGGACAAAATGATTCTTCTTGTTGTTGGCCTGGTCACCTGACTAAAGGTCTAATCACCTGTTGATGGAGTTGTCATGTAACAACCCAACCAGAGGGCCATGACGGTACTCAGAGCTAACCTACCAAGCACCCTTGACATACAACTCATTATCAAAGCTAGATGGATGACAAATATAACTCATAAATATCATAATCTGTAAGGATATGAGTCCAAGAGAAAAATGCACATCTATTCATTCGCCATCAACTATGCCCATATATACAAGCTGACAAGGCTGCCAAAAATGATATACAAAAATATGAACCGAAGAGGTCATAGAATATCTAACTATACACATCTGCCTACGAGCCTCTGCATGGAGTGTATAACATCACAAAGACGGGACAGGACCCTGCCATGCCCATATGTATATATACACAAAAGAATAATACCAGCTGAACTGCAGCTCCGAAACAAATGAAAAACTCCTGTACAATCGCTGATGAAGCAGCCTAAGGGTCTGGTTCGTCTCCCTGTCTACCTACGGGCATGAACATAGCGTCCACAAGTAAAAGGACGTCAGTACGAAAAATGTATCGAGTATGTATGGAATAAGTAACAAAATAATGAAAGTATCGAGATATCATAAGATATAGAGATCAATCTGTACCTCTGAATGCCTCTTAAGGTTGATGTCATGCATGCTTAGCTTTTTTGTTTTTATAAAAAAAACCATTTTCTTACATACATATATAATGCCTTACCCGGCCATATAGGTTCAGTGTTATCACCATATCATCACCATCCAGCGTCCGGGGCATCCCGCCTTCGGGGTAACATCATAACCTGCCCACTGCAGTGGTATGAACATCTACGTGCCTGCCTGGCCGACTATCACACGACGCTGTGTGAGAAAATACATACATATATATATATATATATATATATAAAGTATGCATGAGAGCCCAAATTAAAGCTATAGCTCTATCAGAGTGACGTAAGGTCAGTAAACCTATGATTGCAATTATGGAATCATCATCATCACTATATCTCACCTTGAAGGAACAATTATGATAAGATGAGATCAACAACAATGAACAAGATCAATAATCATGAAACAAAGTTTAATAATATCATAAGAACATCAAGAACTATAAGCTTTAGTATTTCTAGAAATGGAGTCATCATAGAGGACATTTGTATATATGTTCGTATCGAAGTGATCATGCCATAAGAAGGTGTCACGACCCAGCTAGGGGCCGTGACGGGTACCCGGGGCTGACCACCGAGCACCGCTCGTTCTACTACTCATCATACTCATTTAATGCCCTTTTATCAAATTTATACTTAATTCATGAAAAAGAATCATTTTCCATTTAAGAATATAAATACTTTCATATACATAAGCCTCTCGGCCATCAAAATAATATATATACATAATAGCATCCTCGTGAGACCATATAACCCACACTGCGTATCTACGAGCCTCTACTGGAGTACTAGACATATAGACGGGACAGGACCCCGTCGTGCCCAACATATACAAATGTACACAAAAGAATAATCAAGCACCTCCGGAACAAAGGAGTGCTTTCAATTAGATGACATCTCCTATGAGTCTGGATCGAGCTCACCTCCCTATCTACCTGTGGGCATGAACACAGCGTCCAAATAAAATGGACGTCAGTACGAACATTGTACTGAGTATGTAAGACAAGAATGAAATAAATATGATAGAAGAATCGTGAGCCATAAGAGAAAGATATAACCTGCATGAGTGTCATAGGCAAGTACATTTCGTACATATATCATATTTTACATAATCATGGTACATATGTCATCACATCACATATCTCATCACATCATAATCCTCATCGTTAACCCGCGTCCGGGTAACCATCATATGCCACCCACTAGTGGTGATTATGCCCGGCCCTCTAGGCTCGGTGTAAACATAGCAGCCCGCATTAGCGGTGACATGCCCGGCCATCTAGGCACGGTGGAATCATATGCAGCCCGCCTTAGCGGTGACATGCCCGGCCATCTTGGCGCGGTGGAATCGTATCATCATATAATCATTCGTGAATTCATCATTATTACACATATCATGAACATATCATAACCTTATCATAGTTTGACATTTTCATACATAACATAGGCATGTTATAAGCTAGCATTATTGATCATCTTATAGACATATCATGACTTAGTATCATTTCACATTTATCGTTAGGAGCACACATTAGAGTTTGAAGGCAATCATGGCTATGTCGGGGTGACGTAAGGTCCTGAACCCCCGATTATATTATGAACATTTATGGGTGTTCCACCTCACCTTGAAGGAAATAGTGTATAAGGTGAGTGTTAACAATAATAACATCATTAACGTTATCGGATCATCATATCATGAACTCTCGAATCTCTATACTTTAGCTCATCATCATCATTATCATGCTCGAATGTAGTTTGGTATATTTACGAACTCATAAGCTCCATCATATAGGAGGATCAAGGAAAACTTGAAGGATTCATGCCTTTAAAGGAAGGGATTAGCCTTACATACCTTTGTCTTTTAACTTGTCTACTGCTTGCTTGTCCTCCTTTAATGCACATGTTCTACCTTCAAGAGAATTCGTATCGGCATTAGCTAACAATTATAAGAACGGGATTACTAAAGCTAGAGAAAATTGGGCAGCATTTCCTTTGTTTCTACTACTTTTCCCATGTTCTATATCAACTCCCAAACATTCATATCAACATTCACAATATCGCACACGACAATCATCATTTATCTACATTTACCCCAATTCACCATTTCCCTTCATTTTCTCCACAATTATGGTTATGACTCCCTATCGCATTTTCTCACATATAATACCTATTCCATGTTCTATAGGTCATTCATAATTCACCCCAACCACTATTCAACATTGACACTATTCACTCATTTTTGATCCATTTTCTATGTCTTTCTACAATTCAAGTGTCTTAGCCTTCTAATACCTTAAACAACATGGTATGGTCATGAAAATTACCTTAGATGATGTATGAATAAGCCTTGAATGGAAATACTCTTCTAGCACCAAAACCCTACTTCACTTCCCTTGGGTTTTCTTGAGGTAGATGAACTTTGGCTAGGTTTCATACACTTGTTTTCATGGATTTGGTGTTGTTGATCTTGGTTTTCCTTTGATTTTTCTTGTGGATGAATGTTAGAGAGTGTTCTAGAGGTTTCTTGACTTGTGGAGTGAAAATGAAATGAAAATGAAATGAGAGAGGTCCCTTATATTAATTCACAAAAGCTGTCCCGACCAACTTATACGGACCAACGTACGGTCCGTATATTTTTCACTGACCGTATGTTGGACCGTATGTTTGGTCCAGTGAAGTATGCCATTCTGGGCTGGATCTACGGTTGGACATACGGTCCGTGGATTTTATACGGTCAGTATGTCTGGCCGTATAATGTCCAGCTATCCGGGACTTGTTCTCGTCGACTCGTTTGATCTCCGATCCTTATGAATCCTTCTTGACACTTGTTTAACACTTCAATACCAACCTAATCGACGTTATTACTTGTCTCTAAGACATCATTATACCACCATTAACTTGTCGCTTATAGTTCTCACCCGACGCGCGACATATCTCTCGCTTTCCTCGATAACCTTCTTTGTCAAACTTTTTCCTATACATCAAATGTCTTCGAATCTAGGTTAGGACCATCAAATGTTATCTCTTACTTATCAAATTATCGTATACATCGTGCCCTTCACTAGCTTATTCACTGTACGCTAACGGGAAATTTTCCAAGGTGTAACAGAAGGAAAGGGTTAGCCTTAACATGCCTTTTCGTCTCCTTATCTACTTAACGTCTTTCCTCCCAAGCTCGCAAATCTACATTCAAGAGGATTCATACTAAATTAAGTCTTGAAAACACTCATAAGTTCAAACTAGAGTAATTAGTGGGCTTGCAGAATTTGGGCAGCACTTCCCCTATTTTATCTACTTACCAAATTCCAAAAGAAATCCTATTCAACAAACAAAATCCACAATATCATAATCAAAATATTTCATTCAAGCTAAACTTAAATTAATCCAAACTTTCCTTTCAAATTCAACTCATATCCATCAACTTCAATTCAATGCCTTGTGACTTCTCCACTATGTTTCTTTTTCCTTTCCAAGACTTGTTGTACCTTTAGGTCAACTCAATCATATAAATAAGATGAATAAAGTACCTTATAATATAATAAATTCACCTCACTCAACTCCTTTCAAGACCAAATTCATCACAACATTGAGTAGAGGCAAGAATAATCATCTTCCATGGATTATCTTGGGGTTTTATTGTTTGATCTTCTCTTTTGATGGTGTGGAAGGTTTTGGAATGTTATATAACCTTCAATAACTCTCTAATAATATAGGGAGAGAAGTGTGGAAAATGTATATGAAAAATGGGATCTTTTGGATATTAAAAAGGGCTTAAAACCGCCCCACCACTCCGTGTTGCGGGGGAGATGTGGCACCACATGTTGAACTTGCAGATGAATACTCCCTCCAAAATATGGGGGTGGTGTTGGTAAGTAATCTTAGACAAAATTTCATGTTTTCGGCCAGTATGCTGAACCTCAAACTCAGTATGCGGCCGCAAACTGCCCACAAACTCCAACTTTCGCGAAAATGCGTTCTGTTCGATTTGTTTGACCTCCTATCCTTATGATATCTTCTTAACACTTATGTAAACCTTCATTAATAATCTAAGTAGTGCTATAACTCCCTCTCATGCTAATGTTAAACAATGTATAGCACAAATGATACAAAATCTTCCAAAAACATTACACGAATTCTAGCCTTCACGAACTTGCTTCCGCCGATTCATTTAACTCTAAAACCTTAATGTACATACTTAAAATTGTTAGATATCCTCCTTAAACATTTAAGGGATCCAGTTACACTTTGGGCTTACATAAGTTTACTTATAATGCAAACGACGCGAAGTTTTCCAAAGTTTAACATGTCCGATTTTCTTTTAAGTCGAAAAAATCATTTTCAATAAAAAACATTTTTTATTGGGTCACTAGGTTTTAGTTCTTCATCTTTAAAGCTTCATATTCAAAATCCATTGCTTTCTTCCATTCAACATACTTAGTATCGTTTTTAAAGTAAATTGTGTGTAGGAGAGAGATGAGCCAAAAATTGAATTGCCTTTTTAGTTTGAAAATATTATATTGTGAGCTAGTGAAACTTTGAGTTGGATCAGTATCGAGGTATGACATGTATATGTCCAGCAGATGGTGAGATAATTGGGATGAGACAATAGGTTAGTATGATTTTCTTGGTAGTGGTCGAATGGAGCATGAATAGTGGTAACGACATTGTTGCCGTGAACCTTTTTAAGGAGCGAGTTGGTCATAATGTTTGAAACTTGTTTTGGTGCTATTGATTTCAGATGGTGTCTTTATAAAACCTATGAGTCCACCAAAACATTATAAGAGACCTAGTCTCTGAACTGTTTTCACAGATAAAGACAGAAAATAAATAAGGTAGGATATTTACGTGAAAATTCCTTGCTCAAGGGATTAAAAATCACGACCTATCCCAGTAGGATTTTCAACTTCACTAAACAGAGCGATGTTTCAGATTACAAGCTTTTGCAACCTGGGAATTAGACCACTAATCCCTCCCCTTACAATAACTCTATTGCAAGCACACTCTTAACTAACTCTAGTCAAGCACCAAATTGATTCAACTAACTCTAGCCGAACCTTAACACCACTATGACTAACTCTAGCCAAGTGTTTACAACAAAAGTTTGATAAAAACAAAACACCTATAAAACCCTTCTTGAAGAAGTGTAGGTTTACAATGTAGAGATCACAAAGACAAAGACTAGACAACTCTAGGACTCAAAACATCTTTTGTTGTTTAGATCTGGTCCTTGAATTTGTCTTAGCTTTGTTCATGAAAGCACCAAAAGAACTATGGCGGCTGCACTTGTATAGATCTGGATTTCTAGGTTTTCAAGTGATGGGTTAAACAATGACAACATGTTGTTTAAGTAGGAACTCAAAAGAGAGTATATCAGGATCATGTGAGTGGCATGTGACCTGGATAGAAACATTACATTATTCTTTTGCTTTTAGCATGCATGCAGCTGTTCTGATGTGGTACTGCCTGTTAGAACAGTGTCATAGCTTTACAACTGTTATGTAACGTACAGTGTCCAGGGGACCTGATCAAGGACCTGACCCTTGGCATGTTTGTCAAATCATCAAAACTATGAAATATCATAACTCATCAATTTCTCTCTTTTTGATGATGACAGACTTGTAATTGATATTCCCCCCGAGAACCAGGTTTCCTCTGCATAGTAAACCTTAGCAGCATGAGAGTATGCAATTTTTCATTTGTACCTGTAGGACCAGGTTCCCCCTGCGGATTAGACCCTCAACTACATGTTGACATTTTCACCTTTTATATCTCTGCAACATTTAGCTAACCATATCAAGCTCATTTGGGACCAGGTTCCCTCTGTGGATGTGTCCCTCGGCTTCGTGTTGACATTTTTACTTTTCATTTGCATCCACTATGCAACATATGATTAATTAAAAATATTTCTCAGAATAATTGGTGGTCTTATTTATCAAGCATCAATTAGTTAATCATCAATTAACATCAAATCTTCCCTTTTGGCATCATTGAAAAGAGTCATAAGATTAGCACAAAGCCTAAAGAAGTTCAAAGATATTAGCTTAGGCCATTTGGGAAACTTAGTATGAACAATAATAGAAGCAACCGAAGCAATACTTAAGGAGAAGCATATGCACAAATCAGAGAGATTGCCATTGAAACCGGTTGCTAATAAAAAACTTAGCAGTCAATTGTAGCACAAAAATAAAAAATAAAGTTGCCAAAGTTCCAATATCATCATTACAGACCAAAACGAAGGATCAACAAAAATAGAGATAGGGTTGAGGAAAGGGATCATGGATTTGCAGGTTTGGTGGGGTTGAAAACACTGAGCATCCTATCTAGCATGTTATCTACAGCTTTATGAGTTGCCAAGAGCTCTTCCTGGAGTTCTTTAACCTTCTTCTTTAGCTTGGCATTGTCTTCTCTCAGCTCAACAACCTTTGCTATTTGCACTCCACTGGGGCCAGGTCCCTCTATCTTCAACTTAGAATTATCTGCTTTCAACAAGGCATTTTCAACCTGCAGTCTCTCCATCTCAGCCAAGGTCTTCTCATTTTCCTCAATGAGACTAGAGATTGTAGAAGTAGATGCAGCTCCCCCTTTCATTTTCACACTATCACACTCCTCTAGTGTGCCCAAAGAAAACATTTGTTTCGTAATTCCTTTGGTGACCTTTCCAGTGACAACCTTGAAGTGCTCAAACATCTTTGTCAGCAGGAAACCATAAGGGAGACCGTGCTTACTATCTCTTGTGTCCACAACCTTTATCATGTGCTCTATCATATTGAATGGTAGGCTGACCATATGTCCACCATCCAGTATCTCCATCAGTAATATGTCCTTCTTGGATGCAATACACCTCTTCTCAGTCCTAGGCAATACAACTTTGTTGACAAATTCAAATAGAAGCTGATATGGAGGCTTCATCTACTTTTTGTAAAGTGTCTCAGTGGTCACCAGCTCTCCTATCATGACTATAAGGATTTTGAAGTCATCAGATGCTTTGATATCCTTGTCATTCCTCAGCTTTTTCACTCCCCTAGTTGGGATATTCAGAATTTCTCCCAATTGAGTTTCATCCATTGTAAAGTCAACCATTAAAAACTTGCACACCAACGTATGGTTATCAGCATACTGCAAATTCACAATGAAATTAGCTACCTTCTTCTCATAGGCCAATGCAGGACCTTCAAGTAGATGGTCTCATTGTTGAGCTCTCAAAATCTCCATCAACTTGTCTAATCCTTGGTGCCAACCACCTCAGGATCAAACACTCTCCCAAGCAACACTTGTTTCTCTCTTAGATTTTCTTGTCTCAATATTCTCATCCTTTCTCAGCTTTCCTTGTTTGGAAGAACAAGGTCCCTTGCTTACATTCACCTTTCTCCTTTTGGGTGAGCCTACTTCTTCGGACTCATAAGTCTTCCTTTTCCTTGGGGACTTAGAAGCTCTCTTCCCCTTGTTCACTTCGACAACATCTTTCTCAATTTCCAGCTCACTCACGGTAGTTCTCTCCTTTTCAACTTTAGATTTTCCTTTTCTTTTAGAAATTTTCCTTTCCAAGGGAGCCTGCTCTTCTTCTTCCTCCTGTTTCTCAAGAAAAGTCACCACTTCTTCCTCATCTCTTAATCAACTTAAATCAGTAATTTTTAGCAATTTTCTCTTCTTTCCTGTACTCTTCCCTTTACTTGACTGAAGAGTAGAGTCAAGGTATGCTCGTGTTCTGGGTCTGTCAAAGGATGGTTTCTTAGTTTGCTTCAAAGAGGTTTTCTTCTTAGCAACATGTTTGGCCTTGGTTATATTTCCCTTTTCAAATGGTTTTGAGGAACCAGGTCCCCTTGCTGAGGATCCTTTCCCTGGAACAATAATAGTGGATAGGGGTGCAACAACCAAACATTCTCCTTCGGTACCAGGTCTCTTATTCACAGCTTCAGTTTCTCCAAGACTCCCTTGTTCCCCCCTGAGTCTCTACGTTCTCCCTCTTAGTCTCTCCTTGCTTCTCATGTGTTTCTATACTCCCTTTCTTAATCTCCTCTTCAATAATTATATCTTTCTCAGACTCTCTCTCTCAGCAATATTACTTACAACCTTCCGTACAATGTAATCAAAGTTCTTACTAGCATTTTCCAAACCAACTTTCACATTTTCACTTTCTAATTCAGCAACATCACTGACCACATTGTCAGTAGAATCTTTTAAGTTTTCACTTAAATTTTCTACTTTATCACTTACACATGCACCACCACCTGACAAAATCTTTCCCATTTCATCACCAACATTTATATGTATAACATTTTCAGACAAACTCAACCCCTTTCCACGACTATCAACCACATTATCATCGACTAAAGTACTCTTTACTTCTTTTTCAATAACTAAAGGGTTGGAGTTACCTGCATTTTGGGGCTTTTCTTCTGAAGCCCTTGTTTCAGTCGCATGTACCACATCTGCTATCTTTGAGACTTTAGCACCCCTGCCTTGACTTGACACCTCTATCACATCGTCATTTTTAACTATTTCCTCCAAATGATCGAGAAGTTACGAGGTCGTTATGGTCTTGGCACTAGTTTCAGAGTTGGGGTTTTCATATAAAATGGGGTTTGTAGATACGGAGATGAACTCTTATGATGTCTGTCCCTTTCGAGTTCTAGAAAGACCAGGAATAGTTGGTTTAGGTGATGATATGGTGGGATTTTGGGTAGTAGATTTGTGAACTTTTGGGGAAGAAGAGGGTGATTGTGGTTCTGTTGAAATATGAATTTTGGAAGGTAAAAGAGTGGCGTTTGTTTCTGTAGCCATAGGGGATGAGGATTCATTGTTAGACATGGTCGATTTTGGGTAAGGAGATGAAGAAGGGAGTAAGGTTTGATGGATTTGGAAATATTGAGAGTAAAGTGGAAAAGAGAGAGAAAATGGATTTTGGTTTAAATGGGGGAAAAGGAGCCGGTTCCTATTGGTTTAAGAAATGTGTCCTTTCAGACGGTTCAGTTCAGAGGAATTGTAACAATTAGGCTCCCTTTTTTTTTTGTAAAGAAAAGGGTGAACTAAAAATGATATGGCACTCAGGAAAAATTTAAAAGTATGTATGTTCTTGAAAAGACTACTAGCCTGAGTTAGAGGGACCAGGTCCCTTGACAATTTTAATAAAAGCTTATGTAGAAACTCTGAAGAGTGCAATGTCTCTAATGTTTATGTTGTCCTAAGATTTCCATGTCAGCATACCTGTAACGGTATAAGAGTGAGTTAGATATATCCAAAAAACACTTCATGCATTGTACCTTTTCTCTTAACATAGCCAGTCATTGAGGAGCCATTGGATGATTTTGAACAAACCCAACTCCAGCTGATTTCTGTCACGATGCTCCCTACTTAATGCCTTGATAAGGATGCGTGAAAAATGGTATATCTTGCATACCTTCATGTAAAAGGAAACTTTCTTCACAATATCCCATTCCATAAGTAAATCCAGTTCAAATATCTTCAACATATCCAACCAAGATGAAGTTATCTCCAGATGAGGAGTAAGGATCAAGTCCTTCCACCTCAGAAGATACTTTTGTACCCTCTTAGCTATCTTCAAAAGAGACTCTTTTGAACTTGTTTGAATTTTAGCATACGACCCGTCACTTAACACAAACTAGTGTTTTCCAGCAATTATGTTCAACAGAGATCCACTTGATACCTCAGTGGTTTCAATATCCTCCATCCTGAACCTTTGAGTAATTCCTTGATACACTTTAGTTGATTGATCAAAGTGTCTTTTGATGGCTGCAATTAGCAAACCCAAGAAGAGATTGGCCTCGTTTGCCATTCTCCCTTCAGAGTTACTGTCTATGAGCTTGGCACACTCTTTACATGGGAAAACAAGAGGTTTATCAGGAATGCATCTGAACGAATCGGCGAATTTTATCCTCTTATCACGATTTAACCGATGAGCCGTGACGGGAGTCTGACCTCTAGCAACCAAACACCCCTATACTCGTATCTGAAATATACTGAACATCAAAGGCCCATGAATGGCACAACTAATCTCATAAAAAGGAAATATCAGAACTCTGTACAATCTGCATACATATATACACAATCATGCGGAAGAACAGTGCAAGCCAGCTAGGCTGCTACATATACTATACACAAAAGAATAGAGACCGACAAGGATATATCGTCTGACTAATACATATAACTGTCTACAGACCTTTACGGGAATAAAAGCTATAGAAAGGACGGGACAGGGCCCCGTCATACCCATATGCATACACATCTCAAAATGGGCATACCAAAACTAACTGTAGCTCAGGATCGAATGGAGCATACTGACCACTGCTAAATCTAGAGGTCCTACTGAGCTGGACCACCTGTCTGTCTCGCTATAACTGCGAGCATAAACGCAGCCCCCCGAGCAATAGGGAGTCAGTACGGATAATGTACTGAGCATGTAAAGCATAAGAGCAATATCATATATATATATATATATATATATATATATATATATATATATATATATATATATATATACACACATGGGAATCATGGATAAGATCTGAACTCATAAGCTGAATTCACTGACTGCATGTACTTGTATGAACTAGTATCTACATGAATCTGTATATCTAACAATGCCTCTATGGGCGCATAATATGCATGCTCGTGCCTATCAATGAAGGTCATACATCTGTATATAGGTGCGTATATAACGCCTGATATATGCGCGTATATAATGCCTGTCTCTTTTCTCATATCATATCGGCCTCTCTGCGGCCATCATCATGTACATTGCTGCGATACTTGTAGCCTGATTCTCATATCATCGTAATAGTGCACCAGCTGATTAGGTGGTAATGTATATATAACACCTGCTCCTTTCTATACCCCATATACATATAATACTTGCGTATATAACGCCTTCTGGTCACGGGTCAAAATATATATATATATATATAATGAATGTAATGCATGAATAACTGTATATATAAAACTGGACCCATGAACAGAAGGAATAATCATAAAGGGGGTACATAAACATCAAGGACTGAAATACTCCTATACTTCTAAGAGTAGAGTAATATGAAATCTCGCTTACTCGCTTGTTGGATCACATCATAGGATCATGCCAAAATAAGGTATGGATAGCCTTAACAAACCTTGAAGTATATCAAATCGTCCAACTCCTACTTCTCGACTTGTAAGTCTACAATTAAGACAACACAGACCTCATTAGACTATGTACTTCACTTACTAACCTCCTTTAGATGCATAGAGAGCTTAACGAATCATGGACAACATTTCTCTCATAAGCTTAACAATTCTTCAACTTATCATTCACTTTAATACCAACCATAACAATAATAACAACACTTACATATCAAAATATATATTCCAATCCACTCCCAATCATCTCTTAAAATAACCCTAAGTTACTATTTTATCTTTCGTCACTTACCACTTTCACAACTACCCGCTCTTGACTTAGAATCGCTAAAACTCTTGATAATCAACTTAAATACAAAGGTAGAAATCATTTACATACCTTGATGGGTCAAGAATCCCAAGAATCACTTCACTTTAATTCCCTAAGCTCCACAACTTGAAGAAACCCTAGAAGCAACCTTTCTTCTTCGCCATCTCAGGTTTATGGGGTCCGGGTCTTGTCAAATCTTCACTAATGTGATGAAAAATCTTGGGAGAGGATATATTAGGGTTTTTCTGATTTTCGAAAGGAGCAAAATATGAAATGAAGTCGTAACCCACATATTTATACTTGGAGAATTAACTGCTTCAGTGGTCCGGTTCAACGAGCGGGTCGACGACCCGTCAACGTGTGGAAGGTCCGTCGACGTGCTCGTCGAACTGTGCCTGCAGAATGCAGGGCTGCGGAACCCTATCGATGCCGTAAAACGACGGCCCGTCGACAGGTTTGACGACCCGTCGACCGTGACTGGTGTCTGCAAACTTTTCCAATTCAGTTCAGATCGCGTCGATTCTGTCACGACAAGGCTATCAAATGGCGCAACGGCCCAAAACATATACAAATGCACGCCACCAAGGCGGCCATGGCGAGTGGGATCATACAAACACACCTGTACAGAAGTAGCCACAACCCACATATACGTCTACAAACCTCTAAACAGACCAACCGAATTATATGGCGGGACAGGGCCCCGCCGTACCCCGGAACAAATATATACATATTCAACGAACGAAGATATATACCAAAATGTAGGCTCCGGAATAAGAGGAGCACTCCAAGCAGCAAAAGAGGGTGTCCTAAACTGGTGGATCACCAAACTGTACGTCTGTACCTGCGGGCATGAAACGCAGCCCCCCGCCCCCCAAAGAAAGGGGGTCAGTACGAAATATGTTCTGTGTATGCAAAGCATAAGATACCGAAATCCAACCATAACTGAAGCATAAGGTACAAAAGGGAATACCGAATCAGTATATCATAGTGCGCACGATTACAAAACCGGCCCGGGAACCGGCGAACGATATCATAATAATGGGCACGAGCAGAGTAGTGCGGAAACTAATGCAATTTACATATCAAAACATTTATAAAACTTGATATAATCATATGACAACCCGTTAGGCAAACTAGCCCGGACAACTGATCAATACGGAGTTTATCTCACAAAAGTACTTCTGAAATCGTATTCATAGTTCAAAATGTAAATCAGAATATCATGGAGTAATCAAAACATCATTCTTTAATAACTAGAGTCATAAGCAAAAGTCTCTTTCCGATATCGTACAGAGTTAAGTTAACTAGGGCAACGAAGGAGACTCGGGGCTAGTGGGCCCACCTCGGTCCAAGTCGAGGCGGCGTACAAATGTTTCAGACATTTGACCTTATGGAATCAACCATGAAAGCTTAGGGGTGATTCGATCATGTTTACGAAAGTTACGAAAGTTTGAACATTTCTTTTCAACAAAGCATAAGTTTCTAATTCAACTTCACTGAATGGAATAGTACTAAAAGTAAACTCGAATTTCTATGAGTAGAATAATCCCCGAGGCTCAAACTCGAACCTAGTACATCTAGGACATGCCAAGAGAAGAAAAGGGATAGCTTTACATACCTCACTTGCGCCTTACGCTCGTCCAAGCTCAATCCCCGTTTCGCCCAAAATCTACAATTGGTCATAGTTGCCAAATATGAGTTGCAAGCTTTTAAGAATTTCAAGTCTTAAATTCATATTGTCTACCGAAATTTCGGCAGCATTTCCCCTATAAATTCAACATCCCCGAGGGTTACTCGGCCATAATATATCAACAAAAACAACCCAACAATGCCAACAACATCAAAAATCGTCACAAAACGCACTATAACATAAATAGTCCTCTTTTCTACCTAAAGCGACAATTTCCATTCCAACTTCACAATATCAAGCTAATATCAACATTCTCATATTCATTTACTAACTCAAGGTTATTCCAACATAATTCAATACCACTCCAATCAATACCCAAGGATTTAAACAATTCCGCCAATTCCATATTCTTTCTGAAACTTCAACGAATGCAACAACACTATCAACTCGCATTGTTTTCTTCCAAATTCATTAACAACAACCATAATTCACATTTAGAATATCACTCTCACAATTATATAAAAATCATATAAAAATCACATAATTTCCCATAATAACATACAACCAATTTCAATGCTAACTCAAATCGTTAAACCTTTATTTACGTCACAAAGGTCACAACGACATAACTAACCAACTAAATGAACTTCACTTCACCTCTCCTTCACCCCACAATGGCTCACGGCCACACACACCAATTCACACACACACGACTATGCGCACACACATCATAACTCCATAATACTCATCTAATTCCAATCCTTACAACATATATACTTATTCCATAACATAAAAGAATAGATTTCTTACCTCTTTCTTCAAACTTCGACTTGCCGCAAACGTTGTTCTCTCACTTAACTAATTATACCGCGTTGGAGAGCGTCTTAAACTTATCAATATTTCAAGAAAACCAAGATTTTTGGATCAAGATTAGAGGCTAGGAATTTATTTTTTCTTTTTTCTTTTGGGGTTTAGCCGAGAGTCTCCTTGAGCTCTCAATGGTCTTATCTTTTTTTTTTTTTGTTTCTTGAATCTTCTACTAGAAGATGACTAAGGACCCCTTATATTAATTAATCACATGGACCATTTAATTGTGGGCTTGGGCCAAAGGCCTCTTGGCCGGCCACCCCTTGTACTTGGGCCTCAATTTCTCCTTTTTTTCTTTGAGCCCAAATCATTGAAGATCTTATTTTATAATTCACGGAACTAATTTCCGGAAATTCCAATTTTTCCCTTAGCCTTATTCCGTACTTTCGCTTCGATAATTTCCATGAATATCACACATATGTTAAATAAAATAAAAACATAGTCTTATTTCCTACAAGACTAGATTGCTCCAAATTTTTCAAGTGCGCAAAAACACGGGATATAACATTCTCCCCCCCTTTAGAACATTCGTCCTCGAATGTTAAATTAGCCTTATAGGGTCTCACAAACATTTCGGGGGAGTTTTTTTTTTTTTTTTTGAGAAACATATATCAATTTCTTACCAATCAATGTAACAAATTTAGAAATTCAAATCACCTGTAACCACATCTGGTGGCGCCTCCTGGTCCTGTCGGCTGGCCAACGCATATATGCGGTTTGAAGGACCGCTAGAATCTGAAACACTGCCACGGCCCTGACCGCGGCCCGCCGATTCCGGCATACCCCGCCCTGCAGGGCGCATAGCTGAGGGAGTAGAAGATGAACCAGCGGCTGATCCCGTCGGCTGAACTGTACTACCAGAACCATTCGCCATCGGACAATCTCGCATAACATGCCCCTGACGGCCGCAGGAAAAACAAGCTCCTGTGGCTCGGTAGCACTCCCCTGGGTGCGATCTCCCACAATAAGAACAACGGGGCCTGGGTGGTCGGGACTGGCTAGAACCCCTGGTCATCTGCGAACCTGATGTTCTGGAACTCTGGCCTGCTCCTGAGTATCTGACACTATCAAATCCCTCTCCGGTAGACTGCGGGAGTGCACTCTGCGCCGGCTGAGAAGACTGTCTAACAAACTGTTGAGGCTGCCCGCCTTGAGACTCCCCAGAATACCCAGCTGACCTGGCCCGCTTGGGCGGTCTCCTATCACGATCTCTGCCCAACTAATCCTCTCTGTGCCGGTCCTCCATACCCTGCGCGTAGGCCTGTAACCGGGCGATGTCCATATCAGTCTGCGATGCCACCGCCATGCAGCCGTCAACTAAATAACGGTCCAGCCCTATCACGTACCGGTGCATCCGGTCAGCCATCTCAGCCACTATAGCAGGTGCATATCGAGCCAAAGAATCAAACTCCAAATTATACTCACAAACACTCCGACCTCTCTGCTGCAGCTGTAAAAATCTATCAACCCGTGCCCGTCGTAACTCCGGGGGCAAAAAGTGGCGGAGAAAAGCGGCCACAAACTCATCCCAAGTAGCTGGGGGAGCACCCTCACCTCTGGACAGCTCCCAGGACTCATACCAATTAGCCGCAATATCTCGTAATCTGTGCGAGGCGAACTCAACGGACTCAGTCTCTGAAGCCCTGACCAGTCCCAATGAGCGCCTCATCCCCCGAATGAAGTTGTGGAGGTCCTCCTCGGGCTTAGACCCGAAAAACTCTGGGGGACTACATGTCAAAAAATCACGAACCCTCAGGCTACCACGCCTGTCATCATCATCATCACCTCCCAGCCCGCGTCTGCGAGCCTATCCCGCTACCAAAGTCGTCAACAACTGTACGACCTCCCTCAACGTCCTATCATCCGCCCCTGGCTGAGGAGCTGGAGGCTCGGGCGCTGGAGCGTCTGGAGCTAATGATGGACCTGCTCCAGGCTCCTCCGGTGGTGTAGCAGAACCCTCCGACTGGGGCACAACATCGGGCAAATCCTGAGCACGAGCCAGGGTAACTCTCTGCGCCTGACTAGTCTCTCCTATCACCGCCTTGCCCATCTGGGCAGCTGTTGCCTTCTTCAGAGGCATCACTGAAAAACACAACAACTGATCAGAAAAGAGTCATCCTAACGGCACAGCTCTATCGCATGATCTAAGATTCAAAGAAAGGTAACTCCCTAAATGTCCTGTAGCCTCATGTTTATAGATGTTGTGCACAACACACCGATAAACAAGACTCTACGAGACACGGCCTGTAGACATTCCGAGGACAAACCGCTCTGATATCACTTCTGTCACGACCCAACCCCGTAGGCCTTGACTAGTGCCCGAACTGGGCACCCGAACACACTCATCCAATCCGAATCACATACAGATAGCGTATACGGGCAAAAATATCACACGCTGCCTAAAATTATATGAAACTGTCTTAGACATATTTCAAACACAACCATATATATATATATATATATATATATATATATATATATATATATATATATATATATATATATATATATATATATATATATATATATATCAGAAGCCGACAAGGCTATCAAATGGCGCAACGGCCCAAAATATATACAAATGCACGCCGCCAAGGCGGCCATGGCGAGTGGGATCATACAAACACACCTGTATAGAAGTAGGCACAACCCACATATACGTCTACAGACCTCTAAACAGACTAACCGAATCATATGGCGGGACAGGGCCCCGCCGTACCCCTAAACAAATACATACATATGCAACGAACGAAGATATATACCAAAATGTAGGCTCCGGAATAAGAGGAGCACTCCAAGCAGCAAAAGAGGGTGTCCTAAACTGGTGGATCACTAAAATGTGCGTCTGTACCTGCGGGCATGAAACGCAGCCCCCCCGAAGAAAGGGGGTCAGTACGAAATATGTACTGAGTATGCAAAGCATAAGATACAGAAATCCAACCATAACTGAAGCATAAGGTACAGAAGGGAATACCGAATTAGTATATCAAAATCGGTACGGAAATCATATGTATAAGTAATGCAAATCAAAAACATGCATAAGGCTCAGGAACGTGGTCACCACTCCGACGCTGGTGCCACAACACAGCATAACTCCAGAAGGTTTCAAATCTCCGTACAACCCCGTACACAACACATCATCACAACAAATCATAAGCCATATCACAGCATAACTCCATAAACGGAACCCGACCCTATGGCGAGGTCTCGGGAACCGTAACACAGCATACTGCCGAATATGTCATAGTGCGCACGATCACAAAACTGGCCCGGGAACCGGCGAACGATATCATAATAATGGGCACGAGCAGAGTAGTGCGGAAACTAATGCAATTTACATATCAAAACATTTATAAAACTTGATATAATCATATGACAACCCGTTAGGCAAACTAGTCCGGACAACTGATCAATACGGAGTTTATCTCACAAAAGTACTTCTGAAATCGTATTCATAGTTCAAAATGTAAATCAGAATATCATGGAGTAATCAAAACATCATTCTTTAATAACTAGAGTCATAAGCAAAAGTCTCTTTCCGATATCGTACAGAGTTAAGTTAACTAGGGCAACGAAGGAGACTCGGGGCTAGTGGGCCCACCTCGGTCCAAGTCGAGGCGGCGTACAAATTTTTCAGACATTTGACCTTATGGAATCAACCATGAAAGCTTAAGGGTGATTCGATCATGTTTACGAAAGTTACGAAAGTTTGAACATTTCTTTTCAACAAAGCATACGTTTCTAATTCAACTTCACTGAATGGAATAGTACTAAAAGTAAACTCGAATTTCTATGAGTAGAATAATCCCCGAGGCTAAAAATCGAACCTAGTACATCTAGGACATGCCAAGAGAAGAAAAGGGATAGCTTTACATACCTCACTTGCGCCTTACGCTCGTCCAAGCTCAATCCCCGTTTCGCCCAAAATCTACAATTGGTCATAGTTGCCAAATATGAGTTGCAAGCTTTTAAGAATTTCAAGTCTTAAATTCATATTGTCTACCGAAATTTCGGCAGAATTTCCCCTATAAATTCAACATCCCCGAGGGTTACTCGGCCATAATATATCAACAACAACAACCCAACAATGCCAACAACATCAAAAATCGTCACAAAACGCACTATAACATAAATAGTCCTCTTTTCTACCTGAAGCGACAATTTCCATTCCAACTTCACAATATCAAGCTAATATCAACATTCTCATATTCATTTACTAACTCAAGGTTATTCCAACATAATTCAATACCACTCCAATCAATAACCAAGGATTTAAACAATTCCGCCAATTCCATATTCTATCCGAAACTTCAACGAATGCAACAACACTATCAACTCGCATTGTTTTCTTCCAAATTCATTAACAACAACCATAATTCACATTTAGAATCTCACTCTCACAATTATATTAAAATCATATAAAAATCACATAATTTCCCATAATAACATACAACCAATTTCAATGCTAACTCAAATCGTTAAACCTTTATTTACGTCACAAAGGTCACAACGACATAACTAACCAACTAAATGAACTTCACTTCACCTCTCCTTCACCCCACAATGGCTCACGGCCACACACACCAATTCACACACACACGACTATGCACACACACATCATAACTCCATAATTCTCATCTAATTCCAATCCTTACAACATATATACTTATTCCATAACATAAAAGAATAGATTTCTTACCTCTTTCTTCAAACTTCGACTTGCCGCAAACGTTGTTCTCTCGCTAAACTAATTATACCGCGTTGGAGAGAGTCTTAAACTTATCAATATTTCAAGAAAACCAAGATTTTTGGATCAAGATTAGAGGCTAGGAATTTATTTTTTCTTTTTTCTTTTGGGGTTTGGCCGAGAGTCTCCTTGAGCTCTCAATGGTCTTATCTTTTTTTTTTTTGTTTCTTGAATCTTCTACTAGAAGATGACTAAGGACCCCTTATATTAATTAATCACATGGACCATTTAATTGTGGGCTTGGGCCAAAGGCCTCTTGGCCGGCCACCCCTTGTACTTGGGCCTCAATTTCTCCTTTTTTTATTTGAGCCCAAATCATTGAAGATCTTATTTTATAATTCACGGAACTAATTTCCGGAAATTCCAATTTTGCCCTTAGCCTTATTCCGCACTTTCGCTTCGATTATTTCCATGAATATCACACATATGTTAAATAAAAAAAAAACATAGTCTTATTTCCTACAAGACAAGATTGATCCAAAATTTTCGAGTGCGCAAAAACACGGGATATAACAGATTCGTTCAACTTCTAATCCTGTAAATCACCAGGAATAGCTGCTGGTACCATTGCACACGGGGTAGGACACTTTCTATCTCCAAAACTCGGGCTCGGGTCTCAATTCCCAAGTCCTACCCAACTAGGAAATCATAAGTTCTACTACTACGAAAACGAGGGCTGTAACATTCCCCCCCCCCCCCCCCTTTAGGAGCATTCGTTCTCGAATGTTCGAGCAATCCTGGGTTTTACAAATTTTCGGCAGAGTTTCCCCTATACTTATATCAATCCGTCCTGTACACAACAACCCAAAATAATGCCTCACAGGGCCACACACTGCAACACACAATACCATGGCCTCACACGACCAAATTACGATAACTGGAATGAAAACAATACCCGGGGAAAGTGATGTGAGTGACTGAACCTCCTGTACTGCTGGGAACAAATGCGGGTACTTAATCTTCATCGCTTCTTTCACTTCCCAAGTCACTTCTTCAACATTCTTATTCCTCCACAAGACTTTAACGGAGGCTACATCTTTGGTCCACAACCGACGAACCTGCCTGTCAAATATAGCCATTGGAACCTCTTCGTACGATAACTGCTCTGTCACCTGGATATCATTCACTGGTACAACTCATGAAGGATCTCCGATACACTTACGAAGCATTGATACATGAAACACTGGATGTACCGATTCTAACTCAGAAGGAATTCTAGTTCATATGCCACTGTACCCATTACACAAATGATCTTATATGGACTAATATGTCGAGGGCTCAGATTACCCTTCTTACCAAACCTCATCACTCCTTTCATAGGCGAAACTTTCAGGAACACCCAGTCACCCATTTTGAACTCTAGCTTACATTGCCGATTATCCGCATAAGATTACTGTCGGCTCTGGGCTGTTAGAAACCTCTCTCTAATTACCTTCACCTTATCAACTGCTTGCTGAATTAAGTCTGGACCTAGCAACTGATTCTCCCCAATATCAAATCATCCTATGGGTGATCTATACCTTTGCCCATATAAGGCTTCATAAGGAGCCATTTGAATACTGGAATGGTAACTGTTGTTATTCGCGAACTGGATAAGAGGCAAATGATCCTCCCAACTGCCCTGAAATTCAAACACACAAGCTCTGAGCATATCCTCAAGGGTCTGTATAGTACGCTCTACTTGTCCATCTGTCTGGGGGTGGAATGCAGTGCTAAGACTCAACTGAGTCCCCAATCCTCACTGAAAAGACTTCCAGAATCTGGCTGTGAACTGTGCTCCCTATCTGAAATAATGGATGGAGGAACACCATGGAGTGGTACAATTTCCTTAAGATAAAGCCTCGCATAATCCTCGGTTGCATAAGTAGTTCTGACAGGTGGAAAGTGAGCTGACTTTGTGAGCCTATCAACTATGACCCATATCGAATCACACTTCCGCTAAGTACGGGGCAACCCTGTAATGAAGTCCATATTAATTACCTCCCACTTCAAAATTGGGATCTCCATAGCTTGCAATAGACTTACAGGCTTCTGGTGTTCTATTTTGAATTGCTAACAATTGGAACACTGAGCGACAAATTTTTCTATATCTCTTTTCATACCATCCCACAAATAAACTCCCTTGAGATCATGGTACATCTTTGTTGAGCCTGGGTGAATAGAATAGTGGGAGTAATGTGCCTCCCCCATAACCTGCTGACGGAGTCCTGCAACACTAGGGACACACAATCTACCTCGATATCTGAGTACTCCATCACCTGTGATCACAAAGGGTGTCTTTTCTTTCTGAGGTGCTATATCTCGGTAATGAACTACGACAGGATCTTCATACTGACACTCTTTTATGTCAACTATCAGGGATGATACCGCTGTGTCTTGAACAGTAACCCCTGCATTACCTAAATCTATCGATCGAACTCCGAGGCTAGCTAATCGATGAACCTCATGGACTATCTCTCTTTTCTCTGGCGACACGTATATGACAAGCTACCCATAGATTTACGACTGAGGGCATCGGCTACTACATTAGCCTTCCCGGGATGATACGGAATATCCACATCATAATCTTTTAACCTCTCCAACCATCGCCTCTGACGCAAGTTCAAATCCTTCTACGTAAAGATGTACTGGAGACTCTTATGATCAGTATAGATATCAACATGGGCACCGTATAAGTAGTGCCTCTATATCTTCAAGGCATGAATCACTGCCACTAACTCAAGATCATGGATTGGATAATTCTTCTCGTGCTTCTTCAACTGTCTAGAAGCATAAGCGACAACCTTACCGTGCTGCATTAATACACAACCCAATCCAACACCTGAAGCATCACAATATACCACATAGCCATCTGCTCCTTTTGGAAGAGTCAAAACTAGTGTTGAAGTTAGCTTATCTTTCAATGTCTGAAAACTCTGCTCACAAGCATCTGTCCATTAGAACTTAGCTAATTTCTGAGTCAATTTGGTCAATGGGGATGAAAGAGAGGAAAATCCTTCTACAAACCTTCTTTAATAACCTGCCAAGCCTAAGAAACTACGTATCTCCATTGGTGCCGTGGGCCTTGGCCAATTCTTCACAGCCTCAATCATTTGGGAATCCACCCTAACGCCTTCTTCTGAAATAATGTGACCCAGAAATGCCACAGAGTTCAACCAGAACTCACACTTAGAAAACTTGGCATACCACTCCTTACCACAGAGAATTCCAAGCAGATGTTCTGCATGATCGGCCTCTGACGGCGAATAAACCAAAATATCATCTATAAACACAATTATGAACAAATCTAGAAAGGGTCTACATACACGATTCATTAAATCCATGAATACGGCTGGGGAATTAGTTAGCCCGAACGACATAACACGAAATTCATAATGGCCATATCTAGTCCGGAATGCTGTCTTCGGAATGTCTCCTTCCTTCACTCTAACCAGGTGGTATCCTGACCTCAAGTCTACCTTCGAGAAATACTTGGCGCCTTGCAACTGATCAAATAAATCATCAATCCTCGGAAGCGGATACTTATTCTTTACAGTCACTTTATTCAATTGCCTATAGTCAATACACATTCGCAAGGAACCATCCTTCTTCTTTACAAATAACACCGGCACTCCCCACAGTGATGTAATAGCCTTGATAAAGCCCTTCTTGAGCAAATCTTTCAACAACTCCTTCAATTCCTTCAACTTCACAAATGTCATCCTATAAGGAGGAATAGATATTGGCTGGGTGTCTAGCAATAGGTCAATAGCAAAATCGATCTCCCTCTCTGGGGGAATGCCTGGAAGCTCATCTGGAAACATCTCTGGGAACTCATTAACCACAGGGATGGATTGAAGAGTCGGCGACTCTGCTTGCACATCTTGAACTCGAACCTGATGAAAAAAATACCCTTTTCTGATCATCTTCTCTGCCTTAAGGTAGGAAATAAACCTACCTCTAGGAGAAGCAGCATTGCCCGTCCACTCTAGGACTGGCTCGCCTGGAAACTGAAATCGAACCATCTTTGCTCTACAATCAACATTAGCATAATAAGAAGCAAACCAGTCCATGCCTATAATAACATCAAAATCAATCATATCTAACTCGATCAAATCTGCCACGGTGTGGCGATCATAAATTATAACAACACAGTCCCGGTATACTCGCCTAGCTATAACCGGATCACCGACTGGTGTAGACACCTCAAAAGGTTTGATCAACTCAGGCTCTACCCCAAACTTGGCAGCAACAAATGGTGTAACATATGATAAGGTGGAACCTGGATAAATCAGTGCATAAACATCATGGGAGGAAATCGATAATATACCTGTAACAACATCAAGAGACGTCTCGCGGTCCTGTCTACCAGCCAATTAATACACGCTGCTGAGGACCGCTCGAGCTGGACGCTCCACTCCTCCCTCTACCTCGCCCTGCTGGCATCTGAAAAACTTGCCCTGAAGACCGCACTACAGAAGAAGAGCCAGCCACAGAGCCTGTAGGCTGAACTATACCTGTACCAATCCTCATCAAGCACTCCTTCACCCTGTGGCCTAGCTGGCGACAAGCATAACAACCAGTTGATCCCAGTCTACACTGACCGGCGTGTAACTTGCCACACAGGGTACATCGCGGCAAAAGGGGTCTCATCTGGCCTGACTCTAGTCAGTACTGAGATCCTGATGCTCTAGAACTCTGGCCTGCTCCGAAATAAAGAGATCGGTCAAATCTCGAACCTGGAAACTGCGGAGATGCACTCCCTGCTGAATGGAAAGGTTATCGGGAATGCTGCTATCTCTGTCCTTCTCTAAACTTACCCCCACTATCAAAGGATCTGGACCTCTTACCATGCCCCCGCTCACGATCACGATTTGTCCTCCTCTGGCGCTTGTGATCCTCCAAATTCTGCGCATATGCCTGTATATGGGAGATATCCATGCCTGGCTGTAATGCGACAGTCGTACAAGCATCAATCAAATGAGGCCCTAGACCAGCCACAAAACAATAAACTCGATCCTCCATCTCAGCCACCATGGCTGGAGCTTACCTGGCCATAGAATCAAAATACATGCAATACTCCTGGACACTCATACTGCCCTGTTCAATACGTAAGAATCTATCTACTCGGGCTCGCTTGACCTCAAGAGGTAAATAATGGCAGATAAAAGCATCTGCGAACTCTCGCCACACAACTGGAGGGGAATTCTCTCCCCTAGATAACTCCCAAGTCTGCTACCACTGTACTGCAATATCACGCAGCCTAGACGAAGCCAACTCTACGGACTCGACCTCATCCGCATGCATAACTCTTAAAATCCTCTGCATACCATCAATGAAATCCTGAGGGTCCATATTCTGCTTTACCACAGAAAACTCTGGAGGACCTAACCCAAGGAAGGTTTTAACCCTCGAACTACCAGTCCCATCTGCTTGGTCAACACCGGCTCCCTGCTGCTGAGCCTGGGCAGCTACTAATCTGGTCAACAACCGTACGGCATCCCGCACATCCTGGCTCGGTACATCCGGCTGAGGAACTGGGGCCGGTGCTGGAGGAGGTGTATGCGATGTCTCAAACGACCCCACTCTGAGTCTCATCCTGGTCTCTCGTGGCCTGTCGAGTGCGGCTAGTGGCCTTCCTTCTGGATTTCTTGCCCTTCTGGGCAGCTGTAGCTTTCTTGGGAGGCATCACTGAAATCATAACAATTTATCAGAAAGCGAACGCCTAACACATGGCTCTATCGCACAATCTAGGAGGGAAAGAATGACATCATCCTAAATGTACTGTAGCCACCTGTTTATAGGTGTGGTGTACAACACACCCATAAATAAGACTCTACTAGACACGGTCTATAGACAACCCTAGGACAGAACTGCTCTGCTACCACTTCTGTCACGACCCAACCGATGAGCCGTGATGGGAGTCTGACCTCTAGTGACCAAACACCCCTACACTCGTATCTGAAATATACTGAACATCAAAGGCCCATGAATAGCACAACTAATCTCATCAAAAGGAAACATCAGAACTCTGTACAATCTGCATAAATATATACACAATCATGTGGAAGAACAGTGCAAGCCAGCTAGGCTGCTACATATACTGTACACAAAAGAATAGAGGCCGACAAGGCTATATCGTCTGATTAATACATACAACTATCGACAGACCTCTATTGGAATAAAAGCCGTAGAAAGGACGGGACAGGGCCCGATCATACCTATATGCATACACATCTCAAAAGGGGTATACCAAAACTGACTGTAGCTCCGGATCGAATGGAGCGTACTGACCACTGCTAAATCTAGATGTCCTACTGAGCTGGACCACCTGTCTGTCTCTCTGTACCTGCGGGCATGAACGCAGCCCCCCGAGCAACGGGGAGTCAGTTTGGATAATGTACTGAGCATGTACAGCATAAGAGCAACATGATATATATATACACACAACGGCAATCATGGATAAGATCTAAACTCATAAGCTGAATTGACTGACTGCATGTACTTGTATGAACTAGTATCTGCATGAATCTTTATATCTAACAATGCCTCTGTGGGCGCCTAATATGCATGCTCGTGCCTATCAATGAAGGTCATACATCTGTATATAGGTGCGTATATAACGCCTGATATATGCACGTATATAACGCATGTCTCTTTTCTCATATCATATCGGCCTCTCTGCGGCCATCATCATGGACATTTCGGTGATACTTGCAGCCCGGTTCTCATATCATCGTAATAGTGCACCAGCTAATCAGGTGGTAATAGGTATATAACACCTGCTCCTTTCTATACCCCATATATATATATAATACTTGCGTATATAATGCCTTCTGGTCACGGGTCAACATACATACATACATATATATATATATATATATATATAAATGAATGTAATGCATGAAAAACTGTATACATAAAACTGGACCCATGAACAGAAGGAATAATCATAAAGGGGGTACATAAACATCAAGGACTGAAATACTCCTATACTTGTAAGAGTAGAGTAATATGAAATCTCGCTTACTCGCTTGTTGGATCACATCATAGGATCATGCCAAAAGAAGGTAAGGATAGCCTTAACATACCTTGACGTATATCAAATCGTCCAACTGCTACTTCTCGACTTGTAAGTCTACAATTAAGACAACATAGACCTCATTAGACTATGTACTTCACTTACTAACCTCCTTTAGATGCATAGAGAGCTTAACGAATCATGGACAACATTTCTCTCATAAGCTTAACAGCTCTTCAACTTCTCATTCACTTTAATACCAACCATAAAAACAATAACAACACTTATATATCAAAATATATTCCAATCCATTCCCAATCAGCTCTTCAAATAACCCTAAGTTACTATTTTGTCTTTCGTCGCTTAACACTTTCACAACTACCCCATCTTGACTTAGAATCGCTAAAACTCTTGATACTCAACTTAAATACAAAGGTAGAAATCATTTACATACCTTGAGGGGTCAAGAATCCCAAGAATCACTTCACTTTAATTCCCTAAGCTCCACAACTTGAAGAAACCCTAGAAGCAACCTTTCTTCTTCACTATATCGGGTTTACGGGGTCCGGGTCTTGTCAAATCTTCACTAATGTGATGGAAAATATTAGGAGAGGATATATTAGGGTTTTTCTGATTTTCGGAGGTAGGAAAATATGAAATGAAGTCGTGACCCACATAGTTATATGTGGAGAATTAACTGCTTCAGTGGTCCGGTTCGACGAGCGGGTCGACGACTCGTCGACGTGTCGACGGTCCGTCGACCTGCGCCTGCCAAATGCAGGGCTGCGGAACCCTGTCGACGCTGCACAATGTCAGCCCGTCGATAGGTTCGACGACCCGTCGATTGTGACTGGTGTCTGCAGACTTTTCCAATTCAGTTCAGATTGCGTCGATTTGATTCGTTCAACTTCTAATCCTGTAAATCACCAGGAATACTTGCTGGTACTATTGCACACGGGGTAAGACACTTTCTATCTCCAAAAATCGAGATCGAGCTCGGGTCTCAATTCCCAAGGCCTACCTAACTAGGAAATCATAAGTTCTACCACTACGAAAACGTGCGGTGTAACACCTCTTTTCTTATAGGACCTAATGTTGCCACTTCTTTCCTCCTATCAAGCCAATTTTAGGAGAAAACTTTGACAAATCTTCCATTTCGTGCCCAAGGTGCTTGCTTTGAGAACTGAGGTTCCTTATCAAGCTAGAGTGATAACTCAAGTGCCTCGAGACCTTTAACAACTACAAGGTTGCTTTGACACAACCCTCACTCTTCAAGTATGCATTTGAGAGAAGTGTTTTGATATCCATCTGGAACCATTTGATTTCATATGGGATACAGAGGAAATTTATACGTTGATTGATTCTAACTTTTCACTGGCACAAAAATCTCATTATAGTTACTTCCCTCTTTTTGTTTGTCTCCTTGAGTCACAAGTCCTTATTGTCCCTTGTGGTGTTTTTCAAGTCATCAAGGCTTATTGCAAAACATCAACTTAGTCCTAGACACAGTTGTCTGAGTACTTAAGGACCAGTTTCTACACTTTGCACTTCTTAAAGTGATGAAGCTCTTCCTTATGCATGGTTTGGATCCCAGAGTCTAGAGAAGTGATTTCAGCTTCAAGAGGATGAGATCTTTTGAGCTTTAGTTGGATACAGAAATTCAACATTTAAGGTACTATATACCTCAACATTTGATCCATCATTAACATCTACAAGCCTTGATCACCATTACTTTGCTCACCCTCAGATGTGTTTGACACAGCGTCAGAAACTCTATATTCAGACTTAGCTAGAGTAATAAAGGAACCAGCTTCTTTTACCTCCTCTGGACACTTTGCTGCACCTTCTTCATTTGCTAGCCTCAACTTGAGTTATCATTTCAACTTTATACTCTATCCCCTTTTGCTTTTGTGATCAGATTTTCTTTGCAGAAGACCTTGTTATGAGAAGAAAATCTAACGAGGAATTCTTCATACTCTTAGTGTCTAGCCCTTTTCAAGTCCTTCTCATAATCATTTAGACTAAAGCATTTTCACCCAAATCTCTTTAGTCAAATAAGCATGGGCTTCTCTGTCATGACCCAAATCGGAGGGCCGCAACTGACACCCAAGACCCTACTCGGCTGAGTGCCATACTACCATTCTATTCATAAGTCACACCATTTTGTGAACCTTTAAATTATGAAATGACGCTTCCATCAAGTTAAACATGAAAACCTTTTAGTAGAACTCTTTCATCATGTCAGGGACTTCTCCCTTATCGTTTAGTCAAAGAAAACCTTTAGTCACAATAAATCGGGACAGGGCCCCACATACCCACAATGCATATGACACACACACACACACACACACACAGATATATATATATATATATATATATATATATATATATATATGTACTTCAACTCGATAATACTCCGAATAGAAATGGAGTTCACCAAACTAGCTGATAGCCCGGGAACATCATATGGCAAGTGTCCTCTACTCAACTGTCTGCACCAGTGTGGCATGAAACACAGATCCCCCAGGCAAAGGGATGTCAGTATGAATAATGTACCGAGTATGTAAGGCAAAAATGAAACAACATATCACGATTCAAAGGATAAAAAGATTGTAAGAGTCAACCTGTACCTGTGACTGTCGCTAAGGACCATGAATATGCATAATGTACTTTTGAAAACATGTATATATCTATATGCAGCTTTACCCATTCGCTCCTTCGAGCTTCGCCCCGTCGGGCATCATACATAATGGCCCCGTTGGGCATCTCAATCATCATATACCAGTTGATTAGGTGGTTTGCATATATAACGCCATAGCCCTTTCCCCTTCCTCATAAAATCATGATACATGATAATTTTTGTAAAACATCAAAAGACTCCCTTCGGAGCAACTTTTAGTTCAAAATGGGAACTTCTTCCCCTTCTTCATTTGTCTCCTTCGAGACTTAAAAATCAATTATGAAATGCATATGAACAAAGAAACCTCATGAATGTCCACTTCAGGATTTAGACACCATTATGGAAACATACGACCTATGGATGCCCCTTCGGGACTTAAGAAGTCAAGGAACAATCATAAAAGAGCTACAGGAACATCAAAGATTGAAGTACTCCTAGTGCTTCTAAGAGTAGAGTAATATGGAAGCTTGCTTACTCGTTTGTTCATTCATATCATAGGATCAGGCCAAAATGAAAGAGAGGATAGCCTTAACATACCTGGAAGCTCGCTTCTCGACATTCCAACCTACCTCCTGTCTTGAAATCTACATACAAAACCATTCATACTATTTTTAGACTCATCGTCATACGTTTGTCTTAAGCCTTCTATTTAAATCCTTTTAGAATCTGCCGAAATTCGAGCATCATCTCCCCTGTTTATATCACTACCCCAAAATCACAATACCAGCAACCAACAACAACAATAAAAAAACTAACATCAACAACATCATTATCAATACCAATATATTCCAATACATCCCAAAACTTCTTTTCCTAATCAATCCATAACAACAACTCCATACAATCCCTTATACACTCGTATACGACAATTCCTTAACATCACTATTATCCCTCATAACAAGATTATGCTCAAACATACTAATAATTATAACTCAAGTAAATTCACAACTCAAAATATCATCAAATGCATATTTGAACTTTTCCTCCAACTTTCTTCTCCTAAAATCTTAACATAATTACCAAACAAACTCATAAACATGAAACTAATACGAAATCTTACCTCAAAATTCGAGAACACTTCAATTCCATGGTTTCTCCACCTTAAATATACTCACCCAAACATCTTCAAGAGGAGGAGACAAGTATAGACCTCACTTAAAAACCCTTAACCACTTTAATCTTCACTTTGATCCTTGGTTTAGGCTTGGAAATATGTTGGAATATGTATGGAGAAGTTTCTATGAATTCCTAGGATTTGGGGCTATGCTAAAAATGAAATAAAAATGACCAAAATTTTCAGATAGACTTCTAGGAATATTCATGTATGTTGTGGAAGTTGGAGGAAGGTTCTAGAGGATTTGGGATGGTTTGGGGAGGTTTTGGATATTGGATGAATGTTGTGGGAATTTCTAAAGAGGTATGGAGATGAAAAATGGTGAAACATTAAATGATTTAGATGAATTAAGGGGTATATATAGTAGTCCAATTCGGTTTGGGGTTAATGGGCCGAAATTGGTGGGCTTTTAAATGATTTCTAGAATTTCCGCGTAGGTTCGTGGGCTTCTGGCAATCCATTTTAAAACGCACATAACTCCCTACTCCAATGTCATATTTATGAACGGTTTGTTGCGTTGGAAACTAGACTCGACGACCTTCATTTTAGGCTCTTGAAACACCTCAAACCTCCTGATATACCAGGAGATATACCTCTCTGAAATTCGACCTAAAATTGCCCCCATCTTTTCTCCAAAATTCCAACAAACTTAATTTCCTTAATTCTCTTGTCCTCCAATCCTTCCATAGGTTATTATATGAACTTAAACCCTCATAACTATAAGATAGGCGCATATAATATCATATATCCTTGAAGGTAACTCCAGTGTCTATACTTAAAACAACCAACACCTAATGAATCTCAACGTACAAAACTACAGGGTGTAACAACTTAGCCATAGTTCAACATACTTACGTTCAAATTTTATAAGTGTTTCTCTGAAAGTGGGGGTGTGACTTTCTTTTCCATTAAGCAGCTCACAAAAGGTCTTCTAAAGCAGAAGCCAGATCAAGCACCCATTTAACATATAGCATAATGGAAATACTATCCTTCATCAGCATTAACTTGACCATATCTTCAGGAGTCCTGTCTTTCTTTTCCCAAACATAATATGGGGTGTTCTAGGAGCAGAAGAATCGGTTTGACTCATCTCATCTTCAGCACACAATTTGTTGTTATTTTTCTATTTGTTTTATACGGACCGGGTCCTTCATCAGAAGGAGGCTTGCATATCTCCATTCTGGTGACGTTGCTTCCAGCACCAGTAACATTCTCATTCACATCACTGAGAGAGATCAAGTATCCACTTAGCGATCAAGTATCCACTTAGCACTTAGCAGTAGATACCACTTAGTGCGCTTGTAGTTGAAAACTTCAACTTGGTACACACATTCAAATTCATGGGAGAGTGTCTTGCCAATTTTGGTCACACAAAGAGTATAACTTCTATTTATGTTACAACTTGACATACTCCCACATTTTAAGGCTTTGAGTGAGAGAGAGTTGTCCATTTTTTCAACCGTACACTCAGAGCAGTCGCCACGTACCAACCACTGTTGACTGCCCCTCCTCACTCCAGCCTTTGCACACGATCATTTGTTGGACTTAGGAACCCAAACTAGCTTGAGTCTCAAGTAATGATAGAATGGGTGAACTAGATGTTCGCCCATACAGGTAACACGCTCTTCTTCTTACGGGGACCAGGTCCTTGTTTTCTTGGTTTCTTTTCAACATCCTCTCTGTTTCTCTATACAGACTGAGCTTTTACTTTACTTAAGTCCTCATAATGACCAGCATGATCATAATGAGTGCAACACCCGTTTTCAGTCACAGAGACATTTTCCATGCATATCGTAGGGAGTTTTGACCCTTTTAGCAGCAACACTATGTTCTCCATCCTTACCAGTACACCAAGAAATAGCTTTATTAGAGGGAAGAGTCTAATGAAGTGACTTCTCAAGTTCATTTCTGACTCATTTTAGCTCTTCTTGAAGTAGTGTATTCTTTTCTACTTCAGTGGTGAGATTCATCTTGGCCTTTTCAAGTTCACCTTCAATCTTAAGATGAATCTTACTGCCCTCTTGTTTTCTTCTAGAAGGAGCGTTCATCCATTTGTACATTTGGCTATTTGACAGAGCATTATCTCTAGATATCTCCTAAACTTGTTCCTTTAGATCCACTAGAGTGACTACCATATCATCTCTAGCTTGTTTTAAAACGTCATCTTCCTCATTTAGAATGTTTTTCTCATTTATAAAGCTATGATAGGGCATCAATCAGCACATTTGCAAGAGATATTAAATTCTTTTGAAAGTAGTTTTTCAGATTTCTCTAAACATCAAGAAGATTTACCTCTTTGTCATCCTCTTCTTTAGATTTTGCCATAAGTGCAAGGATTGAGTCATATGCTGAAGCTTTATTATTAGTATCCATGAAGGATATCTCACCTGCATCCTCACCATTTTCATATTCACCTGAGGAGACTTTCCAAACAGCCAAAGCCTGCTCTACCAAAGTGTCAGCATCAGTTTTTGAGTTGATCTTGTTGCCAGGGACCTGGTTCTATATTTATACCTTTTCAGCATCCTCATGATATTCCTGGTAGTGAAAGGAATATGTTTTCACGACTCGTCCAGGATTCCCACAATCATGACAACAAATATTTTCTTTGACACTTTTGCTACTGCTTTCTATCTTTGACAACCTTTTAGTGATGACAGCTATTACAGAATCATAACCGTCTGAGTCACTTATGTCATCTTTCTTGAGGTCATTGACTAGCTCATTAAGGGTCAGGTATGCCAAATCCTTAGATTTAGAGATGGTGAATACTTTCATTTCCCAGGATGTTGGCAGTGCCCATAATAGTTTATGGATTAGGAATTTTTCTTCGAAGTCTTCACCAAGAGAACGAAGCTCATCAATGATGGAGGTGAATCTAGTATACATGTCATGAATAGACATGCAATCCTTCATCTTGAATAACTCATACTTTGTAGTAAGCATTTCTTGAGCATCCCAAATCTCTCTTGGTGACTTGTAGAGAGAGTTAAGGTTGTAGTCTTCAAAGTCATTTTCAGTATAGAGGCTTTGCTGTCTTTACTTGACTTTACCTTTTTCTTCGTTTAACTTGACTTTACCTTTTTCTTCGTTTAGTGGAGAAGCCATGAGAGATCCTTTCTAGGTATTACCCTTTTAGAAAGCACCCGCTTTAATACCAATTGATAGAACCTATGAGTCCACCAAAACAGTATAAGGAACCTGGTCCCTGAACTGTTTACACAGATAAAGACAGAAAATAAATAAGGCAGGATGTTTACGTGGAAAACTCCTTGCTCAAGGGATTAAAAACCATGATCAATGATACGCTCAAATTAAACATTTCAAAATAGCGTAAAGAGGACGATATCAAATATAGTAACCCAACTAGGTTGGGGTCGAATTTCACAGGGAATATGATGTGAAAAGGTTACTAAAATCGTAGAATACTTTGTTTAGGTCTAATGTTGTACTCTGTTGAGTTTGTAGAAAGTTGGTTGTTTATGACTAATTGCTAAATAATTGCTTTGGATTGTAATATATGGTAAAAGAAACCAAGGTTGTGCCCCTCTTTAGATAAAGTGCATGCTATGGTGATTGATCATGATATACTTCTAATGGATCGTTATCAGAATGCACTTAACCTCTTACTAGATCCCTAATGTTTCCCAATAATTAAAGATTATTTCTCTTTATGATTTTCCCAATTATAAAAAAATATAGATGAAGAACGGTTAATTCATGATAAGTAAACTCTTCTTATTCTTAAGTGAATTTATTAAACTAGGGTTAACACCTAGAGTTCTTGTTATTTATTCCTACCAAACCTTACCCACTCTCCCAAATCAAGCAAAGTTTATGGCTTTAATCAATGTTTGCAACCATCAATTATGAATTAAGAACAAAGAATAAAGAAACTGTAACAATCCATTATGCGTATATCAATCCCAATTCCCAATCATAAAACACCCATCCTAGGGTTCACAATCTTGGTAGAGAAATTAGCTACTCATAGTGGAAGAAGAACAACAAGAGAATATAGAAATCATAATGCTTACTTTTTGATTGATTGCAATTGAAATAAAGTAATTGCAATTGTTTGTTCTCCAAAAAGCTCCAAAACTATGAGTATTCAATGTTGAGAAAAAAAATTGTTTCAAACTGACAGTTGATAATAATTAAAACCCTACAAGGAACTATTTACAAGGTTCCAAAAACATAAAATTACAAATTTGCACTGAAGTCCATGACAACATATTGTATGGTTCGTATCAAGTTATACGACTAGGATTTGTTCAAGTCTTCAGTTGAGAATACGATCCCCTTATATAGTCCGTGAAACTCCAGTCATACAACTTTATCTTCAAACTCAACATTTTGTCTCAAATAAATTCCACTAAATACGACCGACTACACGACTCGTATAATATTATACGGTCCGTGAAAGTTGTCCGTATAATAGCATCCTCCAACTTCAACATTCTGATTCTCTTCTCCATATTTCACCATCAGGATTACGATCTCTATAAAAATATATGGCTCGTATACGTCATAACAGTGCCAACTTATGCAATTTCAGTGTTTTTGTCCTCAAACACCTCAAATACCTACAAAACAATAAAAAGACATCAAAATGACACATACTTGCTTAAAAACAAGTAAAACTTCTCATAAAAAGATATCGAATGTGCCATAATTTCATGGCACATCAACACCCCCAACTTAAAGTCTTTGCTTGTCCTTAAGCAAGTAATACACAAAACAAACGACTCAACTAACTTAGATACAACAGAGTAAAGATGTCTCCAATAGGTTTGGCTAAGAACAACTGGCATGCATTATTTTCACTACCGACCCTCTCAATCTAAAATAGTTCAAACCGCATGTATGGCTCAAAACATGTCAAGACTAACAATGAAGCTTCCATAAATGACAACAAGTTATCGGAACTATTGATGCATGCACAAACGCTACTTTGGGTAAGTATTCAATGTTGCTCAACCCTTATGCCCTCACAAAGACCAAAGACTATCCCACACATATATATACAAAGAACTAGGATGAAGACAAAATAGAAAAGAAACACTCACACTCACGAAGACGTTCACACACTACAAATGAACATACCATATGCTTGCCCTTAATTTCAATGCCTTAAACTTTGGACGATTCAGTCATGATCACACTAGAACTTGTTCTTGGCTTGTAATGTAGGCTGAGGGACGGGTAGGACAATTATTTAGGAATTAGTGACTCACCCTTCTTGAACACTACACTCTTCTTTCACTGTTATTCGCCTCTTATTTTTCTCCCTTTGTTTTCAATTTTTTGACCTCGATGTGGTATGTTACTAATGAACTTAACTTTCTTTCTTTTTTTCTTCTTTTTGTCCCACAATTTTATATTTTTTTCAAAATAATTATTCACTACCACCACATCGAATCATGACTAGATAACTCACGCCACCCCCAACTTAGTACGAGTTTATAAACGTCTAGTCAATAAAAAGGTCAAAGGCTCAAAAGGGGAAGCTAGGGATTATTTACATCACAGGATAAGGCTTATAAGGAAATAGTGACTAAATTAAACAAAGAAAGCCTATGATCACTGCAAAACCAGACTATCCTAAGCATTCAAGCATGAAAAATGGGGCAAGTTCTAGATTGCAAATGTGGAGTATGAACACAACTAAAGCACTCACACGCATAATGGCATAAGGATCCTTTTATTTACTACCTAAGTAACATTTGACACACATAATACCCCAATACTTAAACTGTCATTAGCAGAAGCATGCATGTCAATACACAACATATCCCGAGTATATACATCTTTTTTCAGAAAGGGGTTATTTTTTCATCAAACACTTTTAAAATCAACGTGCATAGCCTTAGGTTCATTAACCACAACCATCTAAGTCATAACTACTCTATCCTATCTAAACAACCTAAACATGTCAGTTTTAACAGAAACAAAACCCCTCAGGACAAGAACTCTGGCAAAGAAAAGTCGGAAGTTCCTAAACACATATATACATTACAATCAAATAGCCCCACCCCTAACTAAAAATTATGCACTTCCCCCATTGCATAAATGCTAGCATAAGCAAGGGTAAGGGGTACCTAGGCGCTAGGTGCTGGGATCATCTCGGGCTGGTGCCGCCTCCACAGACAGAACTGCAACATCAGCCTCAGTAGGAATAGCCACCCCAGCTGTCGGTGTGCTACTAGTTAAAGCATCAATGGGATCAGGGTAATTCTCCCTTAGAGAGTTACACATAGCCATATGACACCCCTCCTCCTCCCAGCGGCGCAATATCCTAGTCACTTCTCATAGGTCCTTGGGAGATGGGTCTACATCATCCCATTTCCTCTTGCCCCTCTGGGCTGTGGACTCATCCTCCACCTTATCATCATCAAATAAATTTTTGATTTGGATTAGTGCGTCCAAGTAAACAACAGTCGCCGGAGTGGGATCTTCCAACATCACCTGCTCTCGTGCCTTTAACGCCTCAACTTCGCCTAGCAACTTAGCAAGCTCTGCCCTCACTGATACCAAATCAGCCGCAGGGGCTGCCCTCTCTGCCACTACCAATCTCATCTCAAAACCATCCAGCCATGTGCGGAGGACGGTATGAGACTCCTCAGGCTTAGCAAGGATCGACTCAGTGGCTAGCCTAATATGTTTTCCCATGTAGGGTCTAAACTGTTCTATAATAATACCCATCTACTTGTCAGCCTTTTTAGCTTGGATGGCGACTTCCCTGAAGTTTTCTCTGGTCAATGCCAAGGGATAAGTCCCCCGTTGTGCTGCCGGTAGAGGTCTAGCTGCAATAATGACACCCGCCGAAGAAACAGGCGTGGATGTGGTCAGCGGTGTACTAGCAGTAGCAGTAGTGGCAGTGGTAGTAGAGGTAGTAGTGGCGAAAAAGGTAGTAGTGGCAGCAACAGTAACAACGGGAGCAACAGGGGCAAAAATAGATACCGAGGCAGGAACAGTAGCATCAGTATAAGTGGGTAGCTAAGCAGCGTCAGCAGCTGCCGGCATATAAATGGCAGGGCCCTCAGTGTCATCTACCGTGGCCTCAAGACCAAACTTAGGCTGCGTCTCAACATGATCAGCAAGCAGCTCTAGTTCCCCAGCCGCATCATCCTTACTTTTTCGCCAATCGCCAAATTGGGCGGCCTTAACACAATGATCCCTGTTGGGAATGTCGGGAATGCCCGTAACACGGGCTCTCCGACATAACTCTGTAATGAGGCATGGAAAAATGAGGGGGGTCTGTCACTGCGGTGCTCTCGTTCTAATCTCATCCGTATTCAGATGACATTTATCGTGTATCTAGAAATCATCGCTGCAACTGTCACAGCCTGGGAGCTCGTGAGAGTGTTGATATTCTATGTTGGGCACACCATGTGAGTTGATTTTTGAAGATTTTTTTAGTCGGCTGTGTCTCGCAAGGTGGAGTACCACGAGCTATTACCGCAGCCACCCACTGTAGCGCCGACGTCTCACCCTTTCTATCATGTTTCCATAAATTCTATCTCATTGGTTGGCTCCAGAAGTAAATACCGAAGTAGACCTTGTTAATGTCCTTCTTGGAAATGTCCACCTTGGTATTGCAAACTGTGACAGTCTCAAGGAATGGCGCACTATGCATGGGCACGCTAGGTCATTTCATTGAATACAATACAACCCCATAGCTGGCATAAAGTTCCCACACAAGCACTGGATAATACTCACTCGGGGAGTCACCAAAAACTACAAGCCAATATAACTAGAGTGCCTCAGCAGTGTCGGGAAAGGCTTCCAAGCCATTGAAGGTTAGTCTCCTCTCGTCCCAGATGCTTCTCTTAGGCTTGCCCCCATTTTTAGTTGGGGCGATCCCCTCCTCATACAATTCTTTGGCTCTCATGAGTGGGAACCACATTTATCCTCCTCTAGTTTCTTAGTCCGGATCTCCAACCTTTGGCCCTCGTGTTCAGGATCTGGAACCCCAGGACTAGAAGGGGAAGAAGAAGCCTCGCTCGAACCACTCACTCGTTCAACACCCTCGGTTTTCGCTGCACTTTCTCTTTCAGTACCCTTCATCTCTGCCCCTCTTGAAGCAGATCCTGAGGACCCCTCCTCCTCCTCTTTATACTAGGAGGTGGAGTTAGAAGGTGATGGTGTCATGTTTTGGGGTTGGGATGTTATGCCCCTCTCCCCCGGATCTTTTTCTGAGGCATGACCTCATCCTCCTTTTTAAAATGAGAGGGGGAGTTGTTGAAACCTAATTTTTGACCTCGCATAATTTATTTTCATTACCCAGAGTCCTTGAATGTTAAATGGGGTGAAATATGTATTTATTGATGTCAAAATGATTTTATAAAATTAGTTAGATAATATTTTACCATCCTTATTTGGTAAAATAAATTCTATAATGTTATAAATCATTTGAAAATTAATTTGCAACAATTATGATAAATTGCTAAATTTAATCAAGGAAATGGTTTAAAATAATTATTTATTGAATTGTTTGAATTATCAGAAATCAATTGGCAAATATTTTACCCAAGGAATCTGGTTAATCAAATGAATTAATCAATTTACCCCTCAATTCTTAATTTGGCATTCATCATAATTAATTGGGTATTTAATTATGGTTGTTGGTTATGAGGCTAGTAGTGGTTATAATTGAAATATAATAAATTGTGGCCTTAATTGAAATCCAATTCTATGTTTTAAGCCAATTAAGGCCATTATCGCAAAAAACTGGCCCTTAATTGTTTAATTAACTTAATACCGGCCATGATTGAAACAACCATATTCATGGTTGAAATTAAATTCGGTCATAAATGCAATTAGTTTATTTGATTAATTAAGCTAAATATGGCCAAAATTGAAATTGCCTATTGCATAGGTCAAGGTCAATTTGAGGCTACATTCGCAATTTAAGTCCCTCTGCTTAATTAGCCATGATTATTAGGTTATATTATCTTGAGTCGACCATGAATTAAGGAAGCTAAGTTAATTGGTCTTTTCTTAATTGTGGTCAGTTATTAAAATTAGGTGTCAAAATGCTCGTGTATATAAACATATATACACGAATATACATGTGTATACATGTATACCACGTCCATATATATTTATATAATGGCCCATTCCTTTAAATTCAGCCGAGTCTAGGCCTAAAGGACCAAGACCTAGCCCACTCCCACATACATACACGGACCAAACAAACCCCAAAGTCTTTCATTTGAAAGACCAGGGTTTGACAGCAGATGTAACTATCACGACCCAAGCCGGTGAGTCATGACGAGTGCTCGACTATTACTGACCAAGCATCCCTAATCTCGTACTTGCATCTCACCGAGCAACCTGGTGGCCCATAAATAACTTATAACTGAGCTATACCATCTCTTGTAAGATTAATACCGCAGACTCTACATCGAAAACTAACAACCAACGGACGTGTTAAGGATAACAGTGCAAGCTCACTAGGCCACTACATATGCTGTACAACAAAAATAAGAGCTGACAAGGCTACATAACATCCCAACTACATACAACTGTCTATAGACTTCTATTGGAGTACGAGTTGTAGAAAGGACAGGACAAGGCCTTGTCATACCCATATATACATGTCAAAATGGCATACCAAAAGGGACTGCAGCTCCGAGCCAAGTGGAGCGCACCGTCTGTAGCTGAGCGGAAGGCCTATTGAGCTGGATTGCCTGTCAGTCTACCTAAACCTACAGGCATGAACGCAGCGCCCCGCGGCAAAAGGAACGTCAGTATGAAACAATGTACTGAGTATGTACGGCAAAGGATAATTGAAACTGAACTGCAAATAATACAATCTGGAGGCCGAAGAATGCCCTGAATATCTCACCTGACCTGTCTCATATGAAATGTAATATAATGCTATTATATATCTCACTGACCAAGTGGCCAGGCAACTGAAAAATAACACTGACCCATTGGCCAGGCAATCTGTCTCACTGACCCGTAGGCCAGCGATCTGTCTCACTGACCCGTAGGCCAGGCTATCTGTCTTACTGACTCATAGGCCAGGAAATCTGTCTCACTGACCAAGTGGCCAGGCTAAAGAAAAATATATATGTATATCATGCACATGCTGACAAACACTGATACTGTAACATGTCTCTTCTGTCTCTCTATAAACTCAAGGACATAGGGAGGGGATATGGCCCCTCAGAAAGAATAACATAACACTCGAAAACTATGCCACAATATGACAAGCTCTACTTTGACAAATATCTAGTCATAAGGTTCTTTACGCTCCTACCATATATGGAATCATGCCAAGAAAAGAAGGAACAACCTTAACATACATGGAAGGTCACTTCTCAACATTCCAACCTACTTCCGTTCTGCAATCTACATCTAAAACCATTCATACTATTGTTAGGCTTATCGTCATATGTTTATCTTAAGCCTTCAAATTAAACCTTTTTTAGAATTTGCCGAAATTCGGACATCATCTCCCCTATATCTTCTATTCCCTCCAATCTTCAAAACAACTCCCATAGCACAATAAAACATCAAGTTTTCCATAATCAAAATTCCCTCCAATCTTCAGAACAACTCCCAAAGCATAATAAAACATCAAGTATTCCATAATCAAAAGATTACATTCAAACTATACTCAATTTAATCCTAAAACTTATTTTCATAATCAATCCACAACAACAACTTCGTACAACCCCTTATACACTCGTATACGACAATTCCTTAACATCATTATCATCCCTCATAATAAGATTATGCTCAAAACACACTAATAATTATAACTGAAGTTAATTCACAACTCAAAATATCATCAAACGCATATTTGAACTTTTTCGATAATTTTCTTCCCGTTAATCATAACATAATTACCAAACAAACTCATAAATATGAAACTAAGATGAAATCTTACCTCAAAATTCAAGAACACATCAATTTCATGGTTACTCCACCTTAAAAATACTCACCCAAACATCTTCAAGAAGAAGAGACATGTCACGACCCGACTAGGGGGCCATGAAGGGTACCCGGAGCTGACTACCGAGCACCACTTATTACGCTAGTCATCATACTCATCTTGGACACATATATTATTCTCAACACAACTAATCATAAGGATATTATTATCACTTCCAAAACATACCCATATTCACGTGCATAAGCCCACCAGGTTATCAAAATGATATAAAAATATACAATATAGTCATCATGGGACATCGGCTACCCACATGTACATATTTACGAGCCTCTAGTAGAGTACTGAGACATAAGGAGAGGTCAGGACCCCGTCGTGCCCAAATACATATACACAAAATAACACATCAACAGGAATAATGGAGTGCACCCACATGTACGTATTTACGAGACTCTACTAGAGTACTGAGACATAAGGACAGGTCAGGACCCCGTCGTACCCAAATATATATACACAAAAGAACACATCAACCGGAATAATGGGGTGCTCCCGCGAATCCACTCATAAGCTTTTACGGGTCTGCACCATCTCCCTGTCTACCTGTGGGCATGAACACAGCGTCCAAAAAGAAAAGGACGTAAGTACCAAAAAGGTACTGAGTATGTAAGGCATGAATAATACTAGCATAATAAAGAAATAATGAAATATGAGGCGAAGATATAACATGTACGTCAATTGCCTCTTAGGGCGAATACTATGCCTGCTTAACTTTAAAAAGAAAACACATGTATGCCTATCAGATATACTATAATCGTTAACTCGCGTCCAGGTAACTATCGCACGCCGCCCACTAGTGGTGTCATGTCCGGCCCTCCAGGCACGGTGTAATCATAAGCCGCCCACCTTAGCGGTGTCATGTCCGGCCATCTAGGCACAGTGTAATCATAAGCCGCCCGCCGTAGCGGTTTCATGTCCGGCCACCTAGGAATCAATTAAATACTACAACTCTATTGGGGTGACGTAAGGTCGAGGACCCCCGATTCCATTATGGAGTAGTCATGATCATCATGCCTCACCTTAAAGGAACTAGCATTATAATGTGAGTATAGAAACAATGAATAACATCAAGAAATCATATAAGGATCATTATCTTCATAAGAATATCATATCATGAGCTTTAGGGTCTCAGATTTAGATTCATCGTCATCATTATCATATTCACAACGCATCTCTTATCTTTATTTCATGAAAAGCTCTTAATAATCATGGACTCATAATTTCTGGAATATAAGAGAGTCATGGAGTGATAAAGAAAGTCGTGTTGTAGGAATCATGCCTTAGAGAAAAAAGGGGACTAGCCTTACATACCTTTACGTCTCTCCAACTTTATCAATCAAACGCTTTCCTCCAATGTTCACGGTTCTACATTCAAGAGAATTCGTACTAGAATTAGATAATCGATAACATACTTATGCTTGAGATAAAGCTAATGTAAATTGGGCAGCATCTCCTTTGTTTCTACCACTCCCTCCATATAATATGACAACTCCCAAACATCAACAACACACTCACAATATCATAATCAATGAACTTCTCTAAATTAGTCATTATTCAATTCTCAAAATCTCCTATCAAGTCGTTCATACCCATGGCCATAATACAACGCCACATTCATCCTCATATAATGCTTCTCCAATATTCTTAATACCATTTATAACAAGATTATACTCATAACATATCAAGAATCATGATTCATGTCAAACTACTATTCAAGAATACCAGTATGCTCATATTTGTAACCCATTTTCTACTTTCTTCCATAATCCAAGTCTTTCAACCATTCAATACTCTTAATAGCATGAAATGAACATAACAATTACCTTTGATTGTGTAGGAATGTGTTTTGGATGAAAATACTTCACTTGGAGAAAACCCTAACTTCAACTCCAAAGAGATTCTTGACTTCTAGCAACCCTAGTTAACATTCTTGCACTTGATTCTACTAGTTTTTGGTATTTGATCTTTGATTTCCCTTGAATTCATGTAAATGAAGTGTGTGGAATATTCTAGAGGGTTTGAGAGAAGTGGAGGAAATGAGAAATGAAAATAATAACTTGGGATCTTATATTTAAAATTGGGAAAATTTGACCCGTCATGGATTATACAGACACTTATACGGTCCGTATAAGTGACCGTGAAATTGCACCAACAAACATCCTTTCTATAACCATTAGACGGTACCTTATACGGTCCGTATAAGTGACCGTATCATACTTCCAGTGATCACCCCTCACTGTGACGGTTATACGGACCATTATACGGACCGTATAATATTATACGGATCATATAAATAGTCGTATAATCCTCCTTCTCACCGAATAATATAAACGGTTCTCGTCGTTTCGTTTGATCTCCAATCCTTGTGGAACCTTCTTAGCACTTGTTTAATACTTCATTAGAAATCTAAGGGGCATCATAACTCTTCCTCAAGACATTACTAAATCAACATTAGCTCGGTACCTTGCAAAACCTTTCCGAAACATGGCGTATGCTTCGCCTTCCTCAACAAACTTTCTTCTCTTGCCTGAAATGTCTTTGGAATCTTAATTAGAATCACTAAGCACCCCTTCTTACTTATAGGGACATCATATACTTCTTATCCCGCGTCAGTCTATTTACCGCATAGCGGCATGAAATTCTTCAAGATGTAACACTCTTCCCCCCTTTAAAAACATTCATTCTCGAATGTTAAGTTCTCAGGAATTATACAGAAATTTCGCCAGAGTTTTCCCTGTAATATGGCGCTACCATCCTGCCACAACAACCCACAATAACATCGTTTCACAGGGCTACAATACAATAGCAAAACAAATATGGCGACACACGACCAAAAGCATTAAAAGAAAGCATCACATACCTTATGATAACGACGTCTCATCTTGAATCTCTTCCGGGGGTGGGAAAAATTGCGGGTACTTGGACTTCATGTCTTCTTTTTCTTCCCAAGTCATTTCCTCTCGGTTGTTGTTTCTCCACAAGACTTTAACCGAGGCTACCTCTTTATTTCTAAGTTTTCGTACTTGTCTATCTAGTATGGCAATGGGTACCTCTTCATAAGCCAACTTCTCCGTAACTTGAACATCATCTACAGGTACGATTCTAGTAGGATCTCCGATACACTTACGGAGCATCGATACATGGAAAACTGGATGGACTGATTCAAGTTCTGGAGGTAAGTCCAGTTCATAAGATACTTGGCCTATCTTGTGGACAATCTTATAAGGTCTAATGTATCGAGGAATTAATTTTCCCTTCTTACCAAATCTCATCACGCCCTTCATTGGTGACACTTTCAGGAATGCCCAATCATTAACTTAGAATTCTAAGTCTCGCCGACGGTTGTCCGCATAAGATTTCTGGCGACTTTGGGCTGTCAACAATCGATCTCGGATAACCTTGATCTTTTTCACTGCTTGTTGAATCAACTCCGGACCTATTAGTTGTATCTCTTTTACTTCAAGCCACCCAATTGGGGATCTACACTTTCTTCCATATAGAACTTCATATGGGGCCATCTGGATACTGGAATGATAGTTGTTGTTGTATGCAAACTCAACAAGAGGTAAGTGGTCATCCCAACTACCACCGGAATCTAGCACACATGCCTGTAACATATCTTCCAAGGTATGAATAGTGCGTTCGGCTTACCCATCAGTTTGTGGATGAAACGTTGTGCTAAGCCTTACCTGAGTACCCAAACCCTCTTGGAAAGACTTTCAGAATTTAGCTGTAAATTATGCTCCTCTATCTGTGATAATAGATATCGAGACACCATGAAGTCGCACGATCTCCTTAAGATACACCCTTGCATAATCTTCTGCCTAATATGTGGGTTTGACTAGAAGAAAATGAGCTGATTTCGTGAGTTTGTCCACGATCACCCATATGGAGTCATACTTGCATCGGGAACGAGGCAGCCCTACAATGAAATCCATGTTGATCACTTCCCATTTCCAGACTGGAATTTCCATGGCTTGTAATAATCCTTCTGGCTTCTGATGCTCAATTTTCACTTGTTGGAAATTTGGACATTGAGCTACAAATTCTTCCATGTCCTTCTTCATTCCATCCCACCAATACATTAACTTGAGATCGTGATATATCTTTGTCACTCCTGGGTGAATAGAATACCGAGAGTAATGAGCTTCTTCTAGAATACGATGACGTAGTCCTGCAACATTTGGAACACATAGCCTGTCTCGGTATCTAAGAACTCCATCTGTAGAAACTTCAAATGGCGACTTTTCTTTCTTAGGAAGTGTATCCCGATAGTGACTCAACTGGGAATCTTCATATTGGCACTCTCTCACCTCCATATCTAAGAACGAAAAAGCTGGGTTGAGAATACCAATTCCTGCATTGCCTGAATCAATTAGACGAACACCGAGGCTGGCTAGCTAGTGAAGCTCACGGATTAATTGTTTTTTCTCCAGAGCGACCTCACATAGACTACCTATTGATTTGCGGCTAAGTGTATCAAATACTCACATCACAATCCTTGAGTAGTTCCAACCACCGCCTGTGCCGAAGATTTAACTCCTTCTGTTTGAAAATATATTGGAAACTCTTGTGGTCTGTATAAATATCAACATGTACACCGTACAAGTAATGTCTCCACATTTTTAGCGCATGAATAACCGCGGCCAATTCAAGATCATGGGTCGGATAGTTTTTTTCTTGTTTCCGCAACTGCTAAGAAGCATAGACAATGACTTTACTGTGCTGCATCAACACACAGCCTATCCCAACGCCAGAGGCATCACAATACACAACATAACCATCGGGTCCTTTTGGGAGTGTCAGGACTGTGGCTGAAGTTAATCTATCTTTTAATTCTTGGAAACTCCGTTCACAAGCATCAGTCTATGAAATTTTAATGATTTCTATGTTAGCTTCGTCAATGGTGCCGAAATAGAGGAAAACCCTTCCACAAATCATCTATAGTAACCTATCAATCCCAGAAAGCTACGGACTTCTGTAGGCGTCGTAGGCCTTGGCCAAGTCTTCACAACCTCAATCTTTTGGACATCTACTCGAATGCCATCAGCTGAGATAATATGGCCCAGAAAAGTCACAGAATTTAGCCAAAACTTGAATTTTGAAAATTTTGCATACAATTCTCGAGTCCGAAGAATTCCAATGACAATACACAAATGGTCTGCATGCTCCATTTCTGACCGAGAATATACTAAGATGTCATCAATGAACACGATCACAAAGAGGTCTAGAAAGGGCCTGAATACATTATTCATTAGATACCGCCGAAGCATTAGTCAATCCAAATGACATCACCTAAAATTCATATTGGCCATATCTTATTCTGAAAGCTGTTTTGGGAATATCTTCTTCTCTAACTCTCACTTGGTGATACCCCGATCTTAGATCTATTTTGGAAAACCATTTGGCGCCCTGTAATTGGTCAAACAACTCATCGATTCTTAGAAGCGGATATTTATTCTTTATCGTTACCTTGTTCAGCAGCCTATAATCAATGCACATCCGTAGGGAACCATCTTTCTTTCTCACAAATAGGACAGGTGCTCCCCACGATGATGAACTAGGCCTAATGAATCCCTACTCGAGCAAATCTTTCAATTGCGCTTTTAGCTCTTTCAACTCTACAGGAGCCATTCGGTAAGGAGGAATAGATATAGGCTTGGTGTCCGGCAACATATCAATCCCAAAATAAATCTCCCTTTCCGGAGGAAGGTCTGGAAGTTCATCTGGGAATACATGCAGGAATTTGTTTACTACTGGGATGGATTGAAAAGTCGGCGGTTTTGCTTCAGTATCCTGAACTTGAACTAGATGATAAATATAGCCTTTCGCGATCATCTTCTTTGCCTTAAGGCAGGAAATAAACCTACCTCTTGGAGACGCTGTATTACCTTTCCATTCAAGCATGGGTTCTCCCAGGAATTGGAATCGAACTATTTTCGTTCTACAGTACACATTAGCATAACAAGAAGTCAACCAATCCATGCCTATAATCACATAAAAATCTAACATTTACAGCTCAATTAAATCAGCAATAGTCTGACGATCACATACCACAATTACACAATTTTATACACTTATCTAGCTATTACTGGATCACCAACCGGGTAGATACCTTGAAATGTGTAATTGGCTCAGGTTTCACCCCAATGCTGTCAGCAACATAAGGAGTAATATAAGACAACGTAGAACCCGGATCAATCAATGCATAAACATCATGAGAGAATATGGATAGTATACCTGTAACTACATCAAGGGAGGACTCAAGATCTTGTCGTCCGGCTAAAGCATTTATACGGGGCTGGACGCCACCTGAACTGGATGCTCTTCCTCTGCCCCTATCGCGGCTTGCCGGAGTCTGGGAAGTCTGCCCTACGGAGTGCATAGATAAAGAAGAACCTGCTATTGATCCTGTGGGATGAACCCCACCTCTACGGTGCCTCGAGGGACAATCACGCATCATGTGCCCAGTCTGTCCACAAACATAACAAACATCTGAACCTTGACGACATGAGCTCGAACGTAACTTTCGGCACTGACTACATCGTGGAACTAGTGGTCTCCTCTGGGTAGGATCACCTCCAAACTGGGAACTTAAGACCCTCGAACTCTGACCCGGACCAAAATAAATGAGGCGATCAAATCTCCTACCCGCGAATCGAGGAGGTGCACTAGTCGCGGACTGGACCATATACCTGGAATGCTGTTGCTGACCCCTCTATATTCACTACTAGCAGATCTGGCCCTGTTACTCTTCCCCCTAACAATATCGTACTCACCCCTTTGCGGATGTTGCTGCTCTTCTAAGTTCTGGGCATGGGCTTGAATACGGGAAATATCCATCCCCTCCTGTAATGAAGTTGTCAGACAATCCTTGAACAAATGTGGCCCTAAGCCACTCACAAATCTATGTACTCTATCTCTCATGTCATCCACCATAGTCGGAGCATATCTAGCCAATGAATTAAAGTGAAGGCTATACTCCTGAGCACTTATAGTCCCTTGCTTTAGAGTCAAAAACCTATCAGCTCGGGCCCTTCGAACCTCGGGTGCTAAATAGTGACGAAGGAAAGCACCTACGAATTCCTGCCAAACCAGGGAAGGTGTATTTTCCTTCCTCTGAAGATATCCAATTATTATACCGTAAAACCACTACATCCCAGAGTCTATAAGATGCCAACTCCACAGATTCAGTATCGGAGGCATGGATGATTCTCAACGTCCTCAATATTTCATCTATAAAACCTTGCGGGTCTTCGTCCGGCTTTGACCCGAAAAATTCTGGGGGATTTAAACTCATAAAATCACGAGCCCTCGCACTAGTGGCTCTATCACTGAGACCCAAACTTTCCCGTTGAGCCTGAGCGGAAACCAACTGAGTTAATAATTGAATGGCTTCAGTCATCTGTTGACCCGAAGCACCCGGTGGAGGAACTGGAGGCATAGGAGTTGGAGTAAAGGCACTTCATTGTTCTTCTAGAATAGGCGGAGTGTGAGAGGTTTTGGATGGAGCCTCATTATGGGATTCACCTTCTTCTACAATCATTAGCGGTTCCCTTTCCAGCCGTCGTTCTGTCGTAGACTTTCCCTTTTGGGTGGCTGTGGCTTTTCTCTTTACCGGCATTTCGGAAAAGGAAATCTTACAACATAGCTCTATCGCACGATCTAATAAAAAGAAGAATGGTCATTTTTCCTAAATGCCCCGCAGCCTCTTGCTTATAAGTGTGGCGCACTTCACACCCATAAATGAGACTCTGGTGGACATGGCTAGTAGACATACCCCAGGACGGAACTAGTCTGATACCACTTTTGTCACGACCCAACTAGAGGGCCATGACGGGTACCCGAAGCTGACTACCGAGCACCACTCATTATGCTAGTCATCATACTTATCCTGGACATAGATATTATTCTCAACACAACTAATCATTAGGAGATTATTATCACTTCCAAAACATACCTACACTCACGTGCATAAGCCCACCAGGTTATCAAAATGATATACAAATATACAATATAGTCATCATGGGACATCGTCTACCACATGTATGTATCTACGAGCCTCTACTAGAGTACTGAGACATAAGGATGGGTCAAGACCCCGTCCTGCCCAAATATATATACACAAAAGAACACATCAATAATTGGCACCTCTTGAATAATAGAGTGCTCTCGTGAATCCGCTGATAATCTCCTACGGGTCTGTACTGTTTCCCTGTCTACCTGTGGGCATGAACACAGCATCCAAAAAGAAAAGGACGTTAGTACGAAAAAGGTACTGAGTATGTAAGGCATGAATAATACTAGCATAATAAAGAAATAATGAACCATGAGGCGAAGATATAACCTATACGTCAATTACCTCTTAGGGCGAATACTATGCCTGCTTAACTTTAAAAAGAAAACACATGTATGCCTATCAGATATACCATCATCGTTAAATGAAGTGTGTGGAATATTCTAGAGGGTTTGAGAGAAGTGGAGGAAATGAGAAATGAAAATAATAACTTGGGGTCTTACATTTAAAATTGGGAAAATCTAACCCGTCATGGATTATACGGACACTTATACAGTCCGTATAAGTGACCGTGAAATTGCACCAACAAACATCCTTTTTGTTACCATTAGACGGTACCTTATATAATCCATATAATTTTATACGGTCCGTATAAGCGACCGTATCATACTTCCATTGATCACCCCTCACTGTGACAGTTATACGGACCATTCTACGGACTGTATAATATTATACGGACCGTATAAATGGTCGTATAATCCTCCTTCTCACCGAACTTGTTTTCGTCGTTTCATTTGATCTCCAATCCTTATGGAACCTTCTTAGCACTTGTTTAATACTTCATTAGAAATATAAGGGGCATCATAACCTTTCCTCAAGACATTATTAAATCAACATTAGCTCAGTACCTTGCAAAACCTTTCTGAAACACGGCGTATGCTTCGCCTTTCCTAACGAACTTTATTCTCTTGCCTCAAATGTCTTTGGAATATTAATTAGAATCACTAAGCACCCTTTATTAATTATAGGGACATCATATACTTCTTACCCTGTGTCAGTCTATTTACTGCACAACGTCATGAAATTTTCTGAGGTGTAACAAGACAAGTGTAGACCTCACTTGGAATCCTTAACCACTTTAATCTTCACTTTGATCATTGGTTTGAGCTTGGAAATATGTTGGAATATGTTTGGAGGGGTTTCTAGGACTTTTTAGGACTTGGGGCTATGTTAAAAATGAAATACAAATGACCAAAACAGTCATATAGACTTGTAGGAATATGTGTGCATGTTGTGGAAGTTGGAGGAATGTTCGAGAGGATTTGGGATATGTTTAGGGGGGTTTGGATATTGGATGAATGTTGTGGGAGGTTCTAGAGAGGTGTGGAGATGAGAAATGATGAAAAATTAAGTGGTTTAGGTGACTTAAAGGGGTATATATAGTAATCCAAATCGGGTTGGGCTGATGGGACCAAATTAGTGGGCTTTTTAAGTAGTTTCTAAAATTTCCGCGTAGGTTCGCAGGCTTTTGACAGTCCGTTTTAAAATTCCCATGACTCCCTACTCCGATGTTATATTCACGAACGGTTTATTGCGTTGGAAACTACACTCGACGAACTTCATTTTAGGCTCTTGAAACACCTAAAAACTCCTGATATCCCAGGAGATATACCTCTCTGAAGTTAACCCAAAATTTTGTCTAAAATTCTGCCAAATTTTTCCCAAATTTTTGACAAACTTATTTTCTTCGATTTGCTCGATCCCAGAACCTTTAGACACTTGATTTACACTTGTTAAGGGTATTTCTTAACCTTATAAGTGTTCCATGACCTCTCTGAGCTTACGTTAGTTTACTCACGATGCAAACGACACAAAAATATTCAAGGTGTAACAGTAACGACCCGTTTGGTCGTTATAGTATTTTTGGCATTTTTGCGCTTTTTCGAGCATGGTTAGCTCACTTTCGACCCGAGGGAACAGTTGGCATGCTTCTCGAGGTGTCTAGATCAGATTCAGGCAACTTTTTATGAAATTTGAGCTTCAAGTGAAAAAGGGCTGACCCAAAGTTGACTTTTGGGTAAATGAAATTTTTTCGAAAATCCATTGATTCTGAGAGGTCATGGGTCCAGATGGTCGATTAGAACTTGTGTGTATATCTGGTTCGGTTCCCAATGCACTCGGATGCATTTTGGCACTTGGGTTAGGAAATTGGAATTAAGGTATCGGGGGTTGACTCGATCAACGAGACCTCCGTTGGGAATTTCAAAGCCACGAGCGCATTCGTAGCGTGTTTTTATGTGTGTCTATGTATGTCGTATGTGAGCAGATGGCCTTGGGAATTAGTCGGAAAAATCGAATTGAATTGTGGAATTTGGGTGGATTTCTAGTGTCTGGTGCCTGTTTGGCGGCACTAGTACCGCGGCAGTAGTACTGCTGGAGCGGTCCTAGCCAATTGGGCGTGACCGCTGAAGCGGTCACAACGTCGCCAAAGCGAGTGACGGGCAGTGAGTATATTTAATGAAGTGTTAAAAGCCCTTAGTGTATCATTTAATACCATTACGAAATAGAGCTCTTGGGATCTGTTCTTGCAGATTTTGGTGGAGATTCCTACTTGTAAGTTCTTCTAATCCTCTTGCTAATTCACTTCTCCTAATCATCTTAAAATTCCTCTTCCTTTATCAGTTCCTTAGTTATGGAAGATTAAAAGTGGGTTTTGATGAATGTTCTATCTAGGATTATTAATGATGAAATTGATAGAGTTTATGCTAGATTTTGACGAATCTAAGGTTTTTAATCATTTATCTTCCATTATTAGGGTTTGTACCCAAAATTGGGGGGTTTGCTTCAATTTCGAATTAGGGGAATCCATGAGTTAAATTAGCAATAGTTGTTGGGTTATGGTCACCTAGTGCTTAATTTGATATTTTGCTCCCGAATTTCTCGTTTTGACCATGTGGGTCCCATTTTCCCAATTTCTAGGATAAGAATTGACCCAAATTGAATGATAGCAATATTAGTATCGTTCTTCATGATTTCTAATCTAGATTTCACATATGCCTAGACTATTTTTGTTCTGAGGCTTAGCGGAAGGGAAGGCAAAAAAGTGATTGTCAATGTTTGTTGTTCGGCCATCCAGGTAGGTTATGGCTTACCCTTGGTGAGACTTCGTATAACGAAGAATATATTTAGATTATATTATCGGAGAAAGTATGTAAAACTTCGGGCATGAAGTTGGGTTGGATATTTTCTTAAGTTGGGCCCTGTTGCGTGATTGGGGCAAGCCACCCCGTGTGTTGTGATTGATTGTTCTATTGTGTTGGCTTGATGCCACATGTTGTTATTAGATATTGGAATCTATTGTTCCATTTGGATTATGATATTGTTGGCGTACCCACTATTGGTACTTGCGACACTGATATATTGTTGGCGTACCGATTGTTGGTACTTGTGATATTGAGCATTATTATTGATATTGATACATGCATTGCACACATTCTCATTCTTCTTGATATATTGTTAAGACACTATTGGTACATGATGAAACACTTTGATGAGCTGGGCTTGGTTTTAAAATGAGATTGACGTGAGAGTCTGATATCCGATGTTAGTTCCGGAATCGTAGATTGAGTGAGTGCATGGACTCTGTGGGTCTCCCAGGGTAGTGCCGGTGAGAATTCCCCATGGGCAAAGAATTGGGGTCTCGTCTGTGTGTTGGGAAAAGATCCAGGACGAGTGGCACTTAGGGTTCGCGAGTCACCTTGGGTTGTGCTATCGAGATGTCGATATTTTCGTCTGGAGTACATGTGTACACATATTTGCATGGCATTGCATTGAATCCATACATTATTGCATTGCATCACGGATTACATTTAGATGATTTGGTGTTGTACTTGTGATGTTGGATTCGAATTTGATATATTGAGGCTTGGAACTTTTGGCGTTAGATGCTCTACTTAGGTGATGACGTGTACCTGGATTCGATTGTGTTTGACTTATACTTGTTGATTTATCTACATATCTTGCTTTATTATCTGAATTGTGTTAGCTATGCTTAGTCGGTCGATGACACCTACAAGTACTGTTCTTTTGTACTGACCTGCACTTGCTGCATTCATTTATCAATGCAGAGTATCAGGTTGGGTCTGCTTCTATCTCTTGTGGCTGATCGTCGTCATCAGCATTATTACGAGTTTCCAGGGTGAGCACGAGACGTTCGCTTCCTTGGAAACTCTTCCTATTTTATGTCTTATTATTGCTACTCTGAGAGATAGACAAATTTATGTAACATTTTTTCAGACTTGTATATTTTTCATTAGATGCTTTTGTATTACTTAGATCGGACCCTGGAGGTGTTATACCCCGTATTTTTATACGTCGAATGATTCGCAAACAAATCGACTCGAGTTAAAGACGGGATTATTTTCGAACATGAAATAGGAACTTTTAATTTTCAATTTTAATTATTACATAAATTGTTTATAAATTTTATTTAGCATAGAAATATTATTAGAGATTATGGATTAATTAATTGTGATTATATTATTAAGTAGGAATTAGGGATTAATTAAAATTAATTAGCCTAATTACTATATGTGGGCCCCACCCGAATTAAAAAAAATGGATGACTTATTAGGTTGGACACGTGTAGGACTTAGAGGACCTATATATATAAGTCAAGAATGACTCATTGAGTCATCACTTTCACACTTCAATTGAACAAAAATGGAGATGGAAAGAAAAGAAAAAAAAAAAAAGAGGAGCAGCCATGGCTGCTACTGTTCACGGCCAGCCATGGCTGTTTTAAAAAAAAAAATTGCTTTGATTTAATTCCAAGGTGATTTACAAGTTCAAGGAGGTGATAGCAACATTGGATATTGAATCGAGGAAGAAGAAATTGCGAAATTGGAGCAATTAAGAGTAGAAATTACTCTGAGAAAATTTAGGTAAGATTTTCTTGTTTTATGGTGTAATTGGGTTAATAGTGTTTTAATTGAGTTATTAAAATTGGATTGGACGAAATTGGAAGAAAGAAAATGCAAAAATTGTTGTTATACGAAATTGTGGGTTAAAATGGATTTAGAAAGGTTATTGGGTTGTTAGGATTGTTATGGGCTGAATTGTGAGAATTTTATATGTATATCTCTGTTGTTGGTATTTTTGTGTCAACAGGAGAATAATTGGAGATTCGGGTTAGGAGAATATATAGGGGAAATGCTGCCCGATTTTCGTTAAGTCCTTAAATCATGAAAAACCTTAAACGAGAAGTATAAGTTAAAGGATAAGTTCTATAAGAGATGAGCTGCGAAATTACGAACTAGAAAGTATAGTACTAACGATAGCGGTACTTTTATATTAAATAGGCTAAAGGGGCGGCGCAGCGAACGATTTTGCGATTAGTCGTCAACAGGTATGTGAAGCTGTCCCTTCTTTCTTTTGGCATGTCTTAGATTTAAGTGATGAATGATATGAACTTTGGGGTAATTCCATTCATAAGCTTTAAGTGATATTTATGATTCTTATTCACTTCTTGATGTTACAATTCTCAAGTGATTGAGCCTCCCTCTTCAGTTTTCTGTACGTTGATTAATAGTTGATATACATCTGTTCCTATTCTTAGTAACTAGCTCTATGATAACTAGTGACTGGACTTCTATAAGGTGTTTCATACTATAGTGACATATGACTATGATCCTTAAGGCTTTGTGATATACTTATGATGACATTCAAGGGATGTTTGATATGTTCCGAGTGACATTCGAAAGGTATTTGGTACGACTATTGTCCTGATTTTCAAATGGTAATTCGTGTTGATTATTCTATTGAGTCTTTGAAAATGTTTTTAAATTGCATATAGTTTCTCACTACTCTGCTCGTGCATGCCTCAATATGTCTTTCACTGAGTCCCGGGCCAGGATATGTATTCGTGCACAGTTTCACTACATTGTTCAACGAGTCCCTCACTAGAGAGCCGGGTACGGTATATATATATATTATGGTGTTATGCTGTGTTATGGAGTTATGCTGTGTTACGTAGTTATGCTGTGTTATGGAGTTATGCTGTGTTCTGGAGTATGCTGTGTTATGGCGCCAAAGACGGGGTGGCGACCATGTTCACCGAGTCCCATAATGGGCCGGATATGATATATGATATTGACATGAATGATTTATGTTTCAAAGGCAAGCATTTTGGTATTCTGGTTATTGTACTCGTTTTCTGTACTCCTTATTTCAGTTATGATCCTGTTTACTGTATTTCATGCTTTACATACTCAGTACATATTCCGTACTGACCCCCTTTCTTCGAGGGGCTGCGTTTCATGCCCGCAGGTGCAGATACTCGCTTTGGTGATCCGCCAGCTTAGGACTCCCTTTCTGCTGTCTTGGAGAGTTGCGTTGTTCCGGAGTCTAGACTTTTGGTTTGAATCTTATGATATATATATATATATATATATATATATATATATATATATATATATATATATATATATATATATATATATATGTATATGCTATCCAGGGGTACGACGGGGCCCTGTCCCGTCATATTTCGCTATTCGTACTCTTAAAGGTATGTAGACATATGTGTGGGTTGTGTATGGGTTCTGTTCAGCTGTGTCTATACGTTGTGCTGTGGTATGATGTTCGTCTCTAGTAGCAGCCTTGTCGGCTTGCATACGATATTGATATGTGATGGCAGCCTTGTCGGCTTGCGTATTATTTCATGATATGATTAGTCGTGACTCCTCAGGAGACCGTTGATCTGGAAGTATATATATATGATGATGTTACGAACTTTGGAGTTCCTTTATAAGTTTCCGTATTGTCGTAGTTTCAGTTTGATGTTATATGTAACAGGTTGGTATACGGGTGCCCAGTTCAGGCACTAGTCACGGCCTACGGGGTTGGGTCGTGACAAAAGTGGTATCAAAGCAGTTCGTCCTCGGAGTGTCTAGTAGAATCTTGTTTATCGGTGTGTTGTGCACCACATCTATAAACAGGAAGCTACTGGACATTTAGGATGTTACCTTTCTTTCATATCTAAGATCGTGCGATAGAGCCCAACCATAGGAAATGAAATTCCTTATACTAACCTTTGATTTCAGCTGAAAAACGACATCGACAGAAGGAAGCGACTGATGATATTGGAAGTTACAAAGTACACAGATAAGCAACGGTGCAAAAGAGGCATGTTGCATAAGGTAAGAATATTGAAATATGATTGAAATGTAAAGTTGGAGGATGAAAGAGAAGGGGAATAGGAAAGTATAACAGAACAGATCGTTAAAGGATCAGGTACATCTCGAGGTGCGATATGTGAGGTAAGTCCTAACACCTTTATACTTTTTCTGGAAATTGGGAGCCCTGTGTGGCTATGATATGATATGATATGATATATGCGTATATATGTTGGTCCTGTGAGGCATTGTTGGTGTTTCCTGCGTGCAGGTTTTGGGATAGTAAGAAGTACAGAGGAAACTCTGCCCAAATTTTCCCAGAAATAGGAAAAAGAAGAGAATGAGATATAAGCTCATAATATGTCTTGAAAGTCGATACCGATAGGATAAATTTATTATGTTGGATTAAAGCTTTAAGAGATACCCTCCATGTCGTCCGTAAGAGGCACCATTCTTACTTGGAAAATTTTATTTCGAAAAAGCATATATGAGCAGCAAAGTTTAGAATTCATTTGAACGGACCAGAATACTTCCCAACCACATTTTTGCCTTAGAAAAAGCTTATGGTGAAGGGCAAAAGCATCCGGCAATTAAGTTTCATTATTGGAGGAGTACAAAGTATACAACAAGTAGTTGTAAACTAAATAGTTCGTTCATGACCAAAAAAAAAAAATCTGAGGGTAAACTGTATGAATTAAGCAATAGAAGTCCTGTGGTGCTTGTCGGATTCTAGTTTTCTTTTGGTAGTGGTTGGAGAATGCTTCATGGTGACATTTTATTAGTTCTTAACCAACTAATTGGAGATGGAATTTGTGAAAGGAAAACTCAAACTTATGGGCTGTCATAGATCATGTGTTCCACGTGTTATTGATGAAATGCTAGGATGATTCGGAAGGGCTTGTGATACTAAGGGATGATTTAGAAAAAGGTGGCAACTTTTAACAAAACATTTTATTGAGGTATCGAATGAACCGGCAAGTGGGGATAAATTACGACGAGTTTACAGTTAAAAGGAGTAGTAGTATGATTGAGATAAAAATACGGAGGAGGAAGAGTTATGACAAATTATGAAGGTATTGATGAGACAGCTTGTGAGATACTAAGGTTAAGGAGTGTTACGTTATAGGATGGATTACGAACAGGATGTAATGTGAATACCATAAGGATTGTTATAGAAATGCGTAAAGCCTAGCAAGGAAGTAACTAAAGGAGATGATGTGATTAGTGTGAGATGGAAAAGAAAATATAGAACGAATAAGAAAGACTTACAAAGTCCTATAAGGAAAGTTCAGAATAGAGATCAAGTGGTAACGAAAGTGAAAGCGAGCACAGGAAGAGAAGGAGTTAATGGAAAGAGGAAGATAAGAAGAAAACGAGTGGGATTACAGTGTAGCGATGTGTTACGACGAGTATAGCTAAGAAAATGAGTAATATAAGCGACAGAATTGTGAAAGACCAACCTAAAGGAAGATGAACAACGAGATAGAATGAATGCCAGAAATGAGGTATGATAAGAATATATGGGGATGAACAGAATATACTATGAAAATGAGAAAGGGGTTATGCCGGAGTAGTGTTTTTCCGAAGGATATAGGGATAGCATGAGATTCCTCGTGCACAAAATAAAAGATGGACATAGACCGGAGAAATGAAAGGAATACTAAATGAAGCACTCAAGACGGACATAATTAATTAAGTATGAGTATAGGCCAAAAGGGAAATATATAGCTATGAACTTAAGGTGTAGTATGGCAAGAAGGTGATAAGACAAGACCACTATTAAGATGAATTTGATATGATTTTGAGTAAGTTAGAAGTTAACGTTGGGTATACAACAAGGGTGAAAGAGCATAAGGCATAAAGGAGTACTGCATGTGTATGACTTCACCATGGAAATGGTGAAATCCTTAAAGGACAAGGATTGCGGATTTGCGAGAAAACTGATGTATCGTAAATATATTAAAAGAAACGGATGATATCCGTTGGGATAAAGATAGTGTTATGAGAAAGCTTGAGACACTTATCATTAGAATATAAGTGCTACCGAACGGAGAATTTGAAACGACGATAAGCACTACCTAATTACTGATTGGGATGATGGGAATGTGGCTTCGAACAAATTGCTGCATTAATTACATTACTCGAGTACGACCATCAGATAAGATTTTGTACTATATATCGGGAGTTCTCATCGCCTCGTGATTGTGTTAAGGTTTCGTACGTGGATAATCAAGTTATAAATTATAAAGAAAGACATAAGGATGGTACAGTATACCAAGTGAATTGGAAAAAAGGGTCGGATGAATGTGAGATTAGAAATAGAGACATAGAGTATAATATAAATAGATAATGATGTAGGTACACCCTAAAGGGGGGAAGTGGATGAGAAAAATGCAAGTGTAAGATGAAATCAACTGACACTGCAACACGTTTAATGCGAAAACCTAAACTTCAAGTGAGATCCCATGCTGAAACAAGTTAGTAAGATTTGAAGGCCATCAATAAACAGATAGAAGCCAAGACGGTATTTGAGATAGTGCTAAGAATTATTGGTATGACATCAGAAGGTGGAGGCTTATAAAAAGGAAGAATACGACAAGAAAATGGTAACGAGTAACTTAAAAGATATTATACAGGATAGCAAGGCTATACTGGATTAGAGGTTAAGATGTTGACAACGAAGTTATTGGCTAATGATATTATGACACATAAGTAGCAAAGGAAAAAGGGGTAGGAAATCTCTCTTATAGTAGGATATAAGAAAACCAAATGGTGAATAGAGGACAGGAAAGGAGTATGGCGAAATAGACAGCAAATGAGTGCTAGTACAATAAGATAAGTAGAGCAGAATAAGCCAGGAGAAGGAAAGACTATGACTAAGATTGGATGCACTTCGTACAAATTGTACAAGAATAGTTATGCAACCTACGAATATTTGTATGCTAAGGATGAGACCAAGTAAGTACTTGATAATAAGGGTAAGAATTCAGTAACAACAATGCGGTTGCAATATTTTGGGTACATCAAAGAAAGGTGTAAGATGGTTTGAGGCAAAACTACAGAGATGAAATTAGTACTGAGGGAAAAAGCCATAGTTGATCCCCGATACCATTGAAAGGTACAAGAGAAGAATACGAGGTAAAGCATAAAGACTAGTGGAACGACGCTAAGGTATTTCCCGGGCTAATTTGAGCACCTTCACACATTCGTGTAAAGATTGCAACATAATGTGTGATAGGGAAACTAAAAGCAGAATTTGAGCAAAAAGGCAATAGAATACTTGGAATTAAAAATAAAGAAATGACAAGAGATAATATGCCTAAAGTATTGCCCGCTAGGTTAAGGGAAATTACAAAATGATTTGACCGAGACAATCAGAACAAGCGAGTTACTGGATGACAGTGAAGCTATAATATGAGGGAACCCGAACGCTATTGATAGCCAACCCTAAAGATCGAGATCAAGAAGTAAAAGCAAGTGATAGTTAAAGACCTTTAAAAGAAAGTCAGAAAGTGACATATAATGCGGAGGATTCCAGAATACAGACTGTAACAACGGAGTAAAGCAAGGATATTGGAGTATAAAAATGTTGCCCTCTGGGAAATTTTGTTTTACTCGTAGGACCTACGAGGGGTACACAGGTTACCAGAGGCATGCGATACTCCAGGGATATTAAAGTCTAATGAACCGACGAGGGACGTCTGCGCGTTATAAAAATCTTATTTAAAGATTAAGAGGTAAGATGAAGGGAACAATGTCTTAAGGGAGTAACTATAGAAAAAGAAGGAGTCGAGTTAGGACTAAGCGCGCAAGCGAGAGAGTAAGATTTCAGCGGAAGAGCCGCAATACAACTGACAACCGACTGCGAAGTAAAGAGGAAAGTAAAGACAATGATGTGGAATTATTACCTCGAGAAACAACAGAAAAAGGAAATATTACAGGAATGACTACGTAGAGATCTGGAATGAGTTATAGCGAATTATAGCGAATCGACAAATGGAAGAGGTATGCGAAGGGCATAATTAAATAAGAGAACACTTGAGAAGGTATTGGAAGTTGAGGACCAGTTTAACATTCGAGGACGAATGTCCTAAAGGGGGGAAGGATGTTATACCCCGTATTTTTATACGTCGAATGATTCGCAAACAAATCGACTCAAGTTAAAGACGGGATTATTTTCGGACATGAAAAAGGAACTTTTAATTTTCAATTTTAATTATTACATATATTGTTTATAAATATTATTTAGCATAGAAATATTATTAGAGATTAGGGATTAATTAATTGTGATTATATTATTAAGTAGGAATTAGGGATTAATTAAAATTAATTAGCCTAATTATTATGTATGGGCCCCACCCGAATTAAAAAAAAAAGATGGATGACTTATTAGGTTGGACACGTGTAGGACTTAGAGGACCTATATATATAAGTCAAGAATGACTCATTGAGTCTTCACTTTCACACTTCAATTGAACAAAAATGGAGATGGAAAGAAAAGAAAAAACAAAGAGGAGCAGCCATGGCTGCTACTGTTCACGGCCAGCCGTGGCTGTTTTAAAAAAAAATTCTTTGATTTAATTCCAAGGTGATTTACAAGTTCAAGGAGGTGATAGCAACATTGGATATTGAATCGAGGAAGAAGAAATTGCGAAATTGGAGCAATTAAGAGTAGAAATTCCTCCGAGAAAATTTAGTTAAGATTTTCTTGTTTTATGGTGTAATTGGGTTAATAGTGTTGTAATGGAGTTATTAAAATTGGATTGGACGAAATTGGAAGTAAGAAAATGCAAAAATTGTTGTTATACGAAATCGTGGGTTAAAATGGATTTAGAAAGATTATTGGGTTGTTAGGATTGTTATGGGCTGAATTGTGAGAATTTTATATGTATATCTCTGTTGTTGGTTTTTTTGTGTTAACATGAGAATAATTGGAGATTTGGGTTAGGCGAATATATAGGGGAAATGCTGCCCAATTTTCGTTAAGTCCTTAAATCATGAAAAACCTTAAACGAGAAGTTTAAGTTAAAGGATAAGTTCTATAAGAGATGAGCTGCGAAATTACAAACTAGAAAGTATAGTACTAACGATAGCGTTACTTTTATATTAAATAGGCTAAAGGGGCGACGTAGCGAACGGTTTTGCGATTAGTCGTCAACAGGTATGTGAAGCTGTCCCTTCTTTCTTTTGGCATGTCTTAGATTTAAGTGATGAATGATATGAACTTTGGGGTAACTCCATTCATAAGGTTTGAGTGATATTTATGATTCTTATTCACTTTTTGATGTTACAATTCTCGAGTGATTGAGCCTCCCTCTTCAATTTTCTTTACGTTGGTTAATAGTTGATATATATCCGTTCCTATTCTTAGGAACTCTATGATAACTAGTGACTGGACTTCTATAAGGTGTTTCATACTATAGTGACATATGACTATAATCCTTAAGGCTTTGTGACATACTTATGATGACATTCAAGGGATGTTTGATATGTTCCGAGTGAAATTCGAAAGGTATTTGGTACGACTATTGTCCTGATTTTCAAATGGTAATTCGTGTTGATTATTCTATTGAGTCTTTGAAAATGTTTTTAAATTGCATATAGTTTCTCACTACTCCGCTCGTGCATGCCTCAATATGTCTTTCACTGAGTCCCGGGCCAGGATATGTATTCGTGCACAGTTTCACTGCATTGTTCACCGAGTCCCTCACTAGAGGGCCGGGTACGGTATATATATTATGGTGTTATGCTGTGTTATGGTGTTATGCTGTGTTATGGAGTTATGCTGTGTTACGGAGTTATGCTGTGTTATGGAGTTATGCTGTGTTCTGGAGTATGCTGTGTTATGGCACCAAAGACGGGGTGACGACCATGTTCACCGAGTCCCATAATGGGCCGGATATGATATATGATATTGACATGCATGATTTATGTTTCAAAGGCAAGCATTTTGGTATTCTGGTTATTGTACTCGTTTTCTGTACTCCTTATTTCAGTTATGATCCTGTTTACTGTATTTCATGCTTTACATACTCAGTACATATTCCGTACTGACCCCCTTTCTTCGGGAGGCTGCGTTTCGTGCCCGTAGGTGCAGATACTCGCTTTGGTGATCCGCCAGCTTAGGACTCCCTTTCTGCTGTCTTGGAGAGCTGCGTTGTTCCGGAGTCTAGACTTTTGGTTTAAAACTTATGATATATATATATATATATATATATATATATATATATATATATATATATATATATATATATATGTATATGCTATCCAGGGGTACGATGGGGCCCTGTCCCGTCATATTTCGCTATTCGTACTCTTAGAGGTCTGTAGACATATGTGTGGGTTGTGTATGGGTTCTGTTCAACTGTGTCTATACGTTGTGCTATGGTTTGATGTTCGTCTCTAGTAGCAGCCTTGTCGGCTTGCATACGATATTGATATGTGATGGCAGCCTTGTCGGCTTGCGTGTTATTTCATGATATGATTAGTCGTGATTCCTCAGGAGACCGTTGATCTGGAAGTATATATATATGATGATGTTACGAACTTTGGAGTTCCTTTATAAGTTTCTGTATTGTTGTAGTTTCAGTTTGATGTTATATGTAACATGTTGGTATACGGGTGCCCAGTTCAGGCACCAGTCACGGCCTACGGGCTTGGGTCGTGACAGAGGTGTTCCTTAGTCTGTACTATTTCTACTATATATTATTGTGAGACTTACGTATTTATTCTTTTTTGCTTGCTCGATATAATTATTCATGTCTTTGCTTATTGTATGGGTGAGGGTTCATTTATCGAGGTTGGAAAGGTAAGTGCCCGCACAGCTTAGCCGAAATAGGTCGTGACAAGTTGGTATCAGAGCTCTAGCTTACCCGGTCTATAATACAAGAGCGTGTCTAGTAGAGTCTCGTGGATCGGTACGATGAGCTAGCTGCAAGAGGCTATAGGACATTTAGGAAGTCTCACTTTCTTTTATTCGTTCGTGCTACTTTGTTCTAATTGGTATCTAAAAAGATCAAATTGGTATCTGACTCTTATCTCTCCTCTCACAGATGGTGAGGACTCGTGCTTCTATGGCCCGAGGTCAGGTGCCAGAGCCTGCAGCTACGGTTGGTACCTAAGGGCGAGTGACAACCAGATGGTGCGGCAAAGCGAGAGGCCGCGGGGCTGCCCTAGCCAGGCGCAGGGCTCATGCTGTAGGACTGCATCGAGAGAGGTCTCCGTCTCCGAAGCCTTAGTATCAGCCGGATCGAGGCCAGGCCGCAGGAGATGGTGTGGCCCCTGCACGGACACAACCCGTGGTTACTTTTGATCAGGACATGCATAATACTATGGATTGGGTTTTACTTCATCTTGATGCCCAGCAGACTGCCGCCGGTGTTACTACTCCTAGTGGAGGTTCACAAACCATAGTTGGGGCGTAGAACCCTGAGCAAGGACCTACTCGGGTAACACACCCCATTGCAGCTATGGCTCCCCGTGTTGATGTCATACCTGCTCCTGGTGATGATCTTAGGCCCATGGAGGGCGCTGTTATGACCACGTCAGATCAGGATCTTGTTGGGAGGTTCAAGAAGTTAGAGCCGCCGTGGTTTTCGGGTACTTCTTCTGAGGAGGCTTATGAGTTTATTCTGTATATGCATGCGTTGATGTACTGGATAGGGATCGTGGAGACCCATGGGGTTGACTATGTGTCCTACCAGTTTTGTGGCGATGCGAAGACTTGGTGGAGGTATTTCATGGCTTGCAGACCTGAGGTTTCCCCTCCCCTGACTTGGACTCAGTTCTATCGAGCCTCTCTTGAGAAGTATGTGCCCGGTCTTTGAGAGAGGAGCGTAGGGAGGGGTTTTTACATCTTGAGCAGAGGCATGTCTTTGGAGACCTATGTCCACTCCTTTGATCCCTACTGAGGCCGACAGGATCAGGCATCTTGTTGGGGGACTAGTGGGCTCTCTACAGATTCTTTGTCTTCGGATGGAGTCTATGAGGGCTTCCTTCCAGTTCATTATCGGACATGCATCTATGGTTGGGAGCGCTAAGGCCCGTGCATTTAGTGGTGGTGATAAGAGACTGCGTCAGATTGGGAGTTATAGTGGATCTGGCTATATTTTGGCTGCCCTATGCATTCAGCTTTACAGGCTTCCCCCAGTGAGCCACCCAGGCAGATAGCTCTTGAGAGTTCATTTTCAAGACCAGCAGACAGGGTTACTTCATCCAGGTCTTCAGCTTCAGTGTATCATTTTTCATCTCCTTTTACTTGTTGTTCTTATGGAGAGGTTGAGCATGTTTCTAGGAGATGGCCCCGACCCAAGTGGCATTATCAGCCGCCAAGGACTCCGACATTATCTGGTGGTCCAGGTGGTGCTTCTCAGAAGAGCGGCGCTCAGTCAGGCCGCAGTGTTTCTCATGGTTCTAGAGGTGGATCCTAGTCAGCTAGAGGTGGTTCTCAGAGTGCGAGAGGGGGATCTCAGACTGGACGTAGTGGGGCCCATTGTTACTCATTTCTTGGTAGGATCGAGGCAGAGGCCTCTGATGCTGTGATTTCAGGTACCATTTCTGTCGGTCATAGAGCAACATCTGTGTTATTTGATCCTGGATCCACCTATTCGTATGTATCTGCATTTCATGCCGTATGTTGGGATTTGCCTTGGGATAGCATAGATATACCTGTTTGTTGACACCTAATTTTTGACCTCCCGTAATCAATTTAAATCACTCGGAGTCCCCGGGTAATAAGTGAATAAGCTGAAAATTTCTAATAGCTTTAAATGATCTGTATAAAGTGTCCAGATCAATATTTCTTCCGTGTAAATTATCAAAAAATATTTTAAAGCATCATGTTTTATTTGGAGAATGATAAATATTTTTCAAGATATTTAAAAAAAAAAATTAAGTTTAAAAGAGAAAAGAGAGAAAAAGGAAGAATTCTTATTTAATCATTTAAAATGATTTTCAAAAACTTTTTCCCTTTTATTTTTACCTCTGAAAATTTGGATAATTTAAATAGTTTAAGTAATTAATTACTTAATCTTTTAACGCTTGATTTTTTTATGAAATAAGCATAATTGCCCTTTACTGTTTTGATTAGGCTAGTTAATTAATTAAATGATAATTATTGCAAAACTGAGCCCCTTATTAGATATATATTTTCCTTTTGATTTTTTGCCTTAGTCACAATTAATTTAATTAGTCCGCCGTTTAAAGAAATTAGTTTATTTTTACAAAATCGGCCTGTTGGTATTTAATTTAAAATAATATGTTTATCCTAATTTTCAAATTTGATTAAAAGGCCATAATTAAAATAAATACGTTGGGCCAATTCTTCGCAAGCCCATCAACAACTTAACCGACGTTTAAAATTATTTTTCTTTTTTTATATATAAAAATACTTAGCAGCCCAATTTTCCCCATGATTTAAATTCTCTTTAATTTTTTAAATTATAAATGGCTAGGACTTAAATATACTCAGCATATACATCAAATACACACACACACACACACACACATATATATATATATATATATATATATATATATATGTGTGTGTGTGTGTGTGTGTGTATACATTTGGTGTAAACATAAGAAAAAGCCTTCCTTTTTTCTTAATTTCAGTTGGACCGAGTCCAGCCCAATTGGACTGACCCGGCCCAAGGCTCGTCTGATAAGGGGTAGCACCCCTCTCATTTCCTATTTCCCACACCAAACAACCCCTCGATACCCTCTCTCCTCCCCTTCCCTTCTTACCCTAACCCTAGCAGCCGCCTTACTTTTTCTTTCTCTCTCATACAAAAAATGGCAATGTTTCAAAAGGCGCAAGGCTTTTGCAGCCTTCGTACAACTATTATCGTGATACAATTAATGGTCTGGCCTTGTTTTCATCTTCCTCACTCCAAACACGGTATAAGTCACTCTCATTTTAAGCTTTTCTTTAAATTTTGAGTCAAATATATGATTTCCTGCATTTTTTTTTATGATTGTATTGTTGTATTCACTCGAATCTCATTGGTCGAGTACAAATGGGCCAGATCACGTAGAACAATACTCAGATCTGGCAATGCATCCTTGATTACAGTCGATCTATACCATAGATTTGGTTTACAAAGGCTGTTAAGTGAAAATTTGTCTATCCCACATCAAAAGTTTTAGGTTCCTTCACAGTTTTGGGGTTCTATAAATAGAACCCCAATCTTCATCACAAACAAGTTGGAAAATTTTGGAAAAAGCTAGATTTTAAAGTCAAGAACTTGAAATTTAAGCAAAAGTATAATTTTAGACTTAAAAACTCTTCTTGTCAAGTTTGAGTCCCTCAGTTATAATTTTTAATTATTTTTGTCCTTCTCTTGTGGTTGAGTTCGAGGGTTGGAAGCACAAGGAGCTTTCGAGTCCGTTTCTTGACCAAATGTTGCATTTAAAAAAGGTAATACCCCAACCCTTTTATCTATTTTACTATTTTATTTATGAGCTGATGATTGGTCTGTGTTGTTAAGTGTTTCTTATTGATGGTCTTATAGTATGATTTTTGCCTTAAGCACTATTTAAATAAGCTTAGAATGAGTCCCTCCTAAACATGATACCCTGCCTATCTTATGTACTGAATCCAGTATTTCGCTATTAATAGTCTAGACTAGTGCTGATCTTTTACAAACAAATGTTTTGAGACTGCTGGAAATTTCAAATGGTCTGTGTTGAAATGGTTTTGAGGTTTGATAAAGATCAACAGTGCACTATCAGTAATGTATATTGAAGTAAGGAGTTTGTTTAATCTAATTAGGGAACATATAGGGTATTGTAAGGTTGTTTGAACAATAATTTAAGTTGACGATCTCTTGATGCGGCTGTTTTGTGTTAAGAAGTCCATATGACATGTTTAGAGGGTCACTATTTGATTTCTTGCCTTTAAATGTGATAACACCTATCTTAAAGGGATTAGTGACTTAAACATATCTCTATGTGTTGTCTAATGACCTTCGTCTTGAACTTTGAATCTATCTATAGTTATCGTTAGCATGATCTGTAATATTCTTTTTCTAAACGTGAGACTGCCATGCCCCCCATCCTATTGTTCTTAATTAAGAATCACCTTAAAGCTGTGTCTAAAGAATTGTGTTGCAAATATGTCATGTTCATTCCTGATGCCTTCCATGATTGATGTTGCATTGTTGTACAAGTACCATAGCTTGGCCTTCTTTGTTATTTGTTCCTATTTCCTATTAGCTTGTTAAACTTTATAATGTGCAATAACTGTTTGACCTGGTAGATATGGTGAAAAAGATCAAAGACAAGAGTAGATTAAGAATATAGTAATTTGCTTTTATAGACAAGAGTCTTATGTTCTGTTCACAGATCAGTCTAGCTTATTGCCTCATGATAAAAACAAGTCAAGAACAAGACTTGCAGATTATGTATGCCGTTGGGAAGCTGTAATGCTTAAAGTTATTATTTGATTATAACCTTTGGATTAAGTTTGGCTAAAGAAGATAACTAATTTGTTGCTGACAATTGAAGTTCTAAAGTGAGAAACATTGAGTGGACCTAGTTTTAATAACCAGTTATTATTAAGTTAAATGTTTGAACAGTAATTAAGGATAGAACCGTAACAAGAATGAGCTTGTAAAAAAAAACAAATCAAGGATGTTAGAGAAAAGGGGAGTTAGACTAATAATGAGCCATTAGTTTATTAAGGTGACACTACTTTCCAATTCTAGTCTACTTCAGTATTAAAACATGACTAGGTAAAAGGGAGAGAGGATAAAACCACCTAGGCTAGCTTTAACCCAGGTGTATACTCATGAGAAGGGCTCTGCCTAACGACTAGTCAGCAACGGATTTGAGTCAATATATTTTTTTTTTTCAAGAAGCTAGCCCTTTTAGAACTTGAGTAGGAATCTAAAGTGTTTTGCACGTGACCTGTTTATGAAGATGCACTACTGTCTTTCTACCTACATTTTCTTTTAGGGATTTATTTCATTTGCAGTCGAGTCTGTTTTTCCTTTTCCCTTTTTCTTTCTTCTCTGTGAATTTTGTTGTGTCAAAGGCTTGAAGGTTTGATCATGCTTAAGTATTAAATTATCCGTACTGAGAATGAGGGATGGTCCATGGCCATATGGTTATTTGTTTGCTTAAAATCCCTTTGTATCTTGCTTAGAGATCCTGAATGTTTCAAGGAGAGAGTCAACACTGTGTTCTAGCCAATGAATATGATCATGCCATATCCAAGATAAAGTGGCCAATCTATCCTGTATTGCTAAATCATGAGATTCCTACATGAGTTCTATTGGAATATAACTGGTTCAAGATAAAAAAAATGGAAATCTGCCTACTGTCCACTGCTTAAATCATTTGTGTTTGGGTCTAATTGCTAATACTCTGTCCAGATATTTTAGTTATCATTATTTAATAGGCTGCCTCATATACACTTTCTATGACTTGACCAAATGAAGTCTGTAACAAGACATGACTTGCTAAATGCCTAGACTACTTTGAGATGGTTCTATGAAGTTGAATTAGGTTAAGGAACTTGTTGATGACACTTTGGCCTATGCTATGACTGTGTATGAATGCTATTTGATTCTAGTGGGGAAAATGATCCCAGCCTTAGCCTAAATGATCCTGTCTACTTATGGGTCCATGCATTTGAACTTGTTAAAGCACTTGGCTGTAAATGGTTTTTGGTAGCAATGTTCCTTATGATTATAAAGGGATTGAGGGTAAGCTAAAAATCACATGGCTAGGGAGAGCTGTTTTTAAAGGTGCCTTGAGAGGGGATCAAGGGGAGAATCATGCACTGTTAGATTCACCACACCTTTCCTTCGTATAAAAAGGCACCATGACACTTTCATAAGCCCATGGTGGTGAATGCTAACGGTACAAATCTCGTAAAATCATTTGAACTTTATTGCCATAACCTAGAAGACTTTGCTAGAACCAGACATGCATTGGTGAATGGTTTAGTAATACCTAGTAATGAACCAAGGGGCATATGTACATGACTGAACTAGAATACAAAAGGAAGAACTTAAAGGAAAACATGAAACCTGAATAGGTAGGGCATTGGAATTGAATCATTAAAGACCATTAAGATCATGTAGATCCTTCTCCTTTTTAAGAAACTCCACCAAAGAGACATGGATGATTTTCTACATTCTTCTATCCTATGTATGGAGCCTGCATAATTTTCACCTGATGTTTTCATCTTGTTAAGCCTAACTGGGACCTGAAAATCCATCGCTGTGCTATGTTTATGTGTCTAAACCTGACTGAAATTAGTTCCTTTTCTCTATATTATACCTGTCTGCTCAATCTGCATCTGGCCTTTTGCAAATATGACCTCGGATCTACTTTCCTTTTTACTTAAGGCCTGCTTTGGTCTCCTTTGTATATGTAGTGTGTGTCTGTGACTGAACTCTACATTATAATCTGTCCATGTTTGCACATCTTCATGAAGAGATTTATAAGCTCATCTTGCGCAGACCACTTCTAGGTTATAATGATTCATAGTTTAGTGAATATATTCCTGCCTCCTTGTTGCAATTGAGTTGTAGCAATGGTGTACAGTGAAGTGTTGTCCTTTGTTTCTTGGAAGTATTTTTGCCTATTCCTCTATATCATTGTTTTGAAAGGCCAGATTGTTCAATAATATTTGGTTCTAAGTGTATACTTATGCTTGATTATGGTAATGTTGAGGATCATTTAGGGTTGGTCTAACCTTCCCCCAGTGCCAGCCATGTCTGGGGTTCGATGAAACCCCTGCCTCCTTGTGCGATACTGGGAATAAGAATGGTGACAACCACCTCAATCGCATTCCAAAATACTCAGCCCACACTTCATAAAAATGCACTATGAAGAATATCATGTTAGGGCAGTTTGGCTACTTTTTTTTTTATTATTATTATTATCATACGTGCATACCTCTGCAGACCCAGAGTTTCTGCGAGGGCCCCTATAGCGACTCACCGCCATAGCGGTACTGTCGCAGCGGTCGGTTGACCGTCACCGCGGTACCATTTGACCAGTAGCTCTTCCTTCCTCCCCTATTTTGCCAAGTTGTGTAGTCCATCAACAAAACAAGAATAAACCAATATCCAAAGCAAATACTTTCATAAAAACATCCGCCCAACAAAGGCAATTGTCTTACGAGCGCCCTCAAACCGGGACACTCGCATCAAAACAACAAAACAAAGATTATCCAAACATGCCAAAAATAACCAAAACGCAAGCATATTGTCTGAACATCAAGCCCTACAAGGGCAAGTACTAACCAAAGCTGAAAAATAAAGGGGGGGGGGGGGGGAAGCTCTAAGCCACTCCACGACTAGTCACCTCGTCGCCATCATCCTCCAAGTCACTAGAGTCCTCGTTGCCAAGTCCGGACTCGCTGAGGAAGGAGAACTGGGAGGCATCTCTGGTAGTAACCTAGGGAGGCATCTCTAGTAGTCACCTTGAGAGGCTTCACTTACGGGACTAGGGCCTTCAAGAGGCTCTTGATGCCCTTCCACATCTTCACGAATAACTTGTTCCTTGTGCGCCTCTTTTTTTTTTCTTTGTCCAAGTCATCCTGGAGATCCACATGGGCTTGAACCAAGGATTTATAGGTGCCCTGTAAGGCATCCACAGCCTCTCCCATCTTGGTCTGGGACTTTATGTAACTCTTCATCTGCTCCGTGGTAAAATAGTCAGTCCCGCCAGCACTGCTAGATGAACCGTCCTCCATGGAAGGCCACGCAAACCCCATCATGGCCGCCTTCACCACCGCCATATCAGCCTCCATGCTCTCCAGGGTACCCGAGGTCTGTGACTGACCACTCCCGCCCAGTGGGCCACTACTATCATCACTATCATCCGAGCCAGTCCTCTTCCTTTTGCCCGTGCCCTGTGCTCCCTTGACCTTCAGTGGGTCAAAGGCGACATCACACTCCACATAGCGGTCGCTAGGCTCCATAGGCACCCCAGCATTACGGTCAGCGAGGGGAATATCAAACTCGGGCCAGCCTTGTCCACAAAACCCCGCCACTCCTCGATCACCTACATACCCACATTCACGGGCACACCATCCAGAATGCAAGGCAGTATAAGGGCCCACGGGTAAGTGACATAGTAGTGTTGCTCGAAGGGAGAATCCATCGGGCAACGAGGTTTAACCACTCCGGGCCTCAGTAGTAAAGTGTCTACTCTTAATAACCAAGCGGGAGACAACTCATGTAGCCTTATTCCTTTTTGATTCCCCCACCAACATCCTCACCAACCACGGCCCGTTACCTTCAACGTTCTTGCCCTGAAGCTCATCGTTGGGCAGCCCATGGACTGCGTTTATGGCCAGAGCACCCACCTTTATACTGACCCCCCAGATAGTAATTTGTGGCTCCAGAACAGTCCAATCCATCGTAGGGAGCATAGCATAGAACTCCCTGACCCAGGTACAGTTCACATTTCCGTGCTCCGCGACTAACTGGCCCCAACCAATGCTGTGTAGAGTTTGATAGAATTTCGGGGCCAGCTCTTCAACCCCGTCCATAATGAAAGCCCTCTCGTGAAGCATATCCTTGGTAGGTTGTTCCATGAAATGCCTCTTACAAGCGTTGTTGGGGAATTGACATATGCGGGGGGAGCTGGGGTTTGTTGTCCTTGTTGTTGTTGTTGTTGTTGTTGACCCGCCATAATAAGTGAGAAAGTTAACCTGAAAAAGTAAAAATCAGAGTTAGATTAGTGTGGTATAAGGAGTTAGCAGTGATAGACCATGCATGAAATAGTAGAAAAAAGCCAAAAATTCGATTCTGCCAGAAGCAGCTCTGCTGCGGCAGTGGTATGGCCGATGTAGCGAAGCCCCTTTAGCGGTAAGAGGGTCTCTTTAGCGGTAAGAGGGCCACTACAGCGGCCAAGGTGTTGCTGTAGCGGGCTCTCTATGGCGAGCAGGTCACCGCTATAGCGGCCACCTCCCAAACTTGATGGCCGCTCCCACTGACGGTTCCATCGCTACAGCGGTACCGCTATAGCTGTGGAAGGACTACCGCAGTGGTCCCACCTTCTCCAGTCTGAAAAATTCCTACCCCAACCCTATTCCAAACTCAAAAGTTTCACCATGGTTTTCCCATTTTTGTCAAGGATCAAGTAGTATGATTGCATGCATGATTTTTGTAACTTGTTCTACCCTATTTCAACTACCACAGTTACTAAAATTTTGAGCAAGAACGCCAAAATTTGCACCATAACAAGACACCCATCCCAACATGATAACTACCCCATGTTTAGCAAATCTTCAGTATAAAATGTTGCTAAGACATTATGAACATGAATTAACCCTCTATGATTGAAGGAACTACCCTCCCCAAGAACCAAAAACCCCTTTTTGTCTAGAAAATTGAATTTTCTTCCTAATCTAGCAAGTTAAGCATGGACTTTTCGAAATAAAAAGTCATAGACAAGTTATAGGCCAGTGAAGGAGAGCTCATACCTTGAAATGGTGAGAGATCTACAAGCCTGGCAAGAGAAAAATGAACTTTGGCGTGTAGAGGAAACCTTTGATTTTTCAGACTTTGTGTAAGTATTTGGGTAAGTGGAATAGGGTAGGGTGGTTATAACGGAGTAGGGAGGGAAATGATGGGTTGAGTAATGTATAAGGGGGAAAAAGTTTCGTGGGCAGTGGAGAGGTTTTCGGTTATGGGGGAATAAGGGGAAGTGGGAGGGGTGAACTCAGTTCACCCCCCTTTATTTTTTTTATTCTACCCGATAACCGCTGCGGGAAGCATATCGACTGTTGTAGCGGTACCGCTATAGCGGTCCTCTGGCCGCTATAGCAATGGCAGTGGAAATTTGGTTTTTGTTTTGTTGTGTCGTTCATTTCTTTCCCCAAAGCCATGACTCAAAACCCTATTTCTCATGATGAGGGCCCAGGAAGGTGACCTTTACCTCACACCACCCCCGTTTGGGGACGAAAGGTAGTTTAATTGGCATCTGGTGTAACGACCCGTCCGGTCATTATTTAATATTTCGCGAAACCATGCCCAATCTAGGTGGAGTTTCGTAAATAATAAGCTCCATGATGAGTTCTAAGGGTTAATAGTGGGAAAAAATCAATTTCGGAAGAATTAGAAATTCCAGGCTTGGGAAAGGAAGAGGACAGCTATAGCGGTCAGTGGACCGCCATAGCGGTATCGCTATAGCGGCGTACCGACTGCTGCAGCGGTCCACACGGGGCAGTGGGCCCCTTTTTTGTTACTTAGTTTATTTTCTCTCCTTTTCCTATAGGAAACTCCCAAAGGCTGCTCCTAGGGTTCCATATGAAAGAAAAATCCTTGACACCAAGAAAAAGAAACCTTCCTAATTTCCTCCCCACCATTCCTTACAGATATTGTCGCTCATAGGTTCGGATGAAGGATAAGAAGATGAGCAATTCGTGGAGATTCAATTAGCTGTTCGTCAAGAAGGTTGGTTATGGTTTACTTGAGTTAGACTTTGATTAGCGAATCGTATATACTTTTAGGGTTGACGGGAGACTGCATGATTAGGTCTTCGGACATGGAGTTTGGATAAATATACTCTTTAATGTGACTAAAATATTGTGTAAATGACAGCTAGGGTAATAATGAGTTATTATTAATAGAAAGTGTTGTTATCACTGAGGGGTACTTTGTGTTTAATTTATGCAACCCTAGAAGTGGGTGATTTCCGTCTTTATACCCGATTGTGTTGAATATTCACATGGTTATCTTCCTTGGAAACAAGAGATTTGTATTGAAAGAACTATATTGAGTTGGATTGGCACTACGCCCATTAAGGGTAGGATTTATGATTGGTTTGATGTATTGCATCATTTCATTGCATTGCATGGTTTTATGAGGAAATACATGTAGCAGGCAAGGCTAAGTGTGGGCATTGTGTTATCTGGTCTTGTGGCTGTTGAGTTGAATATATGGAATATATATATGATTTGGATCCGCGTCCGAGGTTCGTTCCGGAGCGGAGGGTTGTGCTTGGGTCCGAGGAGTGAATCCGGAATGAGTGGTATATGGACACCATGGGTTCACTGCAAGTCATAACTACTGAGCAATGACATCAATTAGCATGTATGTACAACGTGGTTGGGCCCTTGCATCGCATTCTGTATTGCATGACATCTCATATTTCTATGTTATACATGTGTGTACTACTGTCGTTGATACTGCTTTTTCATCTTTATGATTTCGTTGAGATTGTGTGTGGAGGGGTGGTTAATATATGATAAGTATAGTAGTGGATTTTCAGATAGTGACCCATTCCCTAGGTGCATCATATTGTAGTAAGTAAAATTGAGTTGGTGAACTTTGTTGATAAAAAGGGTAGAAGCTAAAGTATATGATGAGCATGGAGATGAGAGTTAATAGGTTGGATAAAAGGAAGGGAACAGTAGTGATTGAGTAGAATACCCGTAACTTTTTGAAATAAAAGAAGTGAACAGTGAGAGTGGAAAGGCAACTGGTGAGGATGTAATAACCTTTATTGAGAATCTTGAGGTTCATTGACTTATCTATTTATCTTATCAACTTTATATTGTGTTGCGTGAAACTAATCTTAGTCGACCTATGATGCTTACCAGTATGTGTGGTGTACTGATACTACTCTTGCTACGTCCTTTTTGGGTGTAGATATGTTTTAGGTTTTACTTGAAGTTTCGACGTGAATCTATCAGGCATTCTCCTACAGCCTCGCTCATCTCACTCTAGGCAGAGGCTGTGTAATTTATTTTGTCTTCCTGTATATAGGAGCTCTTGTACCTGTCTAGACTACATCCCGCGGATTTCTTTTCAGTCTTATGGTATTTTAAAACAGTGTCTGTACGAAGCTTTTACTGTAGTTTTGTGATTTTTGAAAGATTGTTGTCGCAATTGTTAAAATGGTGGGTTTAGTTTGTAAGGGTTCGCCTACTAGGATAGTAATATGGTAGGTGCCCGCACGACCCGTGGGTTGGGTCTTGACACTTTTGCTAGGTTTAATCTAAAGGATACTTTGGATATATATATATATATATATATATATATCCTTTTCTAAAACAAACTACTCTCGGCCCCTACATAATATAAGTTATAATCCCCCCTCCCCCGGTTTAACTTCTATGACAATGGAGAGTTTTCCATGGTAAGTTAGCCATAAAGCCCATTGGACCAAGATCGGCCAAACATCTAAAGCCCACAAAAATCCAAGCCTTTAAGACAGAGGATCAAAAGTGTTCAAGCTTAATATATGACTTTACATGTTATGTGCGCTTTAATTATCAGTTTGTGATATCTTGTTTTTATACTGTATGACCATTAACTAACATTATCTACTATTGAGTTATTCTTGTCTTATAGAACGAGGCCGATTAGTGTAGCACTGAAAGCTGGCATACTTTGCAAGATCTAATACCGCATTAGCATCTCTCCCAGACAAAGGCAAAGAGAAAATGACTGGTACTCCCGAGAACAGAACTGAGCTCGCTCTTCGTGACGGGGATACCCAAGATCCGCAAGAGGTATCATCCAAGGAAGAATTAATCGCGACACTACTAACCACCGTTACGGCTCTACAAGAAAAGGTAGCCCAGAATGAGGCAACGAATGCAGGCAAGGACGCCTCGACAAAGGAAAGAAGGCCTCCTCCTCCATTTCCTTCTCTAAGCTCGGAATACCCGATCACTTCCCCATATACCCGCCAGGAACCATCCTACCTCCACTAAGCTCCACCAACGCAAATCATGTTGGAACTTCTTACCACACCCCTCCCCCAGCAAAATACACTCAAGTCCCAGGCACTACCCACTCAGTCCCTTCTTAACAGGTTCCTCATTTTGTTGGTCCGGCAGGCCAATTGCGTCCTCCAGCTCCGCCTAATTGGGCAAACCACCACTGCCCTTCTCAACCACACCACCCGCCAGGTCTCGTTCTTCACTCCCAACATCCCCAACTAGTGCTCTCCGGGGCACAAGGAACTAGACCATTACGAAGAAATGGAAATGGCCTGGAGAGCCGAACAGGATAAGCGGGAAAGAGATATGGAGAAAAAGATGGAAGAATTACTGGAGAAATCCAACAGATCCGCAAGAAAGACTACAGGCCTAAGATATGATGACCTATGCATGCACCCAGATCTGTACTTTCCCGAGGGGTTCAAAATCTTGAAATTTTTGATGTTCAATGGACCAGGTAATCCCAAGGCACACCTCCGATCCTACTGTGACCAACTGGTTGGAGTAAAGAAAAACGAACCTCTAATCATGCGACTATTCAGTCGTAGCCTGACTAGAGAAGCTACTGAATGGTTTGCCACTCAAGATATGCAGCAATGGCATGTTTGGGAAGATATGGTGGAATCCTTCATGGAAAGGTTTCATTTCAACGTCGAAACGGTGCAAGACCGCTACTATCTGGAAAAGGTCAAATAGAAATCGACATAAAACTACAGGGAATTTGCCGGCAAGTGAAGAACCGAGGCGGCCTGTGTGCAGCCTCGAATCTGTGAAGGAGAACTAGTCTATGTGTTCATCAAGTCCCAAGAACCTAATTTCTATGACAGTATGTTGTCTATGGCCGGAAGACCGTTTACTGAATTGGTCAAAATGGGAGAAGCTATAGAGGATGGCCTCAAATCTGGTAAAATAGTTAGCGTCTTCAACAAGGCATCGGGGCAAGATGGTGCAGGAATCTTCCGTAAGAAGAAAGAGGACGTGGCCAGCATATCCCACAACCCAAATCCAAGCCCGAAAGAATCGCAATCCACCCACATAGTTGCACCCCTCATAAATTATCCAATGCCTGTGTACTATGCACAACCCAACTTTACCACCACTGTACCAACTTACACGGGTCCGCCTAGTGTCCGCTCCCACCTACCAAGAACCACCCCAATAGATTTATCGCCCAAATAACCCAGCACAAACCTATCAACTACCACAAAACTATCAAAATCAGCCGCCACCCCCAACATACAAGGCTCCACGTCTTGCTTCTGAGAGAAGGCCAGTAAGGGAGTTCACCACGCTTCTCGAGCCTAGGGCTCAACTCTTCGAAATGTTATTGGCTGCAGGTTCAATTCAGAAGGTTCCGCCGAAACCAGCACGATCCGGAAATAGATTTAACCGGGCCGATCAGACCCGTGCCTATCATTCAGGAGAAAATGGGCACAACACTGAAGATTGTATAAACCTCAGGCACAAAATCCAAGATCTGATTGACAAGAGATAAATTGTCTTGGAAACCGCAGCTCCCAATATGAACAGAAACTCGTTGCCCAACCATGGAAACAATGGAATCCACATAATTGAAAAGAATGAGGATTAGGAAGCTTGCAGAGCATTAATCCCCTAAGTAGTCAAATCCTTAGAGCACACAGTGGCCTCCCTCAAACTCCAGGAGCGCCCAAATTTTAAAGTTCTGGTCCCAACACCGGAAACTACGGTTATAATACCAAGATTCAAAGCCCTGATCCCAACACCCGTGGTATATCAGGTGGAACACCTAGACGTTCCCGCAAAGTTGATTACTGCACAAACAGCTATGGCCCAAGGCATAACCCGCTCCGGAAGATGTTACACCCCTGAGGAATTAGCTCAGAATGCTGCAAGAAAGGAAACATCCAAAAGAGAGCGATAACCGAAGGAGAAGCTGAGGATTTTTGGCGGCGCATGCAGCCGAAAGATTACTCCATTGTTGACCACTTGAAGAAAACACCCGCGCAAATATCGGTGCTGTCATTGCTAGCCAGCTCCCCATCACACAGGCAGGCTCTTATGAGGGTATTGGACGAATGACATGTACCAGCCAGTACAAGCAGTGAGGACCTGGCTGGGCTAGTAGCCCATATCATTGGAGAACACAAGATCTACTTTTCCAAAGAGGATCTGACGGAAGAAGGAACCACCCACAACCCCTTAATATCACCGTGGAATGCCACGGTAAAGCAATAGGGAGGGTGCTGTTGGACAATGGATCAGGCCTCAATATTTGCCCTGTCGCCATATTGACCCAGCTCGGCTGCGTCATAAGTAAGATTCATCAAAGTGGAACAAATGTCAGAGGGTTTGATGGGTCTCTCAGTGATTCCTTTGGAGAGATAAACCTACAGATCTAGGTTGGACCTGCATCCTTCACAGCAGAATTCCAGGTTATGGCAATCACTGCCAACTACAATATGCTCCTGGGGAGACCATGGATACATTCCGCCGATGCGATCCCGTCAACTCTGCATCAAGCCATAAAATTTGAATGGCAAGGGCAAGAAATTGTTGTGGCAGTTGAGAAGGATAATAAAAAATATCCCTACAATATCATTCCTATGATCGAAGGGAGCCCTCACTGGCCAAACTTTCATGTGGTGGAATATGTTGGGGCCACTCATGCAGAGGAAGAGGCTGGTAGGCCCATGCCAGCTGTCTACAGAATGATTGCCTCCACCATGCTAAAAATCGGCTTCGAATCAGGCAAAGGCCTAGGATGAGACCTTGGAGGGATAACGAAGCCTGTCCCAATTCCAAAAGAAAACTACCACTTCGTTCTAGGGTATACTCCTAGTGAAGACGAGCTCCCAAGGTTGATAAAAAGAGAGCCTAAAATGAGGAACTTGCCTCGTCGTATTTCGGCTATGTACCAGTCATTCCCCAAAAAGGTGTGGACGCTGAATGAAGAAGAAATGGATGGGAGCCTCGAGTCGCTATTTCAAGAAGAAGGATACTACACGGTCATTGAAGAAAACCAGGAGGCGCTCGACATACACAGTCTAAGGCCAGGAGAGCGCCTGAACAATTGGACGTCCACCCCCCTCTTGGTTCCTCGATAGAGAGATGGATTTTTCCTTAAAACCTTTTGCTAAATAACGGTGACATCGGCCGAGGCCCGAATGATCACTTTTTTCCTAAATTACTTCGTAATGTATAAAAATGGAAATGGTCCAACGTTGTTCCGAACCAGGACCACAGTTGTAGCCAATTGCTTTTGAAATAATTAAAAGCCTCGATTTTCACGAAACAGCTGTCTTTATCAGATAATAATAATGATAATAAAGGTTTTCTAACTAAATGCACAAAATGGGTAATTATAAGCCTAACCTTACTCTGCCTCGCCTTTTCAGTAGTAACTATAATAAAACAACTGAAAACGTCATGATGTGTCATGAAGTGAACAGGGAAAACGGGCCACAGGAATATGAGGAGTACGATGAATCAACAATGATGCCAGAGGGACTGGTAAAAGAAATAAAAAAGCTGGAAAAAAAGAAAAAATCAAATATGGATGAGACTGAGGCGATCAACCTCGGCGACGAGAAAGATGTCAAGGAGACGCGAATCAGCGTCTACTTGGGAGCTCCACAAAGAGAAGAGCTCGTGACTCTATTAATGGAATATGTGGATGTCTTCGCCTGGTCATACGCGGATATGTTGGGCTTGAGCACGGAGATTGTAGGTCACATATTTCTTATGAAGGAGGGCTTTGCACTAGTTAAGCAAAAGACTCGGACGTTTAAGTCTGACCTGAGTATTAGGATAAAAAAATCAAATTCGGAATAGTGGAAATGGCATCCTACCCGACTTGGGTGGCCAACATAGTGCCAGTACCCAAAAAGGACGGAAAGATTTGAATCTGTGTAGACTACCGAGATCTCAATCGGGCCAGTCCAAAAGACAACTTTCCACTTCCAAACATCCACATCCTGATAGACAACTGCGCCAAGCATGAGCTGCAGTCATTTGTGGATTGTTTCGTCGGGTACCACCAGATACTCATGAGCGAAGAAGACGCTGAAAAGACAGCTTTCAGCACCCCTTTGGGAGTCTACCACTACAGGGTGATGCCGTTTGGTCTCAAAAACGTCGGCGCCACATACATGAGAGCCATGACTACCCTGTTCTGTGGTATGATGCATCGAGAGATTGAGGTCTATGTGGATGATGTCATCATAAAATCAAAGGAAAGTTCAGAGCATACTGTGCATTTGCGTAAGTTCTTCGACAGACTTCGCAAATTCAATTTAAAATTGAATCCCGCGAAGTGCACTTTTGGAGTGCCTGCAGGTAAATTGCTGGGATTCATAGTCAGCCGCAGGGGCATTGAACTAGACCCCACTAAGATTAAGGCAATTCAAAAGCTACCGCCTCCTAAAACTAAGAAAGAGGCCATGAGCTTCTTAGGAACGTAGAACTACATTGGGCGGTTCATAGCCCAGTCAACTGTGATCATAGAGCCAATCCTCAAGTTGCTTAAGAAGGATGCTCCCATGAATTGGACAGAAGAGTGCCAAGAGGCATTCGACGGGATCAAGAGATACCTTTTCAATCCTCCCGTCTTGGTGCCACTCAGGCCAGAGATCCCTCTACTGCTATACCTATCTATATCAGAGAAAGTGTTTGGGTGCATGCTCACCCAACATGATGAAGAAGTCAAATAGGAACATACCATTTACTATTTGAGTAAGAAATTTACCCCGTGCGAAGCGCGGTATACACTCATAGAGAAGACTTGTTGTGCTTTAACATGGATCGCCCAAAAACTAAGGCACTACCTATCAGTGTTTACCACTCACCTCATCTCCTGAATGGACCCGCTAAGATACATTTTCCGACAACCAATGCCCATAGGAAAATTAGCTAAATGGCAAATGTTGCTGAGCAAATTCGACATCGTGTACGTGGCAAAAAGCAATCAAAGGATAAGCCCTAGCGGACCTCCTGGCAGAAAGTCCCGTAGGTGATGAATTGGAACCATTACGGACTTTCTTCCCGGACGAGGAGGTGATGGCCATGGAAGAAGAGGTGATGAAACCATATTCGGGCTAGAGACTGTTCTTCGATAGAGCAGTCAATTACAAAGGATCGGGCATCGGAGCCATATTGATATTGAAAACAGGACAACTTTATCCGGTGGCCGCAAAGCTCAACTTCAGGTGTACCAACAACTTGGCGGATTACAAAGCATGTATCTTAGTCCTCAGAATGGCGCAGGATACGAACATACAAGAATTGTTAGTAATAGGAGATTCTGATCTACTCATCAATCAAGTAAAAGGAAATTAGGCAACCAAGAATGACAAAATACCCCCATATGTGAATCTGGCACATAGATTGTGCGGAAGATTCAAGAGTATTGACTTCAAGCATATGCCAAGGGCCCAAAATGAGTTCACGGATGCATTGGCCGCGCTAGTATCTATGATTCAGCACCCTGGGAGCACCTATATTGACCCGTTAGAGATCACACTGAGGGAAGAGCAGGCTCACTGCGCCCACATAGAGGCTGAGCCAGATGGCCTACCATTGTACTTCGACATCAAGACCTACCTGGAAAAGGGAGAATATCCACCAGAGAGTTTGGCAAACCAAAAGAAAACCATCAGGAGATTGGCCATTGGTTTCTTCTTGAACAAGGAAGTGCTATACAGAAGGACTATTGATCTTGGGTTGCTCAGATGCGTGGATACTGAAGAGGCCACAAAATTGGTAAAGGAAGTGCACGCGGGGACATGTGGACCCCATATGAATGGATTCAGCCTCGCTAAGAAAATCCTGAGGATGAGATATTACTGGATGACCATGGAGCATGACTCCTATAATTTCATGCAAAAATACCATCAGTGTCAGATACACGGAGATCTGATCAAGGTCCCACCCACAGAATTGCATGCGATGAGTTCTCCTTATCCTTTCGTAGCGTGGGGAATGGACGTCATAGGACCCATTGAGCCTCCGGCCTCCAACGAACATCGTTTTATCTTAGTCACCATAGACTACTTCACCAAATGGGTAGAGGCAACTTCCCATATATCAGTGACCAAGAAAGTCGTGGCTGACTTCGTCAAGAACAATCTTATATGTTATTTCGGTGTGCCGGAATCTATCATCACGGACAATGGTGTCAATCAGAACAACCATTTGATGACAGATATCAGTGAAAAATTCAAAATTACTCACAAGAACTCTACCGCCTATCGGCCACAGATGAATGGAGTCGTAGAAGCTGCCAATAAGAACATCAAAAGGATTTTAAGGAAGATGGTCGACAACTACAAGAATTGGCAGGAGCAGCTGCCTTATGCTCTGTTGGGATACAGAGCGAACACCAGAACTTCGACCGGGGCAAGCCCATACCTCCTCGTTTATGGTAGAGAAGGGGTCATACCCGCAGAAGTGGAAATCCCTTCACTCAGGATCATCCATGAGGCAGAACTGAAGGATGCAGGATGGGTTAAGAACCGTTATGAACAATTAGCCATGATAGAGGAGAAAATAATGGTGGCAGTATGCCACGGACAACTATAGAGACTGAGAATGTCTAGAGCCTTCAACAAGCGGGTCAGAACTCGACTTTTCCAGATCGGGAAACTCGTGCTCAAGCGAGTCTTCCCTCACCAAGAGGAATATAAAGGGAAATTCACGCCGAACTGGGAAGGACCATACATGGTCAGGAAAGTACTCACGGGAGGAGCGTGGTCCTGGCCGAGATGGACGGACAAGAGTGGCCCAAGGCCATCAATGCAGATGCACTCAAGAGATACTACGTCTAGGATCCTATTTGCTTGTACTCGCATTTTTAACTTCTTTGTAAGTGTACCTTTAACTTGTAATCGTACTAGAATAGGAGCAAAACAAACCATCTATGTAATGAACTACGCAATGACCTGAATTCCCCACGATGGGATACGTAGGCAGTCCGTACTGGACCCGGTCACTTTATTAGTAAAACCAAAATTCAATTACTTTATTCCTAACTACGTTCGACCTGAATTCCTGCTATGACAGGATACATAGGCGCTTTTGAGCTCGGTCGTTATAAAAGAAAAAACAAAAATCCCTAGGAAACCTCATAGGTAGTGAAGCGAAAAAAGTCAACGAAATTAGGCTCGCAAAGGTCAGTACGAGAAGAGGGAAGTACCAACCCTACACTGGGGCAGAATGTTTTAGGGAACTTCAAAAATACCTATCAGAAGTAGTCAACAAAAGAAAGGGAAAAGTAAAGCCGTACACTAGGGAAGAATTTTTTAGGAGACCTCAAATATTCCCGCTTAGCAAGAAAACACAAGGGACACCTAAAGCAAGTCCTGAAACAGAAAGATCTCAAAAATTCTAAGATAGCGATCAGGCTACCGAGAAGAACTAGAAGACCTCATTAACAAACGTTAACCTTTTAAGAAGTAGTAATAATAATGATAACATGCGTTTTATGAATTTTAATTCGGATTCGCAAAATATGTATATAACATAATTGCGTCCCAAAACATCTCTCAAAACACCGAGCCCAAAGGTGGTCCGGGGGCATCAGCAGGAGACACCAGGTAGGAAGGCGACCACATTAATCGACCTCTTAAGAAACTCACAATTTTTCTGTGGATGCAGGATTTCCCTTTTACAGGACAGCAGATACACCACCAACCAGCTTACTCACAGTAAAGCAAAAGGCAAGAGCCCAAACGAAGGAAAGAGATCGAAGGGATCACAGCAGAAAAGGGTAATAAAGACGCATCTGACCAAAAGGGTCACAAAGAGCGAATGACAAAGACATATTAAGCTAAAAGGGTCACAAAGAGCGAATGACATAGTCATATCAGGCCAAAAAGTTCACAATGAATGAGCGTAAAGACATATTCGGAAAAAAGGGTCATGACAAAAATAAAGGGGCATATCCGACCACGAGGGTCATGGCCCACACTACGAATGAAAGAAAGATCATCCAGCTGCAAGGGCCATATCTGTCGTCTTTTAATTCCTTTTAATTCTTTCATTTAAAAGTTGCAAAGAGGGTCATTCATACAAACAACTAAGAGGGCCATTCATACAAACAAGCCAAGAAGGCCATTCATACAAATAGCCAAGGGGGTCATTCATACAAACAGCCAAAGAGGGTCATTCATAAAAACAGCCAAGAGGGCCTTTCATATAAACAAGCCAAGAGGGCCATTCATACAAATAGCCAAGAGGGACATTCATACAAACAACCAAAAGGGCCACTCATGCAAACATCCAAGAGGGCCATTCATCTAAATTTCCACAAGAATATCTGGATATTGTCAAAATCAGAACAGGAGCACATAGCAGCCCAAAAAGGAGCCGGTTGCTGAGTCGGATCCAGACAACTTGCGAAGCAAAAGTGGAACTTTTTCTTATGCAACCGGTCAAGATAGGGTGCCCATGAGAGTCAAGCTCTCCGGCTGGGATTCGAAATCCATCCAACCTTAGACTCAGCCACCATTTGGCTTGTTTTATTTATTCTGTCGTCTCTAAAAAAAAAATCACGACCGGTCGGATACACACCAGGAAGTATGAAGGTACTCCCGCATAAAGGATCTACTCTTCTCCAGCATGTCGAACTACATGTGACCTGATTCCCAAAAACCAGGGATATGTAGACAAACTCAAGCCTCGAGAGTTGGTCACATCCTAACAAGACTCCTAGGGAAACCTAATCACCATATTGGGGATCTTGGGAAGTTTCTTACAAATCACTTAAAGCCTTTGGTTAAGTCGAACTAACAGTAGCCTGAATTCTCATATGACATGAGATATGTAGGAAAATCGAAAACCAGGGTCCGACCATGTATGTGGAAATTGCATAAAGACGACGAGTACAATGAACCGAGTCAGTTAAAATTGAGGGTTAGTCAAATTTCGTTGCTCAGGGATGGTCCCGCCATCCCCGAACACCAAAGGGGCAGTTACTGACACCTAATTTTCGACCTCCCGTAATCTATTTTAATCATTCGAAGTCCTCGGGTAATAAGTGAATAAGCTGAGCATTTCTAATAAACTTAAATGATCTTTATAAAGTGCTCAGATCAATATTTCTTCCCTGTAAATTAGCAAAAAAGAATTTCATGCATCGTGTTTTATTTAGAGAATGATAAACATTTTTCAAGATATTTAAAAAAAAAAAAACTTAAGTTTAAAACCCATCATTTATGTACATGGGGAACCTACTATTCAATATTCCATGGAATAAATCAATCATATGATCATTCACGAGGAATTACAATATGCAGTTATTGGTAAGTTTACGTATGGAGTGCCGAACATGCAGGTTTTACATACTTCACTTGCTAGGAAGTGTGAGTTAAAAATCGATGCTACTATTGATTTTCTGTGTAATAGACACATTTTGATTAGATGTAAGTTGTTTGAAGATTACATAACTCTCATGTCCAAGCCTACTTTTTGGCTTAAGGAGTCTCAATGGCACCACCCGATGCGAACACTTAAATGAGACCCATGGTTTGATCCGGAGAAAGAAACGAGCATTGCAATTGCTTGGATTTCATTCCCAACTCTAGCACTGAATTATATTGGTAAATCCTAGCTTTTATCAATGGCTTCGGCGGTATGAAAGCCATTAAATTTGGATTTGGCTACCAAAAGTAAGACACGACCTAGTTGTGCTCATGTTAAGGTGGAGGTTGATTTGTTGAAGGAACATCCTAAGCGTGTAGCTATGCAAGCCATTAATGGTGCTACTGGAGAAGTTAAGACCAAGTAGGTGATGATACAATACGATTTCATGCCTAAGTATTGTAAAGAGTGTTGTTTACAAGGTCATGATAAGGCTTCTTGTTAGAAGTTTCACCCAAAACTGCTACCTGATAGTGAAGTTGATAAGGAAGCTGATGGAAGGGAAGAAGATCGAGGTTTAAGCACTGTTGACAAAAGTAAACAATTTGTATCTGCCAACAATGCTGAGGAAACTGTCGAGGGAAACCAAAATGATGGCAAAAATAATGCAATTGAAGATAAGGGAAAGCAAATTGCTGATTTAAACAATGTACAGAAACCTTGTAAGGGAAAAATAATGGAAGGCCATCAAATTATAGATACTGAAATCATGTCATTAAGGTGTTGGATAGTGGTAAAGTTATTGGCAATGTGAAGGACTTATACAAATGGAAAAATACTAAGGGTAAGAAACAAGTGAATGACAATGGAAATACACAGCAGCACTTGGTTGCACCAGCAGTTAAGGAAAACGATAAAAAGAAAGGAGGAAAACAACTTGTTATTGTCAATTCGAATACTATACAAGTTGTAAATAAATTTGATGCTTTAGGTGAGGTTGAAGATGAGCAAAAGGAATTTGTTGAGGTGGTTAATGTGGTGGCAACTCACATTGCTCCAGATGAATCAGGAAATCAATCGGTATCAGCAACTGTACCAGTTGGTGAAAAGAGTGTTACCAAGCCTTTGAATGATACTGTTTCAGAGGTACCAGTTGTTGAATCTGGTAAACAACTGGTGGTGATTCAAGATGAAACTGCAAGGAAAGAAGTGGATGCAGCACCAGCAGTGGGAAACTGGTTGAAAAACCAGTAAAAGAAAGTACACTAGGGGTAGAGAACATGGTTAACAAACCATTAAATGGGGATGCAAAAGTGTTCACCCCTGGCAAAAATAAGAATTCACCTACTAAACAAATACCAGTGGTGACAAAAGAACTGGTTACTACTAATAAAGCTTGTGAAGATGTTCCTTCCACCACTTATGTTAATGATAATAATTCTAATGTGGAGAGGAAGTTGTGGAGTGAACAAGTTCAAGAAGATGGTGAAGAGGGTGAGATATTAGGAGATAAGGTAGCTGGTGAAAAATATCCTAAGTAATTAACATCATCAAGAAGTTCATGCCGTGTTTGCTAAAGCTTCAGATGAGGATGAAGCTGGTACCAAGGAACCTGCAATTGTTAATGCACTGCAGGACTAAATGTAGCTGGAAGTTAGTAGTAAGTTGAATGAAGGTGCCAAGGTTCATATTTCTAATAGTATGCAGGAATATAGTCAAGATATGGATGATGAATCTCATGAGCAGCATGTTGAACCTGGTATTGAGGCACTTTCAGCTAATAAAATGCAAGGCTTGATAGAAAAAAACTTTCAAACCAATCCTGCAGTTGATAAGTCTTCAGGGAATGTTAAGCAGTAGCAAACAGTTCCAAAAATAACAGGTGCAGGTCTAGGTATTAGTGAAGAACATCAGTTTCAACAAAAAGAGAAGATGGAAATTTTACCTGTAGCAAATCATGACAAAAGTGAGAGTGTCACTAGTCAGAAAGTCAATTTTCCTAGTTGTGATATACAAAAGCATTCAAGTCCTGATAAAATTGGAGGAAAAGAGAATACTGACTCTCAGAATTCAAAGTTAAAAAAAAAAAGAAATAAAGGAGGTTCAGGGATGAAACAAAGCCAAATGGTGTTACAGGAAAAAGCAAAATCAGCTGGTTGTCTCTAATGTTCAAGGAAATTTGCAAGTAGTAGTACCAAGTGTTTAGGAGAAGAGAATTGATCTTGATGAAGAGTAAATTGCACAGAATTTGCTTAATGCTGCAAGGGATGGGGACTTGTCTCCTAGGCAGGTGAAAAGTGGAAAAAACAAAAATAAATCTCATGCAAGGAAGCTCAGCTGGGATGGTAAAATGTCTGAGGATTTTGTTCCAAGACATATACCAATGAGACAAGCAAAGAAAAAGGTGGCAGCCCCTGCCACATCAACAAAATCAACAAATCCAAGAAAAAGTGATGATGGATGTTGGTTTTATGAAGTGGAGAATGCTATGTTATCAGACTCAAGTCCTATTGGAGGAGAGTAGGGTAGTATCCTTTTCTATTAACTTATTTTTCTATTTAGCAGGTTGTATGATGTATGGAACCTCTGTATGGAAGAATAGGATCTTCAGGATAAAGTTTACTATTGGTGGTTGTGCTAATGATCCATATCACAATGGAAGTGATTTGGTGCAAAACTGGTTCATAAATGACCTTTTCAACTGTTATTCTCATATGGGATATGATGTGGTATTTGATTTGTTGTATACTTGGTGGATGAGGACAACTGGTGGTGCTAAAGGTGTAAATAATACAAAAACCACTCACAAATCTATAGTTTTTTCAAAAACTGCAGGTTTAGTAGTGCTTCTATTCTCAATTGGAAAATGATCTGTTTATTGATATATTATCAGTGTGTGGTATTAGCATTTTATGCTCATTCTACTGAGAGTTTGACAATAGATGGAAAGTGGAAGGCTTGGAAGGGTTTATAAGGCACAAGGGGTAAAATTGAAAATGTGGTGCAAGTCTGGTTTATGCAGGTTGTTGGTGTGTTTTGTAAATACTTCAGCAATTCAACAAGGATCAAGTATACCTTTTTTGATGAGCTTATATTGGAATATGATTTGGAGCATATTTATAGCAGCAGGTTTGGTGTATGGTGTATCAATGATCCTATTTACATAGGAAATGAGTTGGTACATATGAAGTTGATAGTCAGAACTGCTGCACTGAACTGCTTAGACAGAAACATGTGTGCAAAAGAAACCAGGGGTAAAATGGGACTTATGATGCAAATCTGTTTATTTCTGGTTTCTGGTGGGAAGGAAAAGAAGATTTGCATCCTGGAGTCTATTCATATGGAAGATTTATGCTACTGGTTCATTGAGCCTACATGCATAGGAGTAGATATGGAAATTTTAGAAATTGAATACTATGAGAATCAGTTATGGTACAAAAATCATTGCTGGTTTCTGCTAGTTTGCAGGTTATGTGCAGTAGCAGATCTAAAGCTAATTTATGGTGGGCATTTAAACAAGGAGAGATGCAGCTGCTGCTACAGGCCATGCCTACAAGAGTTCTTGTTTAGTATGCAAATAACAGGTTTTACTGCTTCTTTGGTATGCAGGTTCTTTGGTCTGCAACTTCTCTGCAGTGATACTTTGCAGAAAGTGAGGTATTTTTGGTTGGGATTAGCACAGTTGCAGGAAAAGAGAGAGTTTACTAGTACTTATACAGAGGTCAATATGCAGAACTTCATATGGCTCAAAGAAATTGCATATCAAGGTGAAAATTTTGAACACTTCAAGATACTAGCTCTCAAAATTTGCAGCTTGGAAATGGTTCAGTGGTTGGGAGCAGATATGTGCAGAAAGACTAAGGCTAAGCTGGAGTTTAGAATGCATATGGAGGCACAAGGTTCCTGATGTGGAGATGAGAGGGGAACACTTCCATCATGTTCAAGTCCTATGGGAGGAGAACATGGTGGTAATTACTACTAACTCTTTCTTCTTTTTTGCAGGTTTGATTTCTGCAAGGAAGCACAAAAACATCAGAAGTTTAGAAAATTTGAAACTTGTTTGTGCTAATGATCCTATGTATCTTGGAAATGAATTGGTACAAGCGTGTTTCAAAATTACTTGGTTGATCTGCAGATTGGCAATATACATAGACCTCATAAACGTATGCATGACCTGTTCTTAGTGTGTGGTATCAATTCCATTTGGAATTCATTCTGCTGAGAATTGGACAATAAATGGGAAAGTTTAGATGAGTTTGGACATCACAAGATCTGGAATTTGCATTTTATTCTGGCAATAGTCAATTGCACTATTGCTGGTTTGCAGATTCATTAGTCAAGCAACAGAGTTGGTCTAATTTGTTGGTTCTATCAATATTGCTTACTATGTTATGCATCAAGAGTACAGACTTGGGACACAAGGTGGTTAAAAAAATAAGGACAACAACATGGGCAAGAATTGAAAATGAGAAGAGTGCCACTGATCCTTTTCAACTTGGAAGTGATTGCTGGTTTCACCATGAGAAACTTCAACTATTCATTAAACCAGATTTTTGGTTATTTCATGATAAAAACTTGGTTTTTTCCACTAGTTACAATACAAGTTTCAGATTTCTAGTTAGATATTTTTTTAGCAATTTGTAGCACCAACTTAGGACATCATATAAGTCTTAAGTTGGTCATTAGATTAAATTTTGCATTTTCCATTAGCCTTTTTGGCTACATTTGTAAAGACTTTTGGAATCGTTTTGACAAAAATTTATAAAATTAGCCCTAGGCACCAACTGCATAGTGGACTTTATTTTATTTTAAAAAAAAAAACAAAAAAAAAAAAACAAAAAACAAAAAACAAAAAAGAGAGAGAGAGAGGAAAAGGAAGAATTCTTATTTAATCGTTTAAAATATTTTTCAAACACTTTTTCCCTTTTATTTTTACCTCTGAAAATTTGGATAATTTAAATAGTTTAAGTAATTAGTTACTTAATCTTTTAACCCCTGATTTTTTTATAAAATAAGCATAATTGCCCTTTACTGTTTTGATTAGGCTAGTTAATTAATTAAATGATAATTATTGCAAAAATGAGCACCTTATTAGATATATATTTTCCTTTTGATTTTTTGCCTTGGTCACAATTAATTTAATTAGTCCTCCATTTAAAGAAATTATTTTATTTTAACAAAATCGGCCTATTGGTATTTAATTTAAAATAATATGTTTATCCTAATTTTCAAATTTGATTAAAAGGCCATAATTAAAATAAATATGTTGGGCCAATTCTTCACAAGCGCATCAACGACTTAACCGACCTTTAATTTTTTTTTTTGTATATATATATAAAAATACTTAGCAGCCCAATTTTCCCCATGATTTAAATTCTCTTTAATTTTTTAAATTATAAATGGCTAGGACTTAAATATACTCGGCATATACACCAAATACACACACACACACACACACACACAGATATATATATATATATATATATATATATATATATATATATGAAATATATGTGTATACATTTGGTGTATACACAAGAAACGGCCTTCCTTTTTTTTTTTAATTTCAGTTGGACTGAGTCCAGCCCAATGGGACTGACCCAGCCCAAGGGTCGTCTGATAAGGGGGTAACACCCCTCACATTTCCCATACTAAACAACCATTCGATACCCTCTCTCGCCTCCCCTTCCCTTTCCCCTTACCCTAACCCTAACCCTAGCCGCCGCCTTACTTTTTCTTTCTCTCTCATGCCAAAAATGGCAATGTTACAGAAGTCGCAAGGCTTTTGCAGCCTTCGTACAACCTTTATCGTGATACCATTAATGGTCTGGCCTTGTTTTCATCTTCCTCACTCCAAACACGGTATAAGTCACTCTCATTTTAAGCTTTTCTTTAAATTTTGCGTCAAATAAATAATTTCCTGCATTTATTTTATGATTGTATTGTTGTATTCACTCGAATCTCATTGGTCGAGTACAAATGGGCCAGATCGAGTAGAACAATACTCAGATCTGGCCATGCATCCTTGATTACAGTCAATCTATACCGTAGATTTGGTTTACAAAAGTTGTTAAGTGAAAATTTGTCTATCCCACATCAGAATATTTAGTTTCCTTCACAGTTTTGGGGTTTACAAACAAGTTGGAAAAAATCGGAAAAAGCTAGATTTTAAAGTCAAGAACTTGAAATTTAAGCAAAAGTATAATTTTAGACTTAAAAACTCTCTTTGTAGAGTTTGAGTCCCTCAGTTATAATTTTTAAATATTTTTGTCCTTCTCTTGTGGTTGAGTTCGAGGGTTGGAAGCACAAGGAGCTTTCGAGTCCCTTCTTGACCAAAGGCTGCATTTAAAAAAGGTAATACCCCAACCCTTTTATCTATTTTACTATTTTATTTATGAGCTAATGATTGGTCTGTGCTGTTAAGTGTTTCTGATTGATGGCCTTATAGTATGATTTTTGCCTTAAGCACTGTTTAAATAAGCTTAGAATGAGTCCCTCCTAAACATGATACCCTGCTTATCTTATGTACCTAATGTAGTATTTTTCTATTAATAGTCTAGACTTGTGCTGATCTTATACAAAACAATGTTTTGAGACTGCTGGAAATTTTAAATGGTCTGTGTTGAAATGGTTTTGAGGTTTGATACAGATCAACAGTGGACTATCAGTAATGTATATTGAAGTAAGGAGTTTGTTTAATATAATTAGGGAACGCATAGGGTATTGGTAGGCTGTTTGAATATTAACTTAAGTTGTATGATCTCTTAATGAGGTTGTTTAGTGTTAAGAAGTCCATATCATGACATGTTTAGAGGGTCACTATTTGATTACTTGCCTTTAAATGTGATAACACCTATCTCAAAGGGATTAGTGACTTAAACATATCTCTAAGTGTTGTCTAATGACCTTCGTCTTGAACTTTGAATCTGTCTATAGTTATCATTAGCCTGATCTGTAATATTCTTTTTCTAAAAGTGAGACTGCCATGCTCCCCATCCTATTATTCTTAAGTAAGAATCACCTTAAAGCTGTGCCTAAAGAATTGTGGTGCAAATATGTCAAGTTCATTCCTGATGCCTTCCATGATTGATGTTGCATTGTTGTACAAGTACCATAGCTTGACCCTCTCTGTGATTTGTTGCTATTTCCTATTAGCTTGTTAAACTTTATAATGTGCAATAACTGTTTGACCTTGGTAGATATGGTGAAAAAGATCAGAGACAAGAGTAAGTTAAGAATATAGTAATTTTCTTTTTTAGATAAGAGTCTTATGTTCTGTTCATAGATCAGTCTAGCTTATTGCCTCATGATAAAAATAAGTCAAGCTAAAACAAGACTTGCAGATTATGTATGCTATTGGGAAACTGTAATGCTTAAAGTTCTTATTTAATTATAACCTTTGGATTAAGTTTGGCTAAAGAAGATAACTAGTTTGTTGCTGAAAATTAAAGTCCTAAAGTGAGAAACATTGAGTGGACCTAGCCTTGATAACCAGTTATTATTAAGTTAAATGTTTGAACAGTAATTAAGGATAGAACCATAACAGGAATGAGCTTGTAAAAAAAAACAAATTAAGGTTGTTAGAGAAAAGGGGAGTTAGACAAATAATGAACCATTAGTTTATTAGGGTGACACTACTTTGCAAGTCTAGTCTACTTCAGTATTAAAACATGACTAGGTAAAGGGGGGGGGGGGGGGGATAAAACCAACTAGGCTAGCTTTAACCCTGGTGTACACTCGTGAGAAGGGCTCTGCCTAAAGACTAGTTGGCAAGGGATTTGAGTCAATCTTTTTTTTTTTCAAGAAGCTAACCCTTTTATAACTTGAGTAGGAATCTAAAGTGTTTTGCACGTGACCTATTTATGAAGATGCACTACTGTCTTTCTACCTACATTTTCTTTTAGGGATTTATTTCATTTGCTAGTTGAGTCTGTCTTTCCTTTTCCCTTTTTCTTTCTTCTCTGTGAATCTTGTTGTGTCAAAGGCTTGAAGGTTTGATCATGCTTAAGTATTAAATGATCCCTACTGAGAATGAGGGATGGTCCATGGCCATATGGCTATTTGTTTGCTTGAAATCCCTTTGTATCCTGCGTAGAGGTCCTGAATGTCTCAAGGAGAGAGCCAACACTGTGTTCTAGCCAATGAATATAATCATGCCATATCCAAGATTGAGTGGCCAATCTATCCTGTATTGCTAAATCATGAGATTCCGACATGAGTTCTATTGGTATATAACTGGTTCAAGATAAAAAAAATGGAAATCTGCCTGCTGTCCACTACTTAAATCATTTGTGTTTGGGTCTAATTGCTAATACTCTGTCCAGACATTTTAGTTATCATTATTTAACTGGCTGCCTCATATACACTTTCTATGACTTGACCAAATGAAGTTTGTAACATGACATGACTTGCTAAATGCCTAGACTAATTTGAGATGGTTCTATGAAGTTGAAGTAGGTTAAGGAACTTGTTGATGACACTTTGGCCTATTCTATGACTCTGTATGAATGTTGTTAGATTCTAGTATGGAAAATGATCCCAGCCCTAGCTTAAATGGTCTTGTCTACTTATGTGTCCATGCATTTGAACTTGTTAAAGCACTTGGCTGTAAATGGTTTCTGGTAGCAATGTTCCTTATGATTAGAAAGGATTTAGGGTAAGCTAAAAATCACATGGCTAGGAAGAGCCTTTTTTAAAGGTGTCTTGAGAGGGGATCAAGGGGAGAATCAGGCCCTGTTTGATTCACCATACCTTTCCTTCACATAAAAGGCACCATGGCACTTTCATAAGCCCATAGTGATGCATACTAACTATACAAATCTCTCGAAATCATTTGAACTTTGTTACCAGAACCTAGAAGACTTGGCTAGAACCAGACATGCATTGATGAATGGTTTAGTAAAACCTAGTAATGAACCGAGGTGCATATGTACATGACTGAACTAGAATACAAATGGAAGAACTTAAAGGAAAACATGAAACCTGAATAGGTAGGGCATTAAAATTGAATCATTAACGACCATTAAGATCATGTAGATCCTTCTTCTTTTTAAGAAACTCCACCAAAGAGACATGAATGATTTTCTACATTCTTTCTATGCTATGTATTCATGTGGCGTGATTTGACGCCACAATCGATGCTTTTCGGCTATAAGTTTTACTTATTTTTAAGCAAATCTATGTGATTTTACGAGGTTTTTATTATGTTTCAGGTAATACGAGGTCCCTAGAGCCTAAGTGTGGAAAACAAGTGAAAAAGAGGGAAAAAAGTTGATCCCTGGAAAAAACTGGAGATTCTGGAAATTTTGGTGGAAAATTACTCTGCGCGTTCGCGCAGGAATGTCACGCATTCACGCCCACACGCGTCAATGACTCTATGCGTTCCCGCAGGTATGTCACGCATACGCGCTGAAGAAGAGAATTCCTGGTGACGTCATCCATGCGTTCGCGAAACCACGTGGCACAAGTTTAGGGTTCCTATGTATATTTTCTTTCTTTTATTCAAACCTTGTTTATGGGAATTTCTTGGTGACAATTGAGATTGAAACTCTTGTTGTGCTTATTTATTGATCGGCATTATTTTTAATCAAGTAAGTTATTGTTATTTTAATTATTCTTGTTCTTCAATGTTTCTGAAGGGAGTAGCTAACCCTAGGACTCACCCATTTACTTTGTTTGATACTCGGAAGAGGAAGAACGGGGTTAGGATAGAATAATTAACATGAATTTGGGGCGTTAACCCTCATCTAATGGAAATTGACCTAGGAATAGGCGATACCATTTGTAGCCATATTCGGGTGTTCTTAATGCTCCTAATTGCTTGAGGGATCTTCAAATGGGTAGTCTAGTTAATCTTCGGGAGAATTTAATTTAGAGTCATTATCCGAGGCTAAATAACATAAACTTGCTATTATTTATAATTCGTGAAATATATTGGATCGTTACTTGAGAAGTAGTTTCATTTATTCCATTCTTGTGGCCATTGATCAATTTACTTGCTTTCTAGAGTAGAATTTATATTTCCGTAATTTATCAAAACGTTATCAAAAACCACCATTGATGCGTTCGGTCTAGCTATTGTTAGTTATAATTCCTAATCTGCTTAAATTGCCTACATATTGTTCTCTGTAGGATTCGACCCCAACCTTGTTGGGTTACTATATTTGACAATATCCGCGTTATACCATTAATAGGTGTAATTTGAGCGTATCAAATTTTGGCGCCATTGCCAGGGAACAATTGGCGTATTTTGGCTAATTTAGGAAATAAGCTAACTTGCTTTGAACCGAAGCTGTGAATATTTGTATAGTTGTTTTTTGTGTTTTATTTTATTTTGAAAAAAAAAATGGCATCTTCCATGAAAACTTGTTTAGTAGTGATTTTTATTGTGAGCATGGCTAAATTGGTGAGTTAAAACTCATGATGGAGTGCCTGCTAGGTGAGGGTAACGAAAATCAAAAAGCCTTGAAAGAATACTTGGAAACTAGTCTCCAACTTGGTTTGATGACAGAAAAAGAAAATCCTCCGTGCGCAAATCATTATGAACTCCCCAATGCTCAAGATGAAAGGGTAAATCATGAAGATGAGTTTATTGGGAATGCCAAAGAAAAAAATAAATTGGAGTCGACCATTGTTCTGAAAAATCTGGTTGGTGATGACTCCAATCGGGGGGGAAAAAGAGGATGTCGTAGACGGAACGGGATGTGTATCTTCTTTTCAAATCACATTTGTGAAAGTAAATAACTAGTAACTTTTTGTGAATTGTTAATTTTATGAAAAGTAATAATTAAACGTCATTTTTTGCAATTTTCTCGGGATCTTTGAACTTCTAATTTTCTAAGGGCATCCTCACCCCATCTTGGACTCAGGAAATATGGAAATTATTAATATACATTTTATGTGGTGAAAATTAGGTGTCCACAGCGCCGATGGATGGAGCTCCTGAAGGACCATGACATCTCTATTCTGTGCCATCCCGGGAAGGCCAATATGGTGGCTGATGCCTTGAGTCGTAAGGCAGTGATTATGGGGAGTTTAGCTCGATTGATTATTTCCGAGCGTCCGATGGCCATGGAGGTTCAGACTCTGGCCAACAGTTTCGTTCTCCTTGATATTTCAGCCCCAAGCAGGATTTTGACTTGTCTGGAGGCGATGTCATCCTTATTAGATCGGATCAGGACTCATCAGTTTGGGGATGCTCAGTTGAGCACGATTTGAGATAGAGCTTCGAGGGGTGAGGCCAAAGAGGTCGTGATCGATTCTGAGGGCATTGTGAGGATTAGAGGACGCGTGTGAGTTCCTTGAGTTGGTGATTTGATTCAGTTGATCTTGTCTGAGGCTCATGGCTCTCGGTATTCCATTCATCTGGGGGTGACTGAGATGTAACGTGATTTGAGACAACACTATTGGTGGCATCAGATGAAGAGGGATATAGTTGATTTCGTGGCTAAGTGTGGTAATTATCAGCAGGTAAAGTATAAGCACCAGCGACCCGGTGGTGTGCTTCAGAGGATGCCATTCCTGAGTGGAAGTGGGAGAGTATTACTATGGATTTTGTTGTGGGTCTTGCAAAGACCCTGGGCAAGTTTGACTCTATTTGGGTGATAGTTGATCGGTTGACTATGTCCGCTCACTTTGTTCCAGTTCAGGTTTCCTATATCGCAGAGACGTTAGCCAAGTTGTACATTTGGGATATTATGAGATTGCATGGGGTTCCTATTTCTGTTATAGCTGATCGGGGTACTATCTTCATTTCCCGATTCTGGAGGGCTTTTCATGAAAAAAGGGCTTTTCATAAGGAGTTGGGTACCCGATTGGATCTTAGTACAACTTTCCATCTCCAGACCAATGTCTAGTCCAAGCGGACCATTCAGGTGCTCGAGGACATGTTGAGAGCGTGTGTTATTGATTTTAGTGGTCATTGGGATCAACACTTGCAATTGGTAGAATTTGCGTACAATAACAATTATCATTCGAGTATTGGCATGGCGCCTTTTGAGGTTTTATATGGTAGGAGATGTAGATCTCCAGTTGGTTGGTTTAATGGATTCTAGGATTGACCTTGGAGTACGGATCTATTGCGAGAGTCCCTTGATAGAGTGAGAGTTATTCATGCCAAGATTTTGACAGCTCAGAGTCGGCAAAAGATGTATGCAAATCGGAAGGTTCGAGATTTAGAGTTTGCAATTGGTGATCAGGTTCTATTGAAGGTTTCACCCATGAAGGGTGTTATGATATTTGGTAAGGGGGCAAGTTGAGCCCCAGGTATATTGGTCCATTTGAGATTGTTGACCGCATGGGGGATGTAGTTTATGAGTTGGCAATGCCACCAGACTTGGCGGGAGTTCATCCGATTTTCATGTTTCGATGCTGAAGAAGTACCGTGCCGACGGTACCTACATTGTTCAATGGGATTCTATATTACTTGATGAGAATTTCACTTATGAGGAGGAGCCTATCGTTATATTGGATAGACAGGTTCGAAATTTGAGGTTGAAAGAGATTTCTTCTGTGAAGGTGCAATGGAAGCACCGTCCTGTTGAAGAGGCCACTTAGGAGACCGAGTCCGACATGCGTAACCGATATCTCCAGTTGTTTACTGATTCAGGTATTTCCCGCTTCTTTTCTATTCATCGCTCGAGGACGAGCGGCGGTTCAATTGGTATCTAATGTTATGACTGATTTGGTCGTTATAGTCTTTCTGACATTTTCTCCCTTTTTCGAGCTTGGTTAGCTCACTTTTGACCCGAAGGAATAGTTAGCACGCTTCTCGAGGTGTCTAGATCGAATTCGGGTAACTTTTTGTGAAATTTGAGCTTAAAGTGAAAAAGAGTTGACCCAATGTTGACTTTTGGATAAACAGACCTTTTTCTAAATTCATCGACTCCGAGAGGTTAGGGGTCCGAATGGTCGTTTAGAACTTGTGTGTATATCTGGTTCGGTTCCCAATACACCTGGATGCATTTTGGGACTTAGGTGGGGAAACTAGAATTAAGGTATCGGGGGTTGACTCAGTCAATGAGACCTCCATTAGGAATTTCGAGGCCATGAGCACGTTTGTAACATGTTTTTATATGTGTCTATGTATGTGGTATGTGAGGAGATGGCCTCGGGAATTAGTCGGAAAATCGGATTGAATTGTGGAACTTGGGTGGATTTCTGGTGTCTGGTGCCCGCTTTGGCGGCACCAACACCGCGGCGATGGTACAGTTGGAGTGGTCCAAGCCAATTGGGCTTGACTGCTGGAGCGGTCACAGCATCGCCAAAGCGGGTGACGGGCAGTGAGTATATCCAATGAAGTGTTAAAAGCCCTTAGTGTATCATTTAACACCATTACGAAAATAGAGCTCTTGGGATCTGTTCTTGGATATTTTGGTGGATATTCCTAGTGGTAAGTTCTCCTAATCCTCTTGCTAATTCACTTCTCCTAATCATCATAGAATTCCCCTTAGTTTATCAATTAATTAGTTATGTAAGATTAAAAGTGGGTTTTGAGAATGTTCTATCTAGGCTTATTAGTGATGAAATTGATGGAGTTTATGCTAGAATTTCATGAATCTAAGGTTGTTCATCATTTATCTTCCATTATTAGAGTTGAATTCTTGAATCAAAAAGTTAGGGTTTATGCCCAAAATTGGGGGCTTTGCTTCAATTTCGAAATTAGGGGAATCCATGAGTTAAATTAGCAATTAGTTGTTGGGTTATGGTCACCTAGTGCTTAATTTAATATTTTGCTCCCGAATTTTTCGTTTTGACCTTGTGGGTCTCGTTTCCCCAATTTCTAGGTTTAGAATTGACCCAAATTGAATGATAGCAATATTAGTATCATTCTTCATAATTCCTAATCTAGATTTTGAATATACCTAGACTACTTTGGTTCTGAGGCTCAGCCGATGGGCAAGGTAAAAGAGTAATTGTCGGTGTTTGTTGTTCGGCCATCCAGGTAGGTTATGGCTTACCCTTGGTGAGACTTCATATAGCGAAGTATATATTTAGATTATATTTTCAGAGAAAGCATGTAAATCTTCGTGTATAAAGTTGGGTTGGATATTGTCTTAGGTTGGACCCTGTTGCGTGATTGGGGCTAGCCACCCCATGTGTTGTGATTGATTGTTCTATTGTGTTGGCTTGATGCCACGTGTTGTTATTAGATATTAGAATCTGTTGTTCCATCTTGATTATGATATTATTGGCGTACCCACTGTTGGTACTTGTGACACTGATATATTATTGGCGTACCCATTGTTGGTACTTGTGATAGTGAGCATGATTATTGATGTTCATACATGCATTGCACGCACTCTCATTCTTCATGATATACTGTTGAGACACTGTTGGTACTTGATTAAATACTTTGATGAGCTGGGCTCGGTTTTAAAATGAGAGTGACGTGAGAGTCTGATATCTGATGTTAGTTCTGGAATCGTGGATTGAGTGAGTGCATGGACTCCGCGGGTCCCCTAGAGTAGTGCTGGTGAGAACCCCTCGTCGGTAAAGAACCGGGGTCTCGTCTGTGTGTTGGGCAAAGATCTGGGACGAGTGGCACTTTGACTTCGCGAGTCACCTTTGGTTGTGCTACCGAGATGTCGATCTTTTCATCCGAAGTACTTGTGTACACAGCATTTGTATAGCATTGCATTGCATCCATACATTATTGCATTGCATTGCATCACGACTTATATTGAGATGATTTGGTGTTGTACTTGTGATGTTGGATTCGGATTTGATATATTGAGGCTTGGCACTTTTGGGGTTAGATGCTCTACTTAGGTAATGACGTGTACTTGGATTCGATTGTATTTGACTTATATTTGTTGGTTTATCTGCCTATCTTGCTTTAATGTCTGAATTGTGTTAGCTATGCTTAGTCGGCCGATGATACCTACCAGTACTGATGTTTTGTACTGACTTGTACTTGCTGCATTTCTTTATGAATGTAGAGTATCAGGTTGGGTCTGCTTCCATCTCTCGTGGCTGATAGTCGTCATCAGCATTGTTGCGAGTTTCCAGGGTGAGCACGAGACGTTCGCTGCCTTGGAGACTCTTCCTATTTTATGTCTTATTATTGCTACTCTAAGACATAGATAGATTTATGTAATATTACTCCAGACTTGAATATTTTTCATTAGATGCTCTTGTATTACTTAGATCAGACCCTGGGGGTGTTCCTTATTCCGCACTATTTCTACTATACATTATTGTGACACTTACGTATTTATTCTTTTCCGCTTGCTCGATTTAATTATTCATGCCTTTATTTATCGTATGGGTGAGGGTTCGCTTACCGAAGTCAGAGAGGTAAGTGCCCGCACGGCTTAGCTGAAATAGGTCGTGACAGCAAACCCTAGAGGCGCCGCCCTTCGTTCCTTTTCTTTTTCTTGCGTCATATGTCGGAAATGGCAAGAGTTGCGGGCCCTCGAGGCTCCACGTTGACTTGGCATGGCTGAGAATGGCAAGAACATTTATTGCTCTACCATTTCTCACCTAAATCCACCGCACTTCAACCCAAATGAGGTGTTATCCCTCTTTCCCCTTTGCTTTTTCTGCATTGTAACGTTCAAGAAGGTACAAATCCTTAATGGAATTTTCTTACCTTTGTTTAAATCCTCAATTCTTATTGATTCATGAGGAATCGAAAGGATTGATCAATTTTTGGGTCAAATCTGGCCATCTGTTTGTTTGTTCATTAAATCTCAGCCTTCAAATGTGGTTTTCAAAATAAGCAATTCTCAGAATTGCAAAGTCCCACATCGAGTTGAGGTTAGGGTTTTTTCAGATCTGGGGTTCTATATAAAGAACCCTATTTCTCACTATTTAAAAGAGACAGGAAGGGGATATACACATATATTCACTAAAGAAATTGATTCCTTGTAAGTTTTGGCAAAAAATTGCTTTGAAACTTCAATTTTCTAGTTAAGTAAAATTTTAATATTTATTTTCTTATTGGATTGGCTGAGTTGGGGCTTTGAGGAGCACAAAGGGCTTTCCAAGTTTAAATCTCGATCAAAGGTTGTGCACGAGAAAGGTAATCTTTTTTCCCTTTTAATTTTTGCCATTATTTTCCTATTTAGGTATAATTTATGTGTTAGTTATGTGTAGCTAGTTTGATTAAGCCTGTTTTGTGTGTTGTTTGGTTAAATAAGTTGGTTAGATTGGTTAGGCATGGTTTAGGTGTTATCAGTCTTAAACTTGTTGTTAAACATATGTTTAGCCTAATTTCTGCCTATTACTCTACTAAGCATATGATATAATCCTGTTTACAATCCTGATAGTTCATTTAGTATGTTAGATGGAGTCCTATAGCCTGATTAAATGTGATAATGGCACTGTAAAAAGGGACTAAGTATATTAAGGTTAAGTGTCCAAGCCTGTTTGAATTATGTTATCTGGCTTGAGCTAATCACGTTCAAAGTGTGTAAATACCACTTATTTAGTTTGAATCCCATCTGATTAGGGTCTAACAAGGACCATTATCATTCCTATTCTATGTATTGTGATGTTGATCCTTGCTTGTTCCCTAAATTTAAGTTTCTTGGTTCACTGCTATGGCATCTGATGAGTGTTATGTTATTGTTACACCTCCCGTTTTCATCGCAAGAAAGTCTTTGGCTTATTGGTGGGTTATACCCCTAGTATAGAAACCCGCACCTGAGTTTTTGAGATATTAAGTGCTTTACCTTGAGTGTACAAAAATATAAGTATGCATTTTTTGCAATACGATAGGATTCGAAGTGATACGAATCGAATCGACGTGAACAAGGAGACTCAGGGAACTCAGGCCACAGTGCACATTGATGGGGAAAAGGGATGGGCCGTCAACATGTTGACGCTGGCGTCCTACACACCGTCAAATTCCAGCAGCCCCTGAATCTCAGGTGGATCAGGGACGGTGTAAGTCGACGGATCATCGACGTGTCGATGGGACCGTCTACCTGCTCGTCGACCCGCAACACCTTGGGCTGTTTTGTCCCCCTATATATATGGATCCCTCACGTTTTATTTCCTTAATTTACACTCCAAAATCATAGAAAGCCCTATAATATTTCCTCTCTATAATCTCCATCATATTAGTGGAGATTTGGTAGGATTCGAGCCCCGTAAACCCGAGCTTATGAAGAAGAAGGTTGTCCCTAGGGTTTCATTAAAGTTGTGAAGCTTGGGAAGTTGGAGTTGAAGTTGATCCTTGGAATCATAGACCCCTCAAGGTATGTAAATGATTCCTACCTTTATATTTAAGTTAAATACTAAGAGTTTTAGTGGTTTTAGGTATAGAGAAGATAGTTATGAAAGCCGTGAGTTGATGAAGGCTAAGATGGTGATTAGGGACTGTTTTAAGAGATGATTTGGAATGGATTTGATTATATCTTTATATGTAAGTGTACATTGTTGTTTTTGATATTGTGGTTGATGTTTGATTGAATTAGAAGTTGAAGGATTGTTATGTTTGCAAGGATAATGTTGTCCGCAATTCGTTAAGCTCTTTTTGTATTTAAAATGGTCAGTAAGTGAGGTAAATAGTCTAATTAAGGCCTATGTTATCTTGATTGTAGACTTACGAGTTCGAAAAGTAGAAGTTGGACGATTATATACACTTCAAGGTATGTTAAGGCTAACCTTTCTTTCATTTTTGGCATGATCTTATGATACGACCCAACAAGTGAGTAAACGAGCTTCCGTATTACTCTACTCGTAGAAGCATTAGGAGTACTTCAGTCATTAATATTCCTATACCCCGTTTATGATTGTTCCTTCTGTTCATGGGTCTAGAGATTTCTTATGTTGAGGTTGTTAGCTCCAAAGATGTTCATCGGAGATAGTACGACCTTGTGTCACTCCGAGAGTTCTATGTATTCAGTTTATACATGCTTTGCATTCATACATTCATATGCATATTGACCCGTGACCAGAAAGCATTATATACGCAAATATTATATGTACATAGGGTATGGGGAAAGGGATAGGCGTTATATACGCATTACCACTTAATCAGATGGTGCACCATGACATCATATATGGATCAGGATGCACTTTCCGCAACAATGTATATGATGCTGATGATGATGGTCGCGGAGAGGCCAATGGGATATGAGATAACAGATCGGGCTGAATGTTCCTCAGCACTATGACCTATATATACATGAACATGATTATCATTGAGAGCGTGTATATTATACGCCCACAGGGGCATTGTCAGTTATACAGATTTATGCAGATACTTTTAGATTCTCAGCCATACAGATGTATTCAGACAGTCAGTTAACTTTTGAGTTTCAGACTCAGTTGATGATTCTTATGCTCATGTTATTTTTATGCTTTACATACTCAGTACATTATCCGTACTGACTCCCCTATTGCTCGGAGGGCTGCGTTCATGCCTGCAGGTTAAGGTAGATAGACAGGCGGTCCAGCATAGTAGGACCTCTACCCAGCGTTAGTCAGTGCACTCCATTTTATCCGGAGCTGCAGTCTATTTTGGTATGCTATTCTTTTGAGATGTATATTTATATAGGTATGACGGGGCCCTGTCCCATCCTTTCTACAACTTTTATTCCAGTAGAGGTCTATAGACAGTTGTATGTATTTGAGAGATGATTTAGCCTTGTCGACTTCTATTCTTTTGCGTACCGTATATGTAGCGGCCTAGTCGGCTCGCATTATTCTCTCCAGTCACATGTATATATGCAGATTGTACAGAGATCATGATGTCCTCCTTTCTTGAGAAAATATAGTCCAAATTGAACTATTTATGGGTCCTTGTCAGATAGTGTTATCCAGATACGAGCGTAGGGGTGTTTGGTCACTGGAGATCAAGCACTCATCGCGACTCATCGGTTTGGGTCATGAGAGAAGTGGTATCAGAGCAGTTCTATCCTAGGGTTGTCTACAGACCGTGTCTAGTAGAGTCATGTTTATGGGTATGTTGTGCACCACGCTTATAAACAGGAGGCTACAAGACATTTAGGAGAGTGTCATTCTTTCTATCTTAGATCGTGCGATGGAGCCATATGTTAAGCGTTCGCTTTCTAATGATTTGTCCTGATTTCAGCGATGCCTCATAATAAAGCTACAGCTGCCCAGAAGGGCAAAATAGCAGTTTGTGAAGCCACTAGCCGTACCTGCCAGGCTACTAGGGCTCGAGATGAGACTCAAGGTGAGAGCCCATCAGAGACTTCACATACCCCGCCTCCAGCACCTGCCTCAGTGCCCCCGGTTCCTCATCCAGATGCACTGGGCTAGGATGTGCGAGATGTTGTACAGTTATTGACCAGATTGGTAGCCGCTCAGGCTCAGCGGCAGGGAGCTGGTGTTGTTCAGGTAGACCGGGCTGGTATTACAAGGGTTAATACTTTCCTTGGGTTAGATCCTCCAGATTTTTCTGTCTTGAAGAAAAATATGGACCCCCAGGATTTCATTGATAGTATGTAGAAGACCTTTAGGGTTATATACGCGGATGAGGTTGAATCAGTGGAGTTAGCTTCGTATAGGCTGCGTGATATTGCGGTACAGTGGTATCAGACATGGGAGCTATCTAGGGGAGAGAATGCCCCTCTAGCTGTCTGGCTAGAGTTTTCAAATGCTTTTATTCACCATTACTAACCACCAGAAATCCAACCGGCCCGAGCAGATAGGTTTTTGCATATTATGCAGGGCAGTATGAGTGTTCAGGAGTATTGTGTGTACCTTGATTCTTTGGCCAGATATGCCCCAGCCATAGTGTCTAAGATGGAGGATAGAGTTCATCATTTCATAGATGGTCTAGGGCCACATTTTATAAATGACTCTACGACTGCTGCATTACAGCCGGGCATCGATATCTCTCGTATACAAGCATATGTACAGAATTTGGAGGACCATAAAAGTCAGCGAAGGACAGAGCGTGAGCATGACCTGGGCCATGATAAGAGGGCTAGATCTTTAAATATCGAGGGTGAGTTCAGAGGAGGACAGAGACAACAATATTCCCGGTATCCATTTCATTCGGCATGAAGTGCACCTCCGCGATTTTCAGGTTCAAGATTTGGTCGGTCTTCTTATTCGGAGCGAGTTAGAGTTCTAGAGCTTCGGGTTCTCAACATAGACTGGAGTCAGGCCAGATGCGACCCCCGTTGCCGCGGTGTGCCCAGTGTGGCAATTTACATACAGGTTAGTGTCGGCTGGGCTCAAATGGTTGTTACGCTTGTGGCCAGCCAGGTCATAGGATGCAGCATTGTCTGATGAGAGAGAGTGGGAGTATGGTTTAGCCCATCCTCTGCAGTACGCCCATCAGGGCAGGGTTCTCAAGCACCAGCAGGACGTGGTAGAGGGAGGAGTGGAGCGTCTAACTCGAGTGGGCCTCAGCACCGTGTTTATGCATTAGCCGATAGACAGGATCGTGAGTCATCTCCTGACGTGGTAACAGGTATATTATCAGTTTCCCCCTATGACGTATACACCCTGATTGATCCAGGTTCCACCTTATCATATGTTACTCCATTTATTGCTAGCAAGTTTAGGACAGATCCTGACTTGATTAAGCCGTTTGAGGTGTCGACGCCAGTTGGTGATCCAGTTATAGCTAGGCAAGTATATCGAGGCTGTATTGTGATAGTTTGCGATTGCCATACCCTAGCAGATTTATTTGAGTAAGACATGATTGATTTTAATGTTATTATCGGCATGGGCTGGTTGGCTTCCTTTTATACTAATGTTGATTGCAGAACAAAGGTAGTTCGATTTCAGTTTCGCGCCGAGCCAATCCTAGAGTGGAAGGGTAATGCTGCTTCGCCGAGGGGTAGGTTTATTTCCTACCTTAAGGTAAAGAAGATGATCAGAAAGGGGTATATTTATCACCTAGTTCGAGTCCAGGATGTGCAAGCAGAATCACTGACCCTTCAGTCTGTCCCTGTGGTCAATGAGTTTTCATAGGTGTTTCCGGATGAACTTCCAGGCATTCCACCGAAGCGGGAGATTGATTTTACTATCGATCTATTTCCAGATGCCTAGCCAATATTTATTCCTCCTTATAAAATAGCACCTATGGAGTTGAAGGAAATGAAGGAACAATTACGGGATTTACTCGAGAAGGGATTTATTAGGCTTAGTACATCGCTGTGGGGAGCGCCGGTTTTGTTTGTAAGAAAGAAAGATGGCTCTTTGCGAATGTGTATTGATTATCGGCAATTGAATAACGTGACGACAAAGAATAAGTATCCGCTTCTGAGGATTGATGATTTATTTGACCAGCTGCAACGCGCCAAATATTTCTCGAAAATAGACTTAAAATCGGGATATTATCAGGTTAGGTTGAAGGAAGAAAACATTCTGAAGACGCCATTCCGAACTAGATATGGGCACTATGAGTTCCGTGATATGTCATACGGGTTAACTAATGCTATAGCTGTATTCATGGACTTGATGAATCGTGTATTCAGACCCTTCCTAGATTTGTTCGTCATTGTGTTTATAGATGATATTTTGGTTCATTCTCCGTCAGAGGCTGATAGCATCTACGTGCAGTGCTTAGAGTTCTTCGAGATAAAGAGCTCTATGCGAAGTTTTCTAAATGTGAGTTCTAGTTGAACTCTGTGGTTTTTCTGGGTCACATTATCTCAGATTAAGGCATTAGAGTGGATGCTCAAAAAATTGAAGTTGTGAAGAACTGGCCAAGGCCCACCACACCAACGGAGATACATAGTTTCTTGGGCCTAGCAGGATATTATAGAAGGTTTGTAGAAGGATTTTCTTCTCTTTCAGCCCCATTGACCAAGCTGACTCAGAAATCAGCTAAGTTCTAGTGGATAGATACATGTGACCGGAGTTTTCTGATACTGAAGGATAAGTTGACATCAGCATCCGTCTTGACTCTTCCATGGGGGACAGAGGGCTATGTGATATATTGTGATGCCTCGGGTATTGGTTTGGCCTGTGTATTAATGCAGCACAACAAGGTTGTCGTTTATGCTTCTAGACAGCTGAAGCAGCACGAGAAGAATTATCCAACCCATGATCTTGAGTTAGCGGCGGTGATCCATGCCTTGAAAATGTGGAGGAACTATCGATACGGGGTTCACGTTGATATCTATACTGACCACAAGAGCCTCTAGTATATTTTTAAGCAGAAGGACCTGAATTTACGCTAGAGACGATGGCTAGAGTTGTTGAAAGATTATGATGTTGATATTCTGTACCATCCTGGAAAGGCTAATGTAGTAGCTGATGTTCTTAGTCGTAAATCCATGGGTAGCCTGTCATATGGGCAGCCAGAGAAAAAGGAGATAGTCTGTGAAGTACGTCAATTAGCTAGCCTCGGAGTTCGGTTGTTAGATTTAAGTGATGCAAGGTTTATTGTTCAAGATACCATGATGTCATCTTTGGTGGCCGAGATAAAGGAATGTCAGTACGAGGATCCAGTGTTAGTTTATTACTTAGATACAGCTCCTCAAAAAGAAAAAACACCCTTTGTAATTACAGCAGATAGAGTACTCAGGTATAGAGGTAGATTGTGCGTTCATATTATTGCAGGGCTTCGTCAGCAGGTCATGGGGGAAGCTCATTATTCCTGCTATTCTATTCATCCGGATACAACAAAGATGTATCACAATCTCAAGGAAGTTTATTGGTGGGATGGTATGAAAAGAAATATAGTGGGATGGTATGAAAAGAGATATAGCAGGATTTGTCTCTTAATGTCTGAATTGTCAGCAAATTAAGACAGAGCATCAGAAGCCCGAAGGTTTATTGCAGGCCATGGAGATTCCGACATGGAAGTGGGAGGTAATCAATATGGACTTCATTACATGTTTTCCCCGTACTCCACAAAAGTATGATTCATTATGGGTCATAGTTGATAGGCTTACAAAGTCAGCCCACTTTCTGCCTGTCAGAACTACTTATGCAGCTGAAGATTATGCGAAGCTTTACTTTAAAGAGATTGTACAACTTCATGGTGTTCCTACAGCCATTATTTCAGATAGAGGAGCACAATTTATAGCCAACTTCTGGAAATCTTTTCAGAACAGATTGGGGACCCAGGTGAGTCTTAGTACTGCATTTCATCCGCAGACAGATGGACAAGCAGAGCGTACTATACAGACACTGGAGGACATGCTGAGAGCTTGTGTGATTGACTTCCGAGGTAGTTGGGATGACCATTTACCTCTTATTGAGTTTACTTATAATAATAATTATCATTCCAGCATTCAGGTGGCTTCTTATGTAGCTTTATATGGGTGGAGATGTAAGTCGCCTATAGGATGGTTTGATGTTGGAGAACATCAGTTAATAGGTCCAGAATTAATTCAACAAACGGTCGACAAAGTAAAAGTGATTCGAGAAAGATTACTAGCGACGCAGATTCGACATGCAGATAATCAGTGGCACAAGTTAGAGTTTGAGGTAGGCGACTGGGTTTTTCTGAAAGTTTCTCCTATGAAGGGACTGATGAGATTTGGCAAAAAGTATTAGTTAAGCCCTCGATACATTGGGCTTTATAGAATTATTCGTACGGTGGGTAAGGTGGCATATGAGTTAGAGTTACCTTCTGATTTAGAGTCTGTGCATCTAGTATTCCATGTGTCTATGCTCCACAAAGTGTATAAGAGATCTTTCGAGGGTTGTATCGATAGATGATATTCAGGTGACTGAGCAGTTATCATAAGAGGAAACGCCAATGGCTATATTGGATAGACAAATTCGTCGATTGTGAACTAAAGATGTGGCTTCTGTTAAAGTACTCTGGAGAAACAATAATGTTAAGGAAATTACTTGGGAAGCGGAATTGGAAATGGAGGCTAAATATCCCCATTTATTCCCGTCATCTTAAGAGGCTCAGTCTGAGGCATCATCTCCTCCAGGTATTGGTTTCATTTATAGTTATTGTGATTGGTCGTGTGAGACCATGGTATTGTATATTTTAGCATGTGCCCCTGTGTGGCATTATTTTGGATTGCTGTGTACAGGTTGGATTGGCATATTTTCAGGGGAGACTCTGCCGAAATTTTATAGCCTATGACTTTTATGAACATTCGAGGACGAATGTTTATAAGGGGGGAGAATGTTACACCTCCCGTTTTCATTGCAAGAAAGTCTTTGGCTTATTGGTGGGTTATACCCCTAGTATAGAAACTCGAACCCGAGTTTCTAAGATATCAAGTGCTTTACCTTGAGTGTACAAATGTATAAGTATGCATTCTTTACAATACGATAGGATTAGAAGTGAAACGAATCAAATCGACACGAACAAGGCGACTCAGGGAAATCAGGCCACAGTGCACATTGATGGTGCAAAGGGACAGACCATCAACATGTTGATGCGGGCGTCCTTCACACCGTCAACTTCCAGCAGTCCCTGAATCTCAGGTGGAGTAAGGACGGTGGAAGTCGACGGATCGTGGACGTGTCGATGGGACCGTCGACCTGCTCGTCGACCCTCAACCCCTGGGGATATTTTGTCCCCCTATATATATGGAGTTGTCACGTTTTATTTCCTTAATTTACACTCCTAAATAATAGAAAGCCCTAGAGTATTTCCTCCCTATAATTTCCATCATATTAGTGGAGATTTAGTAAGATCCAAGCCCCGTAAACCCGATCTTGTGAAGAAGAAGGTTGTCATTAGGGTTTTATTAAAGTTGTGAAGCTTGGGAAGTTGGAGTTGAAGTTGCTCCTTGGAATCTTAGACCCCTCAAGGTATGTAAATGATTCCTACCTTTGTATTTAAGTTAATTACTAAGAGTTTTAGTGGTTTTAGGTATAGACAAGACAGTTATGAAAGTGGTGAGTTGATGAAGGGTAAGATGGTGATTAAGGACTGTTTTAAGAGATGATTTGGAATGGATTTGATTATATCTTGATATGTAAGTGTTGACATTGTTGTTGTTGATATTGTGGTTGATATTGGATTGAATTGGAAGTTGAAGGATTGTTAAGTTTGAAAGGGAAATGTTGTCTACAATTCGTTAAGCACTTTTTGTATTTAAAATGGTTAGTAAGTGAGGTAAACAGTCTAATTAAGGCCTATGTTATTTTGATTGATGACTTACGAGTTCGAAAAGTAGAAGTTGGACGATTAGATACACTTCAAGGTATGTTAAGGCTAACCTTTCTTTCATTTTTGGCATGATCTTATGAAACGACCCAACAAGTGAGTAAACGAGCTTCCGTATTACTCTCCTCTTAGAAGCATTAGGAGTACTTCAGTCATTAATATTCCTATACCCCGTTTATGATTGTTCCTTTTGTTCATGGGTCTCGAGATTTCTTATGTTGAGGGTGTTACCTCAAAAGATGTTCATCGGAGATAGTACGACCTTGTGTCACTCCGAGAGTTCTATGTATTCATTTTATACATGCTTTGCATTCATACATTCATATGCATATTGACCCATGACTAGAAGGCGTTATATACACGAATATTATATGTATATAGGGTATGGGGAAAGGAATAGGCGTTATATACGCATTTCCACCTGATCAGCTGGTGCACCATGATGATGATCTATGGATCGGGCTGCATGTTTCGCAGCATTGTATATGATGATGATGATGATGGCTATGGAGAGGCCGATGGGATATGAGATAATGGATCGGGCTGAACGTTCCTCCGCACTATGACCTATATATACATGAGCATGATTATCATTGAGAGCATGCATATTATATGCCCAGAGAGGCATTGTCAGTTATGCAGATTTATGCAGATACTTTCATATTCAGTCATACAGATGCATTCAGACAGTCAGTTGACTTTTGAGTTTCGGATTCCATTGATGATTCTTATGTTCATGTTGCTTTTATGCTTTACATACTCAGTACATTATCTGTACTGACTCCCCTATTGCTCGGGGGCTGCGTTCATGCCAGCAGGTTTAGGTAGATAGACAGGCGGTCCAGCTTAGTAGGACCTCTACCCAGAGGTGGTCAGTGCGCTCCATTTGATCTAGAGTTGCAATCTATTTTGGTATGCTATCTTTTTAGATGTATATGTATATGGCTATGACAGGGCCCCGTACCGTCCTTTCTACAGTTTTTATTCCAGTAAAGGTCTATAGACAATTGTATGTATCTGACAGATGATGTAGCCTTGTCGGCTTCTATTCTTTTGTGTACAGTATATGTAGCGGCCTAGTCGGCTCGCATTATTCTCTCCAGTCACATGTATATATGCAGATTGTACAGAGATCATGATGTCCTCCTTTCTTGAGACAGTATAGTCCAAATTGAACTATTTATGGCTCCTTGTTAGATAGTGTTGTCCAGATACGAGCGTAGGGGTGTTTGGTCACTAGAGATCAGGCACTCATCGCGACTTATCAGTTTGGGTCGTGATAGTTATAACCTAGAAGTCTACTAATCATGCTAATATGGAAACAAATCTACTATGATTGGTCATCCTATTTACTGTTTGTGTCAAATCTAGATTAATGTGTGTTGAACTTGATCAATATGACTAAATACACATTAGACAATGCATAAGCTTTCCTGTCTGACACCATGATCAGTGTACTCAGCACTGTGTTTTGTTTCAACTAGCATATGAATTGATTTTGACTGCCTGAGATATGTCTGTACTTGCCTGAATTAAATCTTAGAGTCATTTGTGATCTATGTGTTTAATACTATAATGGTTTCTCTGTGGTGTGTTGCTTAAGTCAAGCTTGTTTTCAAAATGTGTTATTGGTGGTAAAAATGGAACCCTTATGTCTATTGGATTTGAATTGTATCCTGAAGCTCGAAATGATATTTACTTGGCTTAATAGAGGAACCAGACAATTTGTATGCTCCCTTTAGGAACTCTGTTTCAAATGTGAAGCCTGTACCATCTGGTTTATTGTTAGTTTGGTGTCATAAGTCTCATATAGTATTTCTGAGAGAACTAATGACATGCTGAACCTAGTCTAGTATCTGTGAGCCCACACTAATGCTTTGTTGAGTCTTATGATGATGTTTGAAGTTCCTTATTGAAAAAATATGCTAGCTAATATGCCAAAGACTTGTTTGCATCATTCAATACCATGACTGATGCCTATTTTGTTCAGACATTATGCTCAAATTGTTTATGTCTGCTAGCTAGGATATTTCTTGTGTTTCCTCTTGTATGACTGATGAACGGAATTTAAATAAGTAGGGAAGCATGTATAGGATCCATTATCTGTCTGTGCCCATATCTGCAACTTTGTAGACTTATTTGCCTCTTCTTATGTTTGTTAAACCAGGATTTAATTGTAAAAATTGACTTAAATGTGGTTTGAGGTTGATATATATGGTCACAAGTCTTGAGTTAATTAAGGAGGTGTCACCTAATATATGGATAAACATGAGTGTGACTTACCTAGGACTAGAGGGAAGGGAAGAGAGCTTTTAGTTTCTAGCTAACTCAGCTCAATTCCTACTCCTTAAGTTCATGGGGTTCCCTCATGTGAATATGTGTCTTATGAGGACCCTCTTATGTAAGTAAATGAATCAATAAAGTTGGTATATTGAGTGTTGAACTTTCCTTTGTTGGCTTAAAGTGACTGTCCTATATAACTACTTCCATTTATTTAGAGATTTGTATATCATGCATATTAGGCTTGTATATTGTTTGTTGTTGCTCTAATCCTATTTGTTGATGTCTACATGAAATCCTCTGAATGTTGAATATCTTAGTCTCTTCATTTGTGTAATTGAGTTTCTGGGTATATAGAGGAGATAAGCTTAAATATACAGAGTATACTCAACTCTGTATACACCCAGTATACATGTGTTAGTATACATGACATATACCACCTTATTTAGCATGAATTGTTTGTTGAGTATTTCCCTTATTTGGAAGCTTTCTTCACCTATTATACTTGTTGGGCCTTTGCATTAAATGTGACATGTGTCTAAGTCCAATCTATTTGCCTTGGTCTGTAATAACTCATTTGGGCCTGGACTTGTTTTAGTCGATAGAAGCTTGTTCGTTTTTCTTTCTCTTACGTGCTTACTGGTTTCACCTGTTTTACCTTCTAATTATATGCTATTTGAGCACTTAAAGTAGACACTAACTTATCCTTTATGTTCCATGTTAAATCCTTTTGGGGTCATTCAGGCCACCCTTGCATAAACCTATTGGTCAAAAAGCCCAACTCTTGATCGAGTCCGAAGGAGAAACAATGGAAGCTAATATGTTGAAGGCCCAGCCATGGGTGAAAATGGCACTAATGGGCTTGGGTAGGCCCATCAGTTGAAATACACTTTCTTCCCTTCTCTATTCCATATATACTTGGCATGTAAATATTGTATACGTACTGAATGTAAATAATGAAACTCTTATGCATGCTAGAACTTAGGAAGAACACATAGTATTTTGGGTAGTCGCCAAAACTTTTTCAAACTCGGATAGTGATCAACTTTTGCGTAAAACTCTAAAGTTGGTTTGATTTTTTGGTTTAAAATTGATGTAATACTACAGCTAAGTATGTGATAAAAATGGAGTTTTTGGTCAAAAACTAGATCAACGAAAAAAAAAAAGGATTTTCAAATGTTAAGTAACAAGTTTTGGGCTTAAACCCGAGATGAAAAATGATAAAGTTGTTTGACGGTTTCACCTTAAAATGGAGACAAAGCTGGGGAATGAGTTTGACTTCAAAAAATTGGCATTTTTCATGTACCAAAAGAACAATTTTCTGGACTTGAATTGAATTTGTAGACAAAAAAAAAAAAAAACTTGGACAAAAACTGGAATTTGGACTCATGGGACCTCTGAAAAATGAGAATGTTTTTTTTTTTGGCCTGGAAGCCCCAAACTTATCGGGCTAGAAAAACAAAGGAATTTATTGGACTGGTTTGAGGTCGAGATGGATTTGGACTTAGAATATGGATTGATTATATGAGCTTCAATGATAAAATTAGACTTAAATAAACACTTGTGCTTTTCTTTATATATACGTACAAAAATCTGCGATATACTCCATATTTTCCTATATATATATATATATATATATATATATATATATATATATATATATAAATAAAACCCATCTGAATTAAACTCATTTTATTAGGACTGGAATAGTAGTGACTCTACTCGGGAGAAATCCCGATTGTATCCTAGTCCAGTGATAAAATGAGTTAAACACTTATGTGGATTTTAAACCCAAAACCCTTTTTTAAGGGGACTTTTTGCCAAATTTTTTCTCGAGTTTATGATACAAATAAATGACATTTTGCGGAGAACTAAACACTTTTAAGCAAATAAATACATTGATCACACATTGAAGCTCGTAGGTCAACCGTATTCTACAGATCTTTAATACTAGGGTGCGTAAAACCTTCCCTACGGGATCAGCAGAACCCTTACCTCGAACTTTGGTACCAATAGATTTCTCTCTTACTTGAAAAATCTTTTACCCGGTTTTCCTAGTTTTTCTTTAAATAAATTAGGTGGCGACTCTAAAATACTAAAATACAATTAGAGCACCAACAACCTCATAATAATTTTTATGCCTTAATCCGCGTAAAAGCGAACTGTAATAGGAGTCATGTAAGACATGCGTGACAGCTGCTCGGTCACGACCTCGGCCTCAGCCTCTTGGCTAGGTACCTCTCCTTACTGCAAGCTTTTGCAGTCATACCTGTAAAAGACGTATCATTAGAAAAGGGCCATGAAGAAACTGTCACAAAAGAAAAAAAAAACTTTTTTGGAATTTCTTTTTGTGTGGCCGTGAAAAGAAAATACGAGCTGTATAAAATTATACGGTGTTGGTCGTAATGTTTCCATCTCAGACATACGATCAGAGATAGGGTTTGTATAATTAAATACGAACCGTATTTAATCATGTATGTCTGAGGCAGAGACATCTAAAGTTTCTACTTTGGAAATACGATCACAAATATGGGCCACATTATACAGTTCGTACTTAAGCATATATTGCCAAGGCAGAAACATCTGAAGTTTCTACCTTGGAAATATATTCAGAAATACGGGCCGTATAATGTTATACGGTTTGTGCTTAAGCATATATTGCAAGGGAAAAAACATCTTATGATAACATTCCGACTTACGACCCAGGATACGGTCCGTATCTTAGGTCGATTTTCGTAATGACCACAGTTAAGCTATGTTTTCCAAAATTTTGCTTCCGTTTCCATTCAAGCACCATACATCCACACTTTTCATGGTTTCAATTACTACAGGGGTTAGGTTACTCAAACTTCGCCTATTTTCTTATAATTTCAAGCTTATGGGCATTCAATTTTAGCAATTGGCGAGCATAACAATAATTGAATCCAAACTCGAATCTGTCAATCGATATGCCCTCCAACCCATTGGGGTTTTAATTTCTCAACCTTAAGAGTCTTTGAAAACACAATGTGCTCATCCCAACATAGAAAAATCATTAACCATGAATTTTACACTTAGAACCCTAGGGTTACCAACACCCATTGATGAAATCGCACCCATTTACGCAAAGTAACAAGAATAGAGCATCAACATACCTGTGTGCTGATTAATATGCGAAGAACACTTGACAATATCGAGTGAAAAACAAAGAAAAAATAGTGAAATTGAGCAGAGGGTTTTTCGGGTATAAGGGATGTTGACAGAGATGTAGATGGATGTATTTATGGAGATTGAAGGGCTAATTATAGTGGGTTAATGGAGGTTGATCATGAGTCGAAGGTTAAGTAGTGGGAATAAATGAGTTGTGAAGTGGGAGGAGGAAAGGCGCGACGTTTTTGTTAAAAAAAACCTCTGCTCGATTTTTTTTCCTGAAATAAGATACGAGTCGTATAACATGATACAGTCCGTATTTTGTCACCTTTTTCGAGTGTTCCACTGTTTTGCTCACATGCTAAAATACGACCAACTACATGGCCCGTATAATATGATATGGTCCGTGAAAGGGGTTCGTATGTTAGCATGTTACAAATCAGTGTTCACTGTACATTTCACTTACCTTTCACGTTTGGAGACACGGTCCGTATAACTTAATACGGTCCGTATTCCACTTGTAATCCCGAAGTTTCTCTGCAGTCGCATCCGACACCAGAGAAAATGTCAAACTACTCTAAAAACCAAAAATTACATGAATATAAACTTGGGTTAGCTCCCAAGAAGCGCTTGATTTAACGTCGCGGCACGACGGTGTTACCGATTTACTTCGGGTCAGAATTTGTTCCAAGATGCTTCAACTGGTACCTGTCAACAATCCTATTCCTATCAACCATCCCATGACACTGTTGACACCTAATTTTGTATGCCCCTTAATTCATTTTAAGTGCTCGGAGTCCTTGGATAATAAATAAAATCAGCTGCGCACCCTAAAGGGTCTTGGTAATTTTTATGAAATTATTTGGGATAGCATTTCACCCTTTAAATTGGTAATGAAATCTCCAGGATATTTTTAAATTTTATGGAAATTAATTAGGATTTTTACGACAGTCAAAGAATATTTTTATTGAAATTAATCAAAGGCAATAACCCTTTTGGATATTTATTTGCTTAATTAACTAAATCAAGGAAAATTAGATTAACGAGTAATTTTATTCCATTTTATTGTCCAAGGCACTTTGAATAATTAAAATAGTTGACCATTTTACCCCTTAAATCTTGATTCTGTGTGTCTTCGCGTAGTTCCTTAATTGATAAATTATCTAGTTAATTAATTTAAGACCAGTGTCTGCAAAATGATTTTAAATGAGTCATGTTTTAAATTAATTAAGTCCTAATAGACTAATAATTAGTTTTATTTTTTTTTATTTTTCCCCGGCCCTCCATACATATATATATATATACACACCATATATATAAATGTGTGTGCATACATATATACACCAGGCCCAGCGTTTAAAATAAAAGGACCAGGCCCAGTCCAATATGGACCAAGACCCGGTCCATTAGCAATTAAAAGGGAGGGAGTAATACTCCTCTCCTCTGTCTCATTTACAAAGACCCTAGGGGTCGTTTAGTAAAGGAGAAGAGGGGGAGGCGACTAGGGCTAAAACCTAAAAATCGGCCAAGCAACCCCTAAAGGTACAACTCTTCCCCTTTTATATATTTTTCGTCATTATTTGTTAGTATTGAAGCTTGTAGACCGTTGATTTCATTTCTTCCTTGAATCTAGACCATATGTTGGATTTGTGAGTAAAGACTTGTATGATTTGCAAGTCCCACATTGTTTGTTGCAATTCTGAGATGTATTTTGGGGGTTCTAAAAATAGAACCCCATTTTTTCAAAGAAAGCAAAGGTTGGAAACCAAAAAGAGGCTGAAAATTACGATTTTTAAGTCTTAAGAGTTCCATCAGTCAAAAACTTTAGTTTTGACCTAAGGGTTTCAGTTTTCTAGTTCTAAAATTTTGTCTTTCATTTGTTTGTGTGGTGTTGGTGCCCTGAGTTTAGCATTGGAAGCACAAAAGCCTCCAAGTCCATTGTTTGACCCCGGTTGCACTCACAAAAGGTAAAAACCTTTTAGTTTATTGCTTTTCATTTCTGCTTATATTAAGTTTAGTTTAGTTAATATGGTTATGTGTGGTTTAGGATAAAGTTTTATGTTAATGTGCTAGCTTATTGCCTTCCCTTTTCGATTATTGTCTATATTAATGCTTAGTTAATGTGATTATGTGTGGTATAGGATAAAGTTTAAGTTAATGTGCTAGTTTATTGCCTTCCCTTTTAGATTCTGCCTATACGATGCTTAGTTAATGTGATTATGTGTGGTTTAGGATAAAGTTTAACCTGATGTGCTTGTTATGATTGTTTTTCTTTTAGATGTTGTCTGTGTTACGCTTATTTAAGGTGCTCCATGTGTGTTGGGAACATCGGTTAAGCTGATAGGCTTGTTATGACTCAGATTTTCATTTTTTTTAAACTTATGTTCATATCATGTTTGCTTAATATGATTAGGTTCCTTTTATGTGTGTTTTGGAACATAGTTCCAAGCTAATAGGATGGTTTGTTTTGGTCCTTTCACTTAGATTTCCATCTGGATCATGTTTTGACTAATGTGTTGAAGAGTACTCTGTGTTGTTGGAATCAAACCTGAGCTGATATGCTTGTTTTAAATTGGCATTTCCATTTAGGTTTTCTACTTAGGTCCTGCTTATTTAATTGTGATCAAGAGTATTCAAGTGTGGCCTAGACTATAGTTGGAGTTGATGAGTTTTGTTTTGATTTGGATTTCCTTTTGGGTTTCTGTTCTATCATGTTTGTTCAAACACCACGAAATGCTTTATATGGGGCTCTGGGATGTGGTTTAAGTCAATGTATTTGCTTGATGTGTGTTATAAGTCCTGTTTTAAATTGGGGTCAAAGTAGGTCTGTTAAATGTCATGAGGGGTCTAGTCCTATGTGTCCCATGTGATAGGCTTGGTTCAAGGGGGTCTAGTCCTATGTGTCCCATGTGATAGGCTTGGTTCAAGGGTGTTAGTTTGAAGTTATAGGCTCTTTGAGTGATTTACTTGCTTCATGTTCTTGTTTATCGTTCATTTGTAGGTGTGTCTTGGTCTGAAGGTCAATTAAGAAGGGGGTCAAGAGGTCTGCTTGAAGTAAGTTGTCTGATCTGGTGCTGAATAATCTATCTTAATCATGTGTTAGTTGGAAGTTTTTTGAAGTCTTGTTATGAAGGGGCCTAGTCTGGTTATTGTTTGTTCCACAGTCGTGTGTTAGTTGGAAGGTTTTTGAAGTCTTGTCATGAAGGGACCTAGTCTGTTTATTGTTTGTCCTACTTGATCATGTGTTAGTTGGGAAGTTTGAAGTCTTGTTATAAAGGAACCTAGTCTGATCTGGTGCTGAATAATCTATCTTAATCATATGTTTGTTTGAGAAGTTGGAAGTTTGACATAAACTAGGCCTAGTCTGACCATTACTTGTTCTACTTAATTATGTTTCTTGTTTGGAAGTTGGAGTTTGGATAGACATTAGACCTATTCTGATCATGTTTGTCCTATTTAGTGATGGTTTGATTCTAAAAGAGTGATGTCTTACTCTGTGTGTGTGTGTGTGTGTGTGTGTGTGTGTGTGTGTGTTTTGTGGGATTTCTGTTGTTCTACTTGGTAACATGCTTGGCCCCAAGGGTGTTGTTGGTTTCAAGGGAATTAAATGCCTATGTTTGGTCTGATCTCTGTTACTCCGACTAAGTTATACTTACCTAATTGAATACTTGGCATTTTGGGTCACATTAATGTATGTTGAAATAAAGGTCCTAAAAAGGAATTCAGGGAGGGGAAGGGATTTAAACTTGATCAAAGTATTCCATTTGCCTTGCCTCTGTCTGATTGTCCTACTTATGGTAAGTGTGGAAGTTTGCTAAACCTTTCTCTGAGTAGGACCTGTGGAGTGTGTATTTGGGATGTGTTGTGTCTAAAGGATCTCCAATGTTGCTATAATAAGTTGGGTTCAGGGCAATTCTAAGATGGTCTATGTTTTAGTGAAAAGAGGACAATCACTTCGATTAACAGAACTGTCAAGCAGTAATTGTCGTGTTTAGCCTTAACCTAACAATGAGATGTATCTACCTTGCTAAAAATGGTATAAAAAAAGGGTTTAAAGATTGGTAGTTAGACAAGGAGTGTGTGTATATATGTGTGAGTCTTTTGGTCCTTCATATGTAGAAGTTGTCCATGAGTCATGTCTTTGTGAAGAAAAGACCTTGTTTTTGAGGACTGATCACCTAGCTATGCTAACTGCAAAGATAAAGAATAAAAGAAGAAAGGCTAATGGGTTCCTTGACATAAGTTTCGCTCAGGTTGTCTTTGTTGTGGCTTCCCTGGATGCTTTTGTGTTGCCCTTTTGATGTTATGAACTAAGTTCTTTTAAAAGGAGTGATGATGAGGATGGAATGATGGTGTTTGAGGTCTATTGATGTTTCTTTCTATGTGGTTTGTTCCTGATGGAAAAGAAAATGTGTGCTCTCTTTTGAAATAATAATGTGGTTAAGAGCAAAGACCCTTTCATGATCACAGTTTTTGGTTTGAGCTTGTTAGGAAAAACCAGTTTGCCATTTGTTTGCTACATGCTTATTGTGGGTTTGTTCCTAGTGTGCCATATTTGACCTTAATAGTAAAAGTCTTGAAAGTTGGCATAAGTCTCATGGGTCAATTGTGGAAGTTGTATGATAGATTTAAGTTGTTCTAAATCTTCCCATGACCCTTAGTGATGTCACTGGGGGTATGAAGAAGAGCTCATAAAGGAGAGAAAAGAGGTCTTGGGAGAGTGAAAGGTTAGCCTGGGCATGAATTGCAGGTAATAACCAGTGGAACCCAGGATCCCTTTTGCTGAGAGGAGATTCAGGATGAGGAGATGGGGAGGTGACGACCCCACCCTATCCTGCTTCCCTTTCCTTACCTTGAGACCCCATCCTTTCCTTTTAGAACTTCTCTTCATGGTCTTAGGATACAAAGGGGGTCTCAGGTAGATTTGAATAACTCAACTGTATCTAATAGGGAGGGGAAGATGCACCTAGAATCAAAAGAAATGTTGTTAATGTTTGAATGTTTAGGTAATGTGGGATTTCTGCCATGTCTCTTAAAAGTGTGCCTATGTGTGACCCCTAACTGTGTTTCCTTTATCTGGGGAATTTTCTTGCCTTGAGTCTTATTGTTTAAACCAATTGTGTGTAAGGAAAATGGGGCTGATAAGTGCAGTGTGTTGACATGAATCCCTACCATGAGAAGCTGAGTGTCAACTGGTTACTTGTCATTCATTTCTGTTTTTTGGCCATATGTCTCTGTCCACCTTTGCCTGGTTTGTTTATCCATGACTGGTGTATGAGACTTGCCACTTTGGTTTGTTGATTGAGACTTTCTCCTTATGTGATGGTTGAATCCTTTGTTATTAGGTTGTAATCCTGCCATGAACCTGTCTCTTTCTTCCCTTTTCATTTTTTTCTTTGAGAAGCACTTCTGATTAGTCCAAACAGGCTCAAGGACCATCCCTAGGAATCAAAACTGTTCTTTTTTTAGACTATTATGATTGATGTGTCCATATGACTTATCCATTGGGATCTCTCTTTCTTTAATAAAGGTTTTCAAAGCTCATTTGTCTATTAACCAGTAGCCTTACTTTGTGCACCAGCTTGTTATGTGCTTGAGTTAATAAAGAGGGGGTAAGTTTTAGAAGCTGCCAGTTTTAAATGTGTGCTCGAAATCCTAAATGCTTTCAAACTTCTTTTACCTGGGACAAGTGACATTACCATGAGCCTTGAATTGCCTGTGAGGCCTTCCCTAGGCCCCCTTATGTGGGAGTGCTATGCTGGTTTTGATAGTGGCCTGGTTATGTGTATTTTGGTGTTAGATGGGATGGGACTTCTACCATGACTTGAAATTGTAGAGAATGTGGACCTACCTAGAATAAGGCTAGGAAGCCAAGGGACCTTGAGTAGCCTGTATTGATCAAATTTGATCTTGCCATCATGTGAATTAGTGTAACCATGTCTTGTTTCCCCTAGGGAATGGCTTGAACCTTAATAAGTGAATGGGTCTTGTCTGTCTGAATATGTGTATTTGGAATCTTTTTATGATAAATCCTGGGCTAAGTGTTGTCTGAAAAGAGACAAGCCTACATTTAACCATGAACCTTCCTCCATTTTCTTTGGTATGTTTGATTTGTTCGGCTTATCTTGTTGTTGCTATGATCATCTCCACAAGATTCTGTCTTGACTGATCATTACCTATGCTCCTCTGAAGCAGTTGTGTGCATTATCTTTATTGTCATCTAGTTATGTAACCATTATTACCTCTTACTTACTGATCATTTAGTCCTATTTAGATGTTGTTATTGGTTGTGTTTGATATGAATGCCTGTCCTTAGAGTATGACATTTGACTATTGTTTGTTTCTGAGCCTGCTCAAAATCTGTTGCCACTCTTAAATCATGTACTCTTTTTTTTTCTTTTGCTTGGATGTATTGGTTGAGATAAATTATGGTAGTTCGGGGTCGTCTAGGCCTTCTCAGTGCTAGCCATGCTGGGGTTCTTAGAAGCCCCTTGGAACTTGTGCAACATCGAGAGTTCAGGGCAAGGACTTAGTCCCCATGCCACTGGAAATCTCCTACCAAAACAACTCCACTCAAGGATAAAAACGGGGCAAGTATAGAAACAATATGAGTATTTTTGTATTTTTTTTTAATTATTATGTATAGTTTGGATATTCTAGTGATAAGATCAGTGTTTATAAATTAACAGGGTCCCTTCCCCCCCCCCCCCCCTCACTCTCATGTCTATTCGGGTCCAGTCAAATCCTACCTATTGGGCCTTTTCAAAATCGAGTCCGCGAAGGGAAAGCAAATAGCGAGGCACGTAGAAGGTCCAGCCATCGGTGAAAATGGATAACTAAGGGCTTGGTACGCTTCTAGTCTAACTCTACTCAATTATCATTCCATTTTATGTTATTTGTTTAAAGTTGTGATGTAATTGTAATTTGTATCAAACTCATATTATAGTGGAAAAGGTTATCGTTGGAATTAGGTATCTTAGGACAACAGTGCTTATACCTTTTAGATGAATTTGGGTCCCCAACGAATTTTCAAAACCCCGATCAAATTCAATGGTTTCTTAAGGATAAATATAGAAACAGGATTTTCCAAACTATTTTATCAAGTGTAACCGACAATTTAAGCTCCAAATGGTCAAAAGCAACTATTGGTGATAAAAGCATTTCCAGAAGCTTAATAAATTCAATTACAAACTCTTTTCAAATAAATCGTTGGTTTTTCCTTTAAGCTGTACAGAAAGAGAATTTTTAGAAAACGACTTGAAATTATTTTTTGGCCTCAGCCCACGGATGATTTCCAGTCAAAAACAAACTTTACATCAGTTATAAATTTCAGTAAGATTGGCCAAATTCCACACTTAAGTTTTAAAACTGGAGGGAACTAGACTTTGATAAAAATTATATAACTCACTTTCCTGAAAAATTAAAACAAAACCAAGCTTTTACCTATGCTTGCAAATTTTGGGCCAAGAAAAGGCCAAAATAATGAGTATGTACAACTAAGATATACTCCTGTGAACATATAAAAACGCCCTTTTATAATATAAAAATCAAATCGTAACATAAAATTTTGGATAAAACTGAATGTACCAAAGATCTGTCACACCCCATTTTAACCCCGGAGGTTAAAGTAGAAGTACGACATATTGGAGATTCCTGTTTTTTTTTTGTTTATTTTAAGGAGTCGCCACCTAATTAATTATGGTGAATTAGGACACCTAAAGTTTATTAAAGTTATGTTTAAAGTTAACTCCGTTTAAGGTCTGCGAAACTTAAGATTCTAGGTAAAGGTTCAATTAGTCTAAAGGGAAGGTATTAGGCACCCTTTAAGACCCATTAACAATGGTTAACCGACCGGACTTATAATTAATTAGGCTAAGTATAAATATAGTATTATAGGAAAGAACGTAACTTTGTAAATGTGGCTAAAGTTATAAATAGACCTGTAAGAATGCTATTAAAATAGGACTTGTAGAAAATAATAATTTACACAAAAGAGTTTATAAAATAAATTGAAGAAAAAATCAGGATGGCGTAATGTTTTAAACATGTTTGAACATAACTCAAAAGGGAAGACATTAACTGATTTTGTTTTAAAAGTAAAGATAAGATGGGATTTTTCCTTCTCTTTCTTAAATATGTTTATTAACTATGCCGGATTAAAAATGTACGTGATTGATTCAAACTTGAAGAGTTGTTGATAAAGTATACATGAGTTCATACTTACGTCTTAGTGACATTTCAAAATTTTCTAGGATAATAAGAATAGGACATACTCTTAATTCAAATAGATATTCGCAACTTCGCGTCTTTGAAAATCAATTGTATAATATAAGTGAATACTATAGGTATTATAAACATATTTAGAAATAGACGAAATAGATAAAAGAAAACTAAGTTGATGGAATTACTAATAGTTCTTCCTTAAGATGACTACTTATTGTTTCTACAACTACCCATACTAATTCTCTATAATTCATATAAACTAAGAGGCAAAAATTAAGTGTTAGTCATACAAGGTAAATCAAAAATACACAACAAAAAATAAGATAGAAGGAAAGAAGGGTAAATGGATCAATCTATTTTTAGGACTGCTGCTGCGGATAGAACTGGTAGGCTGACTCGAGAAGAATATCTTGTTGGGCTTTTAGCCCAACACTGAATACGGAGGAAGAGATATTATCGACTTTAGCGGCGACATAGTCTCCAAACGAGACTGCTCGGGTGGTGGGAGTCTTTATGAAGACTCCATTTCGCTCCGAAGTGTACCTTTTGTGGGTGCAGTGAAGTGGGGATCATCGATGTCTCGAATCTACACTCGAACGCGACGCACTCGAACTCGATAAAAAAAATAACTGGAGTTTTAAAAGAAACAAGAAAAGACAAATAGAGTAATTGTTGACTGTTTTTGTTGATTAAAATTGATGTTTTTGTAGGGGATTTTGGGTTCCAAATCCTTCGTTTTTTCTGTTTTCTCCTTCTTTCTTGCTCATCAAATCCCTCTTTTCTAAAACGATCTTCAATCCCCCCTTTAATTGAGTAATCCTTCTTCATTTATAGATTGAAGAGAGAGAGGAGCGTATGAAAGAGGAGACAGGCGTGGGGGACAAAGTGAAGTGGTGTGATGGTGTCGGAGCAGTGAGGGAGACAAGGAGAGGTGTGTGGAACGTGAGGGGCAGTGAGAAGTGGAGAGGCAGGGAGCGTGAGGAATGGCAGGGCGATGTCGGGCGAAGTGGAGAGAACGTGGGTGTGGGGTGGAAGAGAGATGGAGAAGATGACAAAGAAGAGGGAAAAAAGAGGAAGAGAGAGACGAGAGAAGGCGGAGGAGACGAGAGCGGGAAAGGGGAAAGGTTAGGGCTGAAGAGATTAGGTTTTAGAAAGGGGGAAGGGTTGGACCGGGTCGGGTCAGAGACGGGTATGGGCTGGTCCATTAGGGTAGTAAATGGGCTGGTCCGTTTGGTATTTTAGTTGGGTTGAAAATGTGGGTTGGGTATTAAAATGTGGGTTGTTTATTTGGGTAGGGAAATAATATTGTATTTGTATTTTAAGCCATTAATTGGTTGAAAATTGTTGTTCTTTCCTCCGCTATTTAATTATTTTTGGGCTTCCAATTTAATAACTGGTATAATATATATTATGTAAAGACAATAAATAATTAATATGTAGAAGAATAAAGATTTTTGCAAAATGTTGTCTTCTAATAAATTTAACGAGTCCAAACCCGAAAAAAAAAAATGAAATGATGACGAATCATCTAAAATTTGTGGTAAAGTGATACTTGCAATGTCAAAAAATAAAAGTAATGATATTAGTAGCAGTGGCAATAAAATATTGTAAAAATAAAGTATTTAGCTTGTCAATAAATTTAGACGCCCGAGTGAATAAGATTAAGGAGGGACAAAATTGGGTGTCAACAAGATCGACCCGAGCCAACATATGAATATGATATGAACTTAATTCTATAAAAAGGAAAAACCCCTCTTTTCCCTTTATTTATGAAATAAAATATACTCCTTGTACATAAAAGGAGACAATTTATACACGGATATGGTAAATCCAAAAACTACGATACCCTGTGTATAAGGGGAACATATTCAAATCCTTTCCCAAAAAATGCTATGCAATTTACAAAATGACAGTTTTTTTTACGAGAATAAACACTAAATAGATAGTTCAGGCGAATACTCATACTTTGGAATTCGAAGGTCAACTGTATAGTACGGATCCTTAATATTAGGGTGCCTAACACCTTCCCCAGGGGATTATCAGAACCCTTATCTAAAACTCTGGATTACGAAGATTTTTTTCACGATATTTGAATAAACCCTTCATCCCGATTTTTCTAATTTCCTAAAAATTAGGTGGTGACTCTTTTTCAAAACAAAGTCCGAAAGAGCACCAACGAATTCGTAGTAGCCTTTTATGCCTTAACACCACGTAAAAAGCGAGTCGTTACAGACAATGCTTCCCCCTCTCGCCATTCACCTTAAATGTCCGAGTTCAATCTCCGGACTTCAATTCAATTGCCTCATTGGGCGAAACACTTACCACCTCGAAAGGTCCGAACCACTTTGATTGCAACTTGCCTGGTAGCAGCTTTAGTCTGGAATGATATAGCAAGACAGAATCGCCCTTGTAAAATTCTCGCTTGAGGATCTTTTTGTAATGATAATGTTTCATCCTCTCCTTGTACAACGTTGCACTCTCATAAGCCGGTACCGAAATTCATCCATTTCGTTGAGTTGAAATAACCGAAGTTTAGTTGCTTCTTCCCAATCCATATTTAGCTTTTTCAAAGCCCACATGGCCTTATTCTCAAGTTCGACTGGCAAATGGCACGCCTTGCCAAAAACTAGCTTGAAAGGTGAAGTCCCAATCCGTGTCTTGTATGCATTCCGATAAGCCAATTGAGTATCATTAAGCTTCCGGGACTAGTCAGTCCTGTTATCATTGACCGTCCTGGCAAAAATATTCTTTATCTCCCGATTGGATACTTCAACCTGCCCACTTGTTTAAGGATGATAAGGGGTTTCCACCCTATGTTTTACACCATACTTCTACATTAATCTAGCGAAGGCCCTGTTGCAAAAGTGAGAACCACCATCGCTGATTATTCCCCTCGGAGTATCGAAACGAGTGAATATGTTTTTCTTTAAGAACCTCTTGACACTCTTGGCTTCATTATTAGGAAACTCCGTCGCGTCTACCCATTTAGACACATAATCCACAGCAACCAAGATGTACTTCATGCCACAAGAGCTCATAAAAGACCCCATAAAATTGATTCCCCAAATATCGAACACCTCTACTTCCATTACAAAGTTCATAGGCATCTCTTGCCTCCTTCAAACATTCTGTTGTCTTTGGCACTGATCACAAGACCTTACCATCAAATTTGCATCATGGAATAGAGTGGCCTAGTAATATCGGCACTCAAGAACTTTGGTTGCAGTCCGGGTTCCACCATGATGACCCCCAACCAGAGAGTCATGACACACCTTCAGAATTTCCATTACCTCACACTCGGGAACTCAACGCCAAATGATGTTGTCATCGCATGTTCGCAATAAATATGGCTCATCCCAGTGATGCTAACGAGAATCTCTCAAAAGCTTCTTCTTCTGGTATGACTTGATCTCCTCTGGAATAATTCCCGTCACAAAACATTTGGTGATGTCTACATACCAAAGTGCTACCTCAGCTGTCATTACTAGAACCCCCTCATCAGGAAAAGCATCATCAATATCTAACTCCTCTGAAGGTCTCCCAGCTTCTTCAAGCCGTGAGAGATGGTTAGCAACCTGGTTTTCTGTCCCCTTTCGGTCTTTTACCTCAAAATCGAACTCTTGCAATAGCAGGACCCATCGAATCAACCGCGGCTTCACTTCTTTATTTTCCATTATATACCTCAAAGCAGCATGGACAGTATACACCACTTTGGACCCCAACAGATAGGCTCGAAATTTTTCAAAAGCATAGACTATAGCAAGCAGCTCTTGCTCAGTCACTATGTAGTTCATCTGTGCTGCATTCAATATTATGCTGGTATAGTAGATTAGATGCATAATTTTTTTGTGCCTCTAGCCAAGAACAACACGAATAGCAAAACCAATCGCATCACACATCAGCCAGAACGGCAGAGACCAATCAGGAGAAACAATAATGGGAGCAGAAGTTAGACGCTCCTTCAATTCATCAAACTCCCTTCGACACTTCTAATCTAACTCGAACTTAGCCTTTTTCTCAAGAATCTTGCACAACGAATTCGCAATTTTGGAGAAATCTTTGATAAAGTGCCTATAGAACCCAGCATGTCACAAGAAACTCCGGACACCTTTTACTGAGATGGGTGGTAGAAGCTTTGAAATCACATCAATTTTATATTGATCGACCTCAATACCCTTTTCAGAGACTTTATGATCAAGCATGATCCCTTCCTTCACCATAAAATGGCAATTCTCCCAATTCAGCACAAGATTAGTCTCCTCGCATCTTTTCAGCACTCGACCCAGATGGCCAAGACAATCATCAAAAAAGTCACCAACCACAGAGAAATCATCCATAAATACCTCCAAGAAGTCTTCCGCCATGTCTGAGAAAATCGACATCATACACCTCTGGAAAGTAGCCGGTGCAATGTAAAGACCGAATGACATCCTGCTAAAAAAAAAGTCCCATAAGGACAAGTCAATGTCGTCTTCTCCTAGCATTCAAGAGCAATGTAGATCATATTGTAGCCAGAATACCCGTCTAGGAAGTAATAGTAGGACCTTCCAGCCAGTCGATCAAGCATCTGATCAATAAAAGGCATGGGAAAATGGTCCTTGCAAGTGGCAGGATTTAGCTTCTTATAATCCATGTAAACACGCCACCCAGTAAAAGTACGAGTGGGAATTAACTCATTTTTCGCATTAGGCACCATTATGATACCTCTCTTCTTTGGAACGCATTGTACAGGGCTTACCCATTTGCTGTCTGCTGTAGGATATACCACTCCAGCATTTAACCATTTAATTATCTCCTTCTTCACCACCTCTTGCATTGGTGGGTTCAATCTCCACTGGTGCTCCACACATGGTGTACTATCTTGCTCAAGCTTAATCTTGTGCTCACATATGCCCGAGGGAATTCCTCAAATATCTACAATAGTCCAGCCTATGGCACGCCAGCATACTTGCAATATCTCTAATAATTTATTTTTCTGCTCTTCATTCAGCAATGCAAACACAATAACTGGCAAAGTGTTATCTGGGCTAGAAACTCATACTTCAGATGTACAGGCAACGGCTTAAGCACAAGCTTAGGCGGTGTTGACACCTAATTTTCACCTTATAAGGCGCGCATTTTAATTCTCAAAATTCCCGAATCGAAGACGGAGCAAGGATGCACCTTCAAAATTAAAAATTTAAAAATTTTGAGAAAATTGCAAAAATTGACGTTTAATTATTATTTTCATGAAAATTAACAATTACATGAAATTACGAGTTATTTACTGACATGAACGTGATTTGAAAAAAAGATACATACCCCGCTCCGTCCAACCTGGAAAAATTGTTAATTAAAGACGACGTATAAACTACCGCTCATTTTTACCGCATTTGTTTCCATTTTTAAATATTGCTCAAAAGTATATCAATATTGGGCTCATTTCGAAGCTCTCTTTTTAAAATGACGTATTATGATTTTTATCTTATCAAAATATTATTTTACGAGGGCATTTTGTGTTAATTAATTCTAAACTATATACTATGTTTTTAAAATGTGTATTATTTTTAAAAAGGGGGCGAAGTAAAAAATATACTTACCCCCCCCCCCCAACTTATATTTCTCGTGAACCCGTCACTTTTTTTTTACCCTAAATATTTTCTATCTCTCTTCTTGAGAGAGTTCAGTGGCGGCGCTAGGGTTCCACCACTAGCCACCGCCCCTCCATCGTGTTTCCACCCATTTTTCAGCCTATAACGGGTATTTCCCCGCCCTCTTTTTTCGTGTGGGATGCCATGGATGAGCCTTTAAGGCTTTAGCCACCTTGTGCCACCACACCACCACAAAAAGGGTGTGTGTGGTGGTTTGCTCAATGGCTAAGATGTTGTTTGGCTACGTTTGGATGAGGTTTTTAACGGTCCTATTTATTTGTTGGTTGATCTGATTTTGTTGTTTTGTGTGTGTTGGTATACTATTTGCCATATGGTATATTCAATCTGATCTCGTTTTGTTATTCCTTGTACAATTTGCAAAAAATTAGGGATTTTAGTACAATGTAGCACAATGTGTTGTATTATTTTTGTCATTATTCGTTTGAAATTAAAATCTGTGTGACGAGTTGGGGATTTAGGAGGGAAATTTGGTGAAAAAAACTAGAATCTTCCATTTTTTTACCCTAAGATGATTTGCATGCTATAAATAGAAAGTATGAGTAGAGAATAAGGGGGATTTTTTTTTTTTGAGAAGCTGCTACTAATACTCGACTGCTAGGGTTTGAGTCACTTGATAATTTACCCAAAAAAGATACTACATATATACCTACATTACCAATATATATATTACAATACACTACCTTAATACAAAGGATATTACTCGAAAACAATATATTATATCTTGAAAATCAAGAAGAAGAGGTTTGCAAAAGAGGTTTTTGAGTGTTTGTTGTTGAAGGCTTGATTCAATTTCCCCATATGATCTTTGGGTTGCCTTTGTAAGAGGTAATCTCTATATGCTACTCTTTTATCTAATTTCAGCCTTTAAATGAGTTTATATAAATGCATTATTGTTTAAATATGTGTTTGGAACTTTATTTCACTAATTTGTATATATTTCTGCCTATGTTTAGTTGATAATATAGTATTGATGATGTTTCAATTGTAATAATGTAATTGAATTTGTTTTCTGGATCATGTTGAGGTTTTATTTGTTGTTTTTCTTTCTGGAACTTTGGAACTAAATGGGATATAAAGGATGGTTTTAGGGTTTAGTCTTGTTGTATTGAGCTGTTTAAAGTTCTAGTTTTGATTAGAAGTTCTGTTCTATCATGTTGAGGTATTGTTTCATTAGAAGTTCAAGTGATTAGTCATGTTTTTGTGATTTCTGCTCATCATGTTGTGAGGATGGACTTGTCTGATGATAATAGATCAATGTTGTTTGCTAGTACTTTTTTGATATGGTTTTGGTTCTAAACATGGCTTCAGATTGGCTTTACTATGAAAAGTTTGAATCTTTTCCTTAGAAATCTGTTAAGTCTGAGTTTGAAAAAGTCAAATCTAATCTTTTTCCATCCTTTGTTGGTTTTGAATTACCTTTAATAGTTTAACATCTTTTAAAAGGGTTAACTTAAGGTTCTGAAGCCTCATTGTTAGTTGAATCTTTTAAAGTCTTTAAGCTTACTTCTGAACTTGTGTGCAGTGTTGATATTTACCTAGAATCTGCTATAAAAGGAAAGAAGGAGGTTGTTTTGCTTAAATATTGTGTATGGATCTCATTTTTGTGATAATAAGTTTCCTTTTCTTTTGTTGGCCAGTTACCTAGACTATCATAGAAGCTATTATGTTTTAGTTTGGATTTTGAAGTGCTAAATGGGCAGACTTTACATAAATAAGTAGGAGTATAAAAGGGGTTAAACTAAACCTAGGAAGCAAAAGTAGAACTTAGTATTAGCTCAGTCTCTTGTTCTTTTCTTCTATGTGCTTGGCTTCTTGGAAGCTTGATCTCTGATTAAATTTCTCTTTCAAAAATAGTGTTAGAAGTTGGTTAAGATTTAGACCTTGCTGGTCTTACTATCATTTTGCTTTAAGAAGTTGAATAGGTGACTTACATATGATATCTGTGTTGCTTACAGTTTGCTTGTTTCTTCTTGTCTAATATTGTCACCTAAAAGTCTAAGAATAAGGATTCTGAACTAGGATTGAAGTTATTTTAAGAAAACTAAGAAGATACTTGTTTTATGACATACTTCTTTGCTATTCATTTGTAAAAACCTGAGATTGCCCCATGTCTATTCTTGTTCCCTATTTGCTTGTTTGAAACTGAGCCATGTATGATACACTGTTAAAAGACTTAGGGGTCGTTTGGTGCATGGTATAAGCTGGGATATCCCAGCACTAATGTTTTGTACCATATTTGGTAGAAGGTATATATTTATCCTGGGATAAATTTATACCTTGTACCAAACAAGGTATAAAATGCATCCCAACTTAAAAGATGGGATAAATTAGTCCTGGGATTATAATCTCGGAATAATTTTGGCTACCTACCAAACGACCCTTAAGGTAATGTCATGCTCTCTTTTGCCTTTGTTATGGCCTGTTGGACCCTATTTGGATTTCTATCTGTGTTTTTGGTCTATTTGTGTAGTTTTGGGGAATAAGATCAATTAGACTATCTTTTGAGACCCTGGTAATGCCTCCATAGGACTCACTATGTGTTGAGATGATTTTTGTGACTAAGCTGAGATCACTCTGTGTTCATGCTGGATCTTGACTAGATTTGAAACCCTAGGAGTATTGATGAACTTGTGGCTTGCATTACTTTATACCTTGACCTGTTTAAACTAAAACTAGCCTGAAAATAACTTTGGACCTATTACTAGCTACTATGACCCTTGGATAAGTACATACTAGTTTAAGAATGGTTCCTGTCATTGATTCAGTTTCTTGCTAATTAAAAATGAACTCATGATTGGCTAATTCATCACTTAATCTCCTTTGATTGCTGAATTTCCCCTAGAAAGTTTAGACACAAAGACTACGAGTAGGGTCCCTGGCCTGGTTTTTGTCTCCTTTACCTCAATCTTGTACTTCTTCACTTCTTTTCCTTTCCACTATCAACACTATTTGTTTTGTCATCTAAAAAGTGTGTCATGCCTCTTTGATTATGCTATGTTTGGTTCAGAACTGTGACACTCAATGCCATGCTAAAACTGAAATCAAAACTACTTTTAAAAGAACAAATGTAGTACATGCTTACTTGTACAATCTCTGTAGCTGGTTTGTGTATTTCTGTGGCCCATATACATGATTTCCCACCTTTTCCTGCTTGCTTATGACCATGGCATGTTTAGTATAGAATTTTGAGCCTAGGACAGTGTCATGAACCCATTTTGGCCACAGTTAGGACTATTTGGATCTGTAATTGCTCTCATATAAGTCTGTCATTTATGATTTGCTATGATTGCAGTTTGAACTATGTTTGCACCAATGTTAGCTTCACCCTCTTAGGAACTTGTTGATCCTGTCTGTTACATCTCAGATATTTCGGGTTCCTGGTCCTGTGAATAGACTAAGGTGAGATTAAAACAAACATGAGGTTCTTATGAGATTAAGGAGGGTATCTAATAGTTTAAGAGCATGCCACAAAGTTTTGAAGTTATATGGATCGATGGAACTAAGTTCGTTGAAGGAAGCGAAATGTAAGTCGTGTTTGGAAAGGTTTTCGCGATAGTTGATTCGATACATATTTGGCGATGTCTTAAGGGGATGCTATAGGGCCTCTTAGATGATTAATGAAGTGTTACACAAGTACCAAGAAGGTTCCACAAGGATTGGAAGTCGAACGAGTTGACAAAAATGAGTTTCGGGAATTTCCAATTTATACGACCATTTGTACGGACTGTATAAATTATACGGCCTGTATAAATGGTCCGTAGAATGCCTCCAGAGAGGGTTGACTTTCTGGTAGAATTATACGGTCCAATTGTACGGACTGTATAAATTATACGGCCCGTACAATTGGCCGTATAATCGGGTCGGGTCAGATTTTTCTTTTTATATGTATGGACGACCCTTGATCTTTTTTCATTTCCCACACTTCCTCCAAGCTCTCCAAAGCTCTAGAACCCTTCTCCAAGCATATCACACCCAAACCTAAGAGAAAACAAAGATCAAATAGCAAGAATTAGAGTGTTTATGTGTTGGAAGGCTCACTAGGGTAAGTAGACTTCAAGAATAACTTGGGTATTGAAATTAGGGTTTCCCTATAAGTTGATAGCTTGCTCCAAAGCTCATTCTTATGAGATAAAAGGTTAGTTTTCATGCTTATTTCATGTTATTAAGAATGCTTAGTTGTTGCATAACTTGGGTGAAAGGAGAGAGTAGAGAATGAGTTTTAAATATAGTTTTCATGATGTTTGTGAGTAGTAGGCCAACTTGAATCATGATTCTTAGTATGATATGGATATATTCTTGTTATAAAAGGTGATAATGATGATGAGGAAGCGTTGTATGAAGATGTGCTAAGGGTTGATGTGAAGTTGTTAGTACAGGTTGAATATGAGAATGAATTTTGAGGACTTAATGGAATGTGATTACGTGACTATGATATTGTGGATTTTATTATGGTTGTTTGGGAGTTGTTTTGAAATATGGTGGAAGTCAATGAAATAGGGGAAATGCTGCCCAATTTTCATTAACTCATGAATTGTTCTACTTTTAATTTAAGAGTATCTTTAAGGCTTAACCAAGGTATGAATCCTTTTAAATGCAGATTTCTCAAGCTTTGGCTGCGAACGTTAAGTAGTTAAAAAGACAAAGAGGTATGTAAGGCTAACCCTTATTTCTTAAGGCATGGTCCCATTGATGTATACCTTCATATGAAATCCATAGTATCGCCCATGATGATTTTAATCCTAGAATCACAAAAGCTCATGATCTTGATATTCTCACGATACCATTGGCCCCATCCTATGATAGTTGATCTTCTAAGGAAGGATATAATGAAAATGACGATGACGATAATGAGGTTGAGGACATATATGTACTCCTATGTATATATGGTTATATTAAAGTCCGACTACTAAGAACTTACATGGCCGGGTATGATATCTATCGCGCGCACACCAATAAAGTTGGGTACGGATAACACTGAGCCTTGGTAAGGCCAGGTATGTATAACACCGAGCCTTGTCATGGCCGGGTATGTGAGACACCGAACCTCTATGGTCGGGTATGGTATTATTACATGAGTAAACATTAGAAATGGAAGGTTCCTAATAGAAAAATAGTAAGAAAACATGATGATTGTCCTTAGAGGTAAAAAAAGGCTCTATCATTTCCATGACTCTTCTATCTTATGTTATTTCTTATGCTTCTTCTATGATGTTGATTATGCTTTACATACTCAGTATTCGTACTGACGTCCTTTTATTTGTGGACGCTGTGTCATGCCCGCAGGTGGACAGGAAGATAGACTTGATCCTTAGGCTGCTTATCCGGAGATTGCTTAGAGGAGCTCCATTTGATCTGGAGCTGCAGCTCTGGGTACTATTCTTTTATGTATATATAGGTATGCCAGGGCCCTGTCCCGTCCTTATGATGATGTTTCATACTCTTCTTAGAGGCTCGTAGACAGTCGTGTATAGTAGACGTCTTTTGCCTTGTTGGCTCATACTTTTGGTATATTATTTTGTCAAGCCTCGTTGGCTTGTGTATATGCATATGGACGTAGTTGTTGATGTTGATGTATAAAATTGTTTTAGCTGTTGGAAATGGTATTATTGAGGCATAGAGTTTGTTGATAAGCCATGTGGCTCACCTAGTTACGAATGTGAATGTACGATGAGAGGTGCCCGGGAGCGTTGGCTCCGGGTGCCCGTCATGGCCCTCCGGTTGGGTCGTGACACTATCTTGGCTATTGCTTATACCATAGTTAAATTCTGTTTGATCCTACATTCATGTTAAACCTATCATGCTCTTCCTAACTGTGTCATTGCTATCTTCTGAGTCTCAAATACTTGTTATGTCTTTCCTTAGTTATCTTTTCATTGCCTAAAGCTATGTGTTTTCTTCACCTTGTGTTTGATGAACTACTCTGTGACATTTTTTTGTTTTCTGTGATAACTAGCATTGCATCTGTTCTTGATTACTTAAGCTTTGATTAGTAGCCAAAAACTCGAATTTGAAATTGTGTGGATTTCTATGGAATTTGTGGCCTGTACGTGACTTGAATATGGTGTTTAGAGTCAAGGTTAACTGAATGTGCAATGTATATCAAGTGTGTATGAAGGGTATGCCCTTTAAAGGGTTTTGCTCTTCATATATTAGTGGTACACTGATAGTATATCATGTATATTAGAGTCTTGACACTTAGAAATTTAAGAAGAAAACCAAGTAGTATATCGGTAGTATATTGTGTAAACCACAGCTTTGACACTTTTAAAAAAAATTAAGAAGAGAGTGAGTTTGGGCCTGCTGCTTGGGCCTATCATTCGTGATTTGTATATCTAAGTCTTCCATTCTGCATGAACTCCTTCCATTCTGCAATCACCTACAAACCCACATTCACAAGAACATTATCCAGGATACAGGAAATCAAAAAAGCTCGAAGATAGGTCACGGAGGTGACATTCCTCGAAGGACGGAAGCGGTAGGAGATAATGTTCAGCCACCTCCTGGCCTCAGCAGTAAACTTCCCACTAGATATCCCCACTCTAGACCTGCCCCAAGTGATTACAGCCCTTTCCTTCGCAGCCACGAGCTTGGATACCAGCTAATCCCCATTATCAACAGTATTCTTGGCCTCCAAAAACTCCTCCGAAGGGTTATCCAACTTGTACACCTGGTTCATTGTCTTGCCCTTACCATCACAAAGAACCTGCGTATCACAATCCTGGGATCAGGAGAATCCCAATTTACTGTGGGCAGCATGGCTTAAAACTCCTAACCCAATTTTCATTGCAACGCCCGGGATATTTGATCAAGCGCATCCACTTGATCTTTTCCAACCTCTCCAGAAACTCGGGAACCAGTCTCTCCACATTGGTCATATCAAAACCCCTCTCCAGCAATAGGGGCATGCACCACTGGTCCAAGAAGCAGCACTTACATTGTGGGGTGGCGAAGATTGAATACACGGGCACTTGCTCCTCCTATTGTTACTCCATTTGTTCGGCTTCTGGATTTTCAGCCATTGTACCAGTGAGTGATAGTTTACGTTATGAATACTCATGAACCAATTTTAGGGAACCTATGAATGAGTTTTGAACTTCAGCAATTCAGTGTAATAATAGAAATTCTGGTGTAGTCTGTGCAATGGCCGCTGAAGCGATCACTCAGACCGCTGCAGCGGAGACGCTGTAGCAGTACTGCCACCTCTTTGGCGCACCCAACCATTTTCTTCCAACCGCTCCAGCGCACCCCTTGAGCAATAAAGCAGGACCGCTCTAGCGGGTCCTGACCGCTGAAGCGGTCTCGTCTTCCCCAACAGACCTAATTTTCCAACTCCCCCAAAGCGTAAAAAAAAAACTTATTTTTATGAATGGATCAGGCAGATATCAGGCATGCAAGGTAGTTACAACTCTTAGTACATGATTTCCAGCAACAAAAAATCCTAAAAATTCGAGCAAGCCAATTCCAATTTCAACCAAAAAATTTTAACTATGTTCAAGTTTTTTGGCTAAAATTTGTTCATTACCTACGCAACAACCAATGTTTAGATGTTTTTAATGCTACACAAGTTGTGAAATTTAGCTAACAACACCACATGAACCCCCCCCCCCCCAAAACAAATCCAAATCCCAAATTTAGGGATGAACAAACCCATTAATCAACAAAATAAAGTCCTAGGATCCTACTTCATTGTTCTATTTCTAGTATAGAAGGGTGATTTCTTACCTTGTTAGTGGCAGATTCAGGTATGGATGGTGGTAGTTGTGGATGGACTTGGCAACCTTCTATTTCCTTCTTTTAAGAGCAAATTGTGGTAGTATGTGAGTGGAATTAAACTATAGGGTGAAGATATGGGTAGTTGAGAGGATTTTATGTGGTTTGGGGGGAGTTGAGAGGTGGAATTTGGTTAGGAGTTAAAGAGGTAGCCGAGTGTGAGGGGGAGTGTATTGTGGGAATGGGAAAAGGTGGGGAAGAGAAAAAGGCTTTTATTTTTCTGATTCCCCGTCAGCTGCTCTGGTGGTAGCCAGGACGCTTCAGCGGTACCGCTAAAGCGACACATAGGTAGCTGAAGTGGTCACTAGTGGTTAAATTCCACCGTTATGTTTCATCTGATTTTGATCCGCGTTGAGTCTCACCCATGTGTTTTTTTCCCTGTGGACCTATGTGTATAATTTATCCAAATTTATCGGAGCCATTACCCTTGCGAGTATTTTTCATGCACCATGGTACGCCCTTTCCGTTCAAGGAAGAACGATTGTTTAATTGGTATCTAATGTAACGACCCATTTCATCGTTACTGTAAAAATTCTGAAATATCCGTAAACTTGTCACCCTGGACCTTTCCTTTCACTAAAGTATTTATGACGGACATCTAAACTAGTGGAGCCCATTGTACAGAACAGAATCAAGCATCGAAATCCTGGTCAAGGAACCAGCTAGACCACCCCAGCGCTCATTTGAGCGCTACAGCTATGGCGCTCCAGCGGTAATGGCCCCGCTGAAGCGGTAGGTTGTGGTAGCAACAGGCGACTTCATCAGCTTTGTGAGTGCTGCCGCCGAAGCAGTAGGACAACCGCTGAAGCGGTGTGCGCGGTTAAAAATCCCCTATTTAAGAAATCATTTCGGGAATTGTCCCATTTTTTATAATCCTAAATTTCAGCCGCCCAGTTCGGTGGGAAAGCCTAAAAATCAGATTCTTAGTCTTGAGAAATCTTTCTAACACCCTCAAACTCTCCTTCTACTTAGTAAATTACTCCTAACCATTTTCACTTAGAGAATCATCAAATGGGTGTTTCAAGTATCTAGAGTTGGAAAAAAAATGATGGGTTAGCAACATTTTCACATGATTTCCTTAAGCAATCTCCCATGTTCTTCATCTAAAACAAGTTAATAACCTAGTTCCTTTCATCCCTTCACCTTAAGAATGAGTTCTTTCATGGATCTTGAAAATGGGTTTTTTCCCAATATAAGCTTAAAAAAAATGGATAAATCACCTAGGGTGGTTGAAGATGGAATCTAGAAGTGGACTAAGATCCCAAACCTCCCTTTACTCTGAAATCTCTTACAAAGGTATAAATGGTAAGTTCTATTCTTAGGCCTCACGGGTATCTTCAAGATTTTTTTTGTGGGTTGCGATATGGTGATCGAGCTGAAGAATCAACAGATGTTCGTAGTACCCCCTCGGCCATAAGGTAGGTTATGGCTTCCCTTTCGGTAGACTCCGGTTACTTTCCTGTATTCGTGTATTAGAAGGAACAGAGAATGCATGTGTAGGAATTGGAGATTTGGGATGGAATCCTAGAATGGTATTGGTGTGTGATTGTGTATTCGGGCTTGTGGACTGTAGATTATTTAGGATGTATTATGTGGCTTTCTTGAAAATCAGTGGATTTTATGTGACTTGGAAGTAGCGGGTGATACTTATTTTCTGTGTCTAATGATGAGAATTCCCGTAATATGTAATTATTTGTGTTATGCTAGTAATAGTGAATCTAGTTGATAAATGGAAGGATAGAATGCACCAATGATTGTAACTAAGTTCTAGATTGAGTTGTGACGAATGATTGTGAGTGTAGGGTGAGATTACTTGTTCTAAGCTAATAGTCTGATTGAGGAAGTGATAATAATGTACATCGATTTGATTAACCTGTTGTGTGTTTGGGACTAGCCACTACGTTGTGTTGTGATTTGATTGTTCTATAGTGTCGACTTGATGCCATGAGTTGTTGATAAATATTGGATTCTGTTATCGTCTTGATTACAATATTGTTAGCATACCCACTGTTGGTATTTATGATTCAGATATATTGTTGGCATACCCATTGTTGGTATTTTTGATTCGGATATATTGTTGGCATACCCACTGTTGGTATTTTTTATTCGGATATATTGATGGTGTACCCGAAAGTTGGTACTTGTGATATTGATCAGACTGTTGATGTGGACCCATGCATTACACGCATTTTCATCCATTCATGATACATTGTTGATATCCTGATTATGATGAACAAAAACCTTTTACTTGAGTGACGTAAGATGGACGATGTCCGATGTTCATCCCGAAATCGTTGATTGAGTGAAGTTGATAATTTATGAGACTCTTTTACTTTAGTGACGTGAGATGGATCCGATGATCAATTCCGGAATCCTTGATTGCATGGCTAATATCCGATGATAGTTTCGGAATCGTTAATAGTGCATGGACAGTAAAGGTCCCCCAGATTGGTGCCCGTGAGAACCCCCCATGGGCAAAGATCCAGGGTTCGATTTGTCTGTTGGGCAAAGATCTGGGACGGGTGGCACTTAGATTTTGCGAGTCACACTGGGTTGTGCTACTGAGACGTCGATATTTCCGTCCGGAGTACATGTGTACACAGCATTTGCATGGCATTATATTGCATCCATACAATATTGCATTGCATTGCACTATGATTTATGATTGAGATGCTTGTTGTTGTATTTGTGATGTTGGACTCAGACTTGATGTATTCAGACTTGGCACATTTGGGATTAGATTCTCTATTTAGGAGATGACGTGTACTTAGATTAGATTTCATTTGATTTGTACTTGTTGAGCTATCCCGTAGAACCCCCCGTAAGATCAGTTACTTGCTTGGTTTCTAAGTGATGTAGGGTAAAAGGGGTTATAATGATGAGTTGACTCCTAGACTAAAACGAACGATTTAATGATATATGAGTTGCGAGATTGTTGTGAGATTAACTAGTGATGATTGGGGTGAAGTTAATGATTAAAAGGTATTGATATACATTGTCTGGTAGATAGACGTATGACTTGATGGGGTTGTTATCATGTTTATTTGTGCATTCTTTTACTGATATGTCTTTCTAACCATTGTCGGCCTATGACACTTACTCAATACGCATGGATTGTACTGATATTGCACTTGCTAGACCCTTTTTGGGGGTATAGATTGTTTCAGGTGGTTGATTGTGACATGTGCGGAAATGCGCGGTGCCTATCTAGAAGGTCTCCTCCCACTTCATTTCGGGACGGAGGTTGAGTCTTAGAATATAATAAAATTCGGAATTCATTTAGTCGCTCTTGTACTAGTCTAGGCCAGGTCATAAGAGGTTGAATCGAGTCAGTAATTCATTATATTTGTTGTAATCGTTTCGAATCTTGAGTCTATTAAATATATTATGATGTTCCGCTGTTATTTCTAAGTACCTCTTGGTTTAAATGATTCGTCCTTGTTAATTGATGTGTTAATTGAGTAGAGGGTTCGCCTACCGAGGTGGGAAAGATAGGTTCCCGAGCGACCCTGAATTGGATCGTGACATTTATGTAGTACAGGTTGACGCATAAGCCCCGAGACATGGACGTAAGTCCCATGGATCTACGGGGCGTATATATGATTTATCTTCAATTTTATAATTTTATTACAAAAAAATAAGCAAAAGTGAAATTTTCATTAGAAATTCTGCAAATAAATTCAACTGAATCACCAATAATACAAAAAATTATTATAATTATTATTCGAGAAAGGTAACACCACAAAATTGATAATAGCTTAGAGAATCTTTAAAATGAAATCTTCATCCACTTCATCATCAATCTCCACATCTATTAGTCCTTCTCATCCTCAATTAACATTTGCGCTGATTTTTATTTATTTATTCAAGAAGGAGAAGGGTAAAAATGTGTAAGATCAATGACAAAAAAATGGATAAAGTTGTTTCAGGAACATAGTTTTATGAAATCTCACTCCTATCAATTTCAAATATAATCACCTTAAAAAAATAATTTTGGCAGTGTCATTTTCAATGAGATTTGCTTTAGTAAAATATGTTTAAAACAATAAATATCAAATTTAATACTGAGGCCTATGCTTTTATGCCCGGAGATTACGCTTTTACGTTTGGAACTTACGCCCCAAATTCTAGGACATACATGTTATGGATCTGCGCCTTTCATTTGCACCCTGAAGCATTTTGGGTACGCCCCGGAACTTACCCCTAAAACGCCTTTGAAAACACTAGTCCCAATACCTTTAGCCAGAATTCTGATTACGTCCCTGTGTATATCAACATTGGTGGAGAGTCATCATTTAATTTCTACTTGATTTTGACCAAATTATCTATGTTGTCAACCTTAAGTTGTTTTTAAATAGTAGAAATTGAAATCCAGAAAACAATCTGCATTAATTACCACACAATCAACTGTGTAATCCACAAATCTATTTTTAAATAACTCATCAGCATTCAGTGTGCTGAATAAAAAATCAATAAAGTTGTCACTACAATATCATATATGTACTGTATTTTATATGCATGTCACTTCTATATAATATATATAAGTTTTTAGTATCTTAATGAGTAAAGGGTATCAATTCTTCAAGAGGAAAAATATTATTATGTAGGGCAATTATTTGAAGGTGTCTATATAAAATCAGTAAAGTTGCCATTATATTATGAATGCCTTTTACCAGGTATGATGACAATCAATTGGAAACACTTTGAGGAGTTTATATATCGAATTTGGAACTGTTTGTTGAAGATTTTAGGTGATTTTGAGATTTCAGTGAGCCTAAAATTAAGGGATATGCCAATTTTCTTAAGTTGCTACAAAATAAAAAGTATTGGTCTGTAGGGTAATTATTTGAAAGTGCCTATACATAATATAATTAGAGTTCCTAAATCATCATGTAGTGTAAAATTCTCTAAAGAAATTACAAGTGTTTGGATGGAGTTTCCCTCCTTGTGGCTGGTCTTTATATATTGTTCCAGATTTTTACATTGTAGCAAAAAAGAGGTTTAATTAATTTTATATACATTGCAGTTAATATTTTTATCCTTTCGTTTTTACTTTTATTCTATAACTCTTCTTCTTCACTGAGTACACCATTGTTCAATTTATCTTGATATTTTTGTTTGGATGTGAACATTTGAGGTTAAGGGTTTTTATCATTAAAATCGCATGGGTTGATTAGGTTGTGCTTCTTTAGTTCAAAAACTCATATATTTATTTGCTTGAACAATCTCAAAAACTCCATGGTCAATAAAAAATGTTGAAGAAGACAAAGTGGATCTTCTTAATTTGATGTTATTTAAATAAATTACTGATTAGGGATTATTTGAGTTCGTGTTTGAAGACTTTGTTTCAGAGTTAAGATTATATGGAGCATATTTAAGGTGGTTTGATCGAAATTGAAATTGCAAATTCGAAGAACATCTTGAACAACAAACACAAATCATGCCAATGAATTAGTATGCAAATAACACAAAGTTATTGCCACGCCCTAAACCATGGCCTGGCTGAAACACCGCACTCGGTGCCTTACTGCATGTGACCGAGTAAACCACATGGCTTGCTGAATCATCATGAGCCATACATGAGCAGAATATAACATGAGAACATGATGAGCCTTTATAAAACAAGAATAGTCATAATATTAAATAAAACACTTGTTTAAATCATGGATGCGGAAATATAAAAATTGAGCCAAAGGTGGCTACTCAACTCTAAGAATCTGACACAACTGACTGCATAGTCTATGAAACCTCTAACATGAACATGAGTCTACTAAACATACTTGCTGGGAAAAGGCCCCCAGCATACCTTTAAGTGCATAACTAATCATGAAAGTAAATAACTGACTAAAACCCCGAAGAGAATGGGGCTCACCCAAAAGCTAATACGAATGTTGTCCTACTGAGCAGAGGCATAGTCCTGTAAATCTGTACCTGCACCATGAAATGCAGGCCCACGGCCAATAAAAATGAGACGCCAGCACATAGAATGTAATGGTATGTAAAGCAACTAAAAGAATAAGCATGGCCCATGAAATAGCAATGATAACAGCTGAAACTGAAACCTGGCTGTAAGCATGAGCATGGATACATATATATAAATAACTTGAGTAAAATATCTATGGGAGAGCATTAGTATGACCGACATGTAACCACCACATTAGCACATGCATCTGATCTCTGCCCGACCAGCTAAACCATCTTGTACCTTGCCGAGGTATAAGACATGAACATGACATGAATGGATCCAAATCCCGCAATGGGGAAAATATGAAGGAATCGTCCTACTGGGCGGAGCGATCCTTATCCTATGTTGGCATACGTAGTTTCAGGTATAAAACCTTTTCGGTAATCTGTGCAACTCCCAAATTACATGAGCATGAATATGATTGGCTTAGTAGCCCATAAATTATATAACTTGCTTGTAAACATGATTATTGTTTATATTATAACATGAAGGTAATATATATGATATAACTTGTATGAATCCATGGGGACCTGAAGGATTTTCATGAAGATAAACATAATATTTCATAACTTGCATATAAGAACCCATGGAATGCAAAGTATGGGTTTTCATGGATTACAGACAGATTCTCAATAACCAAAGGGACTATTAAGAATACAATAACAAAGTAATGATACAAACATAGTATATCATGGTACATGTACTTAGGGTTATCATGAACATGGCTAAAACCCTAGTTTTGGTGTAACTTGTATAATCATGGAAGAACGTGGTGTGGGGAAGAACAAAGATATTCCCACACAAGGATAGAAATCCTACATACTTAGTAATGCTCCAAACTTGTAACAAATATCTGAACTTTGTAGGAGAATACCAAAAGATTAAACCTTGAGCCTTGAGATGGGTTTTCTTGAAAACCCTAGGTTAAGAATGATGAACTCTTATTTAGAAATCATGGATACATGTTAGAATTGTCTTGGAATAGTTGGAATAGGCTTCCCTTGTTTTTTTGGATTGTTGGGAGAAGAAAATTTTCGTTCTAGGGCTTGGAGGATGTGAAAAGTGGAAAAAGAACTAAACATGACGTATTTATACTTAACTGCGTCGAGAATTTATACAGTCCGTATAACTTGGCCGTATTTGACCATGATCAAAATTCCAGAAACTGGAACTTCCCAATGAGTTTCACGTACTGAATACGGTCCGTATAATATTATACGGACATAAGTACGGTCCGTATAATGTTCTAGAATTTTCGCAAAAACTGAAGTTTCTCCACTTGCGTAACACGAACTGAAAATACGGGCCGTATAATAACATGCGGTCCGTATAACTGGTTGTGTAAATGGGATTTGTCTGAACTGAGATGAATTTATTTCCCACACTTCTCATTTAGTCTTCTAAGTCTCAAATCATTAACGTAACCTAGTTTAAAGATACGAGGTGTTATAGTTATGTCAGGATTTTTGAATATTTGAACAAGCACAAAGTCATGCCAATCCGTTAGAGTTTCTGAATTATCCACCATAATAGCTAGGTTGAATATAGCATGAAGTCCTACCAATTTGCCATGCATTCATGCCACCTTCTTAAAATGTACTTCTTTTGTAACTTGGAAATCATCATAACTATGAGCTGACTATTTTACCTTTGTTTACTTTTGTTTTGTAAATATCATTTCTGAAAAGTCCTTTAGAACAAAAAAAGATTGTAACGACCCGTTTGGTCGTTATATTCTTTCCGGAACTTTCACCCCTTTTCCAAGCTTGGTTAGCTCACTTTTGACCCGAGGGGAACGTTGAAACGCTTCCCGAGGTGTAAAGATTTGATTCAGATGACTTTTTATGAAATTTGGGCTTAAACGAAAGAGAGTTGACTCAAAGTTAACTTTTGGGTAAACGGACCTTTTTTAGAGATCTGTCGATTTCGAGAGGCCCGGATAGTCTTTTAGAACTTGTGTGTATATCTGGTTCGGTTCCCAATGCATTCGGATGCATTTCGGGACTTGAGTTGGGAAGTTAGAATTGAGGTATCGGGGGTTGACTCGATCAACGAGACCTCCGTTGGGAATTTCGAGGCCACGAGTGCGTCCGTAGTGTGTTTTTATGTGTGTCTATATATGTGGATTGTGAGCGGTGGCCTCGGGAGTTAGTTGGGATTTCAGTTGAGACTTGGAAAATTTTGGGGATTTCTGATACAAGTATTCGCTAGGGCGGCACCAATACCGTCCCAGCGGCACCGCCATAGCGATGGGATGGCCGCTGGGGCGACCAAGCTCTGATGTGGCCTGACCATCCCGATGGTCCGAGTGGACGGCGGGGCGTGACGTCGTGGCGGTCCCGATGCTGCCATATCGGTATCAAGCCTGTTATTTTCATTAAGTGTGTATTAAAAGCCCTTAGCATATCATTTATTACCATTCCAAAATTTGAGCTCTTGGGAACTATTCTTGGAGAAGATTCTTGGTGGTAAGTCCTCCTAATCCCCCTTGCTAATTCATTATTCCTAATCATCTTAGAATCTCTCTTTCCTTGTTAGTTTCTTAGTAATGGAAGACAAAAAGTAGATTTAATGGATATTCTATTTAGGCTTTTTAATGATGAAATTGATTGGGTTTATGCTAGATTATGATGTATCTAAGGTTGTTAATCATATATCTTCCATTATTAGTGTTGGATTCTTAAATCTAAGGGTTAGGGTTTATACCCAAAATTGGGAGTTTTGCTTGGATTTCGGAATTGGATGAATCCTTGAGTTAATTTAGAAATTAGTTGATGGGTTTTCATCACCTAGTGTTTAATTGGATATTTGACCCTTGAATTTCCCGTTTGACCTTGTGGGCCCCGTTTTCCCAAATTCTAGGATTTTACCTAATTTGAATGATAGAAATATAGGTATCGATCTTCATGATTTCTAATCTAGATTTCGAATATGTCTAGACTTTCTTGATCTTGACGCTCAGCGGAAGGGTAAGGCTAATGAGTGATTGTTGGTGTATTTTTGTTTGACCATCAGGTAGGTTATGGCTTACCCTTGGTGAGACTTCGTGTAGCAAAGCATATAGTTAGATGATATTGTCGAAGAAAGCATGTAAACCTTCGGTATGAAGTTGGGTTGGATATTGTCTTAGGTTGGGCCCTATTGTGTGATTGGGGCTAGCCACCCCGTTGTGTTGTGGCTTGATTGCTATATCATTATTGGCTTGATGTCGCGTGGTAATAGTAGATATTGGAGACTATTGATATATCTTGTTCATGATATTGTGGTACCTCACTTGTTGATGTTGATACGATGATAGTATTCCATATGACTTGTGTAGTCTTTCATGATATGGTTGGCGTACCCATGCTTGGTACTTGTGATATTGACTTGATTATTGATGATTGATTCATACATTGCACACTTTCACATCTCTCATGATATACTGTTGATAATGTTGATACTTGATGAAACACTATGATGAGCTTGGCTTAGTTTGCATGAGAATGATGTGAGAAGTTCGATATCCGATGGTTGTCCCGGAATCGTGGAGAGTAGGTCCCCACCCAGGAGCTACTTTGCCATATTCCGAATTCAATGGTTTAAATAAATCTCCTACCGCAGTATTGAGTGGAGTGATATGAGAAGTCCGATATTTGATAGTTGTCCCGGAATCGTGGATTGAGTGGAGTGATGTGAGAATCCGATGTCCGATGGTTATCCCGAAATTGTGGATTGAGTGAGTACATGGGCTTCGTGGGTCCCCCATGGGTTGTGCTATCGGGACGTCGATACTTCCGTTGGGAGTACATGTGTACACAGCATTGCATTGCATTTCATTGCATTTGCATTCTTACATCATTGCATTATGGCTTATATTGTGATGATCTGGTGTTTTACTTGTGATGTTGTTTCAGATTGGATATATTGAGACTTGGCATACTTGGGTTTAGATGCTTCAACCTAGGTGATGACGTGTACTTGGTTCTAATTATGTTTGACTTATACTTGTTGATTTATCTGCCTATCTTGCTTTATTGTCTGAATTATGTTAGTTATACTTAGTCTGCCTATGATACCTACCAGTACTGTGGTTTTGTACTGACCTGCACTTGCTGCATTCTTTTATGAATGCAGAGTTCCAAGTTGGATCTGTTTCCGTCTCCCGTGGCTGATAGTCGTTGTCAGTACAGCTTGGAGTTTACAGGGTGAGCACGAGACGTTCGCTGCCTTTAAGACTCCTCTTATTTATGTCTTACTTTCCATTCTGAGACATATACAGATTTGATGTATTATTATATTTCCAAACTTGTATATATCTAGTTAGATGCTCTTGTATGGCTTAGACCAGACTCTGGGCGTATTTCCTTATTGCCGCACTTTTTCTATATAACTATTGTAAGACTTACGTGATTTATTCTCTTCCGCTTAATTGATTTATTTATTTATGCCTTTATTATCGTTAGGTTGAGGGTTCACTTACCGAGGTGGGAAAGGTAAGTGCCCACACGGCTTAGCCAAATTGGGTCGTGACAAAGATATTCTACTACATTGTCATTAAATAACAATTTTGCAATGATACATGGAAAAGAGACCAAAGGCCTCGAATCCGTCGAAAATTGTTGGTCCGATAGCTACAGGAAAGGGATGAGGTTAAGGTGATGGTAATGGGAAGAAGGTCGTGACAGTGTCAACGTCGAATTCCACTGTAGCTGTGGAAAAAGCTGCGACGAGACAGATAGAGAAGACGACTATGGAGAAATAAGGTAATAGGGCAAGTTTGAGTGAAATTGCGTTTGACACGAAGGAATCAATAACACCAAAAAGAAAAGTAAGCCCAGCAAAGGAGAAAACAACTCGAGGAACACAACAGAATCCTGGTAAAACAACTACACCAGTGAAGAAACGACTATGAGCTTGGGAAGAAGTGACTAAAGTCATGGGAACTGCTGAGAGACAGTCATGAGCAGATGAAGTGGAACAGGGAGACACTAGTAAGAACACTGAATCTATGGTCTCTGTGTCGGATAATTTTGATATCTCGAAAATCCCGAACATTGGATTTAAATTGGAGTATGTAAACCCTATTACGGTTGGGGATCAATTAGTAGTGGCAATGGAGGAGGACAATATCAGTTCTGAAGTATCTTACTGAAAGAATGTTGTAGTATGTTATGTACTAGGTGCACACCCTCCGTTTTCTGTATTAAGTGGATTTATTCAGCGAATGTGGGGAAAATGTGGGATTAATAAAATTGCTATGATGAAGAACGGGATAGTGCTTGTGAGGTTTGATAGTGCAGAAGGGAAGAATGAAGTAATTCAAGGGGGGATTTATCATTTTGACAACAAGCCTCTCATAGTAAAGGCATGGAATGAAGATACGGAATTTTCACGAGAGGAATTATTTTCAGTGCCCATATGGATAAAACTACCAGGATTGGACTTTAAGTACTGGAGTGCCAAGGGATTGAGCAAGATAGGAAGATTGGTGGGGAAACCATTGATCGTTGATAGAATTACTAAGAAGAAAGAGAGGCTTAACTTTGCCATGCTAGTAGAGGTGCAGATTGGGGCTCCATTGCCCAAGATGATACTTTTCCTTAATGATAAGGGGAATGTGATAGAGCAAAAGGTTTCATATGACTGGAAACCATCTGTTTTCTCCATATGCCAAAAATATAGACACACAGTGGAGATATGCAGGAGAGACAAACAGAAGGATGCTAACAAATAAGAGGAGAGTATAGTTCCTACAATTGATGACATGGCAGAGGATGGAAGTATACGACAAGCACCAACCAAAAGGGTGATTAAGTGACCAAGCAACAAGAGGTACAGAGGACGGTTGCCAACAACAGCCTTATCAAAACAAGTTCAGATACAGGAATGAGGGGGGAAGTGCTCAACAGGGTAATTGGAACAGATCATATCAGAAAAAGAAAGCTCAGTACTAGGTCCAACCACAGAAAACTAGCCCTCAGAAGATAATACAACAAGCACCTGCTGATGTACAAGTCACTACAACAAATAAATTCCAACCACTTAGTACAGATACAGCTAAGTCAAGTAAGCCACCAGATGATAGTGCTAAAGTGGGAAATGAGACCATCCACCCTGTAGGGGATGGTTAAGATCATGAGCTGGAATACCAGAGGCCTTAACAGCCTCAATAAGCAGAAGGAAGTTAAACTCTTCTACAATGAACGGGATGTGAGACTGATAGGTTTGTTGGAGACCAAAATTAAAGCAGGAAAAATTGAATGATAGTTAGAAGTATGTTTGTGGGTTAGAAGTATAGGAGTAACCATAGCTCACACTATAATGGGAGAGTGTTAGTTGTGTGGAGACCAGATTGGTAGGAGGTGGGAATTGTAAGTGAGACTGCCCAAGCAATCACCTGCTTGGTTGAGATGCCCCACTGAAACTACACTTTTATGCTACTTTTGTGTATGTTTTTAACTTGAAGGAGGATAGAAAGCCTCTTTGGGACTTCAACAGATTAGTAACAACTGTAGTTTACCATGAATAATACTTAGAGATTTCAATACTGTCTTGCATCAGGACCATAGGATTGGGGGCCACCATGTTTCCATGAGTGAAGTAATTGATTTTCAATGTTGTTTGGATAATTGGGAACTTGTTGAGCTGGCAAATTTAGGCTGTCAATACACATGGAGTGATAAGCAGGATAACAGGATCTATTCTAAATTGGACTGAGTATTTGTGATGGAGAATGGGCTGATAATATACCTAGTTGTGTGACTAATGTGCAACTAGAGGGAGTGAGTGATCACTGACCAATGGTGGTTACTCTTGTGCAAGCGCAAATGAGGCCCACTAAAGCATTTAAGTATTGCAACTTGTGGAGCAAACATGAAGAATTTTTTACAAATTGTGGCAGATGGATGTGCTGCTCAAATTGAAGGGTACAAGATGTATCAAGTGGTAAGAAAGTTGAAGGGATTGAAGAAGAGATTACAAGTGCTCCATAAACAATGTTTCAGTAATGTCCTAAATGAGTTGAACATAGCTAGGGCCAACTTAAGCAAGCACAAACATTGCTACAACAATCACCAATGGTTCTTGTACTACAGCAAACAGAAGTAGAATTGAGTAAAAAATTCAAGCAATCTTCATTGGTAGCTGTGACTTTTCTACTGAAGAGGAGTAAGGCAACATGGATAATACTTGGGATAAGGCAACATCGATAAGACTTGGGGATGATAACACCAAGTATTTCTTCTCAGTAATCAAGTAGAGAAAATTGATACAATTAGTTACTCAAATTAATGATGAACACAACCATCCTGAAACAGATCCAAAGCAGATAGCAGACGTATTTGTGAGATATTGTCAACAAATGCTGGGTGATAAGGGTGAGACTAGAAGCAAGGCATGGCCTGGGTTCTTAAACTAGGGACATGTGTTATCTGTGGAGCAACGATGTCACATGCTAAGGGGGTTCACTGCAGAAGAGGTAAAGAAAGCAATGTTTAATATTATGTAAACAAAAGTCCTGGACCTGATGGGTTTAGTATTTGGTTTTATAGATATGTTTGGACTGTGGTTGGAAATGATGTTATTGAAGCTGTGTTAGAGGTCTTGAATAATGGACAGATGCTAAAACAACTAAATGCAACACTGATTACTTTGATTCCCAAGGTTTCAAATCCTGTTTCTGCAAGTCAATTCAGACCCATATCTTCTTGTAGTGTACTTTACAAGTGCATCTCAAAGGTGTTATGCAATATATTATCTGAAGTGTTGCCCTGTATTATTAATTATGCTCAGGCAGCGTTTGTTAAAGAGAGATCACTTGTGCATAATGTACTTATTTATCAGAATTTACTAAGACATTATGGCAAGAAGACTACACCTAGGTGCTTAATAAAAATAGACCTCAGAAAGGCATATGATATGGTGGAATGCAGATTCATTGAAGAAATGTTAAACGACTATGATTTCCCTACAGAGTTTGTCTAGTTGATTATATCTTATGTCACTACTACCAGGTTTTCTATGAAGGTAAATCGTGGGGGTTGGGGATACTTTTGAAGGGATGAGGGGATTGAGGAAGGGGGACCCTATATCCCCCTTACTATTTGTTATGGTAATGGAGTACTTATCTAGGGTGTTGCATAAAATGGAAAAGTTACCTAATTTTAGGTACCATCCCATGTGCAAAGTACAACAACTCACTCACCTTACATTTGTTGATGACCTTATGCAATTCCACAAAGGGACTGAAGCAACAACAAGGAGATTTATGAAGGTTTTGAAGTTGTAACGACCTGCTTGGTCGTCATAGTCTTTCCGACACTTTCGACCCTTTTCCGAGCTTGGTTAGCTCACTTTTGACAAAAGAGAACCGTTGACGCGCTTCCCGATGTGTTTACATTTGATTTGGGCGACTTTTTGTGAAATTTGGGCTTAAAGCGAAAAAGAGGTCTGGATGGTCTTTTAGAACTTGTGTGTATATCTGGTTTGGTTCCCAATGCACTCGGATGCATTTTGAAACTTGGGTTTGGAAGTTGGAATTGAGGTATCAAGAGTTAACGTGGTCAACGAGACCTCCGTTGGGAATTCCGAGGCCACAGGTGCGTTCGTAGCTTGTTTTTATGTGTGTCTGTATATATGGTTTGTGAGCAGATGGCCTCGAGAGTTAGTCAAAAATTCAGGTTGAGTTATGAAACTTGGGAAATTTTTTAGTGTCTGGTGCCCGCTTTGGCGGCACCAGCACCGCGGCAGTTGTACCGCTATAGCGGTCACCCTACCGCTGAAGCAATCTGTGCCATTTTGGCATGACCATTGTAGCGGTCATGGGACCGCTGGGGCGGCACCGCTAGAGCGGCCATCTTGTCGCGAAAGCGGGTGACAGGCAGTTAGTTCATTCAATGAAGTGGTAAATGCCTTAAGCCCCTCATTTATTACTATTCTGAAAATTGAGCTTTGGGGAGAAATTCTAGAGGATTCTTTGAGAAGATTCTTGGTGGTATGTCCCTCTAATCTCCTTGCTATTTTATTATTCCTAATCATCTTAGAATCTTTTTCCCTTGTTAGTTCATTAAGTAATGGAAGATTAAAGTGGGTTAATGAATATTCTATCTAGGCTTCTAAATCATGATTTATTGGTTGGGTTAGATTCATTAAGCATTGAATTGATCAGTAGAACCCTTATTTCATAACTTCTTCCTAATTAGAGGCTAATTTGTGAATTTAAGAGTTAGGGACCCAAATTTGGGGGGTTTTTCCTAGAATCCGAATTAGAGTAAATTGTTGATTATTCTAGCTTGCTAATGATAGGAATTGATCATCTAGAGGTTTAATTTCAAGTTGGGACCTTTAGATCCCTAATTTCACCCTTCTAGTTCATAAACCTTATTCCATAGGTTGGGATTTGGGTCTTGATAGAAGTAGGGTTGGTTTTGATGTTCTTCTTAATTCTAATTCCATTATTCAAATATGCATAAACTTTCTTGATAGTGAGGCTCAGCGGAAAGGGAAGGCTAAGGAGTGATTGTTGCTGTTATTGTTGTTCGGCCTTCCAGGTAGGTTATGGTTTACCCTATGATGAGACTTTGTTTAGCGAAGCATATATTTAGATGCTATTGTCGGAGAAAGCACGTAAGCCTTCGGGTATGAAGTTGTGCTGGATATTGTCTTAGGTTGGGTCATGTTGTGTGATTGGGGCTAGCCACCCCGTTGTGTTGTGACTTGATTTGTTCTATAGTTGTTGGCTTGATGCCACGTGGTGATAGCAATATTGGAGACTATCGATGCGTCTTGATCATGATATTATATTATCTTGCTTGTTGACATTTGATACGAGGATAGTGTTCTATATGACTTCTGTAACTTTCATGATATTGTTGGGGTACCCATGCTTGGTACTTATGATATTGATCTGCTTATTGCTATTGACTCATACATTGCACGCATTCTCATCCTTCATGATATACTGTTGATACGTTGATGATACTTGATGAAACACTGTGATGAGCTGGGCTCAGTTGGATGAGAGTGACGTGAGGTCCGATATCCGATGGTTGTCCCTAAATCGTGGTTGAGTGGTAGCGGTTGCCGAGGTTTGTGCCGGAGCCATGAGGTACATGGACTCCGCGGGTCCCCCATGAGATGTGCTGATGAAAATTCTTCGTGGGAAAAGATCCGAAGTTTCGTTCGTCTGTTGGGCAAAGATCCAGAATGAGTGGTACATTGGACTTCGCGAGTCCCCTTGGGTTGTGCTATTGAGATGTCGATACTTCCGTCCGGAGTACATGTGTACATAGCATTGCATTCATACATTATTGCATTGCATTGCATTATGGCTTATATTGTGGTGATTTGGTGATTTACTGTGCTATTTGGATTCGAATTGGATATATTGAGACTTGGCACACTTGGGTTTATATGCTACCATCTAGGTGATGACATGTATTTGGTTCTGACTTGTGCTTGACTTATACTTGTTGATTTATCTGCCTATCTTACTTTATTGTCTGAATTATGTTAGTTATACTTAGTCGGCCTATGATACCTACCAGTACTGTGATTTTGTACTGACCTGCACTTGCTGCATTCTTTTATGAATGCAGAATTTGAGGTTAGATCTACTTCTGTTTCTCGTGGTTGATAGTCGCTTCGGGATTTGCTTAGAGTCTACAGGGTGAGCACGAGACGTCCGCTGCCTTGAAGATTCTTCTTGTTTATGTCTTACTTTCCATTCTAAGACATATTCAGACTTGATGTATATTTTGATATTCCAGACTTGTATATTTCTAGCTAGATGCTCTTATATGGATTAGACCAGACTCTGGGGTATATTTCCTTATTTCTGGACTGTTTCTATATTACTATCATCAGACTTACATGATATTCTCTTCCGCTTATTGAATTATTTAATTAGGTTTCTTACTATTGTTGGGTTGAGGGTTCGCCTACCGAGGTGGGAAAGGTAGGTGCCCGCGCGACTTAGCTAAATTGGGTCGTGACATGAGCATTTTTCAACTGTAACGGGTCTTGTAGCCAATACTAATAAGTCAAATGCATTCAAAACTGGAGTGGAGGGTGTACTAAAGAATAAATTACTGAAAATCACAGGGTTTAGCATTGGGACTTTTCCTGTGAGATATTTGGGATTACCATTGTCACAAAAGAAATGGAGTAAACTAGATTTTCATCAACTCTTTGTAAAAATTACTGAGAAGATAAAAGCAATTTCAAATAGACACTTATCCTATGCAAGAGGCTGCCAGTAATTAATTTTGTTAAGTTCTCATTGCACAATTTCTGGGAGGGCAGTTTTTATATTTCCCCAGAGTGTGTTAAAGGAAATGGATAGAAAATGCAGGGAGTTCCTATGTGGAAGCTCTACTGAACAGAAAAAAACTCCACTTGTAGCTTGGGATACTGTTTGTAGACTAAACAAGGTTGGTGGGTTGAATAGTAAGAATCGCAAGATATGGAATATGGCATCTGTTGGGAAATTGATATGGTTGTTGATTCACAAAAAGGAAATGCTCTGGGTTAAGTGGGTTCATGGTATTTATATGAAGACAGGTGTTGATTTTTGGACACACATACCACCTCAAGATAGTAGTTGGTACTGGAGAAAGTTACATGGCATCAAAGTAGAAATGCAAGCTTGGTATCATAATGGTAAGTATTGTCTCACCCATAAAGGGACATACTCTATCTCTAAGGGATATGATTCACTACTAGGGGCTTGGCCAAGGTGGGGTACTGCTGGACTGATTTGGAGCAGGATCTTACAACCAAAGCATATATTTATATTGTGGTTAGCTGAAAAAGAGATGTTACTTACAAAAGACGGGATGCTGGGTATGGGATTGAACTGTGATAACATAGAGTTTGTGCTATGTGAGATGGATAGCATAGAGGACATTCAATACTTATTTTGGGATTGTCCTTGGGCTTTTGAGATGTGGCAAGAGATTCAGAGATGGATAGGGATGCAATTTCCACAGAGAAGTGTCAATATGACATTAATGAGAATCCAACAGAGCCATAGGTGTAGATTCAAGAAGGAGCTGGTGTCTGCAATCTTTGGAGCAGGAAACTATTATATATGACAGTCTAGGAATGGAAATTTTTTCAAAGAGAATCTTGTAAATACTAGTTTTGTCATACAACATATCAAGAGAGTAGTAATATAGAGAGTAAACAGGTATATAGGTGCTAAATATGCTAGGAAGTGTATAGCTTTGATTGAGCAGATTTGTACTTATTATCGGAGACCTGATTTTCCTAGTACCCTTCCTGGGAAGGGGCTGGGGGTTGGGGGCTCTTTAGGTGTATGATCCTTTTTTGTTGGTATCGTAATATTTATAGTTTGTTACCAAAAAAGAAAATTCACCTTTTAATGTATGTAAGAAAAATTATTTACTTGTTAATTACTTACAAATTTTATGAAACATATTTTCTTCTTTTTTTTCGGAAAATATTCTACCTAGTAAGTATTAATGACATGGAACAGATAATGTAAAATTGAAAAATGTAAAAAAATATATGATTATTTTTAAGTTTATTATATGAAGCTTGATCACTATTGGCTTCAATTACCATTGAATAAAGTTAATTCTCTGGAGAGAGGTCCAGTGTCATGGGATGCTCTTATGGCCAAATTAGATGAACATGATAGGAGTAATAAGAGCAGCCTGTGGAGAACACTAAATTTAAATATTAAAAAGGGTAGATTAGTCAAATCATAATCTTTTATATCAATATTAAATAGATTAAAAGAACTACTACAAGAAAATAAGAGAGATACATATAATATTGTATACCAGCAAAAAAATTAATGTTACGAAGCTTAATTTTAAAAGGAGGTCTTTGAAGTTAGTCCAAACTAAAATTGAAGGATTTCAATAGGGTAAATTACCTAATAATACTACTTAAGACTCTATATTACAAAACATAAGAATATTTTTCCTTATTTACATGACATAATAACTTATTTACAAAACATACCAGATCTGAAAAAAAATTAAAACCCACCCTTCCCTTCCCCTTCTCATTGTTCTCTTCTTCCTCCAGAACAGAGCCGTCCCACCCTCCCTTCCCCTTCTCCCTGATCTCTTTCCTCTAACAACATAGCCGCCCCACTGTTCCCTTCCCCAATCTGACCCATTTATCACTTCTCTTCCTCCTTCTATCACACTTATCGAGCATTGCAACACCCACTTGCAGGAGTCAGATCCGGCTTTTGGAAGTGGGTTTAATGGGTGAATTCAGGAACGACGGGAGGGATGATGAATTCTATGGCCACCGCCATCCATTAGATTTTCTAGCATGTATGTTGTTAATAATTGATGCTACGATTTGGTTATGTCTCTTAGCATCAAAATACTGATTTGGAAAAAATACTTTCTTGCTACTTTCGTACCATCCCAGCTATGGGGAAGGCATCCATCTTTTTGTAAAATTATGGTAATTCGAGAATGTGTCTAGATCTGAAGACGGTAACGGTTGATTATGACGAATTCTGTTACCAAACATCGATTGACTCCACCTTGTTTGTTGCCGTATTATATGAAAGTTGTATAGAATGTTGTTTCAATTGTATTAATTTCATTCGAATTTCAAAGTGAGATTCTAATTTGTATGAAAGTTGTATACCATGTTGTTGTAGTTGTATTAAATTTCCAAAAACTTATCCTAAAATTTATACAAATTTTATATAGTTAAATACATATTTCATACTGTTTTTATACAGTTTTCATACACGTAAAATGTGAGAAACCTAAGCCTTGAGCGAGATAAACACATTTCATGCAGTTTTCATACATAAAATTTTGAGCGGATTTTTTAAGCCTTGAGGGAGACATACATATTTCATACAGTTTTCATACACAAAATTTTGAGCGAAATTTTTAAGCCTCGAGAAACTTTTCGTATATATTTTGTAAGAAATATATTGTTATGTTTTGTAAACTGTAAAGTATCGTCATATTTTGTAAATATACCCTATTCTTATGTATATATATGTTATTCCCCCCAATTCAATAACCATCAAGGCTTCATCGTTAAAAAGGTGTTGGTAATGGAAGCTATAGTGAAGAAGCAGAAGGATATGTTAGTTTAGATATTTTTCATTACCAACATGGGTCGTGGTGAGATGGTTGAGGTCGCTTCACTCTTAATTAAAGGTCTCGGGTTCAAACCCTAAGAACGAAAAAAAAATTGTTGGGAGCGCTGGGCCAAAATGGACTATGCAGGTAGGAGTGGGCATGGTATGGTATATACTGATTACCATATCGAAATTGAATTTTTTTTTATACCGTGGTTTTAGTATTATGATATTTAGTATGCATTTTAAAAAGTTCGGTATTCGATATGGTATTCGGTATTTATAAATAATATACTGAAATTCCAAATACCATACCGAAGTATATAGTTACATATACAAATCATATATATTAGTATTTTAATACTAAAAAGTATATAAACAAGTATTAGTACAAAATTAATTATTTAAACGCTGGAATTTTGATTAATCTATGTTAATTGAAATGCCCTTTTGTGTAATTGATTCACAAAGGGGATTAATTGTGCTTCTTTTGAATATCTTTACATGTGTAAGGTGTTGGTACAATATAATTGAAACAATTCTTGAATAGCCGAAGTCGTAATTATCTATTATATAAGTATATGTAGGTCGAAGTCAAATAAACTATGGTTACCGATTTACTGTACCAAAAAATACCAAAACTGATCTTAAAAATACCGAACCATACCGAATTAATTTGGTATGATAATAATATAATATTTTTAAAAATCGAAAATCGAAATTACCATACCGAACTTTCCAATACCGTATCATACTGTAACATGCCCACCCCTATGTGCAGTTACGAGACGTTGAGTGGAAAATTAAAAAAAAATATTAAAGTTAAAAAGGTGTTTTCGCACAATTTCTAAAAGCGGTGACAAAATTTAAAGAACAATGCGAAAATGTCATTTTTGTGCAAATCACCCAAGAAATTAGTGGCGTTCATATAGGCAGCCCATTAGAGAATGGGAAGGCCGAAACAATTTATTCGGGAAGCTCCTATGAACGAAGTGATCGTTGTACTGCTTCTCAAAATACACTTATCAATAATACTGCTTTGTGTAATTCAAATTAAAAGAGAAAACAGTGAAATAACTTTCAATCTACTTACATGTAAAATAATTTTGAGTTTAAGACTGAATTACCTATGACATGGACAAGCAGTTTGGTAACAAATACTCTTGAAAAATGGCTATATATGCCTGCCAATTGCCAATCTCCATGATGAAATGGGCCAAATAGGGCAAAAATAGGCTGAAGCCCAAAACTATTGGACTTGTTGTGCAGATGGGATGTCAAATTGCATTTGAATAGTTTGCTTTCCCAAACGCTTCAGATTTCGTCCACTTTTCACGAATATTTTTCTTGAGAGTAGATTAGATATACAGAATCACAATTCATAAATCCTAACAAATTTATTAGCTATTAACCATGTCAGATAATCTCAATAATTTGTTCTGTAAATATTATGGCTGGTTCGCAACAATTGAGGTTAATTTTATAAATAGTTATCCATCTTACAGTTTTTCCAATAAGAGTCATTAAACTAATTTTTATCACTATAAGATCACTTAACTTATGAATGATTACTCAAAATATAAAGGTAACTGTTCAAAAATATACATCCCAACACAACATATTGCACCCAAGAAGCAATATTTTCAGTTTACACCCTCGTAGGCAATATTTTTTTGTAACAATATTTATACACCTTTATACTTGTAAGAAAAGAGGACCGAAGTGAGAGTTAGGTTTTATTTAAAACTCCACCTCCAACTAAGTATGTCCCTTTCTACCGAAATAACCCATCAATTTAATATTAAATAGTGAATTTGTCCGCGCTTTGCGCGATCATAAAAGACACCAATAATTTACTAATATAGATAGAAGACTGGGTATTTATGATAAATATACATTTGTAAATTGACTAAATTAGAAATACAATTCACTTTTAAAGATATGATGAAAATTTTCATACTTCAATCAATATTACATATTAGAAGTTGTCCATGAAAGCGTACAGATGGGCCGACTTTCAATTAATAGACTATATTGTAAAGTTGATATGTATTTCTTAATCAATTATTTGCTTGATTTCTTAAAATGTTGAAGTTTGAAGAAAAGTTTTATCCTTTTTTATATAAATAATAATTTCTTAATCTAATACATATTTAATATATCATATATAAGCTAGGATTTTGAAATATTTTTTAAGAGTTTCTCCGTGCATAAAAATAAAACAAAATAGAAAAATACAGCAACAAAAAAACTACACTCTCTTGGCCGTTTCTATATAAATACCCAGACATACAATTTGAAATCATAGAGAAAAACGTTTCGTTAGTAGTTCGTAGACTTCCAACAAAGTCATAAGTTACTATATTGGACTAAAAGAAATTATAATCTTACGGCGATCAGAAATTAAAATAAAAATCAAACTAAAAGGGAATCATAAAAAGAATATATTGAAAAATAAGTGAAGAAAATAATAATACAATAAGCACATCATTCTTACTACCTTAATCATTAAAAATGGAAGGAAAAGGTAAGAAATCAATACATGATTTTTTGTCTTGTCAAGATCAATCCCACAAACCGATCACCATTCAAGAATCTTCTTCTTCTTCAAGTCAAGTCAAACTAAACCATGACTATTATATTGCAGTAAATATGATAATATCACTACTTCAAAAATGGAATGAAAGAAAAACCTTGAATATATAGGTTCGCATTAAATGGAATATATGAATTTATGCAGATTTTAATATCTCATTTCTTTTCCCATTTTTCAAATTCTTGGTTCAAAAGTTATGGATTTTTAAATTTAATATTTTCCCTTATTCTTTTCATTTCTCAACTTTGAAAATTCTTGGTGATCATAAGTTCACATCCTTTCAAATATATCCCTACATTTGTCCTAAGTTACAAATTTGAACTAAAAGAAATTTCAGACTTACGAAATCAAAAATTCATGTAAAAATTAAACTAAAGAGGAATCATAGAAAGAATATACGAAAACGATGAGTAAAGAAGAAAATAATACAATATACACATTATTCTTACGGCCTTAGTCATTAAAAAAATAGAAAGAAGAAGTACGGAATCAATGCATAATTTTTCGAGCTCTTGTCGACGTTCACTCCCACATGCCCATCACTATTCAAGAACCTCCACCTCCTCCTCATCCTCCTCCTCCTTGTTCTTCAAACCAGACTAAAACATAAATGTAATAGTGCTTAAATATAACAACATTACTATTTCAAAAATGGAATGAAAGGATAATTTTGGATGGGTTCTCATGAAACAAAAAGTATGAATTTATATAGATAAAAATGAAAGAATACCGTAAGGTATCTTAATTTTTTAAATTAAATATTTGGGGGTTATGAAGGTGAAAATTTTAAAGCAAATAAATGAGAGAAAAAAAAAACAAGTAAAGGAGAGATAGATAATTGCAATTGGTATTAAGTGCTGCAGGTACGTGAGCAGAAAACGGCTATCAGCACTTTATTGGCTACTTCTTGGGCTTAATTAGGCTAATCAAATGGATTACAATTTTGTTTCTTTATAATTCCAATTTTATTAAATAGTTTAAATAGAAAAAATGCAAAAAAAAAAAAAAAAAAAAAAAGATAAATGCAAATGCTAGTCATAGAGAGGTGTGCATGACATTGTCTATGCCTAGCTTTCATATATATGCATATGTATATATACTAGTCTCTTTGAACATGCTTCGCATTTTATTCCCAATCAATCATAACAAAAGATATTAGGCAATTTATTTCAGTTTTGGCCTGTCTTTATTTTCTAAAAGAAATAAAATCAATCATAAAAAATAAGTTTTTTTTTTTTTTGAAAAATTGTGTCCTTCAATATCAGTCAGCTTTCCTCACTTTACACGGCAGTCTGACATTTCGCGTTTGATAGTATTAGAATTAAGTATGACCTAATTTCTAACGTTCTTTTAGTTTTGTAGGTTTATAGATTTTTAGGTATAAGAAGTATGTTATTAAAAACAAAATAGTTTTCTAGGTTCATAACGTTCTTTGTATCTCGCTCTATGAAATCTGATCCTTAAATTCAATAAAAGCACTAATAGATCATGGATTGCACATATTAAAATTTATAAAATCATGAAACAGTTACCGTTTGGTCAGTAATTGATGCAACGGAGAGCCAAAGTGTAGAATTCCTCTTAATTGTTATCTGCTTGGTTTACGGATGACTATAGCCATGTGTTTTGAACAATGTAAAATAATCACTTCTAGTATTATTCTATACCTAGTTAAGATGACCGTGCTTCGCGCGGGTATATTGATAAATTTAAAATGATTTAAAAATAAATTAAATGGAGATGGAAAAATATTTTTTTTTACTTAGTGCTGAGACTTCTTTTTACTGACAATACAATTACAAAAGAAAATCCGCAAAATAACTTTGACACCCTAAAAATTAATCTAAAGAAAAATAATTATCTTTTTGGATTGAGTAACCAAAAAAACTCAAGTACATATATTAGCATCAATACATACACAGATGTCACTCATCCATGAAAATAGACTCATAATAATTCAAAATAAATTAAAGAACTGAATAGACAATATGAATTATTCATAAATTTTAATTAAATTGCATACACATATAAATAAATTATGAATAATTTAACTCTGTACCTTTCTTATTTCATAGTCAACAACTAAAAAACTCATGGGGGAAGATCCTAGTTTTCCGAGAGCATTCATAATAGTTCTTTAACTTTGGTTCTAATAATATCAAATGGCTCCTATTATCACCAGGAAAAAATAAAATATTAGAATTTAAGGATATCTGAGAAGATAGATATATAATCAGCGATTAAACATATTTACTGGCCTAGATATTTTAAGTAACATACAAAAATGAGGAAAAGTCTATAATTTTAATTTTGAAAGCAACATAATATTATAATTTTGTTTTTGACATGAGAAGAAGATAGGAAGTTATTTACAAAAAGTCTATAAAAATCATCCCTCTTAAAAGAAATATTATTACCCACCTCCAGCTTATAATTTTTTTTTCCGTACATGCACATTATTGTTAGAAAAAAAGGGAATATCACATTTATTCTAAACTCACATATATTTTCTGAATACAACGGAATATCAAGAGTTTAATGCGTAATAAAAAAAAATTATATAAACTAAATCAGGGTTAAGTATCAATTTAATTTTTCTATTCATAATCTATTTTTTCTGCACAAGCACAAGAAATTCATCAAAATTCACAAAAAGGAACTATTCAATGATATTTTTCTTTTAACCTATGAATCGCCCAAATGTTATACACGTAGAAGCTTTACTATTTGAAAATCAAGGAAAGAGTGAGAAGGGAAAAAGAAAAAACGAAGACCCAAGAAAAAAAGAATAAGATATTAGTTACTCCTCTAAAAAAGTAACGAATGATGTAACAATTATTATCAATCTATAGAAAACAATCAGAAGCGAACCTGCAAAAAACAATTCACCTAGGTCAATAAAATATTCAATAACAACATATCCAGTGAAATCTCACAAAATTAATAAATATTAATAATTATAAACAAAATAGGTAGAACGACATACTGCAAACTAACATAAAACAATAAACAAAGATCTAAATCACAATTGATATTATAGTTATAAGCACTTGCAGTTGGAAAAGGAGTTGACTTCTCGAATACCAAAAAGCTTTTAAAGGATCCCTTTTGTGGTATGGATATGTAATTGTTATAGAGAAAATTTAGTATAATATAACACATTGACACAAGATCTATTTTTACAATATTCACCTTCTTTTGAAGCCTCATCCGTATATAAAGGTCCTGGCCACCATTTGGAATTTGCCAGATCAATCAAATCACTTAACCAAAGGGCACATTCAATTCCTTGTCCTCTAATATCTAGATATGAGTAAGCCATATACGAACAATTTTTCAAGCATGCTTTCCTGCACTCTTGAAGATTCATAGTACCACTTACCCAAATCAAATGTTTATTTCCAGACCATGTTCTTATCCTCTTTTCTTCCTAGAAAGGCACATTCATGCTGCTAACAATACTTACTATGTGAATTTAAAGACCGAAAATTTAGTATCCATGTTTTTGTCTTTTCAAATTCACAACACATATTGACCAAGTTATATGAATGAATTGATTTCATAATAAAGTGGCAAACTTGCAATAAGTACCCAATTAAGTAGGGAAGAAAAAAGAACCCATCTTTTAGAGATTTTTTGGCTTCTTAAAAAGCCATTTGGGCAACGGATGAACATCTATCATTTTGGCTAATCAAAATCATGTTTTAATGGCATTAACTGAGAATTAGTGGGGTATTAAAACCTTACTACAGTAAACGTACAATTGTAGAGAATGGAAGAAAAATATTAAACTTTGTTAACATAGCACATAAATGGGACAAAAAAGATAAGAAAAATGCGAAAAAAAAGGAGATAAAAGATAAATATGTTTCTTGGCCATAGAGAGGTGTCACATAGGATTGTCTATTCCTAGCTTTATATTATATATTGGTTATTAACCTTTATCTAATTTTACTTCTAAGAGTCCGAAATAATAAAGAATAAGTAGGACGTGCGAAGTTGCAATTCGATTGTGATTAGAATCCTATGGAAGTTAATATTGAGGGAAGTTTAAAATTACAATTTTATCCAACATGGAATTATATTTTTTTAAAATAATTCATCTTGAATGGCATAAAAGTCGTTCAATATTTAAAGGATGTTTTGTTCAATCAACATTTATATTCATGCTTTTAAAATATTATATATATATATTGAGACATTTGAGTTTTATAATTAATAAGACAATTAAGAAAAAGGAGAAACACTCCCAAAAAAGGAATTAGGCCAGTACAGAACGTGGGTAGATACCTGACCCTTAAACTTCAACCGATTGTTGAAAAATTACATACAATTAATATATATAATTAATATTAATATGGACTTTAAATAGGAAAGAGGAAAAAATAAAGATTATTCTAGATTTTATAGCAAAATTACAAGAGAAAAAGGCAAAAAATTGAGAAAAAAGATAAATAGCAATAGTGACCATAGAGAGGTGCCACATCATCTTGTCTATGCCTAGCTATATATTATATATAGATTTTTGAGACATTTGAGTTTTTATAATTAATAAGACAATTAAGAAAAAGGAGAAACGCTCCAAAAAAAGGAATTAGGCCAGTACAGAACGTGGTCAGATAACCTGACCTTAAACTTCAACCTGTTGTTGACAAATTACATACAATTAATATATATATATATAATATTAATATGGACTTTAAATTGGAAAGAGGAAAAAATCAAGATTATTCTAGATTTTATAGCAAAATTAGAGGAGAAAAAAGCAAAAATTGAGAAAAAAGATAAATAACAATAGTGACCATATAGAGGTGTCACATCACCTTGTCCATGCCTAGCTATATATTATATATAGATAGGGGTATAAAAATCGTTTAATATTTAAAGGATATTTTGGTCAACCAACATTTATATTCATGCTTTCATAATAAGTAACTAGTTTCTACGTACGTGAGTTGCACGAAGATTTTCAGTCAACATAATACTTAAATTTAAAATGATTAGATATCGTTTGAATCAACAAAAATGATCAATTTAATTAAGTTAGTTAGATGTCTTATCGCTTTGGTTGCTCTGTCATGTTCGTAACTTTCTACTCTACATTGAAATCTCTCTTACAAATGCAATATAAAGTTTTATGTGTTGCTGCTAGCATAGGCCTATATACAACCTTTTGATATCAAGTTAATCTGAACCCAATTTTTTTGGTGCGGTGCATAAATTTATGTGTAAAAATATACTAAAAATGCAATAAATGGCAACTATGAACCTATAATTCTAACGGTATAATGAGTTCAATGCTAGGATTCTAAGATGTTAAACCCATAATATTTAAATCTTAGATCTGCCTCTGACTGCTAATACAATACAACATTTGGGGATTGTTCGAACATGTCTTTAATTTATTGTCATTGCAAAAAAAAAAAAAAAAAAAAAAAAACAAGTATACTTAGTTTCAAATAAATAGAAGACAATCCCTTCATCTTTTTTTGAGACGAAAATTAAATTCTTCAAATAAATACATGCTTGTTAGCATTATTGGCACAATCTGCATGTGTAGCATATGTCGTCAATAATCCAAGCAATTGCTCGAGGCCTCTGCATTTTCAAATCCAATCGTCAATGTATAGAGGTCGAATCAAGATTACACTTATAAAGCTAACTCAAGCGTTGGACCTTCAAAATTTTAGCAATTTAGCAAGAATCGTGAGCCCCTAGGATTGATTTCTGTACAATTTACTTTCTACCTAAGAGAAAAGTTTGAAAAAAAAAACCTTGGTTAACATAAAATAAAAGTTTTAACATTTATTTTTTTAAAACAAAAACACAGTGAGGACCGCAAACACTTCTGAAAAAATAACGAACTTCAAAGAAGCAAATTGAAGAAGTAGAATGAAGTAGCATGTCATGAGAGAACTCCTAAGGTTAACCGTGATTTCAGTTTTTTTTCTAAGTATTTTACAGGTTTTCTATTTAATTAAAAAATGGAGTAGTGTATAAGTCGCAATTTTTTTTTATAGGGAGTAGGAAAATAACCAACTTATTAAAGTAGTAATTAATAAGTATCTGATTTTGTGTAACATGAAAGAGAGAAAATAGGAAGTAGACAATTTAATTAATTAGAGATGTAATGAATGTCTAATTGATGGAGCCACCTCCAAGACAAATTATTTGCGCCCTTTATTTAGGAGTCAAAACCCAAAGATTGAATTTATATAGAACTCCAATTTTTTTTCCTTTATAAAAGTAGTTTATATATTTCATAATACTTACGAAATTTTTGTGATCATTAATATTAAAATAAAACGTTTTCGTTATTTTCATGAACGAAGTGCTGCAATGATTTGACCCATGTATTTATCCATGGAAGTTTCAACAATGAAATAAGATGATTGGTCCTTTCTTGACAAACACAAATTAATCTCTTTTTATTTGTCATGCCAGAATTTTGCTAATGAAATTACTTATCTTAAAATAGTATTCACTTAATTACTTAAAGTATGGGATGTATCGACTTCTAAAGACCCAAAAAATACAAGAAGAGGAGGCATGAAACTGGAGAATATTAAGCAACAATTACAAATCCAACCTAATCTGCGTTAGTGTTGTATTGCAAGTAATTTGGTAGATGAAATTGTTAGAAAAATATTATCTTCTATTTAATATCTCAAAAATAAAGGACTATTTCTATAACCTTTTTTTATTGGCTTTAAAACACAGACTTGATTCTATTTTATTAGTCTTAATTGCAGAATTCATTTGACATTTTCAAACGGTATTATTATATTCAATTTGTTAATTAATGGTCTTAATGGCCAAATATTGTCTTTATGGTTATTTACTACTCATAATATTTTTGGACGTTGGCATATGATTAATGCATTGGACGTTGGCATAGATCCTTCTTGTGCTCGTGTTGTTGAATATGGAAATATCAAAAGACAACTTCTACTATATACATTCCTATGACTTTTCTTTTGTGGATGAGACAGAGACAGAGAATACGATAGAGCCAAACATACTTTCTCTCATATATTTTAGTATAACTCTTTATCATATATTTTATTGTTGGGTTGTATAAGATAAATCTTTGTTAGATTTTGGCTCCTAATTTTGTACTAGAAGAGCTTGTTGAATCCTGGGAGATACACCCATACCGGGTGAAATATCCTTAAGGACAGTGCCATTGGCATGCCTCAAGCTACGAAGAACTCTTTATCATATATAACTCTTTATCATAGATTTATTGTTGGGTTGTATAAGATAAATTTTTGTTAAATTCTGGCTCCTAGTTTTGTACTAGAAGAAATTGTTGAATCCTGGGAGATACACCCATACCGGGTGAAATATCCTTAAGGACAGTGCCATTGGCATGCCTCAAGCTACGAAGAATTCTCTACAATTGTTCGTGATCAAATATTTTCCTCAAGCTTGGAAGAAGTTCCTACATGTGTTCGTGAAGAAGAGAAGTCTCTACAAGTGTTTGTGATGAAGAGAAGTTCCTACATGTGTTTGTGATGAAGCATTTTCCATAAGATTTCCAACAATCTTAAGGATATTTTACTTTCTTCTTACGGAAAATTGAAAGAGAATAACTTAGTACAATCTGTCTAAGTTCCAGGTATGCTTCTGCTAAATTTGTTTATAATAGGTAGATGAACTTTGGCCTCAAGATGATACATATAATCACCTTTCTATTTTAGAAATATTTATGGTTGTATATTATTTGCTGGAGTGGAATTGTATATTGTTAATGTGTGTATGCATCTTGCGTGAAAGATATTGCACTTTAACTCCTTTGTCTTCTAAGAGCTACTTTTACATCTGTTTTAATTGTGAGTGTTTTATATTTTTTCACTAAACATTTTGAAGAGGCATATATATATATATATATATATATATATATATATATATATATATATATATTAATTATTTTAGTAGTGGTAGCATTTTCTATTCTATCAAAATTGTAATTTGCTTATGTTGCCAGAAAATCAAGCATGACCAATTTGGTGTTCCTAAATTTAATTTTATTAGGAATGTTCATTATCTACAGCTAAAAGTTGTAATTAGATAATATTAATATCTTAAAAATATGAGAATTATCTTTGAAAAATTCTAATGGTGTATATGCCATTGAAATAGAGATTTAATATCACTCTTCAATTGCCATATTGGTTTTCATTTAGTGAAAAATATTGATGGTTTCAAATGTATCTTTGACCAATAGAATTTGATTCTTGAAATGCCTTGAACAGTCTTTAGTGGTTTTAAAGATGAAACTATTATTTGCTTGATTAGCATTTTAACGTAGCTGCATCTGAAGATTTGAATGAAAATAGCCATTAAGGGCTTTTGTTATATTTTTCTTTTGAGACGTATTGTTTTGTGTGTGGCAAATTAAGCCATCATATACCTAAATGTAGAAAAAGATTCAGAGAAATGATAATCCCGCAAAGAGAAGATAAATTTGAGTAAGCGGATGATATAATTGGTGTGATCATTTCTCAAGTAAATCTTGTGGCTAATATGAGAGTTTGGGTGTTAGACTTTGGTGTTACTAAGCATATTCTACACCCAAGTTGAAGAAGAAAAATGGTTTATTTATGTTGGTGATTCTAGAACTATTCAAGTTCTTAGAATGGAAAAATCTTCTTAAAATCACTTTTGAAAAAATTATTGGCATTAGTTGGGGTAATTTATGTTTCTAATATTTGAACTAATTTGGTTTCTCTGAGATTATTAGGAAAAGTGGGGGTGAAAGTTTTACTTGAATTTGATAAAATTGTGTTAACCAAAACCAACGTTTTGTGGTCAATGAGTATTGTAATCGTGATTTATTTGTGTGTGCTTATTATTTTAAAATAAAATGGATAGGTCGAAGATTCATTCTAGTATTATCTTAATATATTATTGGATCATTATTTTACAATTTAAACATATCTTTACAAGCTTATCAGACTACTAGTAAATCTAACCGCGCTTCGCGCGGATTAATTAGACTTTCAAATATAGTTTTTTTTTCTTTTTCAAAATTTTGATTGGTCTTCAAAGTCAAATATTTCAAGCTTTACCAAATATTACTAACGGTTAGTTCACATATTTTTCTATGATTTTCCGTCACTTAAGAAATGTTTTTGGTCTTCTAGAAATACTTGTGTTATGTAAAGTGAAACATTATCTTTATTTTCTTTTTAAAAAATATAAAGAGAGAAAGAATTTTATGAAAAATCGATCTGTTTCTGGCACATATATAACAATTTTAAAATATAGTTATTTCTAATCCATCTAATACATTTATATAAGTATTTATCTGCAAGCATCTTTTTCTAATTTTTGTCCTATACTTGTTTAAACCTTTAACTTTTTTCTTTCTTCATTTTCTTTCTTTTCCTTGCTTACTTCGCCGCTCAAGTTTTATTTTTCTTTCTTCTTTAACTTCCTAATAATAAAGATAAGTAACCAAAAAGATAATATTCTCAAGTCTCGTCATAAACTATAAAAGAAGATATAAAAAAGTAGTACAAAAAACACTTTATAGAATATGAAAAAGTGTATATATTATCACACAATAATTATTCATTTTATTTTGACAATATAAAGAGAATCAACATAGCCAGGAACAGGAAAAGAGAACAAATTATTAAGAATAAGAAAAGAACCAACAAAATATTCATAAATTAATTTAACATTTTTTTATGAGTGAATATTTAAGTTTAACATTTTCTTTAAAAAAATCCTAATATTAATCCGAAGCGCGTCTTCTTCCTGCTGGTAGTCACTTTCTTCTTTTTCAATTTCGTTTTATTATATGCTTTTGGATCTTTCAATTGCCACACGTATTATGAATTATGTTTTGCTGATGAAAAAAAAAGTTGGCTATGATTGTTGGGTGCAACGATGAAAATACATCATTTATGAATTTTAATTTCACAGCAAATGCTAGGCAAATCATCATTTCTCGTTAAAATTTAAGTTTTGACCTCTATTTTTTGAATCATTAAGTTTCAAATAGCTTTCAAAATTACACTGTGTCAATTTCTGAATAGATCTAATCGTATTTCCAAACAGATCTAATAGGAAAATAAATTATGCTTTGTAACACAATTTAAATTTAAGTAAGCAGTAGTAAAAAAATTATGAATTTAGAGAGTGAATATAATTACCTTAGAAGAAATGCATCCAACGTTAAGGTATATACCTCCAAGTGCACCAGACTCGTCAATACAGTTGATAAAATTAAGCAAATACTTAAAAAAATGGAATTCAAAAGTAAATTTTCAACGAAAACGTTGTCATACCTTTGCATCGTAAGGAAATGGTCCATTTGAATATGATGGCAAGACTGCACATGCATGAACCTCACAAGACAATTTGTGATTCTATAAAGGGAAAAAAAGAGTAAAATACAGTGAGTATGCAAAGTAAAAATCAACATTCTTCTTTTGGATTCGATATCGAGAATTAACGTGCGATAAGACTCCAAAAATAAAACACTTCCTATACATAATCTATAATCTTGTCCTAGTTACACAAAATAGTTGAAAATGAAGTAAACAATCTGCTCGAATAACTACAAATACTCGACTATACATATACATAGAGAAAACAAACAAAAACTTGTGAAACTTAGACTTTCTTGCACAATATAAAACTACAGAATTGAGGCATGGCAATGGCATATGAATGGACATTAATTTGTATTAATTATCCAATTTAATTGGAGATTTAAATAGTTGTTGGCCATGAACAGAAAAATGAGCAAAAACAGTCGAATAGGAAGATCAAAAAGCATTGGCATTAATATGTATTAATTGCTTTGTTTAATTAGAGAATAAAGATGATTATGGAGGGGTAAAGACTTTTAGGCCTTTTAATATAAGCTAAATTAATTGAATGGAGGAGGAAAAATTGTCAAGAAAATGAGAAAAAAGATAAATAGAATCCTTGGCCAAAGAGAGGTGTCACATCACTCTCTTATTGCCTAGCTTTATTATATATATAGATTTGAATGGTCTCTCTTTTCAAATTATGCAAAGTTAGAACAGAATATTTAATTTATTAAATAGTGTTAAATAGTCTTTATGAGGTGTTAATGATGAAATTGTCATTTGTTATTTGGCTATTATATATTAGCTTGCAATAATTTGAATGATTTTAAATTCAATTTGTTTTGTAATTGATCACTGTCTTGAATGGCATTGCCTGACCTTTACATTGTTTTGTCAAATTATCAGAAAGTTAGCATTTAAAATGTTTTTTGATATACGTTGGTAAAAATCTTATCCTTTTTGTTGGACCTTTGCCTGCATATATAGTTTATAACTATTTTGCTTTTGGAGTATATAGAATGTATCAATAGAAATTCTTTATCTTATCATTGTTATGTTGTGGTGTATAAATTTGTATGTCATATAAAATAGGATGTCTTACGAGTTTTATAAATTGTGGAAAGCTAATCCCTTAGATTGCAATATTTGAAATTGTGAGGGTGTGTTGCTGATGTTATGCTACTCAATTTTGAAAAGAAAACGAATATCTGGGAGGTACCACAAACATGGTACTAAACATAGTGAATTTTTGGAGTTGGTTGGTGATGAGGCTAAATGGTTAAGAGACCTCTTAGTGAGTATTCCAAGGGAAATAAAACCAATATCTTTTGTGTTTATATATTGTGGTTGCCAAGCAATGTTAGCTGTGTGAGAAAATAAATTTTTCAATAGCAATAAAACATATTTGTTTGAGACATAAAGTGATAAAACAACATTTTTGTGAGATGGAATTATTTCCATGAATTATGTGAAGTCTGAGGTGAATTTGACCGATTCACAAGACTAAAAGAAACATCGAGGGGAATGAGACTTTTGCCATTTGAGAAGATTAACAATGATGGTAACCCAACCTATGTGATTGGAGATCCCATGAATTAGGTTCATATGGGTAATAACAAGTCATTAGTTTATCAAAAGTGCACTATTAAATTATGTCCCTTCCTATGGTGTGTGAATATATATAGTGCAAATCTGCAAGACAAAGTGAGGTTGAACTATAAACTCTTAATCCATTACCATATCCTTTATAGGTGGTGTATTGCTCTGCAGAATACACTTGATGGGTGGACCTATATGAGTGTGGAGTGGTTCCGCTCCTATGAAATTGTGACGGATTTCTAGAGCACTCATGAATACCAGAACACGTGCATGTCCTCTTAGCGCAAAACTGCGATAACGACAAAGATTGTGCGAGTATAATGTGATAGAATAAGACCCTAAGCTTACAAAAGAATTCTTGGTTCATAAAAGTTCTAAACTTCACCAATTGTTCTGTAAGCTTAATCTTGTTTTATCTAGGTCCGGTTCATAGTCTACGAGACACCAAATTCGATGCATTGTACACATATATATAAACCCAGCAAAACTTCTTATTTTCATTTATTTTATTATTTTTGAGATATATGGGGGATTGTTAGAAACATATTATTTTCTATTTAATATCTCAAAAATAAAGGACTATTTCTATAACCTTTTTTTATTGGCTTTAATACACAGACTTGATTCTATTTTATTAGCCTTAATTGCAGAATTCATTTGACATTTTCAAACTGTATTATTATATTCAATTTGTTAATTAATGGTCTTAATGGCCAAATATTGTCTTTATGGTTATTTACTACTATTAATATTTTTGAACGTTGGCATATATCCTTCTTGTGCTCGTGTTGTTGGATATGGAAATATCAAGAGACAACTTGTACTATATATATTCCTATGTCTTTTCTTTTGTGGATGAGACAGAGACAGAGAATACGATAGAGCCAAACATACTTTCTCTCATATATTTTAGTATAACACTTTATCATATATTTTATTGCTGGGTTGTATAAGATAAATCTTTATTAGATTTTGACTCCTAGTTTTGTATTAGAAGAGCTTGTTGAATCCTGGGGGATACACCCATACCGGGTGAAATATCCTTAAGGACAGTGCCATTGGCATGCCTCAAGCTACGAAGAATTCTCTACAATTGTTCGTGATCAAGTATTTTCCTCAAGCTTGGAAGAAGTTCCTACATGTGTTTGTAAAGAAGAAAAGTCTCTACAAGTGTTCGTGATGAAGAGAAGTTCCTACACGTGTTCGTGATGAAACATTTTCCGTAAGATTTCCAACAGAAATTTGGCAAAGGTTAAACAAAAGCACTAAGTCTTTTAATAATATATTTCATCTACGATATTAATATTCAAAGATAGAGAAAGAAAGATCAAGAGTAAAGTAAAGAAGGGGGAAGTTAAGAGTTATAACACAGTGCGCAATTGGTCGATCGAGCTTTAGCGCAATTGTTTGTCTCTGACAATTTCTTCACCTCCACATGACTCTCCGTTTCTTGAATTTCCTTTAGTATTCCACTTTAAGAAATTTAGTGGAGCTAACAAATACTTTGATGAGCATGTGGGAAGACTTGCCAGATTAAATCACAAGATCAACTTACTTCATGTACTTGTGATCTTTCATAGTTGGTCTCAGCCTTTTGGAGTAACATCTCAATCCCAATATCATTAGAATATATATATATATATATATATATATATATATATATATATATATATATATATATATATATATATATATATATATATATATATATATTTCCCAACATCTATAGGATATTCAAACTTTAGATCAATCCTTCCAGGTGCAGGTAAAGTATCATCTTTATTTGTTGCCATTATAACTTTTAAATTCATAGATTAGTCAAAACAAATCTACCAATTTACGCTACCACAATGAATCTAGAATTACTCCCTGGACCTATACATGATTGAACTAAAGAGATCAAATCAAAGGTGTAAGAGAATGTTATGTTTTCCTTGATTATTCTGTTCCCTTGAATGGGTTGATATACATGATTTACAACATAATTGTAGGCTACAAATTAGGATCTAATTTGACTAAATAATTCTAACATATGCTTTCCTAAAATAGAAGATTACAAAATATATTTGACTAAATAATATTACATAATCTAACACACCCCCGCAGTCGAAGCGGAAGGTTTACGAACGGTTAGACTGTCCCGAAAATCATCAACTAGTACGCGCGGAAGACCTTTGGTGAAGATGTCAGCAATCTGACGGGACGGAACATGTAGGACACGAACTTCGCCACGTCTAACCTTTTCACGAACAAAGTGAATGTCCATTTCAATATGCTTGGTACGTTGATGTTGTACCGGATTTCCAGACAAGTAAATGGCACTTACATTATCACAATAGACCAAAGTTGCTTTATGAATAGGACAATTGAGTTTAAACAACAGATTACGAATCCAACAAGATTCAGAGACAACATTAGCAACCCCTCTGTATTCTGCTTCAGCACTTGACTTGGATAGAGTAGGTTGGCGCTTGGAAGACCAAGAAATCAAGTTTTCCCCAAGATAGACACAAAACCCGATGTGGAGCGTCGAGTGTCTGGACATCCTCCCCAATCAGCATCTATATATGATAGTAGTGACTGTAGAGAGGATTTGTATAAATGTGTGCCAAAGTCAATCGTACCTCGAATGTAACGCAAGATGCGTTTTAATGCTTCCATATGCTGGACTTTGGGGTCATGCATAAACAAGAAAACCTGTTGAACGGCGTATGATATGTCCGGCCGAGCGAATGTCAAGTATTGCAAAGCACCGGCCAGACGACGATACTTCGTAGGATCCTCATACGGGGCGCTTGAAGAAGCGCTGAGTTTGCCCTTTGTGTCTACCGGAGTGGGGCAAGGCTTACACTGTGACATGCCTGCTCTGTCAAGAATATCCTCTGCTTAAGAACTCTGAGACATAAAGAGACTATTTTTGTCCCAGGAGATAGCAATCCCCAAAAAATAGCTCAACGGACCCAAGTCTTTCATTGCAAATTCCGTAGCTAACTTGGACATAATACCGAGTCTGAGAGAGTCTGAAGATGTAGTTAGATTAATAGCATCCACATATAACAAAATGTAAGCAATATTTTTTCCACGACAATAAGTGAAGAGAGAGTTGTCAGATGTACAATGCGAGAAACCAATGGTTGCCACATACTCAGCAAAACACTGATACCAAGCCCGTGGTGCCTGCTTCAAACCATAAAGAGACTTACGCAAGAGACAGACATAATCAGGATGAGCCGGATCCCGGAATCCCAGAGGCTGATACATATAGACGGTCTCATTCAAGTTGCCATGTAAGAAAGCATTCTTTACATCAAGCTGGTGAATGGGCCAAGAGTGAGATAAAGCAATTGTAAGAACCACACGGATAGTTGCCAGCTTGACCACCGGACTGAAAGTCTCGTCACAATCAACACCTTCCCGTTGAGACCTGCCATCACCTATAAGACGGGCTTTATGCCACTCAAAAGAACCATCAAATTTCTTTTTATGCCGAAAAATCCATAAAGACCGAATAATATTAGCATTTGGAGAACGAGGGACCAACTTCCAAGTCTTACTATCAATAAGAGCATTATATTCATCTTGCATAGCATTTTTCCAATTCGGGTCATTAAGGGCACCAACGGGATTCCGAGGAATGGGGGAGATGGAATTGTTGGTGACACTTAAGGCTTGATTATGGTATTTCAAGTTCGTCTTAAAAATCCCATGTTGACTACGTGTAGTCATGTGATGAACGGGTGGGGGACTGGCAGGGAGGGTGCTGCTGCCGTGGTGGGGCAGAGTGGGAGAGGGAGGGGCTGGTTGTGGGGGGACTGCCGTGGGGGCCGTGGCAGTGAGCTGAAGAGGTTGGCGGGCAGCTGGGGCAGTGGAGGTGGACTGCTGGGCAGTCGACAATGAAGAAAAGGAGGTGGGGGGGGGGGCTCAGGTGGTGGGTTGCACGAGAGGGAGGGGGCTGCATTGGCAGAGTAGTGGCCTGGTCATGCAACAATTGAATTCTCAATGGGGAATTATCATCATCTAAAAATTCATATGAGGTAGGAGATGGAGTATTTATTTGTGAAAATGGAAAGGAATTTTCATCAAACCACACATGTCGGGCTATGATTATTTTTCGGCTCGCTAAGTCATAGAATTTGTACCCCCGATGATTGGAAGGATATCCTAGGAAGACACACGGAGTGGACCTAGACTGCAACTTATGAATTTGTGTGGAGGGAAAGAGAGGAAAACATAGACAGCCAAAGACTCGGAGATGAGAGTAGGATGGATTCTTTTGATAAAGAATGTGAGTGGGTGTCTTATATTCTAAGAGTTTAGAAGGGAGAATATTGTGGAGGTACGTTGCCATGGCCAAGGCGTGATGCCAATAGGAGGGGGGCATAGATGCATGGGCAAGGAGTGTACGAACAATATTATTGATGGATTTAATTTTTCGTTCCGCCTTACCATTTTGGGGGAAGTGTGGGGACAAGAAAAGCGGAAAAGCATCCCGTTTTGTTCACAAAACTTATGAAAAGGACCATTGTCAAATTCACGCCCGTTGTCACATTGAAAGGTTTTGAGTTCTTTTTCAAACTGAGTGCGAATGAAAGTCCGGAAAGACAAGAAGCAATTATAAACTTGGGACTTTGTTTTGATGGGAAAAGTCCAAAGAAAATTAGTGTAATTGTCAAGAAATAAAACATAATATCTGTGACTTGAAGAGCTAAGAATAGGTGAAGTCCATAAATCACTGTGAACAATGTCAAAGGGCATAGTAGTAGTTGAAAGAGAGTCATAAAAAGGCAATTTAATTAATTTCCCCAGAGGGCAAGAATGACAAACATTGTTTCGAGCCTTATTACATTCAATAAAATTACTACTACGTAAAGAACTAAGAATAACATCCCCTGGATGACCTAAACGGGAGTGCCATATATGAGGAGAGATGACACTAAAAGCGGATGGTGCGGAAGACGAGACGGCTCGAAATGTTTTGAAGAATGGATAAAGATCATCCGAACTCTCACATCTCATGAGTTTGCTCCCCGTCCGTAAATCCTTCACATAAAAACCAAAAGTATCAAATTCAACAGAAACCATATTATCAATAGTAAATTTATGAACGGAAATAATGTTTTTGACGAGTTTAGGTGCATGTAAGACATTTTTCAGTTTTAAAGAGGGATTTTCTTGAAGGGATGTATGACCATAACCACGAATTGGAATCATGTTACCATTACCAACAACAATGCCATTATTTTTACTCAATTGATAATAAGACGAGAGAGTACCTTGGGAGTTGGTCATATGAGATGTGGCGCCGGTGTCCATGTACCAATTCTTGTCATCGGGCGGATTCAACGACATTGTGTGCATAGCTTGATCAATATCTGTGGGTGCACACCCACCATGTGATGACGAGGCTGACGAGTAGAATGACTGTGGAGGACGAGGACCAAGAACTCTCTGCTGCGAAGGAGCTGGACGCGACTGCTGCCACCCAGCCGTGGGGTACGAGCACGATGGAGTGGCCCACGGCTGTTGCCCCCAAGCTGCCCACGGTGGAAAATACCACGACGGGGCAGTGGGTCCCTACTGCTGTGACGCGGCGGGCTGGTATGCCTGTGCATTGGTGCGGCTGCCCCCGCCGCTGCTTTGTCCATTGCCGCTGCCACCGCGGTTGTTGCGGTTGCCGCCGCTGCGACCGCGGTTATTTTTCTTTCCACGATTCTGCGAATTCCCACGATTGTTGAAGTTATTTGCAGAGTTATTGGGCTGTCCATTTCCTAAGAAATTCTGAGGAGTAAGTAACATTGTGGGAAACAAGAGCAGCATTCGAGTCGGAGTCGTGAATGGCGTCCTCGGCATGGCTATCTTCCTCAAGCTCAAGCATCGACCGGACAACGTCAAAAGATGGGAGAGGAGTACGGTGCTACACCGTCATGCGAAAAGTTTTATATTCCTCCGACAACCCTCACAGAAGACGAAACACAAGTCGTTCGTCTGAAACCTTTTGACCGACGTTGGCGAGATTGTCTGCAAGAACTTTCAGCCTGGTGCAGTATGCTTTCACATTCGGAAAATCCACCAATTTTGTGTTGGTGAATTTTGCATCAAGAGCAAGAGCCCTAGCCGATTTGTTATCCTGAAAGAGATGAACAAGACGGTCCCAAGCTTCGGCTGCGGTGTCCTCTTGATGAATGATCGTGTTGAGAAGATCATTCGATATCGTACCATATATCCATTGCCGAACAATGTCATCTAGCCGTTCCCATAGGGCCTTAGCAGCAAGTTTTTCGGCTGCAGTTGCCGGTGGTGGCACGGTGGGGGAGGCAGGAGGTAGGATGTGGTCAATGACCAAGTTTGCACGACAATGGAGCTTGAAGAGGGTAGCCCAGTTATTGTATTGGCTTCCTTCGTAGTCAAGCACAATAGGAATGCATTATTTGATATTGGTGACGGTAGTCGCAGGATGCAACTTGGAGGTGCCAGCCATGGAGAAAAGGAGGGGGAATAGCCGAAGGAGAGGAAAACGAAAAGAGGGGGGGGGGGGGGGGGGGGGAAGGGCTAGGGTTTTAGGATGCTAGGGTTTTTAGGAGAACCTAGTCTGATACCATGTAAGGAAATGGATCATGGGCCTAACTCAACCTCAAAAGCTAGCTTATGAGGGGAGGATTGCCCAAGTCCATATAAGGAGACCACCCATCTCATTAACCACCAATGAGGGACTTTTTTTCATTCTTCAACACCCCACCTCACGCCTAGGGCTGGACATCTGGAGCATGGGCAATTTAATTTGGGGGCCTAACATCGGGTGAGATGAGTCCTGCTCTGATACCATGTAAGAGAATGTTTTCCTTGATTATTCTGTTCCCTTGAATGGGTTGATATGCATGATTTACAACATAATTGTAGGCTACAAATTAGGAACTAATTTGACTAAATAATTCTAACATATTCTATCCTAAAATAGAAGATTACAAAATATATTTGACTAAATAATATTACATAATCTAACAAAAGGAAAGGAGAATAACATGATAAATTATATTTTCGACCACCAAGATATATACAAATCTAATAAAATTATCTGGTAAAAAGTGTGGTTACCTCTAACATTAACATAATTCTCCTTAAAGATGAGAACATGCAAACTCTTATCCATTCGTGCATTCTTCTAGTCATTAAATTCTCAAATCATCGAATTCCAAAGTTGTTATAATTCCTTGGAAGTTTTTTCTCCCAAAATTCTTCTTCGGCTGAGAATTCCAATTAAATTTTGCATCTTTGTGACATCTATATCGAATGTTATTCACTCCGTTGTGACAAAGTTAAGAACTTAACGAAAGAAACCAAGAATAGAAGAAATAACTCTAAACGGTAATCAGTTTCAATTATGATTAAGAATAAATATAGGAACATGCACAGCAATTGGTTCTCCTTTATATATATGAGCATGTTCGAATAATAAAATAATATGTAGTACAACGAACTTTTACCATTATGCCTAAACCATACAACAATAAATAATGTAAATACAAAGTAAGAAAACATGAAAAGTAATGAAATACTTACATCCTATTAACAAGGGGTGATAATTATACTCTCTATGGGAAGATGAAGTTTCGGAATAATACCTACTAAAAAAACCAAGAATAGATTAAGCTAGATTCTCCATAAAATCGATCATCAGTTTAAAAAAAATAAATATGGCTTTGCTACATGAACTGCAGCGGATAAGAGATATTTATAACAGTGTGAAATTTGTATCCTATTGAAGTTCTAATTGATCAATTTTAAGCTTTAAGCTAATTAACTCTAGTTTCTGTAAGATATATTGCAATTAATATAATTCCTAACGTGAATAACAAAGTGCAAAACATGTGACCAAGTTCAATAAGGATTCTTTTCCACCAAACTCATTATAATTCTAATTCCTTAATGACCATTTTTACCTTTTTGTACATTAGTAATATAAGAATAAATTAACCTTTAAGGGGTATAAAAGTCGATCAATATTTAAAGAATATCTTGGTCAACCAACATTTATATTCATGTTTTTAAAATAGTATAGATAGACTAGTCTCTAAGAACGTACGTTGTACGTTATTATTTCCCATCAATTATTACCAAAAAAATGGTAAGTAATATTACTTGTAATTACATTATAATTGTTTTACGAGGTACAAAAATATTATTAGGCACTAATCTTAATAGTGAGGTAAAAGATATTATTAGAAAATATAACTTTTTCAATTTTATAATAACACTAACTTTTCAATTGTCCCAATTTTAATTATTAATGATAAAAATGTAACCATTTTCAATTTTATAATAACACTAACTTTTCAAATTATCCCACAGTAATAATTAATGATAGCAATTCTCATGGCATACCTTCGTTATCCAAAATCCTAATGATATTAGATTATGTCAGCTAAACGTGCATTAACTAATTTAGGTCCAAAACGAATTCTATTTCACCAAATAAGATGCCACAAAATGGTCTTAGGAATAAGAAACTTTTCAGTTAATAATGAAGAAATTAATGGAAATTAAGTGGAATAATTGTCATCATTTTTAAAGCTGGGAAGAACTAATTTTTTATTCAAACGGAAAGAATGGATAAATTCAATAAAAAAATAAGAGAGTTTTTAAATTATAAAAAAAAAAAGCAAAATGAAAAACGAGGAGGATTAAGTGGAAAAACAAGGTGTAATGTTCTATAGACTAGATAGACTATACGTTTCAATGAGAAGAAAGGTAATTTTATTGTTTGTTTAAATTAGACTTTTGAGATTTGTAAAGCAAAACTTCACGAGACTTTAATACTTCTATAATTGCAGGTGTCATAAATAATGTGAGGGAGTGGAAGAGTTTTATACTCTTTATGTAAATAACGTCACACCTCTCCAATTATTTAATGGTATGAATATAACCATTACAAGGATTTAAGACCATAATTATCATTTTAGTTAAAAAAAAAAAAGAGTCAGTGTAATGCAAATAAATTATCACGTATTATATATGGGTACATCATAAAATCCGCAAGGTTTGTTGTTTAGAATGAGAGTTATTTACTATTCAGAGATTTTGTTATTCACCTCTCTATTGGAGTTGCTGATTTCACTACTGCTTATTGGGCACGTTTTACTCTTATGCCTATTACTCTATGTAAGGATTAATTTCACAGATAGTAATTCAGGTTCAAGGAGGACCTAAAGAATGAAGATAAAGAATTATAACTAAGATTATTTATGAAATGAATTTTGGATTAACTATTTTAAATATAACACAAATCATGAAAAATATAACAAAAGTCGATGAAGAGAATAATTTTTGAAAATTTGCATAAAAATTAGTAAAGGGAGTTGATTAGGTTATTTAATAAAATGATAATAATAGTTTTTGATTTTGTGGAAGAATTAAATATTATTATGAGCACGACAAAGAAAATAAAATAAGAAATAGAAAAACATAAGCAAAGGCAAAGAAATGAAAAAGAAAGAGAGTAAACATGGGAACCCCAAAATAATGTTGGAAATTGCCTCAAGAAAAAAAATGCTGGAATGAATATAAGGAAGGGGTAGTATTGCATGAGAGAAAATTATAAAGATGGGAAACAATAGAGAAAAAGATAAGCAAATAAAGGATAAATGAACAAGAACAAATTGCAAAAAGGGTAAAAATGATTTTTTTAAAGTAAAAAAGGAATTAAGGTTTAGGTAATGAGAATATAATCAGATACAAAACTTTTTCCCGCTGGTTATTTTTCTTTGTTAAATTCTTGAAATTTTGAAAATGAAAGTTCTTAAAGATATTTATTATAGAAATCTTAAGAAAATAATTGAGATGGGAGGATCAAAATTAAGTGTTTACAACCAATCCCTTCTTAATTGGAAATGTGTAGAATTAACAAGAAGTGGACTAAGAATATTTTTCACACAACCACTTATTACATAAAAAATGGTTTTTGAAATAATGTGGCTGCATAGTAGTTTCATCTATAAATATTCCGGCAAGAAAAAGAATCATATTGTTAATTTTACCGCGTGAAGCGCGGTCAAGTTTACTAGTTATTAATGATAGCAATCCTCATGGCACACCTTCGTTATCCAAAATCCTAATGATATTAGATTATGTCAGCTAAACGTGCATTAACTAATTTAAGTCCAAAACGAAGTCTATTTCACCAAATTTAATTTAATTTGGTTTGAATTAAAGTTCGAGATATTGAGTAATATTTAATGACCTAATTATTTTTACATATTTATCCAATATTTAGTAGTTTGTTGTCTCACAGGATTAAACTTTGATATACTATTAGTTGACTTTGATCTTAATTGCAATTTTATCATATATATAAACTTATTTTTTTAATATTTTAAAGGGTATAAAAATCGTTCAAAACTTAAAGGATAATTTGGTCAACCAACATTTATATTTATGCTTTTATAATAATATAGATGTAGATTATGTACTTTGTCTGTCCCAATTTATGCAGTACTTTACTTTTCACCTCCTAGGATTCAAACTGCACGAATTTTAACTAACATTTTAAGATGCATTTTTCCACTAAATTGATATGAGAAAAATTGCAACTTATTGTACTTTTCATATAGTTCAATATATAAATTTAAAAAATATTGAGTTAATCCAATCCAGTTTAATTTCAAAGTTTAGTAAAATTGGCTCTCAAAAAACAAAAAGTATCACATATAGGGGTGTGCAAAAATCGGTTTAACCAATAAACCGAACCAATAAAAACACTATTGGTTTATCGATATCGGGTTATTGGGCTAACGGCTTTGTAAAAAATATTATTGGGTTATCGGTTCGGTTTCCGATTTTAAGGATTTAATCAAGTAAAATTTACTTGGCATAGGTTCCATTATTACCTATTTATGGAACATAACTAAACTTTTCAATAATTATATTTAGTAGCTAAAATATATCATATTTACTTCACATAGCTACCATGTTTTTACCACTCATCTGATAACTTCTCACTCCCCTAAATTTAAGCAAAAAAAAAAACGTGTCTCTCTCCTACCTCCTAAATACACGCCATTATTCACCATATCCATTACTTTCCTCCAATTTCAAATCAGTTTTTCAATTATTCAACTTCCTTTTTTATCTCTAATTAACTATTCATTGATTTCTCTCACGTTTCAAATCTAATTCCCAAAATAAAGTAAGATTCTATATAGATTTTTATTTTTTACCGTGTATTTAACCTATATTTGGGTGTTTTTTTTTTTCGTTTGAATCAGGAATGCAAGTCTAAGTAATTAACTATCAGTGTTTGTTCTTGGTTGTTTTTTCTTAGATTCAATTGGAATGACTAAGAAAGCTGCTACTCCGATGAGAAATACAGGTATAGAACCCGAATGTGCGATTCCTAATTTTTCTTTGGGAATTTCTCAACATGAAACTGCCATTGCAGGCTCTTATGCTGAGAATCGTTCAAAAAGAATTAACGATCCTAGGCGTTCTAAGGAATATGTTGATTTGAAGAGTAAACAACAAGAAAAATTGAAAAATGTTTCTCAAATGGAGAAACAAAAGAAGAGAAAGGCTGGTGACAATGTTGTTAATGTTAGGGGCAAACAAATTGCTAAAGCCAAACGTAATGTGGATGATGAAGAGGTATGTTTTTGTTGTATTTTCAGTATATTTAGTTCTTTTTTTTTTTTAGTTCAGTTATTACAGATCTGTGAATTAACCAGATCTATATTATATGTGCATTTTAAGTATATTTCTGTGTTTTTTTTACACATGTTTCTTCAGTTATTTTGTGTGTATTTTTCTTCACCATAACTGTGATTTTTAAGATTTTTAAGTACATTCAGTTATTTTTGTGTATATTTTGTTGACAGTTATTACAGTGATTTTTAAGATTTTTAAGTACATTCAGTTATTATTTTGTTGACAGTTATTTTGTGTATATTTTTAAGTACATTCAGTCGATATATGTCAATCATACGTATTTTTTGGCATTTTGTTTCAGGTATCTAAATTTTTGGTTACCAAGCACCCTGCTGTGGCACCATCTATGTGTAGATACACAAATGTTAATGTAATGCAAGATATTAGAGGCAAACTAACAGATCCACAGATGGATATGTTTAGGAATTCTTGTTTTGGTAAATATCTTAGAATGCAGCAATTGGATGTACAAGCACAGATTTTTCGGTGCTTTATGGTCAAAGAACTTAGGGGCAGTACATATAGGTGCTTTACATTTGAAATAAATGGTAAAGTTCTGCGTTTTGGCCTTAGAGAATTTGCACTGATCACTGGGCTAGATTGTGTATCTGATGAAAATGATTTTGTTTATGATAACTCAAAACCGAATAGACTTATGGTTGAGTATTTTGGTAGAAATCAGGAGAACCAATTGCCAGTTAAAAGACACGAGCTTATTGAGTGTTTCAACAAGATTGTCTGGGATGATAAAGGGGATGACGCAGTCAAGATGGCAATATTGTATTTCATAAATACGTGGGTACATTGTGGTGAGCCGAACTCAACAAACATACCAAGGATCCATTTTGATGTTGTAGAGGACGGGAGATATAATGAGTATCCTTGGGGTAAAGATTCGTTTAGAGAGTTGGTTGTAAGCATCGGGCAGAAATATGCTGGTTTTAAGAAATATTATAGGATTCATGGTTTGCTGTTTGCTATGCAAGTATGGTTGTATGAATGTTGCTCAAAAGTCCCGTCCACCATTGCAGTTAAGACGGGGAATTTAATTCCTAGAATTTTGAACTGGCGGACTACGGAAGGAAAACCAGAATTCAAGAGATTGATGGATGGCATGTTCAGAGATGATAAAAATCCGGTAAAACAGTCTTTTAACAGTTTTGTGTCTTTTACCATTTAACTGTTTTAATATGTTTGTTTTACATGCTATATTTTGATTATATTTTGTCTATATTTATGAAATAAGTCATTTGTGATCAATATATTTTGACTATATTTTCCTCATATTTTTAGTATGTTACCAATGTAGATATATACGGTAATATAGTTTCTATATTTTGTTGTTCATAGTCCTGTAGATTTGAGGAAGTTGTGCCAACAACCCATGAGTTGGAAACTCTTAAATTGCCTCCTGTTGCACATGATATACCAGACGTCAAACATGGAGTTGATGGTGTACATGGTACTGATTTGGTAGACGATGATTACGATGATTTTAGTACCACACCACCGCATCTGTCCAGTGGCAAACAACAACAAAGGAGTGCCAATTCTGATTTCCCGCGAGGACGCAGTTTCCAGTTTCTGTTCCTCCTTCCAGGAAACAACCATCACGAAAGGAATCTGGGATAAAAGGGACAAGGAAACCAGATGTACCTACAGCACCCCGAACAGATGAGTTTAAACTGATAAGGGAAGAGATTCGGATTTTCAAGAAAGAAGTAGGCGTTTTGTTTTCAATATGTTTTTTTTTACTTCATATTGCTTGTGTCAAGTAATTAACAATTCTAATTCTATTTTTTATCTTTCAAAACTGTAGGTGTTTGACTACATGGATAACAACTTCAAAAAGTTGTTAGATGCAATAAAGGGCAATCAAACACCAGATAAGGTAAAAATCAACACTAAAAATGGAAATTATTTACTTTTTAAGTTATTTTGATATATTTATTGGAAGACTTTATATTTTCTTTTGGAAAATTTTAAAGGTCGGCGACACAATGTTAAAAGCTGACTTACATAGTGATGGTGGGATTTCTCAAGGCAATCAAAGTGGCGGTGCAGTACAGCTTTCAACCAAAGAGAATCAAGGTGGTGGTGCCACTTCCGCGCAGAGGAGTCATCCAGTGGTACTCATTTTTTCTTTCACTTTTCTATATTTGCAGTATATTATTCAAAGTGAAAATATTGGATTTTTAGCTGTGTTTTTGTATTACCTATAGTGTATTTACATATATAGTTTTCACATGGTGATTTGTTAGTAGTGTTCTTTTTGATGTATCTATTTGTGTTATTTTTGTTATGATTGTGTTTATATATACTAGCAGTGCTATATTTGTTTTGGATTGATATTTTAATATTAGTTTTTCATATATGTTGTGGCTGTATTTTAATTGTATTTTGATTATTATGTTCAATGTTACTTATTCTGATTTCTGTTTACTATATTTCAGGCATATTTACCATATATTTTCTCTATATTTAACTGAAACTTTTAACTTTTAAAGCACTATTATATATGTGTATATGTGTATCTGTTTTGCTGATGCCTTTAAATTCATTTGAACCATGTTTTTATTGTTTTAGGTTGAGGGAGTTGGGTTGCCAATTAATGATCCGGTTTCTGTTGTTGATGTGGATAAAGAAACCGGAGTTAAAAGTGATGCACAAACAGATGGAGTGCCCATAACACCAATCCATTTAAATTTTGATGTAAGTACTGAAATGTGGCTTTTAAGTACTGAAATGTCATTTTGATAAGCAATAATTGACAAACACCAGTCGTTTTTTTCTTGTTTTTTATTTCAGGAATCTCAGCAAATCGGCGATATGGAGAATGCTAATGCTGAATTTACCGCATCAGAGGAAATGGTAGCGGACTTGCTAATCAACTGCCCTTTAGCATGTGTTATTCCTCTCGGTCCTCCTCCAGTACCACGTGATGATCAAACCGATTTGTCAAGTTTAAGGACTCCTCAAAATGTGGACAATAACCCGGTAACCATCTCTCAGTGGATGATTCCTGATTCTCAGATACCAATCCAACTTGGAGTACAACCAACAACCGGACAAAGTTCAACTAATGAAACTGAACAGCAAGTTGGAGTAGAACCGATAGTTGGCCACAGTTCAAGCGATGAAACTGGACAACAAGTTCCCGTACAACCAAATGCGGGCCAAAGCTCAAGTGGTGAGACTGCACAGTTTTCAAACTCTGAAAAACAGATCATTGTCCATCTAGGTGCTGCCCGAGAAAGGAAACCAAGCAAATATAACCTGTCCTCGTATTGTCCCAATTTCAGCTCAGCGGGTTCTTCTGCCAAAAATATCGGTCCTTGCATTTATCAGAAAAAACACCCATTTGTTGACCACCCTATAAATGCCCCGTTAGATACTTCGTTTCTTCAAGAATATCAAAAGTGGCTTGAGAAGGATCTGTTGAAATCGCATGACAAAAGGTACTTATTGTCACAACTTGTTTTTTTAGTTTTCCAGAATTCAATTATCAATAAACTTAACATATGTTCTTTCCATTGTTGATATACATGAAGCCAAATGAAAATCATTACAGAAAGAACAAGGAAGGACTCGATCCTGCGGATGCCGAACTTCGGTTGCATTTAGGCGTTACAGCCGTAGCCGACAAAAACTGGTTCTACTTGTTATCTATGGATGGGCAACTTTGGACTGATGAGGTTTTGATATCTTTCTGCTTGTTATCTAATTTTTTTATGTTTTATAATAGAATTACAATGTGATGTATCTAGAGTATATTTTTTACTATATTTGACATATATAGTAAAAAATATATTTCAGGCATATTTACCATATATTTTCTCTATATTTAACTGAGTCTTTTAACTTTTAAAGCAGTACTATATATGTGTATATGTGTATCTGTTTTGCTGATGCCTTTAAATTCATTTGAACCATGTTTTTATTGTTTTAGGTTGATGGAGTAGGTTTAGGTACTTATTGTCACAACTTGTATTTTTAGAATATTGTCATCATTATACTTGCACTATATTTAATATACAGACATTAATTTACTAGTTGAGCACAGTACTGTCCAGGTATACAGAATTGTATTTTTACTATGTTTAAGAGTATATTTCACTATATTTACTATATATACAACAATATTTTTTTTGAACATAGTGTTGATTATAGTCACTGAATTGATGTTTTTATAGCATATTGATGTTATTTTCTACTACCTACGCAAGAAGGGGAAGTATCACAATAACAACAACTATAGATTCACCACTGCCAGCTGTATTTTTCACACTTTAGTTGCTGAAATTTACAAATCTTGGGAAAACCCTGATTCATCCACATGTGTCGCCAGTAAGGAAGATGAACTGTGTGAGTACATTAACGGGCACAGGCTGTTGGCTAATGTACCATGGTATACTGTTGACAACGTACTAATTCCTGTCAACATAAAAGAGGAAAATCACTGGATTTTGGTTGTGATATCATTCACTGACAGGTCTGCTCTCATCCAATGAAAAGATCATTCATTTTTCTTATATTTTCTTTTTACAAACAGGTCCATCTACGTATACAACTCATACCGAGCTGCAGGGCATGATGCTGTCGTTAGAGTCGGAGTGAAAATGTTGGCTACTCTAGTGACACATAGTCTACAAATGACTGATTTCTATGAGAAGAAGGCGGATATAGATTTTGTCACACATCCTTCTTACAGAAATAGAGAACAGACCGACAACTTTGACATTGTGAATGTAGACAATCTCCCGTAACAAGCTCCCTCTAGCATATAAGAATCTATTCCAATAAAAAACACAATAAATACATCTTTTTTTTCGTGGGTTTTGATAAGTAAAGTTTTTGATCATTTTTGTTCCAGGTATTGTGGTGTGTATGTGGCAGCCTTCGCTGAATACTTGAGCTCAAGTGGAGTCATCCCAACCGAATTCGATGCAGATATGGTGCCCTTTTATGCGACTATGCATGGGATAAGTCAAACAACAATGCATCAAGTGATAACGAGCAACCTCCAAGACCAATTAGACCGGCAGTTGATTACGATGCAGTTGATAAAGAGGATCTTGATTAGGCCACCAATTCATTTGTGTTTTTGATTTTCATGTTGAACAATAGCATAGTTGGTTGCGACTTTTGTTGCTGTTTTTTCATTGTGGATATATTGTTTCATGTGTAGTAATCTTTTTTAGGATGATTAATATTGAACACCACCTTATGGTTTTTATATTGCTGTTTCTTTCAAGTATGTTATTTTTTCAATGCATAAATTCCATTTTTCATTATCTGTGAAATGTATTCATTTAACAAAGTAGTATGTATAACCATTTAAATACAGTCGATATATACAGAAAGTATAACTCAGATATATTCCATAAGTCCATTTTTAAAATTACAGTTTGTTACAAAATTTAAAATTTCATCTAAATACACTTCAAATATATGTAAAATATATATCAAATATAGTTAACAGTAAACCAGAATAAGTATTATCTACCAGATCAGACAAAATGCAACTAAAATATAGCCAAAATATATACGAAATACAACTATTAAATCATAAATCCAAAACAAAAGGTCAAATCAGTTAACATAGAGTAGACTTTCCAAATACCATTTAACCACCAATATAGCATTACATTGAAAAACATCGGATGTTCAACCATGTGAAATACAATCATACTAGAATAATATGAATTCAAGATGAATTCATTTTTTATTTTTAACTGAAATTTAAAGTAGAATTGTCTTAACAAATAAAATCAAAATGGACTTATTTATTCTTCTTATTGAGCGGCGGATTATCACACGAACGCCTATTATGACCAAGACATCCACATTTACCGCAGGAATTTCTGCGTTTACCAATCATCAACTCCTGTAATGGCTTGTCCCTCTTCTTTTTTGGCCTCCCAGGGGGTCTCTTATAGATCGGTGGCATAACAACTTCATCTAATATACTTTTAGGAACATTCCACTCGGTCTCATCGGGAAGAGGATCAACTGGCACATCATATGTGTTCACAACTGTTTCCGGCTTGAATAAATCCGAACAATATACATCAGCAGTCAAATTTTTATTCTTCAATACTGCCCATGCATGAGAACACGGTATCTCGTCCAGTTGGAACATCCTGCAGCTGCAAGTTTTCTTCTTCAAATCTATTATGAAACGCCTCGGTCCATCATTCACTGTGTAAACATATTCAGTTGACGTTTCAACCTGAGAACCATTTAACAAATAAACAAGCATTACCTGAGCAGTTTTACCATATTGGGAATATATATAAATATACATTACATATAGTAAAAATATAGATTAAATTTTTGTGTTGCAAACAAAGATACCCTCATTCGTATTGATTTGTACTCGTTGATCGACAACATCTCTTGATACCGCCTCATCAGTGTTGTGAATGTGTAGGTACCATTTTTTCTATTTGTCCAATTCCATCTACCAAACATCTTCCTCACTTCTTCAAGGAAATCAAAAATATGTAACTCTCTTGCAGCAACCAGTTTTCCATTAATACATTCGGCTATATTCGAAGTCATTGTCCATCCTCTATTAACAGGTGAATAAATCCTAGACCATTTATCTCTTCCAGCATCTTCTAGGTATCGTTTTACCTGAATATCAACATTCCCAATCTTCTCCATCAATTTATCGAACTCATCCTGGCTGTATGCTTTCGCTAGTGAATAAAATATAGGACTCAACACCTCACTGTTTGTTGTGTATTGCTTTGTCACATTTTTCCACAAATGGCATATACAAGCCAAATGAGGAACAGTAGGATACACCTTAGAAACTGCGTGTATTATGCTTTCATGTCTGTCGGACACGACACACATATTTTGCCTAACACCATAAGCTTGCTTGAACAGTTCACAGAACCACGTCCACGACTTATTATTCTCAGAATCTATCACACCATACGCTAGTGGTAGGATATTACCTACAAAAATCAGTATATATTTATAATATATTCAACACATATTTCAACTGAATTTGATCTCACACTGTATTTTTAGCACTATCATTTATAAAACAATAATATATATATTTACAATATATTTACCTCATATTTACAGTGTATTTCAACATATAATATTCACAAATTTACACCAGCAATACATCCAGAGTATGTTTTTAGCAGCTTTATTTGCAAATCAATAAGCATAATGTTGTATTTATAAAAAAAACATTCATAGAATAGAATTACACATACCTGCTCCATCCAAAGTACTTGCCGACACAAATGTACCATTATACGTTGATTTAAGATGTGCACCATCCACTACAACTATTGGTCTACAACACTCGAATCCCTTTATGAATGCTTTGAGTGCTACAAACAAATACATAAACTCATTTTCTGGTGATTTATGCATTTTAACGAGCGATCCAGGATACGTTTTATCAAGTATGTATATATATGCCGGCAACTTCTTGTATGAATGAGCTGGATCACCTCTGAAATCTTTTATAGCCTTCTCTCTAGCTCTCCATGCCATCATATAAGAAACATCTACGCCGAATTCATTCTTAACATAATCTATTATATCCCCAGGTGTGACCTTCCTTTTATGGTTAGTTATTTTCGCCTTCACAACCGCTTCTCCAATAAACCAACTTGTTGCCTGCCTTTGTGAATACACCTTGTCCTTCAACGGACATGTATGTTCGTCATCGAAAGCTCTAACCCTGAACATTTCAGAATCCCCAATTCTCGACGCTCTGAATTTCCATTTACATTCCGGCGACCAACATGCCAGAGTGTAGCTACATAATACAATGCAAATAGTACATATTGAATCAATTAAATACAGTATAAATATACAAAAAATATATCAGAATATATTGCATCAAACATTTTTAAAATTAACAGTGTGCTAAATAAGTTAACAAATCATCTCAATACAGTACAAATATAACAAAAATACATCTGCACTTTCTGTTACCAGAATACATTTAGAAAATCATACCTTATAGCATTCGATCTCTCTGTTTTGAAATTGAATCTTTCACGAATTGCGTATTTCGTCATCACAATTTTCAAAGTTTCCTTATCCTGGTAAATTGGATCGACAAAAACTCCTTTCGCTTCCGGTTTCGAAATTACCAAATTGTTATCATTCCCAAACAAAACAACAGCGTTTACAGTAGAATCACAAACTTTCATACCATCCCGATTCTCGCTATATCCAATTTGCAGCACATCATCTCCAATAATACGATTACCAGTTACACCATCCTCAACATCCAAATCATGAATACTAACGCACATTGGATACATCCCCAAAACTCTGTTTTCTCTCTTAAGCTCAACGTACACACGAACTCCCATATCGTTGTGTATTTCAATTGGTTGAAAATTGCCTTCAACAGTATATTTTATTGAAATAGTTTTCCTACCAGTATCCACGCCTAATTGATTTGTAATCGTACAAACTAACTCATCCTAATTGCAATTATCAATGAATACAACAACATCAATTTTGTAATTCACAAAACAGTTCTGATCGTTCCAAAAACCAGAATGACGGATCAACGCAGTTACGCTTGTCATTATCCTTTTGTTTTCGAATACAGCAATGTGTTATATTCAATTTAGCTGAAACAATTTCAGAAAAGACGAACAAAAAAAAAAGTTTACAGTGAAAAAATCGTTACCTCAATTATGAACTCAACTTGATGAAATCAAATATATATTCGTCGTGATAATCAAGCTATGTTCACTGGTTTGATATTGTTATTTTTCAAAGGTTTTTCAACCTTTTTATTTTTGGTTAAAAATATGATTGTAAGGTTTGAATTCAAATTTTTTTGAATTTGTTAGCTGTTTGAATGAGATATGGAATCAGATATGGAATGGGAGGATATTTGCGTGAATCAGGGAACAATATAACTGATTCTAATTAAAATTGGAACAGATTTTGTTTCCATAAATATAACACTGTCAGTTAAACTCGCGTATGTATTTCCGCTATATTTATGCTATATTTTGGTATACCCGACTACTAGATAAATATAGGGTCATCTAGTTACGAATTGTAAATATAGCATATGTAGTTATAGGTTGTTAGAAAGAGTTAAAAGGTAGCTATTTGTGAAAATTTTACTTTAATCAATGGTTAAACCGATAACCCAATAAGCTTATATTAAAATTATCTTTTTATCCCTAAGTATATTTAGTGTCTTTAAATTTGAATTTTCAAATACAAACCTATTTCTAAATTAATTACCGCAAACACGTTTATTCTCTCAAAGTCTCAATTCTCATATGAAATTAGGGTTCACTGCAGGCACGCTTATTCTCTCAAAATCTCAATTCTCATATGAAACTAGGGCTTGCGATTCCTCTCTGTGTCTGCCTCTCTCCCTCACTTCTCAAATGAACAAATGAGGCTGGCTTTGTTTATGAACTGTGAACTGACCTTGTTTTGTTTTTTGAAAGATTGCAACAATGCATTTTATAGTTTTTGTCTTGTAACTTGTATAGACTTTATGCATGAAGGTAGTGTATATATGAACATATGAAAACAAGAGAAAGCAAAACAATCTAGCGGAGCATTTTCTTATTGGTTAAACCAATAACGAATATCTTATCGGTTTGGTTTTGGTTTAGCATATTTACAAACTGAAAACCAATAAACCGAATCGGTAAATCACAAAATCGAACTGAACCGACCGATAAGCACCCCTAGTCTCATATGTTCGAATGAGGGGAGTGGTATATTATACATCTATATAAGTCATGTATCTACCTTGTATAATACTCGCTCCGTCAATTTTTACTTGTCATGTATTGACTTGGCACACCTATTAAGGAGATAAAAATAGAATGAAAAATTTACTCTATCACCCCAATTATTATTGTTAAGTAACCTAATAATTGAAATCAATAAAACATATTTTAAAAGTTATACAACCACTGAGAATTCCTTGAACTTGTCAACCCAATAATTAATAATAAAGGTAAAATAGGTATGGAATGACAAATTATCTCTTGAACTTCCAAATTAGACAAGTAAAATGGACAACTATTTTTAGTATACAGAACAAGTAAAAATAGACAGGGGGAGCTACAATGACGTCGCTAGCTCAGTTGCAGTTTTTTTTCAAAACCAGTTCACTTCTATCTTGTTCTTCGTATAAAAAGAATAAAAGAGAAAGAGGTAAGGGGTGAAAAGAGATCTACCATGAATTGAAAAGAGAGAGAAGAATAGGGGAGGAGATGGAAGAGGAGTGGGGAGAGAGAGACACGTATAGGGTTTGTTACAGTGTAACAAAATAGGAACGCTGCTAATTTTAATTATAAAAACACCCAATTTGTATGTTCATGTAGTTATCTCAAAAATAAATATGGCAGAAAACCCCATTAAATTTCATATTTCATGTGAATTTTGTGGTTTTCCAAACATATTTATTATAAAAAAATTATCCATAAACTAGAGTGATTTTATAATGACAAAAGTTAGATTATTGAATTTTGCCAAAAGAAAGAAAGATAAGCTCAACGATCATTCGATAAAAAAAACTCCTCAACAATCTAATTTGTGGTGTATTAACATAGTGGATCAAATAGCTGAATAGCTTATTGTCTATCCGCTCATTGAATTATTGATGTTCTCAGTGGCGGAGCCAGGATTTTAACCTAGAGGGTTCAAAAAATGAAGAAGTAAATACACGAAGAAGTCAAGAAGGTTCAACATCTACTATATACACATGAAATAATAATTTTAACCTTATATATACATGTAATTTTTCACCGAGGGGGATCGGATGAACACCCTGGAGCCTACCTAGCTCCCCCGGATGTTCTAATTCAATAAATGGGACACAAATTAACTGTTAGTCTCCCTTCTTATTAGTATCAAAGAACCATTAATGTCAAAGGAGAAAAATCGTTACAGACATCTCTTTCGTATTAAGTACACCATAACCATTGTACAGTAAATTATTTGTTCAAAGAATAATATCCTGCAGCTATTGACTTATGACCATGCATGTATACTATCCATAACTAATTTTTATCAGTTTCTAGCCATAAATATATAAACGCAATTTGAAATGGAATATTATATTCAAATCAACCATCCAAATAATTATGCGAAAGACTTGCCATGGCCTCCTATTGACTACAAGTCAATGTGAATCCTCCATTAATTCTAGCAAATTCAACAATGCGATTTAGTCAAAAAGACAAAGAAGAGGTTCAAAATTGGCTAGTATCAATAATGGGGGTCCTCTATGCAGAGGAACAATTAGGACAACTGGGCCAACTACAACAAAAGAGTGTTAAATGGCAACTTGGCCTTTGAAAGAGTTTGACAACATTGTCACTGCATTTCTTTCTTTTACACATATTTTGTGTAGAGTGGAAAGGTATTCATTCTACGATATTGGGTCTAATATTTCCATAATAATGCATGAATTGTCCTTCCCTTATGGGCCATCCTTTTTGACAAACATGTCTACGCTCTCAGTCTTAACCCTCCACCAAGCTAAAAGTTAATTAGATCATGTCACGAACTCGAGGCTTTAAACTCTCACTTACCTCCCGATAAACTTGACTTAAAGTCGATATTTAAACTTCCTTATATTTCCTTACTCCATGACTCCCAATCTATGCAAAACATGCATTATCGGAGTCAATTTCACGTATTAGACTAGGTCCCATAGTTTTAGGACACTCCAAAGTCAGAGTCAACTCAAAAGCAACCCTCATATCAATGGTTCAAATCTAGAAACAAATTTCATAATCAATTTACTCATTAGTTAAGGAGTCCACCCCTATGTTCAAAATCAAGCTTTGAGTTATATTTATAGTCCAATTGTTCCTTTTTTTTCATGTTGAACCTAAGTCTAAATAACCCTATTTAAACTATAAAAAATCAAGATTTCAGGGTTAAAATTACACTAAATTCAAATATAATCTCATGATTCATGTAGGAATCATAGCCCTGAATTGTAGGTTGAATCTCCAACCTTTTGGATCCCTAAACCGAGAGAATTTTCCCTAAAAATAGTTGTTGGTTCGCGAAACTCAAGTTTTATACGGATCCAGTCATCTTTGTGATTACAACATCAACCTCACGATTGCATACTAACTAACTTGTACTAGAAAATTCCATTTCCAAGCCTTCACAATCGTGAAGGTCGTTGACCAAGGTAAACCTAAGGCCAACCCACTATGCGATCACGATATATACAGCGCGATCGAGATGCTTAATCAACTTCTTCACCGCTATTGCGCTGATTAATCAACTTCTTGATTGTGATGGCGACGATCCCACTACGATCACAAAGACTGAATCTGCACTAGTAAAAATCTGTAATTTCAAGTGTGTTCCAATAGTGTAGAAACTTACCCAATCCCTTCAGGTCCCAATCTAAACCATGATATGTAATGACCCAACCCCTCTTTATGAGTGTTTACGCTTTAAATTATGATTTGAAGCCTCGTTTAAGTCAATAATTATAACGACCCTCCCGGTCGTTATGGAAATTCTAGGATCACCCTACCAAATAGATACCCTCCAAGGGTAGAACGAGCTAATAAAAACTCTAATGTAGAAGTCTAAGAACTTAAAACTTGACTTGTTTGTGATTATTGTTTGGTTGTGTTGAGTCCATTGGGGGGTGACGTAGGATATTAGACCTCCGTTGGGGATTCCAAGGCCACGGGTGATTCTGCATGATGTTCTTACATTAATGTGCATGTTTGGGTTTTGTTTGTGAGGCCTCGGATGAAGTGTTGCATGGTATAGTGAAAAACTGTGAAAAATTGCGAGCCTACTGGCTCAGTGGTACTGATGCAGCGGAAGAAGCATCGCTGCGGCGGGCCTCTCGCCGCCGCAGTCAGTTGGGAAATGGGGTGTCCGCTATGGCAGGCACTGGCCCGCTATAGTGGGGCCACTGCAGCGGGACCAGGCTCGCCACAGCGGAGGGACAATTTTGGTGTGATCCGCTACGGCAGGAATTTTCGCGCTATAGCGGGACCGCTGCTGCGATGGTTGGACCGCCACAGCGGTCGAGGGGGACAAAATTCCAATTTTTAAACACTTAGTTCCAAATTCTTTATTCATAAAACTCCAAAACAGTTCCTAGCAAGCACCTAGGGAGAAATTCTAAGCTAGGGCAAGAATATCCTTAAGAGGTAAGTCTCAACCATTCCTTCCATCATTATGCTTTCATCTCCATGATTATCATCCCTTTTATGGGTCTACAATGGAGAATGGGGAATAGTAACCCTAGAACTTAATAGACTTTCAATAGTTGGTGGGTTATGAATATTATTGTGTGTTTATCACCTAAAGGCTTGGGTTATCACTTTCTAATCAAGAATTGAACCATTAGAGGCATGAACTAAGTGAATTGAGACTTAGGGTTTCATAAAAATGGTAGTTTGACTATAGAAACTGCTTATAAGAGATAATTTGATTAAATAGCCTTGTAAATTGATAGTTCGTGGTCGTTAAGGCCAGTGTTAGATGATTTACGGCTAGTAATCATTCACCCATTAGAAAAGGGGTAAGGTGGAAGGGTGTTCATTGTATTGATAATGTTGGCTAGAGTGATTATGACTTATTTAGCATCTTATTGCTAGACTTTGAGCGTTCCGAGGCATTACGGAAGGGAAAGGCTATAACAGAGTAATCTGCATTGTTCCAGCTCTGCAGTTAAGGTAGGTTACGGTCTACTTGAGTTAGACTTTGATTAGTTGATTGTATATGTTGTGAAATTGATAGGAGAAAGCATGTCTAGTCGTCAAGCATAATGTGTGTGATTGAAATTCCTATATGCTATTGATTGAGTGATTAGGCGGGCTTAGTGCCACCATTCGATCTGTTGTGACCTACAGGTTGGTGAGATTATGGTGAGAAGTTAATATGATCTTCTTAGTAAGATTGAGGTACAAATTGATAAATCGATTATTGAAGGCGATGAGACAAACAATATGTATAGATATGAAAAGGCACATTTGACCGGGGGTGAGGATGTGACCTATATGTCTGAACAGGCACATTTGACCGGGGGTGAAGATGTGGCCTAGTTGTGAGCTTGGGTCCGAGGAGTGAATCCGGAACGAGGGTACATGTACAACATGGGTCCCTTGCAGGTCATGACTGTTGGGCAATGACACCAATTAACATATATGTACATGAGTGGTCAGTGACTGAGGATTGAGAATGTTGTTGGTAGAATTATTTCCGTTGTTTGTTTCTGTTGACTTGATTTTGATATCATTGGGTGACTGATAACGTCCAAATCCACCCTATTAATTAGAATGAGCACGGTCGTATGCAAATATATTTTACCCAACTATGAGTCGGGGTCGAATCCCACAGAGAACAATATGTAGGCGATTAGGAAAAGTAGGAATTTTTACCAACTACGCTAAAGCCAAACGATGGATAATATTTTGGTTTTGTTTGAGAGAAAATTATAACTAATGCAAAAATGTAAACTAACCTAGAAAGCAAGTAAAATGATCAATGGCCACAAGCATGGATACAAGGGAGACTACGCTCAAGTAATGATCCAATGTATTTCATGATTTACAAATAATGGTGAATTTATATTACTTAGCCTCGGATAATGACTCTAAATTAGCTTCTTCCGAAGACTAACTAGACTACCTAATTGAATATCCCTAAAGCAATTAGGAGCATTAAGAACACCCGAATATGGCTACAAGTGGCGTCGCCTATTCCTAGGTCGATTTCCATTAGATGAGGGTTAACGCCCAAAATTCTTGTTAATTAATCTTTCCCAATCCCGAGTTTGCCTCTTCCAAGTTTAAACCGAAATAAATGGGCAAGTCTTAGGGTTAGCTACTCCCTTAAGAATCATTCAAAATGAGATTAATTAAAGAAACAATAACTCACTTCATTAGGAATAAAATCATTCAACACATAAGCAAAACAAGAGATTCAATCCAAACTTAAACAGTATATACTTCCATAAACAAGGTTCAAGTATTGAAATGAAATACTACACACATAAATATTCAATACCAAACAAGAAATTGAAGAAAGGATTAAGAATATCTCATTAAAGTGCTTCCAATCTTCTCCTCCAATGTGTTGGTGTGAAACCCTAGCCTCCAAGGACTTGTGTTGAGCCAAAGATCATCATGTTTTGTTGCCCTAAGCCTCTCTTTATGCCCAGATTTTTCCAAGTCAAAACAATGACAAAATATGCCCCAACTTTCAGTTTTTGCAGTTCTGCCCGTTTTGTTTGCAGTTCTGTCCCGTTTTTGCAAAACTGTCCAGTTTGGACAGTTTTGCAAAACTGTCCCATTTGGCCTCTTTTTGACTAAATTTTCACTTGGTTTCTTCTGATCACTTCTAAATCACATAAGACCTGTAAAATAGATGTAAATGATATTAAATACACTATTTTCTCAAGCAAATATAGCAAAAATATAAGATTAAAGAAGAGATAAGTTGGTAAAATACTAACTTATCAAACCCCCAAACTTAAACTATTGCTTGTCCTCAAGCAATTCAAAACATAAAATCTCTTTCTAAGGAATTGACTCAATAGTGCATCAACATCATACCAAATTAAAAAGTCTACTTTAAGCACAAAAACATGACTTTGATTGGTACCAACAATTAATTCAAAACATATGAATCACCAACTTCTTCTTAAAAACTTCATTTTCTTTTCAAGTGCTCAAACACCAAGTTGATCAAAGTAGCAATCAAGTCATGACACTAAAGCTTCAAAATTTGACTCCTTATCACAAAACAACTTTCTTTTGTTCATTCCTCTCAATTGGAAAATGGAACAATTTCACAACTTAAATTCTCATGTGCCCTCACACTCAAGAGAGAATCCCACATTTAGAAAATGTAAGTCAAAACATAATGGGATATTAAATAGAAAGAATTAACTCTCTTCTCTCACAAAGATGTTCAATTGCACAAGTAGTACCATAAGCTTGCCCTTCATGTATTTCTCCACTAATATAGACACACTTGGTTCAAAATCAATTAGGACTTAAAGGGTTGTAATGTAGGCTTTTGGTTAAGGTAGGAACATAATTTGGAAATAGTGACTCAAAAACCTCCCTAAGCACTACAATTTTCAACAATCAAAGCACACTTCCTTTGAATTTTTTCCACCCTTTTCTTCATTTTTCATTTCACCAACTAGTCTTCCCTTTATTCACAACTCTTCATTATTCCTTCCTTTTTTTTTCTTTTTCAAAATAACAAGGAAGTTTCCATTTTTTTTTTTACTACTTCATTTTTTTTCTTTCACCTTAAAGTAACTCCCACATCACAACTTTTTTCAACTATCACCCCCAAACTTAGGCTTTTAGCCTACGTTTGCACTTTCAACGCACTTAAGGAGGTAGGGTACCAAAAGATGGATCAATGAAGAATAGAATGTTAAAGCTTGTAATATGGTTGCCAAAGAAAAGGTTAAAGGCTCAAAAGGGGTTGACTAGGGAAAATATGCAAGGGTAGGAAATTTAAGGCAACAAAAGCGGTTCAAGGAAGGCCTAACATCATTTTTCAAACCAAGTGTAGTCTAGGATTTCGCCTTGAAACTCATTCCGGGCAAGTTCTAGACCACAAATAATGCAAAAGAACTCACAAATAAACCTCATCACACATGGCACATGAAAACTCAAGTAGAATATGTATCCAAGAACCAATTGAAACAAATGAACTCAAAAAGTCACTCATAGCCTAAAGAGACTAATTAGTGAAAGTAAGAGCAAAAAATTAAATCTAAAAGTCACAACAAGAAACCTTACTTCAATCATTTTTCTTTTTCCAAAATCAAGAGTTCATATGTTAAGGTTTAAATAAGTTGGTACCAAGCAAGCCAAAAATTAGCCAAGGGGTAAAAAATCACATCCCAACACCATTTTTACTCCTAAACTACCTAACTAAGAACGGAAATAAAATAACAAAAGTGACTAATCCACAACATGCAAAAAGAACGAAATTTTCAAGAATTTGAGCAAGTTCCATTTGTAACATTTATCCACAGCCACACCAACAGTCACAAAATAAACCCGACAAGGGCACACAATCAAGCATAACCAAAATATAGCGTGCTACCACATGCCACCCCCAACTAAAAACATTGCAGTGTCCTCACTGCACAAGCAAAAACTGGACAGTTTTTCAGAACTGGACAGTTTTGCAGAAACTGGACAGTTTTGCAGAAACTGGACAATTTTTCAGAACTGGACAGTTTTGCAGAAACTGGACAGTTTTGCAAAAACTGGAGAGTTTCTGCAATTTTCAGCAGCTACTGGTTTGGGGCTATCCGAAAATTCGAACTGCTCAAAACAACTCCAAAAATTCTGAAACTTTGCAGATTAGTCAAAAACCATAAACAAAACTATTCTAAAAAAATCAAATTTCAAAAATAATTTAAATTTTTTAAAACGATGGGTTGCCTCCCACCAAGCGCTTAAGTTAACGTCGCGGCACGACGGTTACCTTTTACCACTTTTCCCTCCATTTGGAAGATATGAATTTGCGCCCCAACTTTGAATCAAGATTCCGGTGATGCTCATGAGGCGGTGGTAGGAAAGCAAAGAGGCCAACTCTCGGATGTCGCATTTTGCACTTTTTGGCCTTTGAGTGAGGAATGCCCTTTTGTCTTCTTGGCATAGCAAACTTCAAAATAAAAACGCTTTCTTCTTCATATCCAAAATTCTCCATTGGCTTGTTTGGTTCAACTTCCATATCATCAACCAAGCACAATGTTGAAAAATGTTTCGAATGTGGTCCAACACGCTCAAATTTCAAATTTGCATGAATTTTGACATCATTACCCATAAATGAACTAGAGTTTTCAAAAACGATTTCATGAACTTTTTTATGCAACTCTAGTATCATTTCTTCAATCTCGGCATCATTCACTATTTTTGGATTTGTTGGTTGGTAATTTATCATTAGCTCTTGAAAATCAATAGTGACCACTTCTTCATTGGAAATCAACTTAAAACTACTATCCATGGCCTTTTGATGTTGAGCGTCACATGCCTCAATCTTTGCATTCAATTCGGCCTCCAATTTTTTTTATAGCAATTTCAAGTAACTCCACTTCTTGACTTTTCTCCACATGCATTTTTAGCAATTCTTCTATCATCCGTGAAAAGCCATCACGGTGATCCCCATAGAGTTCAAGTTGTTGAGCTTGATTCATTAGCCAATCTTGGCTCATAATATCCACTTTATCAAGTTTGTCTTCATGGTGAGAATCGTCCAAAGCTTGTAAAAATCCTAACGTGGTGAAATCCATGTTTTGGATAGTTTCATCATCTCCATATTGAACTACTTCCCACCATTTGGCCACAATTTTTCCATATTTTTCATTTCTCCCCATGATGCCACTTAACATTTCCTCAATTTCCTCTTTTCGAGTATTGGAGATTTCTTCTTTATGACTTGGCTCATTTTCTTCAAGTTGAACCACTTTTTCAATTTCACAACTCTTGTTGGGGTCACAAGAATTTTCGGGCTCATCTTGTAAATTTGAAATCTCTTCTTCAACTACTTCATTTTGAGGAATAGGCACATCCATGGAAATTGAAAATTTTTCATCCTCAAGTGATTTGTTCATTTCCAAAATGGATTGCCCGACGAGTTCTCGCTCCTCCTCCCTTTCCCGGTCAAAGTATGCTTGGAGCAATTCCATGATACCTTCATATCCGGTACTTTGCCCTTCGTTTGCCATATCATTGTTCCTATCAAACTCAAAAGCACAACTAGTATTTTCATTAGAACAACTTGGGGGAGGGGAAGGAAAATAATTAGGACAATCACTCCAATGTCCATTTTGACCACCACATATATTACAAATATTCCCATCATAGGATTGAGACGGTGCACACATCTCTCTCCCGGGAGCATTTTCACAATCTTGCCAAAAGTGAGGTCCTCCACAATATGGGCATGGGTCATCAAAGTATGAACAACTACCATCCAACCAATTTTCATTATATGATGCCATTTTTTTTTTAGCAAAAGCAAAAACTGGACAGTTTTGCAGAAACAAAAACTGGACAGTTTTTCAGAAACTGGACAGTTTTGCAGAAGCAAAAACTGGACAGTTTCTGCAAAATTTCAGAACTGGACAGTTTTTATTTTTATTTTTATAAAGCAAAGAAAGTTTGAACCAAAGCGAGTTAGCTTAAATCCCAAACTAACCCAAATACGCCAAATTGTTCCCCGGCAACGGCGCCATTTTTGATAACGTCCAAATCCACCCTATTAATTAGAATGAGCACGGTCGTATGCAAATATATTTTACCCAACTATGAGTCGGGGTCGAATCCCACAAAGAACAATATGTAGGCGATTAGGAAAAGTAGGAATTTTTACCAACTACGCTAAAGCCAAACGATGGATAATATTTTGGTTTTGTTTGAGAGAAAATTATAACTAATGCAAAAATGTAAACTAACCTAGAAAGCAAGTAAAATGATCAATGGCCACAAGCATGGATACAAGGGAGACTACGCTCAAGTAACGATCCAATGTATTTCATGATTTACAAATAATGGTGAATTTATATTACTTAGCCTCGGATAATGACTCTAAATTAGCTTCTTCCGAAGACTAACTAGACTACCTAATTGAATATCCCTAAAGCAATTAGGAGCATTAAGAACACCCGAATATGGCTACAAGTGGTGTCGCCTATTCCTAGGCCGATTTCCATTAGATGAGGGTTAACGCCCCAAATTCTTGTTAATTAATCTTTCCCAATCCCGAGTTTGCCTCTTCCAAGTTTAAACCGAAATAAATGGGCAAGTCTTAGGGTTAGCTACTCCCTTAAGAATCATTCAAAATGAGATTAATTAAAGAAACAATAACTCACTTCATTAGGAATAAAATCATTCAACACATAAGCAAAACAAGAGATTCAATCTAAACTTAAACAATATATACTTCCATAAACAAGGTTCAAGTATTGAAATGAAATACTACACACATAAATATTCAATACCAAACAAGAAATTGAAGAAAGGATTAAGAATATCTCATTAAAGTGCTTCCAATCTTCTCTTCCAATGTGTTGGTGTGAAACCCTAGCCTCCAAGGACTTGTGTTGAGCCAAAGATCATCATGTTTTGTTGCCCTAAGCCTCTCTTTATGCCCAGATTTTTCCAAGTCAAAACAATGACAAAATATGCCCCAACTTTCAGTTTTTGCAGTTCTGCCCGTTTTTTGTGCAGTTCTGTCCCGTTTTTGCAAAACTGTCCAGTTTGGACAGTTTTGCAAAACAGTCCCATTTGGCCTCTTTTTGACTAAATTTTCACTTGGTTTCTTCTGATCACTTCTAAATCACATAAGACCTGTAAAATAGATGTAAATGATATTAAATACACTATTTTCTCAAGCAAATATAGCAAAAATATAAGATTAAAGAAGAGATAAGTTGGTAAAATACCAACTTATCAGTGACTTGATTGTTAATATCATTGGTTGACTTGTTGTTTGGTTATTTGATTATGTGTTGTTGACTAGTCTGTCAATTTTATTGATTTTATGATTATTTTTTTAACAAGCATAAAGATTGATTTTATGATTCATGCATGATACTCATCTTACTTGGCCTATGATATCTACCGGTACACAGTGTTTGTACTGATACTACCTTACTGCATTCTTTTGAGTGCAGATTGTGATCCAGAGATGGCTACCCGACCTCACATTTAGCGTTGAGGCCGTTTGTAGACAGATTTAGGGTGAGCTTTTATCCATGTCAGGCCGCCCGAAGATATTCTTTTTCTAATGTCTATTTCCATTCCAGACATTAATGGTTATTTATTTCAGACAGTATACATTCCTTAGACATGTTTTGGATTAGAGTCATTGTACGCTGACTTTCAGATTTTGGGGTTATAATATATAGGACTTTCGCATTTACATTATTAATTTATGGCATGACTATTTATTGGTTTATCTTGTGTTTAACTGTTATGAATTGGTTAAATAATAATGGACTTGAACGAGTAGATGGTTAGGCTTATTGTTTCGCCCACTAGGAGTTAGTGTAGGTGTCAGTCATGGAGGGTTGGGTCGTGACAATAACACCATTTGGAATCTATTGGCAGGGTTTGGATTGAGACCTGAGGGGCTCGGGGGTGATACGACATTGTTGGAACTCAAGTTGTAATTGCATATTTTGCTCTTTCAAGGTTGTACTATGTGACCATGTGGAGAGATCCGCGACCACGAAGAAGAGAAGGCTTGGCCAGCGCGAACACAAGCATGACTATACAAACGTGAAGCGGAGATCTGCCAGGTGGTCCGATATTCCCTCAGTGCAAACGTGATTATGGGTGATGCGACCGCAGTAGCCAATCAACCTAAACCTACACGATTGCAAAGAAGACATGTTCAGTACAATAGTAATAGATTTTAGCAGTGTTTTAAGAAGGAAATTCGGATTTTTAGTAAAAGCTCTCAATTTTGGATCACGAAAAGGTGGAGATTCAACCTCAAATTTAAGGTATGAATTCCCTGCATCTATCTATTGGTTATATGTAAATTTCATCGAATTTTTTCTGCGGAATCATATGATTAGAAGGCTGCTAAGAATGATGGTAAGAATCGCTATTGCAAGTCTATCGAAGCCTACGCTACTTGTCGATTATCAAAAAGCGAACCCCTCGGCTAAATCTAGAATTATAAAAATATTGATTTGACTTAGCAATTGATATCAAAAATGAATTTTGATTGTAGAATTAAGCTTAAGGGTGACATGTTTATATGTTTAATTTTTTATTTCGAACTGTTGATCCAAAGGGTGAATTTGAGTTGATCAAGAGTTGACTCTGATCCCAACTGTCCTAAAATTTTAGGAGTAGTTCCTCTAGCATAATTTGGACCTATTAGTCATGATTCTGAATAGATGAAGGCCATTGAAGATCGTTTGGAGTAATTTGAGTATTTCAAGTGAAGTAAATGTTTGTCGTTTTCAAGGAAAGTGAGACTTAGTTTGCTTGTTTTACCTTAAGCGCATGATTCTTGTATGCATTTAAACTATCTAGTTCATGTGAGTGGGATAAAGCATGAACTAGGTTCTCTAGTTTTGTAGTATCTAGAGTTGGCCGTGAGGGTCCTAGTATGTTTTTTCTTATAACAGAGATAACAACAACAACAACAACATGTTATCAATCTGTATTACGAAACAGTAACTTAGCAATATTTCTAGAAATCAGTAACTTTACAAAATCAGAAAGTATAAACCAATGTAAAACAGAATCTGGAAAAATAATCAGAAAGAGTATACGAAAATATTTTTAAGGAACAAAAAATCCAGCCCACTGAATGCACAGTGTGTTCTTAAGGAAATTATTCCCCTCAAGTACCCGAAGTTGAATGTGGAATATTTCCTCCCAGGATAGAAGGATTTCACTCACCGGTGTGTTGGTACCAAAAACGCCGATGTCAAGAGAACCACTTAACGGCAGTATATCACACAGAAGTAAACTTTTAAGAGAGTAGAAGAATAGAAAAATATCATAAAATTCGTAAGTAATAATCTGAATATTAACTGGAATATATAGCCATTAATGCACTGGTTGGGAAGAGGTTTGCAGCTTCTCAGAAAGGTTTGTAACCTTTCAGAAAAATATTCGTTTTAAAAATAAAATGGAGGGAAATTTAAATTAATCCGGGAAAGAAACGGGTCGCGGGTCAGACACGCGGATCCGGGTCACTAACGGGTCAGGATCTGGAAATAATTAATTAAATTAAAATTAAAGGAATTTTGGTCCAAAAAGATTATCAATCAATCACATCATAAATCCAAATCCAAATCCAACTCTGAAGCCGAAGCCGAAGGCCGAGCCGAGCGACGACGACGGCGCGAGGGGAGACCCTCTTCTTGACCCTTTTAGAAACAAGAAGGAGTGCTTCTACTTTTAAGTAGGAGAACTTTTCTTTCCACCACCTATGAGGGACAAATGCTTATTTCATAAAGCAAAAGGGGACAACCCATTTTCCCTCCACTTCTTTTCCCTCCATTTCCCATTCAACCTATCTATTAAACCCAACAATCCCCCACATGAGTGGGGAATGGCTATAAGATAAAGGAATGCACGGATAAGTGTGTGATATACAAGCGAAGATTAATTGCATCTGGATAAGTAGGTTTCCCTTTGAACTTTCCGTAGTGAACTTATATCGGATATACTCGATCAATCGGTAGATGTGATATCTTTGAACCGTCAAACTTTGTTGTATAACTAGACAACATAAGTCACACAATTAACCCTCAACCATCTATGGTTCTCATGGTTGTGTTCGTTTCAGCCATGAACACCGCCTGGTTTCGTGAATGCATAGAGAATGGGCCTTTACCATCATTCCCCTTGAAGCGGCTTATACTTCACACTCACATAGGTGATTTCTAAACGTGTAGTCCTATAGACACACTATCTGGTCATGTTCTGCCAGACTTAGATAATCATTAAAAAGCTTTAATGCTTTATTAACTCATTAAAAAGCCTTAAGCTTTTATCCTTGTTTCTGAACATTGTCATCATCACGAGAATGGGTTGAGTTATTTGACAATGTTGAACCGTCATTCATAACTTTATTTGATCTCTTTGAACCTAGTTCTTGGGATCTCCAGTCTACTAGGTAGAGTTACCGCCATGATGACTTGTCCTAGGATTTAACCCCATTCCCCTCGATGATCTTTCAACAGCCTCTCTAGATAGGCCTTTTGTTAGCGGATCCGATACGTTATCTCTTGACCTTATGTAGTCAGTAGTGATAACACCACTAGAGAGTAGTTGTCTAACGGTATTGTGTCGCCGTCGAATGTGACGCGATTTTCTGTTATACATAACGCTCCCTGCCCTACCTATTGCTGCTTGACTATCACAAAGTATACACATAGGTGCTAAAGGTTTGGGCCAAAATGGAATATCTTCCAAGAAATTTCGGAGCCATTCAACTTCTTCACCGACCTTGTCTAAAGCTATAAATTCAGATTCCATTGTAGAGCGGGCGATGCATGTCTGTTTTGATGATTTCCAAGACACTGCTCCTCCACCAATGGTGAAAACATATCCACTCGTGGATTTAACTTCAGATGATCCGGTGATCCAGTTTGCATCACTATATCCCTCAATTACTGCGGGATATTTATTATAATGCAAAGCATAGTTTTGGGTGTGTTTAAAATACCCAAAGACTCGTTTCATTGCCATCCAATGAGTTTGATTGGGATTACTCGTGAATCGACTCAGCTTGCTAATAGCACATGCTATATCTGGTCGTGTACAATTCATAATATACATCAGACTTCCCAAAACTCGTGCATAGTCCAATTGTGAGTCACTTTCACCTTCATTCTTTTGAAGTGCAAAACTTACATCAATTGTAGTCTTTGCAACATTGAAATTTAAATACTTTAACTTGTCAAGTACTTTTTCAATATAATGTGACTGTGATAATGCTAGATCTTGTGGAGTTTTATGGATCCTAATTCCTAAGATCAAATCAGCAACCCCTAAGTCTTTCATGTCAAATTTGCTTGCGAGCATACGCTTCATAGCATTTACATTGGCAATATCTCTACTCATTATCAACATGTCATCAACATATAAACAAACAATGACTTCATGATTTGGAGTATTTTTAATGTAAACACATTTGTCACACTCATTAATCTTAAATCCATTTGCCAACATTGTTTGGTCAAATTTCGCATGTCATTGTTTGGGTGCTTGTTTAAGTCCATAAAGTGACTTAAAAAGTTTTCACACTTTCCTTTCTTTACCAGGAACCACAAAACCCTCAGGTTGTTCCATGTAAATTTCTTCCCCCAATTCTCCATTTAAGAAACTGTCTTGACATCCATTTGATGGATTTCAAGACCATATACGGCCGCCAGTGCCACTAACACCCGAATAGATGTTATTCTTGTTACCGGCGAGTATGTGTCAAAGTAATCAAGGCCTTCTTTTTATCTATAACCTTTGACCACAAGTCTTGCCTTATATTTGTCAATAGTGCCATCAGCTTTCATTTTCCTTTTAAAAATCCATTTTGATCCTAATGGTTTATTTCCAGGAGGAAGATCAACCAATTCCCATGTATGGTTGTTCAAAATTGATTCAATCTCACTATTGACTGCCTCTTTCCAAAATGTTGAATCAGAAGATGGCATCGCTGCTTTAAATGTTTGAGGGTCATTTTCAAGCAAAAATGTCACAAAATCTGGTCCAAAGGAAGTAGATGTTCTTTGACGTTTGCTACGCCGTGGATCCTCTTCACTTGGTGTACTTTCCTTTGGTTCTTCCCGCGGTCGTTTAGATCTTTCACTTGATGACTCACATTCAGTTTTATACGGATAAATGTTTTCAAATAATTCAGCATTATCTAATTCAATTACCGTATTAACATGAATTTCGGGATTGTCCGATTTGCGAACCAAAAACCGACAAGCTTTGTTGTTTGTAGCATAGCCAATAAAAACACAATCCACAGTTTTTGGTCCGATTTTTACCTTCTTGGGAAAAGGAACTTGGACCTTTGCTAAACACCCCCACACTTTGAAATATTTCAAGTTGGGTTTTCTTCCTTTCCATAGTTCATACGGAATAGATTGTGTTTTGTTGTGGGGCACCCTGTTGAGTGTTCGATTAGCTGTAAGGATAGCTTCCCCCCACAAGCTCTGCGGTAAACTGGAACTTATTAATAAAGCATTCATCATCTCCTTTAATGTTCGGTTTTTCCTTTCCGCAATTCCATTTGATTGTGGTGTGTAGGGGGCAGTAGTTTGATGAATAATCCCATATTCTAAACATATCTCTGCAAAAGGAGATTCGTATTCTCTACCCCTATCACTTCTAATAATTTAATTTTTTTATTCAATTGGTTTTCCACTTCATTCTTGTATTGCTTAAATGCATCAATTGTTTCATCCTTACTATTAAGAAAATACACATAACAATATCGAGTGCAATCGTCAATAAAAGTTATAAAATACTTTTTCCCACTGCGAGATGGTATTGACTTCATATCACATATATCTGTGTGGATTAAGTCTAAAGGATTTGAACTCCTATCAATAGACTTATATGGATGTTTAACAAACTTATATTCCACACAGATTTCACATTTTGATTTATTACACTCGAATTTAGGCAATACTTCTAAATTAATCAATTTTCGCAAGGTTTTGTAGTTGACATGTCCTAAACGAATATGCCATAAATCATTTGACTCCAATAAGTAAGACGAAGCTGAATTCTTATTAATACTGTCAACAACCATTACATTGAGTTTGAAAAGGCCCTCGGTGAGGTAGCCCTTTCCTATGAACATATCATTCTTACTTATTACAATTTTCTCACTAACCAGCACGCACTTAAACCCGTTTTTGACGAGTAGTCCAGCTGAAACTAAATTCTTCCTAATTGTTGGAACGTGCAGAACATTGTTGAGAGTCAGCACCTTGCCGAAAGTCATCTTCAGAAGTATCTTCCCATATCCTTCAACCTTGGCTGTTGCAGTATTTCCCATAAATAGTTCTTCTTCGGGTCCAGCGGGAGCATAGGTTGAAAATGCTTCTTTTACAGCGCAAACATGCCGAGTGGCACCAGAATCAATCCACCACTCCTTTGGGTTTTCAACCAAATTGCACTCCGATAGCATTGCACACAAATCATCCATGTCATCATTCTTCTCCACCATATTGGTTTGTCCCTTTCCCTTGTCCTTTTTCGGGAGACGACAATCTGGGGCTTTGTGGCCAGCTTTCCCACAATTATAGCAATTGCCCTTGAATTTTTTCTTGTTATGCTCCTTACTCTTTCCAAAAGGTTTCTTCCTTTTCTTATTCTTTGGAGCAGCTTCTTCAACGATGGTCGCTCCCATAATCGTTGAATTTCCACGCGACTTCTTTTCAGCAACTTTATTATCTTCCTCAATCTTCAAGCGAATCACAAGATCTTGCAGCGACATTTCCTTACGCTTGTGTTTCAAATAGTTCTTGAAGTCTCTCCATGAAGGAGGAAACTTCTCAATCACAGCAGCCACTTGAAATGTCTCGTTGATCACCATACCTTCAGCAATAAGGTCATGGATAAGGACTTGGAGTTCTTGAACTTGGGTTCCAACAGTTTTACTGTCTGTCATCTTATAGTCAAGAAACTTAGCAACCACGAATTTTTTCAAGCATGCATCTTCAATTTTATACTTCTTTTCGAGTGCAAGCCATAATTATTTTGAAGTTTTGGCAGAACTGTAGACATTATACAGATCATCATCTAGTGCACTAAGAATGTATCCTTTGCACAAAAAATCTGCATGCTTCCAAGCCTCAGTAATCATAAAGCGCTGGTTTTCAGGCATTCCTTCTTCAGTAGCATGAGGATTTTCATTTGTGAACTTTTGCATGCCTAGAGTAGTCAGCCAGAAGAACATTCTTTGCTGCCATCCTTTGAAGTTGATACCAGAAAACTTCCCTGGTTTCTCTGCCGGTGCCATTGCGTGTGCAACAGTTGGACGGCTTGACGATGCAACATTTGTCGGCCCAACAGTCACGCCAACAGTAGTACCAACAGTAGTACCAGCAGTCGTACCAACAGTTGTAGTTCCATTAGGAGCATTAACATCACTTTCTGTTTCCATTCTTCACTATCAATAATTGCAAACTGTTTAATAAATGCCAAATGAAACAGAACAGTAAACATAGAAGATATTTTTTTTCCCGTTTTTCCAGAATCTGTTTCACGATGAAGTTTTTATGTTCTTCAAATCGCGTCACTGTTATGAACTTTAATAATCCAACGAAGTTTTTATGTTCTTCAAGTTGGACTAGAAAGATTCCAACGGAGTAGAAAACCAGAAGGTTTTTAGTCTCCAAAACAGAATACAGATTAAAATATATAAACACTGTAATTTCCATAAGATTGTTATCAATCTGTATTACGAAACAGTAACTTAGCAATATTTCCAGAAATCAGTAACTTTACAAAATCAGAAAGTATAAACCAATGTAGAACAGAATCTGGAAAAATAATCAGAAAGAGTATACGAAAATATTTTTAAGGAATAGAAAATCCAGCCCACTGAATGCGCAGTGTGTCCTTAAGGAAATTATTCCCCTGAAGTACCCGAGGTTGAATGTGGAATATTTCCTCCCAGGATAGAAGGATTTCACTCACCGGTGTGTTGGTACCAAAAACTCCGATGTCAGGCGAACCACTTAACGGCAGTATATCACATAGAAGTAAACTTTTAAGAGAGTAGAAGAATAGAAAAATATCAGAAAATTCGTAAGTAATAATCTGAATATTAACTGGAATTTATAGCCATTAATGCAAATAAAAGATTATCAATCAATCAAATCCAAAGCCGAGCGACGACGACGCGAGAGGAGACCCTCTTCTTGACCCTTTTAGCAACAAGAAGGAGTGCTTCTACTTTTAAGTAGGAGAACTTTTCTTTCCACCACTTATGAGGGACAAATGCTTATTTCATAAAGCAAAAGGGGACAACCCATTTTCCCTCCACTTCTTTTCCCTCCATTTCCCATTCAACCTATCTATTAAACCCAACACAACATGCCCAGTGTGATCTCACAAGTTGGGTCTACGGAGGGTAGGATGTTCGCAGCAGAGGCGGACCCAGGATTTTGAATTCGGGGGTGCTGGATCTAGGAATTTTGAGTTCGGGGGTGCTGGATCCAGGAATTTTGAGTTCGGAGGCGCTCTATTAACTATTTATATTTGTTGCCTTTATATTTTCTATACAGTTATACACTCCGTAACCGAATTTAATGGGTGCCGGAGCACCCAAAAATTCTACATAGGTCCGCCCCTGGTTCGCAGACCTTATCCCTACCTTTTTGAGCAGATTCTAACTGGACGGGTGATGTTGATGATGGTAAGTCTACGACAGGTTTTGCTATATTTCATGGTACCTCACTAGTGTCGTGGTCCAGTAAAAATAGCATTCTGTGTCTCGCTCCTCCACTGGCCGTCAGTACTGCGCCAACTCTTACGGCTGCCACCTCTGAACTACTATAGATTCACAATCTAGTCTAAGAAATTGGCCTCCCTATTTCTTGTTCTCCGACTCTTTTGTGTGACAACCTTAGTGTCACATATTTAATGGCGAATCATGTAGTGCACACTCGTCCCAAATACAATATTTTGTGCGAGACTTGGTTCAGAAACTTAAGCTACAGTATATCTCCTTCCATGACCAGACTGTTGATGAACTGACAAAGCCATTACTCAAAGCTTGCTTTCGGAAACTTCTGGATAAGTTGAGCATGTTTACCTCCCCGGCTCAACTTGCGGGGGAGAGGGGGAATGATTAATAAGAAATGTATTCTATTAAAGGAATGCACATATTTTTCAATAATTTTTGGAATGTATGTACTTACGTACTGTACCTTCATTCTGTAGGATTCTTATACCTTCAAAATTTTAACCTCAAATCTACAAAATGATCTTTGTGCTTGAAAAAGGTCGTGCTTAGTCCATCTTAGATTGTTGCTACGAAGAAATTAAAGGCATCGAATTTGGTAGCTTATTCCTTTCATAAAACGATATACAAGTGTTACAACACTCTTGGTCCCATAATTAGCTGTTACATATAGCTCACTAGCTCAGTTTGTAAGTCCCACTATTAAAGACAGACGACGAATATGTCAACCATCTAACAACCACGACGATAACGATCGATAATAATAACGTGTAAGTAATAACAATGACAAATTGACAATACCATAACAATAACACAAAGTAAGAGAGCCTTAGTTTGTCAAGGTATTTTTAAATTTCTTTTTCGATTTATGAGAAGTAATTACAAACATCGTTTGAAGAGGTGAACCGAAAATGTCCGAAAGTGAGGGATGTACGCCATAAAAATCTTTTGCATCTAATAAAGTACTCCCTGTGTTTCAATTTGTTTGTCTTATTTTCCTTTTTAGTCTGTTTTAAGAAAATATTTCTTTCCCTTTTTGGCAACTCTTTGATAGTTTAATTCCAACTTTTCACATGATATATTTAAGAACATAAAACTAAAGGACATTTTAATACATTCTACATATCTTTAAGGGGCAATTAATTTAAGATTACAAAATTTAAAAGTCTTCTTTACGTTCTTAAACTCCGTACCAAATCAAAATCAGAGAAACAAATTGAAATGGAGAGAATGCCTATTAGGTTATATGAAATACTTTTAACTAAGAATGAAATGGAAAAAGAAACTATTTGGTATATATCTCGTTAGATTTGCAGAGCTTTACTTAATGGAAGAGTTTCGAAGTTGTATGCTATAATTTGTCTGGGTTCAATCTTTTAATGTTTTAGTAATCAATATATTATATTTTTAAAGTTATGGATTTATATCTACTACTTGATACAAATTCTACAGATTTTTATAATAAATTTATGTTCCGCATCGAAAGCAAGTTTAGATGAATTACAAAAGCCCTTATGTTTAAATTGAGGTTTTCTTAACTTATCCATGCACCAAGCTAGAATCATTTGTCTTACTTAAATGAGTCAGTAACATGATAATCAATAATAATATTTTTAATACTGTTTACCCCAAATTTGGATAATCAATTAAATTTATGAGTGAGGTATAGGATATGTGGTTAAGCCTTAATCTATTTGGTAGAAAAATGATATGTAAGGATATGCTATGAGGAAGCTAATAATAATCGGTAATTTACGATAGATATATGTATCTAATAATATATGAGTATTGTTTGATTAAACAGATCTAAAGGATGAACACAATAATCCGGACCAAAATCAGATGTTGAGAGGGAGAGATTTATATATTATTGCTATTACAAAGTGTTCTAGAACTCAATCAGCCAACCCCTAAAAGTAGGGTAGTGACCCCTATTTATAGTTTTGCCTCATGGGCTTCATACAACATAAGGCCCTAAAGAGTAAGGAAAAACCCTAAAATGGATAAGGTTGGTCGTACGGTCTGACACCCGTACGATTGGTAGTACAATGCGGCAGAATGGTATTGACGCGTGACAATTGTGTAACGGACCACCCGGACCAACGGCCACGATCAACTCGGCTATGGAGAAACCGGACCAAATGATGTTCTTCCCTTTCTTCGGTTCAAGCACTCCTCCGGTCCAGAAAGAAAGTCTTCGTGCATGTGCTTGTCCTTTTCTTCCCTCGGTCTCCGGTCTTACCGGTTTAACATATATCCGATTTTTACCGTATACAGATAGTCCCCACACTTCCCGGACCATAGTTTTACCGGAGTAACGGGAAGTGGATGAATAAAAAAATCGATGGTTTCGCGTGCCCATTCTTATCTTTTCATTTTGACAGGAACAGTTGTGTCACGTCCCGTCTGTCGTCAGCCACGTGCCCCATCCCGGATGGTCAGCTCTAACAACCGCCGTAACGTACGTCGTTTCAAGTCACTTCTCATTAATTATAGGACACGTGGCAATCCCCGGTTTGCTGAGATCTGTAACCGCCTCGATCCCATGCCTATATAACGTCCTTCACCTCTTCATTTTAACATTTTTACCTCTTAAACTCGCTTCACTTATCTGTTTTCAGTTCTTCACTTCCTATCTTCCAATTCACATCTCTTGTTGATTCGTTGCTTATAGTACGTGAAAAGAAACGATTCTGCCAACTTCCCCTCTAATTATTCTTGTGTGTTGCTGCTTCTTCTCTTTACCCTTTACCACTTCGAGTCCTTATTTGACTGTTCCCTCACTTCTGTTCTTAACTTCCCTTCGAATTTTTCCAAATCTTTTTTCGTAATCTCCAAATGTCTGCTAACACCGAAACCACTACTCATGATGTTCCCTCGGTTTCGTCTCAAGGAACCGAGCCAACTTCACCACATAAGGCAAAAATCACCTTCGAGCCCACTACTTTGGATATTGTTTCGTCCAAACCCAATTATAACAAAGATTTCGAGGTTGAGAAACCTTCTCTGGTTTCCGATAGAGGGTATGATATGAGACGATATCCCTCATTCATTACTGAGGGCAAACTCGATTTAGTCCGGGCTGATTGCGGATGGGATAACCGTCTGGTTCAAGTTTTTGCACCCAGACCAAATGAATCAATTACCGACCATCGGGAGGGCTTCTTATACATTTACACTTACCCTTTCACCCTCAAGCTCGACCCCCCGATCGACCGGTCATTTTGGAGATGTGCAAGACTTACAATGTGACCCTGGCCCAGATTGGTCCGATTGTCTGGAGGACCGTGGCCTGCCTCCAGCTATTGGCCAATAATTCGGGGAAGGAGTTCACGCTTGCTCACTTCATCCGGTTATACTCCCCGAGGTTATTCCGGGGTGGTGTAATAAAGCTTGCTAAGCGCAGCCGGAACCCTATCTTTTCGAAGATGGACGAAGATAGAGACCGGGGTTGGCTGGAGCGTTACGTCCGGGTCAGTACCGCGGACATCATTCCGGCCAACTACATACCCTTTTCGGAGAGATGGAATGATAACCGTAAGTTTCAGTTCTTTTAATAATTGCTTTCGAATGCTTTATCAAACACCGGCCCTTTCACATTCTCACTACTTGTCCTCTTCTTTATACCAGCCGTGGCATAGATACCTCCGGCTATCCGGAACATCAATGACTGGGTTATTGCTCTCCTCAGTCAACATTCCCACGATGCACGGACGTGGGGTCACCTGTCACGTGGCCGATGGGTCGCCCAGAACCACGGTAATACTTTGCTTCTATCCGCATTCGTTGCATCTCTACCCTTCCTTCTGCAACATCTTCGGCTTTCAGGTTACCTAAGGGCTCGGTGGACCCAAGGCCGGAGTCATCAGCTGAACCCGCAACATCGGCACCCGAGTTCGATTCAGCGGGTGCATCCCGAATCCTTGCTGCCGCCGCCAAGAGAAAAAGGCCCTCGGACAAAGGGCAGAAACCGAAGAAAAGGGCGAGGAGCGTTGTTAGGACTTTAAGGGATGAAACAGAGCCCGAGCTCCTCGTTCGGAAGATCGGCGTGGATCCTTCCGTGGCTTCCATTCCAGAGGAGGGTGTCACCGTTTCATCCCTTCCTTCAGTCGGAGAAGGGATTTCCGCTCCGGTATTATACACAGCTGCGGAAGAAATTCATTACCCGACTTCTCTAAGGTCGATTGAATTCGTTGATATTTCAGGTGATGCTTCTTCCGAGGAAGCCCCTCTGCAAAGGACAAGAAGATCCGGGAGGCAGCTGCTGCCGAAGCCGCTCAAAGGATTGAGCCGGTCCCCGAGACCGAAGTCCCTACGGATGTTAGTCCGTTGCCCGATTATGAGACTGCTGCAACCTTGGAGGTCCCTACTTTTACCGAAGCTGCTGAGGCCGCTCCGAGTTCAACTCTAGCTCCAAGGTCGGATGAGTTTGACGACATGTTCTCGAACACTCCTCCTGCTACCGGCGAAGCTGCTGGTTTCGGACATCTCCCGATCCCTCGAGCCACGAGGGCGGCTAGTCGGACCACCGAGTCTGGTGCTAGGGATAGCTTGGTGCACACCTTTCCAACCCCAAGTGTGGAACCGAGGAGGACAAGATCAGCTGTGATCACCGTTCTCGAGGATTACAGCTTTCTTTCTCGCCCGGTGGGTATGGCAAGCTACCTGAGACCCCTTGTCTCGGACTTGGACAAACGAAAGATGAACGGAGTCCCTTGGCAGTGCCTCATTAACGAGGGTATGCACGCGGGCAATCGAGTAAGCTTATCAACCATCCTTGCATAATTTCATTGAGAATTTTAATCTTGTTTATTCAAGTTTTTAACTTCATTTGCAGAGTGTGGTGCTTGTCAACGAAGCCTTCGTCCGTGCTCAGCAAGAAGTGGACGATCTTAAGGGCCAACTGGATGCCCAAGGTCGAGAAATGGAGAAATTTCAGCACCTTCTGCGGGTGAAGGAGGACGACTTGAACTGAGCAGTCACTCTTTCCAACCTACAACCCGAGCTCGATACAATAAAGGCCAAAAACCGTCGATTAAAAGGTGAGCTGGCCGAGATGGTCTAATATAACCGGCGTCTCGAAGCGGACAAGATCGGCCTTAGCCGAGACAACACTCATTTTTCCTCAAGGCTTGGTGAGCTCGAAACCACCATCTCTCAACTCCGGGAGGAGCTGGACTCTGTCAAGTACGATGCTACGAGCATCGCCGAGAGGCATCGGCTGCTCGAATCCGAGAGTGCCCGGTACAAAGAGCGTATGATGGTGTTTGAGGAGAAGGCGGAGACGAGGGCCCAGATATGTAATGATCTAAAAACTGAGCTCGATTGGACGATTGATGCTAATGACCTTCTCAAGGCAGAGCTCGAATCAGCCACTCAAATGCAAAAGGTCCTCGAAGAAGATCGGGATGTTCTGGTGGCAAACCTTGCCCAGGCCGAGGCCGATTTGGAAGAAGCTCTAAAGAGCGTGGAGGCTGCCGAGGCTCATACTACTACTGCTGCTGAGTATGAAAAGTGAAATTCTCGGAGGATCACCCTTGAGCAAGCCGAGCATGGCTTTGCGGATCATCCGGCCCAGATACTTAAAGCTTAAAGGGTCGAGGAAGAGGCTAAGGGAGCCCTCGGGGTTGAATCCGACGACTCTGAGCGGACAGTGTCCGAACACTCCGGATCCAGCCATACCGGATAGACCAGGGCCTGTACTTAACTTTGTTTTTTTTGCCTTTGTAGGGTTTTCGATGTAAAAAACCTTTGTATGAATAGAACATGCATTTTTCTAGATTTTCTTTATTCTGTTTGAATGTTTGTTATGACTTTTGCCCGAATTGTCGGTCCGTTTTAAGGAGTAATTATTTCGGACTGTGCCTGATATCAGCTTTTCTCTTCATCCGGTACATTTTGTCCGCGAATTTGATGGAGTTTTGTTTTTCCCCTTAGGACTTATCTAATGCTTTGTGAATTCAGACGTCTCCAAATCACGATAGGTATTTTTAGGGCCGGTATTTTTCAGCTATTTTTTAGGACATCTGAATCCCAGCCTTAGCTAAATTTGATGTAACAGTCCCCGTTCGAGGGAGTTTAGAGATTTTGGCTCGGTTCACTGTGACCTTGTTGCCTTTGTCGAATCTCGACCGTAGTGCCCGGAATAGAGTATATGAATGAAGTAATGCCGAAATTTGGCGATGATCATCGGGGTGGGGTGTTTTAACAAGAAGACATTCGAGATATCGTTATCCGAACTTTCGATAATTTTTGTATTGCAAGTATTTATATACATAAGAATCTTGTTTCCTTCTGCTTTTGCCGTAGCAAATACTAAATGGACACGATTCATTCTGATCGTTTGGTCCTTACATCGAAACCTAATGCAGAAGGTCCGGTTCTTGGTTTTGCCGTAGCAAATACTGAGTGGAAACGATTCATTCTGATCATTTGGTCCTTACATCGAAACCTAATATAAAAGGTCCGGTTTTATTTTGTTGAGCTCCTCCGATTTGTGCTAACCAGGGTAAATTTCAAAGTGGGTATAATAGCCCCCTAGCGTTTATCCGAGCTGCAAGATCAGGTAAGCGCTATTAAGTCGCCATTCGTAGGGTGTGACCCCGGGTTTCCGGGTGTTTGTCCTTGTCTTCGTCAAGTAACACGTTGTACTTGTTGCCTCATTAAAAACCTTGTCGGAAAACCCATTTTGGGACAAAACTGTACTAAGGAAAAGAGTGCAACACGTGTTTTCAGACCTAGATTCTAACTTTATTCGGTACTTGACTTCCTGCAAAAAAGAAAGGTTAATAGAAAAACACGGGGAGTCCATACCTTAGCAGTAGTATCTTTTCAAATGAGCTACATTCCAGTTATTGCGCAACCGTTGCCCGTCCATGGATTCTAACTGGTACGATCCTTTGCCCGTTACCTCGGTTATCTTGTACGGTCCTTCCCAGTTCGGACCCAGTTTTCCTTCATTGGGATTCTTGGTATTCAAGGTAACTTTTCGAAGCACCAAGTCCCCAACTTGGAAATGCCAAAAATTGGCTCTCCGATTGTAGTACCTTTCCATTCTCTGTTTCTGGGCTGCAATGCGGACCAACGCGTTTTCGCGAAGTTTATCCGTGAGGTTGCGTTTTACGGCCATGGCCTCCTCATTTGACTCCTCAGTGGTATAGCTGAATAGGAGACTCGGTTCACCAACTTCTACGGGAATGAGGGCTTTGGCCCCGTAGACCAACGAGAAAGGAGTTTCTCCCGTGCTTGATTTCGATGTGGTTCTGTAAGCCCACAATACCTCCGGTAATACTTCCCTCCAGTGAGCCTTTGATGCTTCAAGTCTTTTCCACAAGTTTTGGATTATTGTTTTGTTCGTGGATTCCGCCTGTCCATTCGCACACGGGTGATATGGAGTTGATACAATTTTCTTGATCTTCAACCCTTCGAGGAAATCATTGACTTTGCCGCCCATGAACTGAGGACCATTATCACAAGTTATCTCGGCATGGATGCCGAAACGACAGATAATGTGGTCCCATATGAAGGCAATGACCTCCTTTTCACTAATTTTTTCGAAGGCCTGGGCTTCAACCCATTTGGAGAAATAGTCAGTCATAAACAAAATAAATCGGGCTTTACCTGGTGCCCATGGCAATGGACCAACAATTTCCATTCCCCACTTCATGAAAGGCCAAGGAGACACCACCGAATGTAGTAACTTCCCGGGCTGATGAATCATCGGAGCATGTCTCTGACACCCGTCACATTTCCGGACGAAATTCTTTGAATCTTCCTCCATCCGGTTCCAGTAATAACTAACTATGATAATCTTTCGGACCAGAGCTTCAGCACTGGAGTGGTTGCCGCAGGTTCCCTCGTGCACCTCTCTCATCACATACTCCATTTCTCCGGGACCCAAACACTTGGCCAGGGGTTCAAAGAAAGACCGTCGATACAATTCGCCGTCTACCAAGCAGAAACGCGCAGCTTTCGTCCTTAATGACCCTGATTCTTTTGGGTCATTCGGGAGCTTTCCATCACGCAAGTAATCGATGTACTTGTTGCGCCAATCCCAAGTTAAGCCTATTGTGTTTATTTCGGAATGTCTATTTTCTATCGCCGTATACATCAAGTGCACCGTAGTCCCGGGGTTGATTTCTTCCCCTTCGACCGAAGATCCCAAATTGGCCAATGCATCGGCTTCACTGTTCTGCTCCCTCGGTACATGCTGTATGGTCCATTCTTTAAATCGGTGCAGTATCACTTGGATTTTTTCCAGATACCTCTGCATCCGTTCGTCCTTGACCTCCAAGACGCCATTCACCTAGTTAATGACCAAAAGAGAATTGCATTTTGCCTCGATTATTTTGGCCCCATGCTCCGGGCTAGTTCCAAACCTGGAATCATAGCCTCATACTCGGCTTCATTGTTAGTCAATTTAACAGTTCTAATGGATTGTCGAACGGCATCCCCGGCCGGCGTTCTAAGGACGATTCCTAGTCCGAAACCTTTGAGGTTCGAGGCTCCGTCCGTGTGCAGCGACCAAATACCCGAAGCTTTCCCCGAGGTTAGCAGAAGTTCTTTCTCAACCTCGGGGACCATAGCCGGGGTAAAGTCCGCCACAAAATCGGCTAAAATCTGGGACTTGATGGCCGTCCGAGGCTTGTATTCGATATCACATCCGCTAATCTCTACGGCCCATTTAGTTAGTCTACCCGATAATTTCGGTTTATGCATGATGTTTTTTAGGGGGTAAGTAGTCACTACACATATCGGATGGCATTGAAAGTAGGGCTTGAGTTTTCTAGAAGCACTTACCAATGCCAATGCCAATTTTTCCAAGTGAGGATAACGGGTCTCCGCATCCCCCAAAGTTCTACTTACATAATAAATAGGGAATTTCGTACCTGATTCTTCTCAGACCAAAACACCACTTACCGCCACCTCGGAGACAGCAAGGTAGAGAAAAAGCTGCTCGTCCGCTTTTGGTGTATGCAATAGCGGTGGGTTGGACAAATACCTTTTTAATTCTTGTAAAGCTCTTTGACACTCCGGTGTCCAAACGAAGTCGTTCTTCTTCCTCAGTAAGGAAAAGAAGCGGTGACTCTTGTCCGAGGACCTCGATATGAAACGACTCAACGCCGCTATCCTTCCGGTGAGCATCTGCACTCCTTTGACGTTATTCACCACCTCAATATCCTCGATGGCCTTGATCTTGTCCGGGTTAATTTCAATCCCCCGGTTTGACACTATGAAACCCAAAAATTTACCAGACCGGACACCGAAGGCACATTTTTCCGGGTTGAGCTTCATGTTATACTTGCAAAGTACATCGAAGGTTTCCTGCAAATGCTTTAAATGGTCCTCTGTTTCCAGGGACTTGACCACCATGTCGTCAATATAAACTTCTATTGTTTTCCCTATTTGTTCTTCGAACATCCCATTAACTACGCGTTGGTAAGTTGCACTGGCATTTTTTAATCCAAAAGGCATGACATTATAACAGCAAGTCCCATATCGGGTAATAAAAGATGTTTTCTCTGGATCCTCCGAGGGCATCCGGATTTGGTTATACCCGTAGTAAGCATCGAGAAAACTTAACATCTCATGCCCGGCCATCGCATCGATCATTCTATCAATGTGAGGCAACGAAAATGAATCCTTCGGGCATGCTTTGTTTAGATCCTTGTAATCAACGCACATTCAAAATTTATTACCTTTTTTCGGCACCACTACTACGTTAGCTAGCCAATCCGGGTATTTTACCTCCCGGATATAGCCTATTTTTAAAAGATTCGTTACCTCGTCCTTTACGAATGCATGTTTCGCCTCTGCCATGGGCCTTCTCTTCTGCTTCACCGGAGTAAACCTCCCGTCTAAGCTGAGCTTGTGAGTTGTTACCTCCGGTGGCACACTGTTGACACCCAATTTTGTCCCGCCTCTCCTCCGAAATACCTATTCGCGCTTCTAATATTTTTTGAAAAATTAAAAAATACTTATATTTTACTATAATTATTAGCCTCTTATCAATACCGACGTTTCATTACTAGCTATTATTATTATTATTATTAATTCCAATACGAGCCCAATTCACCCCCAATATTTTTGGATTAACCCAAAACAATTTTCATAGGCCATTACCCATTTTAATTCACCCCAACCCAATTTTCAGACCAGTCCACATTTTATTCCAAGCCCACATTTTAATTCACCCAGCCCATTACCTAACCAACCCGCCAGCCCACTTCCTCCAAACTGACCCGACCCGGCCCACTACTTTTAAAACCCTAAAACTCATCCTTAACAAAAAGAGAGAGAGCAGCCGCAGCTCTCTCCTCTCCTTTCCCTTTTCCGTCGTCTCCCTCCCCTCTCTCTCTCTACCCACACTCTCTCTCCCACGCTCCTCTCTGACACCCCCCACGTTACCTCTGCCACCTCCACTCCGCCTTGTCCCCCCACGCTTCTGCCACCCCCATTTCACCATGTTCCCCACGCTCCTCCTTCTCTCTTCCTTCAAACAAAGAGAAAATCTATAAAGAGGGGGAGAAATCAGACACCAAAAGAAACAGAAAAAAAAAAGAAGGGGATCCGGAACCCAGAAATCCCCGAAACGAACAAGGCTCGGAGGCGGGAAAATCCCCTGAAAAACCATATCTTGACATATCGGAAATCCCTTGAAAAATAAGTTTTCCCAATGGCCTAAAATCCCCTACAAAATATCAGTTGTTTTAGCAGTAACAATATCGCTGAATATCGATTCCAAAGATACTGAACATTTTATTCTCTTTCGCTATTTCGGATCCGAGAGGTTACCAGCTTCGGATTTTAGTAGTGTTCGAGTGTGTATCGAAGGCTCCATACCCACTTCGCTGCACCCGAAGAAGGTAATTCTCTATATATTTTTTAATTTTTTCCCGCACTCGCTGTTGCTCTGTGTTATTGGGTTTGTTATTCTGGGATTAGAATATTTTAGTTTAGTTAAGCTAACTTTGTTTGACAAACAAGTCGGTTTGCAGGTTTTCTATGTTGATCTGTTTGTATGGTTAAGTATGATAATTCATGTCAAAATGTGTCGTGGTCATAAACATAGGTTTATCCTGTCAAGAGGCAGTTGAATGTCCATTTTAAATGACTGCTGGTGGTATTTTCAAACCTGGCTGCTAACGAGGGAGTAGTTCAGATGTTGGTCTTTCATTTGTTGAGTGTATACTCTGGCTGTTGACACCCAATTTTGTCCCGCCTCTCTTCCAAAATACCTATTTACGCCTCTAATATTTTTAGAAAAATTAAAATATATATATAGTCATTTTTTACTAAATTATCAACTTCTCATCAATACCGGCACTTTATTATTCTGTTGCAGTTACTCTTATTATTATTATTATTATTATTATTATTATTATTATTATTATTATTATTTATTATTATTATTATCATTATTATTATTATTATTATTATTATTATTATTATTATTATGTTACCAATATCATTATAATTCACAATTTTTATCATTTCGGTATTTTACCAGCTTACGCACACGCATCGCATTTATCTTTGCATAATTAAATAATAGTGTTTATTTAATGTGGATTTTCGAAATATTATTGCACGGCTATTACAACGCCATTTTTTATCTGAGCACTAATAATTGCATATTTTATGTTACGTAATATTTTAACGCAAGTTATTTAAGTAGGTCTTTATTTAAACGCAGTAGCCCAATCAATCCATACTATTTTCGGACCAATTCATAAATCAGTCCACATTTTAATTTACCAGCCCAATTTAATTCATCCTAGCCCAAATAATTAACCAACACTTCGGACCAGCCCATTCATTTAATACCCAGCCCAAAAATTGATCCAGCCCATTACCCACGTTACCCGACCCGGTCCAACCCCATTTCCTTATTCTTTTACCCTAAAACCCTTTCCTTCTCTTTCTTTCCCCTTCACCCGCATCGCCGCCTCCTTCGCCTCTCTCTCTCTCCTTCCCTTTCTTCCCTCTCCTCTGCTCCCCCCCCCCACTCGTTCCTGTTCCCCACCACCGCCGCCCACACCCGCTCCCACTTCTCTCTGTTCCCCACTTTCCCTTGTCTCCCCCCGCTCCTCTCTCTCTTTTCGTCACAAGAAACCCTAAATCGCTTTATAAATATCCATCTCCAAATCAGTTGAAAGGGGGGATTTTTTTCGGGTTCACGAAGTTACCTCAAGAAGTAAAGGATTTTTTTTGGATTGGAAACCCCCAAGAATCAATTTTTTTTTAGTCATGAAATTCCCCAAGAACAAGTTGTATTAACCACAGAAATCCCCTAAAAATCAAAGTTTTTGAATCGCCTCAACTTCTCCAGAAAATAGTCGTCGTAATCAATTTTTTAATATTTCTTAAGATTCAGTCGAAGTACCAAAAATCGTCCTTTTTATTTTGGCTTTTACTATCGTTTCGGGTCAAAAAGGATTCAAGCTCGGATTTTTGATAGTGTTTCGAGCATAGATCGAAAGCCCGTACCCACTTCGCTGCACCCGAAGAAGGTCAGCATACTTCCTTCCTTTAGTATATTTTTAGCATTTTATTTGTTTTGTTTATCCGCATTAAGTTAATTAGTTATGATAAGTGTTAGTATGAATCGGGCAGATGTACGTTAAGTGTTAGTCTTGTTTGGTCATATTGTCCTAATTGCTAACTTTAGTCATGTTAAAGAGTATTTAATTCCTACTTACATGCTAATATCAGTTTAGGTTTCTTGGGATTTAAGCATGCTAAATGATTAGTTTGATCAGCACTATGCCCGTTTAACTTATGTCTCATATATTAATTAGTTTAAAGTCTCGGTTAGCTGCATTTCTCTATCATTTTGTTTAATGATTCAATGCCCTGTTATGTTGAGAATATGATGTTAGTAGTAATATCTCCCCTGTTAGACTTCATGTGTGTTTTAATCCATTAGTAGTGACTGTTGCTGCATATTTAAGGGTTAATGTTAGGTATGCACATGATTGATAATTCACATAGATTGGATTTGATGTTGCTAAAGAAAATGGAGATAGTTCCATGATAGTTCAAGTAAAAATGAGTAGGCTATCATTGGTGTAGGTTTGTGTACAACCCGTATGTTTCCAGAGTTACTTTGTTGGCCTGCACTAGAAATTGACTAAGGTGTGTCAAGGTGATTATGTGTTTATCTTGGGCTTCAACAATCCTTAAACATCTTGGAAGCTAGATAATCCACAGCTATAACTATGCACATGTGTGATGTAAATTGATGAAACAGACTTCCTATGGTCATTAAATATACAATTTGTTTGCTGCCAGTTCCCCCCTACCTTTGCTCATGCTTCCTTATTTTTGTTAACTCACATGTTGCTTTAAATACTCTGTAGGATCCTAGGAGAACACTGTTTTCTTTCTTTTTCTTTAAATCTGGTTTAAAATGAGAAGCTTGTATCATAGCTTGAATTAGTAAATGCTGGGTTTGAGGAACTAAAATGAGTTTTAAGTCTCTGGTTATTTCATCATAGGGGATTTATGTCTACTTTGTCTTTCCTACTTATGTCGAGACTTTCATTAAGGCCAAATTACTTAGCTTAAATATTCACCTGTTTACAAATCTGTAATGAGTCAGCCTAAGTTCTTACAAAATCTTCATTGGTGGATGAATAGCTGGACTTATTTAGCAGTCATTTGGCTTGAATTGTTTTGAATACTCCCCTGTAATTGAATGTTGCATTGCGAATATGGATTCTCTGTTAATTTGCTATTTGGAACTTTCATGTAGTTAGAAATAGGTTTTTTCAGGAATACTTACACATAAGATCATGCTGCCTGTGTAATGTACAGAAAATGCACAGAGCTGAAGCATAAAAATTGAAATGTGCAAGGTCCAATAACTCTATTGTAGCTAATGTCCTGTTTGAATCATATATTTCCCTCCAGTTAAAAGATGATATTTTGCTATAGCTCTAGTATTGTAAGCCACTGGCAGTGATGATATTTGCTGTAAATATTAGTGCATTGCCTTGTCAATAATGTAGATTATGAACTAAAAATGGACCTGAATACCATAATATCCCTCTTAAACTCAGTAGGTGTTTTGTATTATCCTAAAGCTGCCTCAAACTATCATCTTAGACTATCTTAAATAATGGCATTACTGTCTAGAAAGAGCGATACTTGTTTGCATGCCTGAAAGCGATTTATCTGATCTTAATATCTCAACCTGCCCATATGCTATCCTCACCCTTTTCTTCCCTTTGCGTATAAGTTGCTAAATAATCACCATGGTAGCTCTTAACCCAGAAAAGGCCTGTTGTGTTACATGTCTGTTTAAGCGCGGATTTGTTGTTAAATGTGAGAGTCTATGCTGATTCCCTTAAACCAACGATGCTTTGTTTCAAATGTTTTCCCTTGTCGGAACCTTTCTGAAGACTGCACCTTATGGATACTTTCATTTACTAATAAAATGGGTCTAAAACTTGTAACGAACACCTCTGCATCTTCTTGCTTTCTCCTGGATAGGCCAACTCAGTCCTTCTGTGTTTCTGCCTTGATGTATGTGTGGCTGCTTTACTTAGTTTGATTGTTGTGGCATTTTGAAAGTAATGTTTTGACTAGTTGTGAAGACAAATCTTGTCATTCGTTCAAGGCATTGCGGCTGTCGAATTGTACCATCTGTTATTGTGTTCGAAATCTGTTTTCTGCCATAATTAGTGGCTGGTTCAAAGTGTTATATTCTTTGGCTGCAATTTTTGTTACTCATGGCTGTATTATTGGTTGTTCATGGCTGTATTGTTCACAGTTATGGTTATGAGCCTAATAATTGCTGTTTTCTAAGGATTGGACTGTGTGCATCGGAAGCTTCATAATACTTTCTTTTTTCCTTTCCCTCTGTTGACTATGTATAAGTATGTATAGGACTAGTATATCTTAGTAAACACCTATATAAGAATATTAGCCTTCAATACATCCTTATGAATGTATATATATGAGGTATATATATATATTAAATATACATACTTTATACATAATCTACTGATCTGTTTTTTTGAGCTTATATTTTACATGTTGACCTTATTCATCGATTATATACTAATCTTTTTCTTCCGTTTTATGCATGAACATCGCATACGAGTCTGAGGGACTCGTTCTTCTTCCGTATTCGGTGTTGGGCTAAAAGCCCAACGAAATCCGTCCAAGCCCTCTGTCCGCAGCACATGCCCAAAAGGAAAGAAATAAAATTCTGGGCCAAAGCCCAATAGACAGGAATACAGGCAGCAGCCATAGCAGTCTATAAAAAATAGCTGGGCCATAGCCCAACAGCGGCCTGTTCCCGGCAGCTCAAAATGGGTCAAGCCCATCTCATTATATTTTACACCGCTATTTTATGTTGTTGCATTTAACTTGTATTATGTGACTAACTTTTATTTTGCTTTTTTTTATTTTCTTAATTTAGGTGAACTTTAGTGAATTTAGTGGGTTAGCTTTAGTGAAAGGGTAGTTAAACTTAAGAAAGATCAATTAATTCCATTAGCTTCATTTTCTTTCCCTTTTATGTCAAAACTGTTTGCGACATCTAGTATTTATTTTTTAGAGTAATTGATTTGCAAAATAGCTTGACTATATATTTTCGAGTTAAGAGAATCATATTTTATGCTCACTATCCTAGAAATTTCAACACGTCACTAATATGCAAATATAAGTTCAAATACATTCTATGAATAATTTTTCAAAGTTTATCCAATAATACACTTCTTTTAGCCATGTATAGTTAATATAAAAGAAATTAAACTCATACCCTATCCATCACATTTTAAAGAAAATAAGTTTAGGTATTTTTACATCACCATATTAATATAATACAAAGTTTTTGTCTAAAGTTCACATTTTTGCTAAAAGATTATAGGTTTATATCTTTGCAAGTCTTATTTTCAAGAATATTATTACATTTTTCATTCAAGGCTTTAGCGTGTCCAAGTTTTATTTTAAATAGCCTTTAAAATTTTCTTTTAGGTAATACATCATATTTTCTACAAGTATTATTTCAAATGACATCATTATTACTTTCATTTAAAGTCTTAGCGATTTATAAGTCCTATTTTTAAAAAAATGGCATTTTAAGTTTTCTTTTATATTATATTTTCTATAAATCTTATTTTCACTAATATGATTTTCCTTTTAAAATTTTAACGACATTTGTGAATTTAAACATTATATTTACTCTCAATTAATTAACCGAAGTTTGGTCGGATAACCGTAAGTTAACGGATTCTAAAGGATGCCTAACCCCTTCCCTTTAGGATAATATAGAGCCCTTACCTAGAATCATCCTGGTTAAGCAGACTATTAACAAAGGTTTAGTTTAACTTTGCCTTAGTCAAACATCTAGGTGTCCTAATTCACCGTTAAATTAATTAGGTGGCGACTCCTTAAAATCAAAACAAAAATAGGAATCACCAATACGTCGTATCCCTAATTTTGACTCCGGGTTAAAATGGGGTGCGACAGCTTGGCGACTCCGCTGGGGAATTTAGGCTCTAACCATAACAGACTTAGGTTAATAGTTAATTTGTTGAATGTCTTGTTTGTTTTCTTTTTGCCTTCATTATTGCTTTTCCCTTATATGCTTTTAAGTGTTTGTATTTTATTCTTTATGTAAATTTTTCTATGTAATATGTATATTATTGCTTTCCTTAATTTGGCATTCCGCTCATATTTCTTTCACTCCTGGAAAATTTCACACATATTCACACACTTAAAGCGGCTTCGCAGTTTGCGCCCGTGCACTACTAAATTACCCCTTTAGTTGGATTGGTCTTGTGGATTTAGTCGATCGGCGGTGCAGTCGACGGCCACGGATTTTCCACTTCCAAGTTGTCCGCTTGGGGGAGCCTTGTGTCATAGGAAAACCACTCTTAGTCTACCTAGGTAGAGCGAAAAACAAAACCTTGTAAGGACATGCATCATTTTAAACCTAGGAGGCTTAATACCCTTGGTGTATTAAGTCCATTAGTCAACCTTACCAAATGTCCAAATGAGTCTATGACTCTAAGTGACGATTTTCACTATTTATATGCATTATTCGAAGGACAAATATGTGGAATATGTGGACCTTGTACTCTATAGATAAATATTTCAAGAAAACTAACATTCTGTTGCAGGTTGTCGTGGAGCATTCAATTAATGCCGAAGAGTTGAAGACAATTAAAAGAGATTAGTGGAGATGAAGTGTTAGATATCTTAGATCAACTTTGAATTGTATTATTAAACTGGCATGTAATAAGTTTTATTATTCTTGTAAATTAGTTTTAGGAGGAGTTGTGGAATGATACATAAAAGACATATTTGTTCTTCAAATATTCGTTAGGCCCACCTCTGGCATAAAGAGGTCCCTTGCATTATAGAACGCGATGTATTATGTGCAATAGTGTGTTTATGTGCAATAATATGTCATTATCGTATACTGACTCATTTTTTTTTTTTTTCTTCTTTTTCTTTTCTTTCTTTCTTTTATCTTTTATTTTAAACTCATTTTCAAAAACAAAAGGTTGACTTGTGCTAAAGGGGGACTGGCGGAACATTCATATTTCACAGAGTCTAAAGCCAATGAATTAGACTCTGACTCATCACTAATCACCTGGTTAACTAAAAGGACTCGTTCTAAAATGGAGCAAAGTTTGATCAATGCAACCACTTCATCTGAGCCATCTCTTAGTTTACCGATCACGAGTGATCCCACATCCTCTAATGAACCAGAAACACATTTGGAGATCATTGCTCGTCTGGAGCGACGAGTTGTTGAATTAAGTCACATGGTACTTCAAAATCGGTCATTTTCTCAAACTCCATCACATATGACTCCATTTCAGGGGGTCGTTAGACTTTGCCTATGCCAGATTCTCAAAACAAGCAAGCTATTTTACCTCTTCTCGACTAGCTCATTTCAGTTCAGGCACCCACCTCATAATGCGGGTATTTTAAATTTCAATTTAGGCAACCCACATCGAGTTCAGCCCTCCCTTTTATTAAAAACAAAACTCAAAAGTCTTTATTTTTATAACGAACTACGTTTGGCCTGACTTCCTGTTGGATACGTAGGCAGCCCACATCGGGTTCGGCCACTCTTTTAAAATCATTTCAGTATCTTTGTTTATGTGTGGAACTACGTGTGGCCTGATTTCCTTTTGGATACGTAGGCAACCCGAGGCGGGTTCGGCCCTTCTATTTTAAAGTTTTTCAGTTTGTCCAAACATTTTAATTCCTATAATATACATAAGGATTTTTTATATAAGATTTTGGTCTTCCCACCGTTTAAATTCATGTGTCTTAGTATCTTGAAACTGGGACAAATTTTTGAAATCGGCCAAATCACTTTCAAAAATTTTCATTACAACTTTCTCACTTTTCGATTTGTTTAGAATCAAGTGCCTCCAGGACTGGAAACTGAGACAAAATCTTGAAGTCGGTCAAATCACTTTCAAAAGCTTTCATTATAAGTTCTTACTTTTCAATTGTCCAGAATCAAGCGTCTCCAGGACTTAAACTGGGACAAAATTTTAGAAATAGCATAAAAGTTATCTTAAATATTTAACCGTTTTTTAATAAAAGTCCATCTATATTTCTAATAAATTCAAAAAATCAAGTCTTCACAATCATTTTTTATCTATCTATTAGATATTGCCCCTCAGAGTCATACAAATCTCGTTACTCATGTTTTGCAAAATATGTTTTATAACTGAAACTCCCCGGCAAAGCAAGATATGTGGTGAGACATCGAAGAACGTGGACGCGACCGAGACAAAAATCAAGTCAAGGGCCAAGTTCCCCAACATGCACAAGTCAACCAATTTTCTTTTAAACTCACAATTTTTCTTTGATGAGACAGGTTCAACTAACATGAACGTGGTGCATATTTTAAACTATAGACATGATCCAAGAGTTAGCTTCCTTTAAAATGCAAATATTGTTCAACTTGGATGCAAAGGTAGCTTATGATGAACGGTGGACGTCGTACCACTCGTTATGAAATCCCGATCGCAGCAGTGGACATGAATTTATCTTCTCAACAAAGGGTTGTGAGTATAATTCTTTCAAACCCAGCTATTTACATATCCTTATCACTAACAGTTGCTTTAGCTCGTGGCATTTCTCGATGGATCAAATACACATAATCGTGGACTTAACTTTCTTCAAAAGGGACTGACTGTGGTCACCCGTTATTGGTTGTGGGTATAAGCGTGGATACCTTTCTACAATACCATTTTAAGTGGACGTGGATTTACATTTACATTGTGGATGTGAGCAAGGAGGCAGAAGTAGATTTATATTACAAAAGAAAATGCACATATAATTATGGAAAGTGGATACAGATTTATTTTTCGAAAGTAGAAGTGGATTTATTTGCACCGTATAATACGGATGTGGAAGTAGAAGTGAATTTATTCTTTACACCGTATAATACGGATGTGAAAGTAGAAGTGGATTTATTTCAAACAACTGTATAATACGGACGTGGAACTAGAAGTGGATTTATTCTTTACACCGTATAATACGGATGTGAAAGTAGAAGTGGATTTATTTCAAACAACCGTATAATACGGACGTGGAACTAGAAGTGGATTTATTCTTTACACCGTATAATACGGACGTGAAAGTAGAAGTGGATTTATTCTTTACACTGTATAATACGGACGTGAAAGTAGAAGTGGATTTATTTCAAACAACCGTATAATACGGACGTGGAAGTAGAAGTGGATTTATTCTTTACACCGTATAATACGGATGTGAAAATGAATGTTGGATTTATTTTGTACCATGAAATGCGGACGTGGATTTATATTTTGCACCGTGGAAGTGAACATGGATTTAAAATTTCAGTTCAGGCGCCCACCTCCGAATGCGGGTATCTTATATTTTATTCCAGGCACCCACCTCCGAATGCGGGTATTTTATATTCAAGTTCAGGCACCCACCTCCGAATGCGGGAATCTTATATTTCAGTTCAGGCACCCACCTCCGAATGCGGGAATCTTATATTTCAGTTCAGGCACCCACCTCCGAATGCGGGTATTTTATATTCAAGTTCAGGCGCCCACCTCCGAATGCGGGTATCTTATATTTCAGTTCAGGCGCCCACCTCCGAATGCGGGTATTTTATATTCAAGTTCAGGCGCCCACCTCCGAATGCGGGTATCTTATATTTCAGTTCAGGCGCCCACCTCCGAATGCGGGTATCTTATATTTCAGTTCAGGCGCTCACCTCCGAATGCGGGTATCTTATATTTCAGTTCAGGCGCCCACCTCCGAATGCGGGTATCTTATATTTCAGTTCAGGCGCTCACCTCCGAATGCGGGTATCTTATATTTCAGTTCAGGCGCCCACCTCCGAATGCGGGTATTTTATATTTCAGTTCAGGCGCCCACCTCCGAATGCGGGTATCTTATATTTCAGTTCAGACGCCCACCTCCGAATGCGGGTATCTTATATTTCAGTTCAGGCACCCACCTCCGAATGCGGGTATCTTATATTTCAGTTCAGACGCCCACCTCCGAATGCGGGTATCTTATATTTCAGTTCAGGCACCCACCTCCGAATGCGGGTATTTTATATTTCAGTTCAGGCGCCCACCTCCGAATGCGGGTATCTTATATTTCAGTTCAGGCACCCACCTCCGAATGCGGGTATTTTATATTTCAGTTCAGGCACCCACCTCCGAATGTGGATTCAACTTTCAAAACAGGGGTTGCAAGTGTAACTTCTCCAACCTCGTCTTATTTACACATATATTTCTTTATTGCTAACAATTGTTTTTAGCTGTTGGCTTTTTGGCAATATCGAAGTTGGCATCACACATCAACTCGTGGAACTATTTCTTCGGCAGCGAACTGGGGCAATTTGTCGGGAAGGATAATAAGACTTTCCGACACGGGTCAAGGATCTACCTCGAACACTCGTCTCTAATCACAAGTATTCTTTTGCATTCCAGCAATTGAATTCTCAAGTCTCTATCATAATACCCAGTGTTATCATAATTCAACACTGGGACAATATTTTGCAAGATTCGCGCTAATCGGGTTCAGGTGTCGTAATTGTCCCAGAACTACACTCGACCTGATTCTCGTACAGCCCGAGATATGTAGGCAACTCAGAAGCCGGAGTTCGGTCATAATCCTCTCAAGTTTCTTTTAGCCGGGACAAAATAGGCTACTGAGTCAACGTCTTTGCCCGACAACTCTTTCATCATTACCGGGCAAAGAGGGACAAGTTGTTGACACCCAATTTTGTCCCGCCTCTCTTCCAAAATACCTATTTACGCCTCTAATATTTTTAGAAAAATTAAAATATATATATAGTCATTTTTTACTAAATTATCAACTTCTCATCAATACCGGCACTTTATTATTCTGTTGCAGTTACTCTTATTATTATTATTATTATTATTATTTATTATTATTATTATCATTATTATTATTATTATTATTATTATTATGTTACCAATATCATTATAATTCACAATTTTTATCATTTCGGTATTTTACCAGCTTACGCACACGCATCGCATTTATCTTTGCATAATTAAATAATAGTGTTTATTTAATGTGGATTTTCGAAATATTATTGCACGGCTATTACAACGCCATTTTTTATCTGAGCACTAATAATTGCATATTTTATGTTACGTAATATTTTAACGCAAGTTATTTAAGTAGGTCTTTATTTAAACGCAGTAGCCCAATCAATCCATACTATTTTCGGACCAATTCATAAATCAGTCCACATTTTAATTTACCAGCCCAATTTAATTCATCCTAGCCCAAATAATTAACCAACACTTCGGACCAGCCCATTCATTTAATACCCAGCCCAAAAATTGATCCATCCCATTACCCACGTTACCCGACCCGGTCCAACCCCATTTCCTTATTCTTTTACCCTAAAACCCTTTCCTTCTCTTTCTTTCCCCTTCACCCGCATCGCCGCCTCCTTCGCCTCTCTCTCTCTCCTTCCCTTTCTTCCCTCTCCTCCGCTCCCCCCCACTCGTTCCTGTTCCCCACCACCGCCGCCCACACCCGCTCCCACTTCTCTCTGTTCCCCACTTTCCCTTGTCTCCCCCCGCTCCTCTCTCTCTTTTCGTCACAAGAAACCCTAAATCGCTTTATAAATATCCATCTCCAAATCAGTTGAAAGGGGGGATTTTTTTCGGGTTCACGAAGTTACCTCAAGAAGTAAAGGATTTTTTTTGGATTGGAAACCCCCAAGAATCAATTTTTTTTTAGTCATGAAATTCCCCAAGAACAAGTTGTATTAACCACAGAAATCCCCTAAAAATCAAAGTTTTTGAATCGCCTCAACTTCTCCAGAAAATAGTCGTCGTAATCAATTTTTTAATATTTCTTAAGATTCAGTCGAAGTACCAAAAATCGTCCTTTTTATTTTGGCTTTTACTATCGTTTCGGGTCAAAAAGGATTCAAGCTCGGATTTTTGATAGTGTTTCGAGCATAGATCGAAAGCCCGTACCCACTTCGCTGCACCCGAAGAAGGTCAGCATACTTCCTTCCTTTAGTATATTTTTAGCATTTTATTTGTTTTGTTTATCCGCATTAAGTTAATTAGTTATGATAAGTGTTAGTATGAATCGGGCAGATGTACGTTAAGTGTTAGTCTTGTTTGGTCATATTGTCCTAATTGCTAACTTTAGTCATGTTAAAGAGTATTTAATTCCTACTTACATGCTAATATCAGTTTAGGTTTCTTGGGATTTAAGCATGCTAAATGATTAGTTTGATCAGCACTATGCCCGTTTAACTTATGTCTCATATATTAATTAGTTTAAAGTCTCGGTTAGCTGCATTTCTCTATCATTTTGTTTAATGATTCAATGCCCTGTTATGTTGAGAATATGATGTTAGTAGTAATATCTCCCCTGTTAGACTTCATGTGTGTTTTAATCCATTAGTAGTGACTGTTGCTGCATATTTAAGGGTTAATGTTAGGTATGCACATGATTGATAATTCACATAGATTGGATTTGATGTTGCTAAAGAAAATGGAGATAGTTCCATGATAGTTCAAGTAAAAATGAGTAGGCTATCATTGGTGTAGGTTTGTGTACAACCCGTATGTTTCCAGAGTTACTTTGTTGGCCTGCACTAGAAATTGACTAAGGTGTGTCAAGGTGATTATGTGTTTATCTTGGGCTTCAACAATCCTTAAACATCTTGGAAGCTAGATAATCCACAGCTATAACTATGCACATGTGTGATGTAAATTGATGAAACAGACTTCCTATGGTCATTAAATATACAATTTGTTTGCTGCCAGTTCCCCCCTACCTTTGCTCATGCTTCCTTATTTTTGTTAACTCACATGTTGCTTTAAATACTCTGTAGGATCCTAGGAGAACACTGTTTTCTTTCTTTTTCTTTAAATCTGGTTTAAAATGAGAAGCTTGTATCATAGCTTGAATTAGTAAATGCTGGGTTTGAGGAACTAAAATGAGTTTTAAGTCTCTGGTTATTTCATCATAGGGGATTTATGTCTACTTTGTCTTTCCTACTTATGTCGAGACTTTCATTAAGGCCAAATTACTTAGCTTAAATATTCACCTGTTTACAAATCTGTAATGAGTCAGCCTAAGTTCTTACAAAATCTTCATTGGTGGATGAATAGCTGGACTTATTTAGCAGTCATTTGGCTTGAATTGTTTTGAATACTCCCCTGTAATTGAATGTTGCATTGCGAATATGGATTCTCTGTTAATTTGCTATTTGGAACTTTCATGTAGTTAGAAATAGGTTTTTTCAGGAATACTTACACATAAGATCATGCTGCCTGTGTAATGTACAGAAAATGCACAGAGCTGAAGCATAAAAATTGAAATGTGCAAGGTCCAATAACTCTATTGTAGCTAATGTCCTGTTTGAATCATATATTTCCCTCCAGTTAAAAGATGATATTTTGCTATAGCTCTAGTATTGTAAGCCACTGGCAGTGATGATATTTGCTGTAAATATTAGTGCATTGCCTTGTCAATAATGTAGATTATGAACTAAAAATGGACCTGAATACCATAATATCCCTCTTAAACTCAGTAGGTGTTTTGTATTATCCTAAAGCTGCCTCAAACTATCATCTTAGACTATCTTAAATAATGGCATTACTGTCTAGAAAGAGCGATACTTGTTTGCATGCCTGAAAGCGATTTATCTGATCTTAATATCTCAACCTGCCCATATGCTATCCTCACCCTTTTCTTCCCTTTGCGTATAAGTTGCTAAATAATCACCATGGTAGCTCTTAACCCAGAAAAGGCCTGTTGTGTTACATGTCTGTTTAAGCGCGGATTTGTTGTTAAATGTGAGAGTCTATGCTGATTCCCTTAAACCAACGATGCTTTGTTTCAAATGTTTTCCCTTGTCGGAACCTTTCTGAAGACTGCACCTTATGGATACTTTCATTTACTAATAAAATGGGTCTAAAACTTGTAACGAACACCTCTGCATCTTCTTGCTTTCTCCTGGATAGGCCAACTCAGTCCTTCTGTGTTTCTGCCTTGATGTATGTGTGGCTGCTTTACTTAGTTTGATTGTTGTGGCATTTTGAAAGTAATGTTTTGACTAGTTGTGAAGACAAATCTTGTCATTCGTTCAAGGCATTGCGGCTGTCGAATTGTACCATCTGTTATTGTGTTCGAAATCTGTTTTCTGCCATAATTAGTGGCTGGTTCAAAGTGTTATATTCTTTGGCTGCAATTTTTGTTACTCATGGCTGTATTATTGGTTGTTCATGGCTGTATTGTTCACAGTTATGGTTATGAGCCTAATAATTGCTGTTTTCTAAGGATTGGACTGTGTGCATCGGAAGCTTCATAATACTTTCTTTTTTCCTTTCCCTCTGTTGACTATGTATAAGTATGTATAGGACTAGTATATCTTAGTAAACACCTATATAAGAATATTAGCCTTCAATACATCCTTATGAATGTATATATATGAGGTATATATATATATTAAATATACATACTTTATACATAATCTACTGATCTGTTTTTTTGAGCTTATATTTTACATGTTGACCTTATTCATCGATTATATACTAATCTTTTTCTTCCGTTTTATGCATGAACATCGCATACGAGTCTGAGGGACTCGTTCTTCTTCCGTATTCGGTGTTGGGCTAAAAGCCCAACGAAATCCGTCCAAGCCCTCTGTCCGCAGCACATGCCCAAAAGGAAAGAAATAAAATTCTGGGCCAAAGCCCAATAGACAGGAATACAGGCAGCAGCCATAGCAGTCTATAAAAAATAGCTGGGCCATAGCCCAACAGCGGCCTGTTCCCGGCAGCTCAAAATGGGTCAAGCCCATCTCATTATATTTTACACCGCTATTTTATGTTGTTGCATTTAACTTGTATTATGTGACTAACTTTTATTTTGCTTTTTTTTATTTTCTTAATTTAGGTGAACTTTAGTGAATTTAGTGGGTTAGCTTTAGTGAAAGGGTAGTTAAACTTAAGAAAGATCAATTAATTCCATTAGCTTCATTTTCTTTCCCTTTTATGTCAAAACTGTTTGCGACATCTAGTATTTATTTTTTAGAGTAATTGATTTGCAAAATAGCTTGACTATATATTTTCGAGTTAAGAGAATCATATTTTATGCTCACTATCCTAGAAATTTCAACACGTCACTAATATGCAAATATAAGTTCAAATACATTCTATGAATAATTTTTCAAAGTTTATCCAATAATACACTTCTTTTAGCCATGTATAGTTAATATAAAAGAAATTAAACTCATACCCTATCCATCACATTTTAAAGAAAATAAGTTTAGGTATTTTTACATCACCATATTAATATAATACAAAGTTTTTGTCTAAAGTTCACATTTTTGCTAAAAGATTATAGGTTTATATCTTTGCAAGTCTTATTTTCAAGAATATTATTACATTTTTCATTCAAGGCTTTAGCGTGTCCAAGTTTTATTTTAAATAGCCTTTAAAATTTTCTTTTAGGTAATACATCATATTTTCTACAAGTATTATTTCAAATGACATCATTATTACTTTCATTTAAAGTCTTAGCGATTTATAAGTCCTATTTTTAAAAAAATGGCATTTTAAGTTTTCTTTTATATTATATTTTCTATAAATCTTATTTTCACTAATATGATTTTCCTTTTAAAATTTTAACGACATTTGTGAATTTAAACATTATATTTACTCTCAATTAATTAACCGAAGTTTGGTCGGATAACCGTAAGTTAACGGATTCTAAAGGATGCCTAACCCCTTCCCTTTAGGATAATATAGAGCCCTTACCTAGAATCATCCTGGTTAAGCAGACTATTAACAAAGGTTTAGTTTAACTTTGCCTTAGTCAAACATCTAGGTGTCCTAATTCACCGTTAAATTAATTAGGTGGCGACTCCTTAAAATCAAAACAAAAATAGGAATCACCAATACGTCGTATCCCTAATTTTGACTCCGGGTTAAAATGGGGTGCGACACTGGCTGTCGTTTCTTATTAAACCTATGTCCCTGTTCAAAGTGCCCTGATTGTTATTTGTGGCATTGCATATCTGCTTACCTCTGTGTGTTTAATTCGTAACATTGGTTTGAACCTGTCGGGATTATGTGGGCTGTTGTTTGATATATGAACAATGTAAATAGCCTATCTTGCACTTCAATGTGTCGTCTGTTTTGGACCAGTGTTCTCATGGAATGCATATTCCTTGACTGTGTTTCTTTATTTTGTTACCTTAATCTTCCAAGCCTGATGCTTTATTCTATATGGTCAATCCTGGCAAGTTGATATTTTCTTTAAGAATATTGTCGAGTTGATGCACTCCTTCCATGTGCTTGTTTGGTAGCTACTAAAGCCTTGTGCATCAAGCTGTTTTGGATGTTTTTTGTCCCTGTGCCTTATCAAAGACTGCTTTAAAACTAAGTAGCTTTCAAAGGAACCTTATTTCATTTGGTCGCTGTCTTTGCTAGAAACTGCGTTGAGTGTAGGTTCTGTGTTTGCTTTAAAATGTTAAAGTGTCATCTTTAAAGTATTCAAGTGTCACCTCTTAATCTAAATGTGTCTAAAATAAAATCTCACATGTCAGGGAAGCTGGCCTGATTCACGAGGTGTTTTGTTTGGTTTTTGATTCTGTCTTAGTCTGTGTTACTTTCTCTCCACAGTGTTAAGTTCGTGGCAGGCTTTAGTTGTATGTTTTTGTCTGATTAGGAGGGGCCTGGTTGCATGTGAGGTATGAATAAGAATAGATCAACCATGTTTATGAGCTTAAGTCCTAAATAGATCAGTCTAGCTGTGCAGTCTATTACTCTGGAGTTGGAGGACCTCTGCTGCGACCTTTTACTGAGCATTGCCTGTTTGCTTTCAATTGATTCGAAATTAGTATGGAATATGTCTCGATTTAATGAGGGATAATATGCTAGTATGATTATCTACAAGTATGTGATATGTGATATTTCTACTCTTTAAGAGATAATGGTAATGTTTGTTGAGGTTGGTTTTTATGATAAAAATGGTCCAGGATTAGCCTTGAGTGTGTTGTCATGTCTGCTGATAAATATATACTCATATTTCCCTGCTAATGCCATATTTTGCGTTGTATGAACCTATACCATCAGTCATTTCCGCATTGCAAAGCAATATGGTGTTAAAGTAATACTCAAATATGCATAGCATGTATATAAGTCGTTAATTCGTTTTGTTTAAATTTACATTGCATATGTTTAACATTGTTCGACATATACTAATCTTTTCCTCTCATATCGTTTTATGCATGAACCTCACATACGAACTCGGACTCGTCTTTCGCATTCGATGTTGGGCCAAAGCCCAACGAAACAGCATTTTCCTTTCGTTCCAGCCCTGTCCGTAGCCCATTCTAAAGAAAAGAGCAGTTCTGGGCCGAAGCCCAGTAGCCCATGAATTACAGCAACCCACTGCATCATATTTGCTCCTTTTATTTTATGCATTTAAGTTATATTGTCTGATTGCTACTCCATTTCGTGTTGTTTTACTTAGCTTAGATGAATTATAAGGGGTATTAGTAAGGTTTAGTTTTAGTAATGGGTAATTTAGTTTAAGGAAGACTAACAATTGATTCCATAAGTTATTCTCTTCTTTTCACGTTTTATTTTTGAATAATTTATTTGCGAAATGGCATGACTATATATTTTAAGTAAAGGGGATTATATTATATCATAAATGTTTCAAAAATGCCACTAATACGCAAATATAAACTCAAGCATATTTTTATAAATAACCCTTCAAGTTTGGAGTCAATCACGTATATTTTCAGCTATGCATAGTTAATGAAAAATGACAAAAGGACAAAGAAACTCATATTAGCTATTTTTATGTATACTCCTAAATCACAAAAGAATCAATTGATATGTATTTGTAAACCTGTTTTTTTATATAGCATTATTATATTTTTCTTTCAAAACCTTAGTAGCATTTCGTGAATTTTAATTTAAAGAGTATTTAAAATCCTCTTTTATGCAAAATATCTTTTACAAGTTTTATTTCTAAATAGTATCTTATTTAAAGCCTTAGCAATATTTATAAGTTTTATTTAAAATGGCATTCAAAGTCCTCTTTTATACGAATTCTCACCTGAATTAATTAACCTATGTTTGGTCGGATAACCGTAGTTAACGGATTCTAAAGGATGCCTAACCCCTTCCCTTTAGGATAATATAGAGCCCTTACCTAGAATCACATTGGTTAAGCAGACATTAACAGAGGTTTAGTTTTAACTTTACCTTAGTTAACATTTAGGTGTCCTAATTCACCGTTAAATTAATTAGGTGGCAACTCCTTAAAACAAAATAAATAGGAATCACCAATATGTTGTACTTCTACTTTAACCCGGTTAAAATGGGGTATAACAGCTTGGCGACTCCGCTGGGGACTTTAGGCTCTAACCATAACAGACTTAGGTTAATAGTTAATTTGTTGGATATTTTGTTTGTTTTTTTTTTTTTGCCTTTATTATTGCTTTTTCCTTATATGCTTTTGGGTATTTTTATTTTATTCCTTATGTAAATTTTCTATGTAATATGTATGTTATTGCTTTCCTTAAATTGGCATTCCGCTCATACTTCTTCCACTCCTGGAAAACTCACACATATTCACACACTTAAAGCGGCTTCGCGGTTCGCGCCCGTGCACTACTAAATTGCCCCTTTAGTTGGATTGATCTAGTGGATTTAGTCGATCGGCGGTGCAGTCGACAGCCACGGACTTTCCACTCCCAAGTTGTCCGCTTGGGGGAGCCTTGTGTCATAGGAAAACCACTCTTAATCTACCTAGGTAGAGCGAAAACCAAAACCTTGTAAGGACATGCATCATTTTAAACCTAGGAGGCTTAATACCCTTGGTGTATTAAGTTCATTAGGCAACCTTACCAAATGTCCAAATGAGTCTATGACTCTAAGTGGCACTATTCACTATCTATGTGCATTATTTGAAGGACAAATGTGTGGAATATGTGGACCTAGTACTCTATAGATAAATATTTCAGGAAAACTGACATTTTGTTGCAGGTTGGCATGGAGCATCCAATTAATGCCAGAGGGTTGAAGACAACTAAAGGAAATCAGTGGAGATGAAGTATTAGACATCTTAGATTAACTTTGAATTGTATTATTAATTTACATGTAATAAATTTTTATTATTCTTGTAAATTAGGAAGAGTTATGGAATGATACATAAAAAACATGTTTGTCCTTCAAATGTTCGTTAGGCCTACCTATGGCATAAAGAGGTCTCTTGCATTATAGAACGTGATGTATTATGTGCAATAATGTGTTTATGTGCAATAACATGTCCTTACCGTATACTGACTCGTTTTTCTTTTTCTTTCTTGTTTTATCTTTTTTCTTTCAAACTTATTTTCAAAACGAAGAAGTTGACTTGTGCTAAAGGGAAACTAGCGGAGCATTCATATTTCACACAGTCTAAAGCCAATAAATTAGACTCTGACTCACTAATAATCACCTGGTTAGCCAAAAAGACTCGTTCTAAAATGAAGAAAAGTTTGATCAATACAACCATTTCATCTGAGCCATCTCTTAGTTTACCGATCACGAGTGATCCCACGTCCTCTAATGAACCAGAAACACATTTAGAGATCATTGCTCGTCTGGAGCGACGAGTTGCTGAATTAAGTCACATGGTACTTCAAAATCGGTCATTTTCTCAAACTTCGCCACATATGACTCCATCTCCCGGGGTTCGTCAGACTTTGCCCATGCCACCTCCATACCCAAACTTGGATGAACTTAACCAAGCAAACTATTTTTGACCAGGCACCCACCTCATAATGCGGGTATTTTAAATTTCAGTTCAGGCACCCACCTCATAATGCGGGTATTTTAAATTTCAGTTCAGGCACCCACCTCATAATGCGGGTATTCTAAATTTCAGTCCAGGCACCCACCTCATAATGCGGGTATTTTAAATTTCAGTCCAGGCATCCACCTCATAATGCGGGTATATTAAATTTCAGTTCAGGCACCCACCTCATAATACGGGCATTTTAATTTCAGTCATGCTCCCACCTTCTAATGCGGGTATTCCATTTTAAAGCTCTAGCACACAAAGCAAAGTATGCATCAGGATCTAGGCCCACAACCCGATCTATTCATCAGGGTCCCAACACACAATTTTGTAGTCCCTTTTAATCCATGGCTCTGAGTTCGGTCGCCCCTCTAGCAATGAATCATTTTCCTCCCTAACAAGATTTCACGAACTACGTCTGACCTAATTCCTTTGGGATACGTAGGCAACCCAAGGCGGGTTCGGCCCTTCTATTTTAAAGTTTCAAAATCTTCGGTTTGTCCAACCATTTTGGTCCCTATGAGATACATAAGGATTTTTATATAAAATTTTGGTCTTCCCACTGTTTAAATTCATGTGTCCTACTAACTTGAAACTGGGACAAATTTTTTTAAATCGGTCAAATCGCTTCCAAAAACTTTCATTATAAGTTCTCACTTTCAATTGTTTAGAACCAAACGCCTCTAGGACTGGAAACTGGGACAATTTTTTAGAAGTAGCACAAAAGTGGTCTTAAATGTTCAACAACTTTAAATGAGGGTCGTCCATGTCTTTCTAAAATGTTGATAAGTTTGAATTCGAGTCTTCACAATCATTTTTAGAGCCACTAAGTATTTCTCTTCGAAGTCATCCAAGTCTCGTTACTCTTACTTTCAAAATACATTTTTTATTACTTGTAACTGAAACTCCTTGGCAAAGCAAAATATGTGGTGAAGCATCGAAGAACGTGAACACGATCGGGACAAGAATCAATTCAAGAACCAAGTTCCCCAACAAGCACAAGTCAACCAATTTTCTTTAAACTCACAATTTTTTCTTTGATGAGACAGGTTTAAATTAACATGGATATGGTATATATTAGAGTCTTCTTCAGATTTTAATTATGGACGTGAACAAAGAGTTAGCTTTCTGCAAAAGACAAATATTCTTCAATGTGGATGTAAATTTAGCTTGCGCTAAACGGTGGACGTTGTTCCACTCTTCATGAAATTTTGATTGCGACAGTGGACATGAATTTATCTTCTCAACCAAAGGATCTCGTAGCACTTCTCGAGGGATCAAGGGCACATAATCGTGGAGTTAACCTTCTTCAAAATGGATACGGACATGGTCACCTATCATCGGTTTAAAATTCTCAACTTTATTATCACTTCATACATATTTATTTATTTCAACTTGCTAACAAATTTTTTAGAATGTGGTATTTAATGAGATGACAGGATCGAAACTTGCATCATATGTTAAATCGTGGGGACAATTGTAGATTTAACTTCTGTCACAACGGGACATGGATGTGGAATTATATCTCTTCACGAATAGTTTTGTGGATGTGGACATAAACGTGGATATACATTTCTACATTACAAATTGTGAGAGCGGACATGGGTTTATATTTCAATTATAAACATTGTGGATATTGTGGACGTCGAAGTGGATTTATCTTTACATTATAAACATTGTGGACGTGGACGTGGACGTGGACGTGGATCTATTTTTCTCGCATTATACAATTTGTGAAAATGGACGGGGATATAAATTTACATGCTACGCATCTTGTGGACATGGACATGAAAATTCTACATTATAAAATTTGTAGAAGTGGATGTGGATTTATATTTTTACCGTGGATGTGGACGTGAAAGTGGATTTATATTTCTAACATTATAAAATTTTGTGAAAGTGGACGTGGATTTATTTTCTGCATTGTGGATATTGTGGACGTGGAAGTGGATTTATCTTTTACATTATGAACATTGTGGACGTGGACGTGGACGTGGATTTATCTTTCTTGCATTATAAATTTTGCGAAAGTAGACGTGGATTTATCATTTTTTTTCACACGAATGACTTCGTGGATGTGGACGTGGATGTGGATTTATATTTTTACATTATAAGATTTGTGGAAGTGGACGTGGATTTATTTTTCTGCAATGTGGATATTGTGGACGTGGAAGTGGATTTGACTTTTTACATTATAAACATTGTGGACGTGGACGTGGACGTGGACGTGGACGTGGATTTATCTTTCTTGCATTACAAAATTTGTGGAAGTGGATGTGGATTTATATTTTTGTACCGTGGAAGTGGATGTGGATTTATATTTTTTTTTTGTACCACGAAAGTGGACGTGGATTTATATTTTTGCACCATGAAAATGGACGTGGATTTACATTTTTGTACAGTGGAAGTGGATGTGGATTTATATTTTTGTACAGTGGAAGTAGATGTGGATTTATATTTTTGTACCGTGGAAGTGGATGTGTATTTATATTTTTTATACAGTGGATGTGGATTTATATTTTTGCACCATGAAAGTGGACGTGGATTTACATTTTTGTACAGTGGAAGTGGATGTGGATTTATATTTTTGTACAGTGGAAGTGGATGTGGATTTATATTTTTGTACCGTGGAAGTGGATGTGGATTTATATTCTTGTACCACGAAAGTGGACGTGGATTTACATTTTTGTACCGTGGAAGTGGATGTGGATTTATATTTTTTATACAGTGGATGTGGATTTATATTTTTGTACCACGAAAGTGGACGTGGATTTATATTTTGTACCACGAAAGTGGACGTGGATTTACATTTTTCGTACCGTGGAAGTGGAAGTGGACGTGGATTTATATTTTTGTACAGTGGAAGTGGATGCGGATTTATATTTTTGTACAGTGGAAGTGGATGTGGATTTATATTTTTGTACAGTGGAAGTGGATGTGGATTTATATTTTTACACCGTGGAAGTGGATGTGGATTTATATTTTTGTACAGTGGAAGGGGATGTGAATTTATATTTTTGTACAGTGGAAGTGGATGTGGATTTATATTTTGTACCGTGGAAGTGGACGTGGATTTATATTTTTACCGTGGAAGTGGATGTGGATTTATTTATTTTACACCGTGGAAGTGGATGTGGGTTTATATTTTTGTACAGTGGAAGTGGATGTGCATTTATATTTTTAGATTTCCTTAAAATAAACGTGGATGTGGATTTAACTCTAGTTAAGGTGGATATCAATGTCGACTTAATTCCTCTTCAGGTGGAAGCCATAAATTTAATTCATCTCCAAAGTATGTTGTGGATTCAACTTTTGAAACAGGGGTTACAAGTGTAAACTTCTCCAACCCTGTCTTATTTACACATATGTTTCTTTGTTGCTAACAATTGTTTTTAGCTTGTGGCTTTTGACAATATTAAAGTTGGCAACACATATCAATTCGTGGAACTATTTCTTCGGCAGCGAACTGGGGCAATGCGTTGGGAAGGATAAGCAGACTTCCCGACACGAGTCAAGGATCTACCTCGAACACTCGTCTCTAATCACAAATATTCTACCTACATTCCAGCAATCCAATTTTCAGAATTCTCAAGTTCTATCATAATACCCAGTGACATTATAATTCAACACTGGGACAATATTTTGCAAAGATTCGCACCAATCGGGATTCGTTAGTCATAAGGTGTCGTAGTTGTCCCAGAACTACACTCGACCTGATTCTCGTGCAGCCCGAGATATGTAGGCAACTCGAAGACCAGAGTTCGGTCATAATCCTCTCAAGTTTCCTTTAGCCGGGACAAAATAGGCTACTGAGTCAACGTCTTTGCCCGACAATTCTTTTCATCATTACCGGGAAAAGAGGGACAAGTTGTTGACACCCAATTTTGTCCCGCCTCTCCTCCGAAATACCTATTCGCGCTTCTAATTTTTTTTGAAAATTTAAAAAATACTTATATTTTACTATAATTATTAGCCTCTTATCAATACCGACGTTTCATTACTAGCTATTATTATTATTATTATTAATTCCAATACGAACCCAATTCACCCCCAATATTTTTGGATTAACCCAAAACAATTTTCATAGGCCATTACCCATTTTAATTCACCCCAACCCAATTTTCAGACCAGTCCACAATTTATTCCAAGCCCACATTTTAATTCACCCAGCCCATTACCTAACCAACCCGCCAGCCCACTTCCTCCAAACTGACCCGACCCGGCCCACTACTATTAAAACCCTAAAACTCATCCTTAACAAAAAGAGAGAGAGAGCAGCCGCAGATCTCTCCTCTCCTTTCCCTTTTCCTTCGTCTCCCTCCCCTCTCTCTCTCTACCCACACTCTCTCTCCCACACTCCTCTCTGACACCCCCCACGTTACCTCTGCCACCCCCACTCCGCCTTGTCCCCCCACGCTTCTGCCACCCCCATTTCACCCTGTTCCCCACGCTCCTCCTTCTCTCTTCCTTTAAACAAAGAGAAAATCTATAAAGAGGGGGAGAAATCAGACACCAAAAGAAAAAAAAAAAAGAAGGGGATCTGGAACCCAGAAATCCCCGAAAAGAACAAGGCTCGGTGGCGGGAAAATCCCCTGAAAAACCATATCTTGACAGATCGGAAATCCTTTGAAAAATAAGTTTTCCCACTGGCCTAAAATCCCCTACAAAATATCAGTTGTTTTAGCAGTAACAATATCGCTGAATATCGATTCCAAAGATACTGAACATTTTATTCTCTTTCGCTGTTTCGGATCCGAGAGGTTACCAGCTTCGGATTTTAGTAGTGTTCGAGTGTGTATCGAAGGCTCCATACCCACTTCGCTGCACCCGAAGAAGGTAATTCTCATTATATTTTTTAATTTTTTCCCGCACTCGCTGTTGCTCTGTGTTATTGGGTTTGTTATTCTGGGATTAGAATATTTTAGTTTAGTTAAGCTAACTTTGTTTAACAAACAAGTCGGTTTGCAGGTTTTCTGTGTTGATCTGTTTGTATGGTTAAGTATGATAATTCATGTCAAAATGTGTCGTGGTCATAAACATAGGTTTATCCTGTCAAGAGGCAGTTGAATGTCCATTTTAAATGACTGCTGGTGGTATTTTCAAACCTGGCTGCTAACGAGGGAGTAGTTCAGATTTTGGTCTTTCATTTGTTGAGTGTATACTCTGGCTGTCGTTTCTTATTAAACCTATGTCCCTGTTCAAAGTGCCCTGATTGTTATTTGTGGCATTGCATATCTGCTTGCCTCTGTGTGTTTAATTCGTAACATTGGTTTGAACCTATCGGGATTATGTGGGTTGTTGTTTGATATATGAACAATGTTAATAGCCTATCTTGCACTTCAATGTGTCGTCTGTTTTGGACCAGTGTTCTCATGGAATGCATATTCCTTGAGTGTGTTTCTTTCTTTTGTTACCTTAATCTTCCAAGCCTGATGTTTTATTCTATATGGTCAATCCTGGCAAGTTGATATTTTCTTTAAGAATATTGTCGAGTTGATGCACTCCTTCCATGTGCTTGTTTGGTAGCTACTAAAGCCTTGTGCATCAAGCTGTTTTGGGTGTTTTTTGTCCCTGTGCCTTATCAAAGACTACTTTAAAACTAAGTAGCTTTCAAAGGAACCTTATTTCATTTGGCCGCTGTCTTTGCTAGAAACTGCGTTGAGTGTAGGTTCTGTGTTTGCTTTAAAATATTAAAGTGTCATCTTTAAAGTATTCAAGTGTCACCTCTTAATCTAAACGTGTCTAAAATAAAATCTCACATGTCAGGGAAGCTGTCCTGATTCACGAGGTGTTTTGTTTGGTTTTTGATTCTGTCTTAGTCAGTGTTACTTTCTCTCCACAGTGTTAAGTTCGTGGCAGGCTTTAGTTGTATGTTTTTGTCTGATTAGGAGGGGCCTGGTTGCATGTGTGGTATGAATAAGAATAGATCAACCATGTTTATGTGCTTAAGTCCTAAATAGATCAGTCTAGCTGTGCAGTCTATTACTCTGGAGTTGGAGGACCTCTACTGCGACCTTTTACTGAGCATTGCCTGTTTGCTTTCAATTGATTCGAAATTAGTATGGAATATGTCTCGATTTAATGAGGGATAATATGCTAGTATGATTATCTACAAGTATGTGATATGTGATATTTCTCCTCTTTAAGAGATAATGGTAATGTTTGTTGAGGTTGGTTTTTATGATAAAAATGGTCCAGGATTAGCCTTGAGTCTGTTGTCATGTCTGCTGATAAATATATACTCATATTCCCCTGCTAATGCCATATTTTGCGTTGTATGAACCTATACCATCAGTCATTTCCGCATTGCAAAGCAATATGGTGTTAAAGTAATACTCAAATATGCATAGCATGTATATAAGTCGTTAATTCGTTTTGTTTAAATTTACATTGCATATGTTTAACATTGTTGGTCATATACTAGTCTTTTCCTCTCATATATTTTTATGCATGAACCTCACATACGAACTCGGACTCGTCTTCCGCATTCGATGTTGGGCCAAAGCCAAACGAAACAACATTTTCCTTTCGTTCCAGCCCTGTCCGTAGCCCATTCTAAAGAAAAGAGCAGTTCTGGGCCGAAACCCAGTAGCCCATGAATTACAGCAACCCACTGCATCATATTTGCTCCTTTTATTTTATGCATTTAAGTTATATTGTCTGATTGCTACTCCATTTCGTGTTGTTTTACTTAGCTTAGATGAATTATAAGGGGTATTAGTAAGGTTTAGTTTTAGTAATGGGTAATTTAGTTTAAGGAAGACTAACAATTGATTCCATAAGTTATTCTCTTCTTTTCACGTTTTATTTTTGAATAATTAATTTGCGAAATGGCATGACTATATATTTTAAGTAAAGGGGATTATATTATATCATAAATGTTTCAAAAATGCCACTAATACGCAAATATAAACTCAAGCATATTTTTATAAATAACCCTTCAAGTTTGGAGTCAATCACGTATATTTTCAGCTATGCATAGTTAATGAAAAATGACAAAAGGACAAAGAAACTCATATTAGCTATTTTTATGTATACTCCTAAATCACAAAAGAATCAATTGATATGTATTTGTAAACCTGTTTTTTTATATAGCATTATTATATTTTTCTTTCAAAACCTTAGTAGCATTTCGTGAATTTTATTTAAAGAGTATTTAAAATCCTCTTTTATGCAAAATATCTTTTACAGGTTTTATTTCTAAATAGTATCTTATTTAAAGCCTTAGCAATATTTATAAGTTTTATTTAAAATGGCATTCAAAGTCCTCTTTTATACGAATTCTCACCTGAATTAATTAACCTATGTTTGGTCGGATAACCGTAGTTAACGGATTCTAAAGGATGCCTAACCCCTTCCCTTTAGGATAATATAGAGCCCTTACCTAGAATCACATTGGTTAAGCAGACATTAACAGAGGTTTAGTTTTAACTTTACCTTAGTTAACATTTAGGTGTCCTAATTCACCGTTAAATTAATTAGGTGACGACTCCTTAAAACAAAATAAATAGGAATCACCAATATGTTGTACTTCTACTTTAACCCGGTTAAAATGGGGTATAACACACACCTGTCATATCTATATGGGACCATGCGAAGCAATCGACATTAGCTCGAAGAAATTCAATTAACTTGTTCCTGTGCTCCGAGGTTAACCCCGTGCCCAGGTATACCTTTCTGTCCGGTAGATATTCGAACAAGATGATCTGCTCCAGCTCCTCTACCGTTGACTTGGTTGCATCCGAGTCATCAGGCATGACGAATGATCTGGGTACACCGAAATCATCCTCTTCATACCCCGGATCCAACCCCGAGTGCTTTGATTTCTATTTGGTGTCCTTTCCCCCGGTTGAATCTTCTTCCTTTTGATCCGATTTTTTGGGCTGAAGTGTTGCTTCCTCGACCGCGAACATATCCCTTGCAGCGGGTTGTTCACCTCGGATGGTTTTTATCCCCTCCGGGGTCGGGAACTTTAGCAGCTGATGCAATATCGACGGCACGGCCCTCATGCTATGTATCCAAGGTCTACCCAGTAATGCATTATACTTCATATCTCCTTCGATCACATAGAATACCGTCTGCTGGATAGTGCCATCGATGTTTACCAGCAATGAGATCTCCCCCTTTGTGGTTTTGCTCTCCATGTTGAACCCGATGAGCACCCGGGCTACCGGTACGATCTAATCGAGTAGCCTTAGCTGTCCGACCACTCTTCACCGGATGATGTTGGTCGAGCTACCTAGGTCAATCAAAATACGTTTAACCTGAGTTTTAAAAATAAGTATAGAGATTACCAATGCATCATTATGCGGTTAAATGATGCCTTCTGCATCCTCGTTGCTGAAACAGATAGAACCCTCGGGTAAACAATCCCGACTGCGCTTCTCGCGCACAACAAAAACCTTGGCCCGTTTCATCACCGGCCCTCGTGGGGTATCGGTACCCCATATTATCATGTTGATTATGTGCTGAGGTTCTACGGGTTCGACCCGTTTATGAGTCTCCCTTTCTTTATATTGACCTTTGACTCGTTCACTTAACAATTCTCGGAGATGGCCATTCTTTAGTAACTGAGCCACCTCCTCTCTTAGTTGGCGACAGTCCTCAGTTTTGTGCCCATGGGTTCCATGATATTCACACATCACGTTCGGGTCCCGTTGGCCCGGGTCTGACCTTAGTGGTCTCGGCCATCTCACATCTGCGATACGGCCAATGGCCGAGACGAGGCCCGAAGTATTGACATTGAAGTTGTACTCCGATATCCTCGGCAAGTCTTTGTTGCCGGCCGAGCTTCCGGCATCGCTCATGAATGAGAGACCTCGATTGTTCGATGGGCGCTCAACCCGTTTATCGCCCTGACCGGAGAAATGACTCGGGCCAACCCTTGATTTTTCCGACCTGAAGCTTGGTTTCTCCGAATGAGAGTATGGCCGATACCTTTCCCTCGATGATCCGGCCTCCGATTCGTAATTCTTCCTTGGTCTCTCCGAACTTTTGTTCATATTTACGGGCCCCGGGGAAGCTTGAGTTGGTCATTCATCACCCGAATCTTTGACTCGTATCGGTTATAGACATCCACCCAGGTCAGAGCCTCGTATTCCAGCAAGCTTTCCTTTAATTTGAACGAAGCCGTCGAGCTCCGAGGATTGAGCCCCTTTGTGAAAGCTTGTGCAGCCCACTCCTTCGGAACCGGAGGGAGGTCCATTCGTTCCCTTTGGAATCGGTTGACAAATTCACGCAGTAACTCGTCGTCTCTTTGAGCTATACGGAAAATATCTGCCTTACGGGCCTGCACCTTTTTGGCACCGGCGTGAGCCTTTACGAAAGCATCGGCGAGCATTTCGAAAGAAGTGATCGAATGTTCGGGCAGATGGTCGTACCAAGTCAACGCTCCTTTTGACAAAGTTTTCCCGAACTTTTTCAGCAACACGGATTCAATTTCATCTTCTTCCATATCATTGACTTTTATAGCGCAGGTGTATGAGGTCACGTGTTCGTGAGGGTCCGTTATGCCGTCATATTTCTGGATATCCGGCATTTTGAACCTCTTCGGGATTAATTTCAGAGCTGCACTCGGAGGAAAAGTCCTTTGGATGTACCTCTTCGAATCTAGCCCTTTCAGAATAGGTGGAGCCCCCGGTATTTGATCCGAGAGTTATATGTTTCCACCCTCTTTTCGGTCGAGCCTACCCGCTTTGCCAACGTTTCGAGCATTCTCAGTACCTCGGTGGATGAACCAGCTCCAGACCCATTGCTCTCAACCATCTGTGCCTCCTCCCTTCTGGGTTCAGCAACACCCTTCGTATTCTCCGGTGTCGTTTTATCACTTCTGTTCTGCAACTGGGCTATTGCCATTCCTTGTTCGGCAATCGCTGCTCTCTATTCCTGCAACATTTCAAAAATTAAACGTAAGTCAATATTATCCCCCGGGGTATCCAGTACTTTCCGGCCCTGAGTCCGGGACAAAGTAATTGAATTGTTAGTATCTAAAGGATCGGGTGCCGGAGGAGCGGCATTCTTCTGATTCACGGTGTTTTGCCGGTTAAAGCCCTCCCTCGAGTTAACGGGGTTCGGGTCGGCAGGATTTGGTAATCCTCGTGGCCCACTGTCTTCATTTTCGGCCACTATCTCGTTGTTGTTGACGTGACCAGATTGTCCACTGTTAACCATTTTGTCTGTTTTTACGGAGACGAACAAAAGATATTTTTGATTCTGACGGATAAGATAGAGATCAAGATCAAAGACCACTATTATCCTAACCCCACGGTGGGCGCCAAACTATTTACCCCAAATTTGGATAATCAATTAAATTTATGAGTGAGGTATAGGATATGTGGTTAAGCCTTAATCTATTTGGTAGAAAAATGATATGTAAGGATATGCTATGAGGAAGCTAATAATAATCGGTAATTTACGATAGATATATGTATCTAATAATATATGAGTATTGTTTGATTAAACAGATCTAAAGGATGAACACAATAATCCGGACCAAAATCAGATGTTGAGAGGGAGAGATTTATATATTATTGCTATTACAAAGTGTTCTAGAACTCAATCAGCCAACCCCTAAAAGTAGGGTAGTGACCCCTATTTATAGTTTTGCCTCATGGGCTTCATACAACATAAGGCCCTAAAGAGTAAGGAAAAACCCTAAAATGGATAAGGTTGGTCGTACGGTCTGACACCCGTACGATTGGTAGTACAATGCGGCAGAATGGTATTGACGCGTGGCAATTGTGTAACGGACCACCCGGACCAACGGCCACGATCAAACGGACCAACGGCCACGATCAACTCGGCTATGGAGAAACCGGACCAAATGATGTTCTTCCCTTTCTTCGGTTCAAGCACTCCTCCGGTCCAGAAAGAAAGTCTTCGTGCATGTGCTTGTCCTTTTCTTCCCTCGGTCTCCGGTCTTACCGGTTTAACATATATCCGATTTTTACGGTATACAAATACAACTTCCAAGTCCTGTAGTTAATTAGTAATGGAGATTCACTAACATGATCATTGATTAAAGAATCAAAAGGAAGTTGCCTGGAAGTATCTCTTGACAACCAAAATTTAAGCCTATCCAAATTAATGGACCACTCTTTACGTGTCAAACTGTACTTGCGGCTGCAGTTCTTGACTATACCCCAAATTAAAGCATTGCAATTTCTTTCTGAGTTTATTCTCCGTGCACTAACCTTGTACAATATTTTTGAGTTACAATAACATGTACTAATAATCTATTCTAGTCCTAATTATGGTAACTTAAAAAAGCAATAAGTAACATGTTATAATCTGCTAAGATGCACTGATTATATATGTCCTTCATCTTAGTTTATGTGATGCGCTTTGATTAAGCTTAGAGTTTAAGAAAAAAATAGACTTTTAAATTTGTGTTCTAAAACAAGCTATAGCTATTATTATGACTATAAATTATCTCAATGTAAAATGAGAAATTTAAAATAAAATTACTTTTAAAGATAGAAAAGTAGTATTTGTCAACTTATAGGATAACTTCTTTCTGAATATACATTTCAAAAATTTGATTGCTACATTTTCTTTCTCTACTTTGTGTACTCTTTTCTTTTTTCTTTTTCATTTTTCCTCAAATCGGACTATCGGGAAAACAAATAAGTAGATCAACAACAGGATTTACGTAGATATAGTGAAGTAATTTAGTTCCAGGAAAGTTCTGAAAAAAGGGCAGTGATCAAACAACGACTAGATCACTGCTTTGTTTCGTGCATATACACAAATACAAGACGATCATTTTGAAGGTAACGCAATGAAAGAATGAAAATATTCTCTTCATCTCCTCAAACCCTTTTAACAAAAAAAGATATGAACATGTATATTCAATCTCAAGTCTCAGCACCAAATAGCCTCGGAGATCAAAAAAGAATGAAGAAAACTATTGCAGCAGTAATTAACAGTTTTACAAAGATGATATCTTCACTACTGTTCTTTTTGAGAACCAGTAATCATGGACGAGATGGCGGCGGCCAGAGCGGCAGTGAAATTGGGATCGGCCGTGATGGCAGCAGTGGCGGCCGTAAGCGTGTCGGTAAATGATGGGTGGTTTTGAACATGTTGTAATTGTTGAGGTTGAAGATTAGCATCTTGAGAAACTTGTAGTCCTGAAAATTTTGGTTGGTTATGTAAACCCTGAGGCATTGGTGGGGGTGGCATTGAAGTAATAAAGTTTGGATGTTGAGGGCTTGATTGGAAAGGGACTTGAAATTGAGCATTTGGAGTTGTCCTTTGATGATAAGGCAACGAGTTTTGGGTTTGAGTTAGGTCCAATGTTATAGTAGGAAACGGAGCTGATGCTGAAATAGTCGCCATGCTTGACGAACATGGAAGCATAGTCCTTGCTAGGAAATTATTCGGATTCATTAACCCGTCTGCACTTGGCATGGAACCTGAAAGTAACATATTTGCAGCAGCTGACGTTGTGGATGCCATAGCCATTGCTGGTGGTGGTAGGGGGTGGTTGTGTGTACCTTCATAAGTTGTATTCAAAATTGTCCTATCCTCAACACACCTTTGAACCTGGATAATTAAAAGAATGTGAATTTTTAGAATTGCATCAATTTATCAAACTCATTCCCTACTTTACGTTAAACACACTAATAAAGTAAAGAGTTTTTACAATATCCATGATATAAGTAGTAGGTTAGCACACTATTTTCCAGTAGGTTATCATATTAGGCTTGATACGAAGGTATTGTAGGTTGAATATGTAAAAATGCTTTGTAGTTACTAGCAGTATATATAGGTGGATACATACCTGTTTGCGCACTGGACAACCAACAGCCATGGTGCACCGATAATAAGCTCGGGGACATGGATTGCCTTTTGCCATCTTTTGTCCATATTTTCTCCACTGGCATCCATCTGTAATCTGCAAAATATTGCAACTACTGCATTAGTTTTACATGTTGACTAGATATTGGTAACATATGACATAGGAAATGTAAAAATTATCCGCGGTTAGTATATATAAGTTAAATCCTTTGGTCAAACAGTATACAAAACCAAACTACAAAAAATGAAAAGAAAAATAATGTATACCATGGGAGCTTCTGATCGGGCACGAACGGAGACACGAGCTTTCCTCATGGTTGCATCTGTTGCTTGATCAACTGGCATTGAGGAATTCAATTTAGGGACCTTGCTAGGTACCCAACTTTCAGATTCTGGGCTTTCTTCTCTGCCAATAGTACCCTTATGCCGTGTCACTTGTACATTTTTCCGAGGTGATTCAGAAACTGTTCTTTCTTCTGATGAAGCATGGGAATTATGAGATAGCTCGTCACCACTTGGTCCTAATTCCAAGAATTGTCTTGGAACTATTTTTTCTTGCATCTTCTCTTCAGACTTTGCTTCCACAATCTGAACAAAATCAAACAATACTGAAATTAACCATTTGAAGTACTAATTAATAACCTATGAATTTAAAATATTTCTAAGTTTATTTTTTTCTCGAAATAAGTGTATATATACCTTGTGGTCATGTGTATTTTCAGTTCTTGAATTTTGTTGTTGCATGAGTGCGGCAAGATGCATCTGAAGTGCAGCATAATTGTTGCTAACCTGGGTAAGCATCCCTCTCAAACGTTGATTTTCAACATTCATCCTTCCCAGTTCAACTTGTAATTGTGCCAACTGGTTAAGATAAAACAAAATTAGATGTACTATTCAATAACCAAATCAAGTATATAAAAGTCATACATCTGTATAACTTTAATAATCAATTGAACCATTAACCAATGGAGTCTTTGTGGTAAAATAATTTATAGTCGTAATACCTCATTCTGGGCTCTTTTATCTTCTATTATCTCTGATGAAATCCCATCATCCACCGTTGATTGATCACTTCCAGTGTTTGCAGTCACAAGTTGCAAACCAGTCTACATTAAAGGGCATACATTAGATTAAGAAGTTCAGTTTAAAGTTATGATATAGTCAAATGACAAACTGGAAAGATTAAACTAGCGTTTGGACATAGATTTGGTTGAAAATTCAAAAAAAAAAATTGAAGTTTTGTGAGTAGAAAACTTTAAAAATCCAGTCTAAACCACTTTTGAAACTTGGAAAAATTCTTCAAAAACTGCTCAAAACTGATCATTTTTTATATCCAAACAATGTTTTCAAAATATTTCTGAAAAAAAAGTGAAAAAAACTTATGGCCAAATGGGAACTTAAGTGGATTGGATGACTTACATTTACAACCAATTCGGACCTGGTACTAGTAGTATTTTCACTATGAGAGTCTTCCTTCTTTATAAAAAGATGATCCATAGGCTGCAGATTCCTCTTATCAGAGAAGAAATCAACTTCCCTCTTCTCATCAACAGCTTGCTCCTCCCTACGGTTCATCATCATGTAATTCGTATGATTATTCGACCTAGGACTTAAGTTATTAAAACCAAAAACTGGCTTGTTCTTGAAGATCCCCACTTGATGATCAGAATTTTCAAGTGCAACTCCCCATCCTTTGTCCATATATAAATCAAGAAACCAAATTAAGAAATGAAACAATGGTGAAAATCAAGAGAAATGAAAGAAAAGAAGATTATTATGAAGGGGGTCTAAGAGTTTTTTCACAGATGCAGTGGACACAGCTATATAAAAGGTTGAGATAAGAGACTATGGTGAAGGTTACGTAGACCAAAAAATAATGTTGATTGTATGCGTGTGGAGAAAAGAGGTGTGTGGTCAAAGAGTGAAGAGGAGAAGATTTTGATAAAGTAACGTAAGGTGGTGCGTCAAGGTTGGGCGACAGGTGGCAGTGGGACCCAGGATTTCCTCTCAAATTGTCAAGACCGAGTTTGACTTGTTCGCATTAAACTACTCCCTCAGGTTTAAAATAAATAAGTATCTACTTCACTTTTTTCACTCAGGTAAAGAAAATACTAATTTTAGAAAAAAATATATATTTGACTAAATTACCTTTAATTAATATTTTCTCCTGATCATTTTTATTTGTTCACTTTTGATTTTGCACGCCCCTTAAGAATTAATAAATGAAGTATATATTTTTATCATAGTACTTATATTAATTGGTGCATATTTTTAATACACTTGAAAAATGATTTACAATAAGTAATTAATACTATGGGTAAAAAAAGAAAAAAATTATCTTTTTTTGATATGCTAAAAATGATAAATAAAATTAAAAATGTATTTTTAAAATACTAAACGTATAAAAGTGAACGGAGAAAGTAAGACTCTTACCTATTTATTTTCTTGAGTAAATAGTGATAAATTTGAAAAAACTAAAATTAATACTTTCTTGATTATATGATTGAATATTTATTTTGAATTAAAATAAAAAGACTAAATGATCACTTATTTTAAAGAGGAGGATTAAAGAGAAAAATGAAAAAGAAGAAATCTACCGGCCCGAATACTGCGGCGGTTTCAACGTGATGAAAATGAAAAGCTACCAACTGTGAAGATGAACAAAGTCAACTATTTTCAAGGACAATCTTCTCGCCCCACTCACGACTCGGTTGCTAATTTTTAATTGAGTTTCAGTTTCTTTTTTCTTTTTTTTTTTTTGTTTTTTCTTGATGACAGTGTGGTCTGCTTAATTTATACACATCTCATTATTTAATTCTGTACCTGCATTCTTCTACCAAGGGTTTAATACAGATACCGAATTATCCTTTATTAGAATTTAGATTACAACAACGACATCGTCGTATCTGTACTTTAATTTCGGGCAGTTAATAATAACAACATACTCAGTGGAATCTCATAAAATGGAGTTTGGAAAGATAGAATGCAGTGTGTACACATACCTTATTCTTACTTGGAAGTAGAGAGGTTATTTCCGATAGACCTTCGAGATGAATACAAGTAATTCAAAGCAGTATGAAAAAAAAATAACGAAAGCAAATAAGCTAGGATAAAAGAGTCTGGAAAAAATAAGCAATAGCTACCATATATAAATAAAATAATCGAACTACAATAAACAACTAACAGAAATCACAAATAAATTAAAATTTTGATTAAAATAAATAACTTAATTTTGCCTCTCCTTGCTCGTACTATGATCTCTCCTTATCTTCATTACTGCTCATTGATGACAAGATTACGCTCTTGATGTCAGTATATATGTTTTAAATTATTGTATATATGTTTTAAATTATTCAGATTTGTTTTTTTTTTTTTATGCCTTTAGTGTTATGACCGACTTCAGTTAACCACTTGTTTATTTAATTTAATTCCTTGAGTTTATCCATTTGTAGTTTACACAAACACTTATGTGCATTAATTTTTAATTTTCAAATGACATGATTGTGTGATTAATTTTACATCATCAGCTGATAACTTAGAGCCTGTTTGGATGGGCTTATGCCTATAAGCTGTTTGCAGCTTGCAGCTTATAAGCTAAAAAAAATAAGTTGGGGTAGTCTAACTTATTACTTTTTTTTTTGCTTATAAGCTGCTTTAGATAAGCTAAGAGCCTGTTTGGATGTGCTTATGCCTATAAGCTGTTTGCAGCTTATAAGCTAAAAAGAATAAGTTGGGATAATTTAACTTTTTTTTTTTGGCTTATAAGCTATTTTCAGCTTATAAGCTGCTTTAGATAAGCTAAGTCAAATGGACTCAATTATTTTTTTGAGCTTATTTTAAGCACAAAATGACTTTAAGCTGGTCAGCCAAACACTTAAAAAAGCTGAAAACAACTTATAAGCAACTTATAAGCCAATCCAAACGGGCTCTAAGTCAAATGGGCCTAATTATTTTTTAGCTTATTTTAAGCACAAAATAACTTTAAGCTGGCCAGCTAAATACTCAAAAAAGCTGAAAACAGCTTATAAGCAACTTATAAGCCAATCCAAACGGGCTCTTAAAGAATCTATCGACTCTAAGCTGAGCACGTTGAAAATTAATTACCTTAAATTGCTTTAATTTTTGTTTTCAAATAATTTGGTTTTGATGATTTTAATTCCATGTGGTAGTATTCGTACAAGACTGCGTAGGAAGCTTCCCTGGGACCCACGGTTTGTTCAGACAGCAAAGCACACCAATCACGTCACAGAGGGGACCATTTGTTGACTCTTTTGGCTTTCTTAACTTTTTGCCTAATCGGTCTAGGGTAGGGGTCCCCTAAATTTGTAAAAAACCTTTTAAAAAATTTGGGTAGTATTTCGAAACTATTTTAAAGTTACTGTTCGAGACCAATGCGAACAATCACAAAATATTTTGAATGATTACTAGGCTTAATACATCGATAACCCCTTTAACTTATAAGTAAATTTTATTTAGACATTCAAATTAAGATTTGTTTCACTTGAACAACTAAACAACAATAAAGTATTTTTTATTATACACTTTCTGTTTAAATTTTAAAAAAAATTACCCGTATTGTCAAGTGTCTATTAGATAGTTAAGTTATCATACAAAATATATCATATTCTTTAAATATGCACATGGGGCTCAAATAGAAGAAGCATGAGGTTTTATGACTTATTAAGGCAAAATGCATATAATTAAGGGATGACATATTTTAAGTGTTTAACTTATCTACGTAATAGACGCTTAAGAAAATGCACAAAAATATCAAAATTTAAACCGGAAGTGTTTAATAAGAACACTTTATTATGTGTTCAGATGCTCAATTGAAACAAGTTTTAAATCAAGTGTTTAAATAAAATTTATTGATATGTTTAAAGGGTTATCGATATATTGATCAACTTCATTACTATTAATATGAGAGAATGACAAAAATGTATCTTATGCTTGGGATAGATTTAACAGTCCTAAAATATTTCCTTTAACAGTTTTAATCATTCAAGTTTGTCAAAAGTTAACGAGATGGTGGAAATAAAGATTTAATGGGAACTCACACGTGAAGGTGTAATTTTTGCTAGTGAATGCATGCTTGGGTTCAAAGCAGAAATTGAAAACACTATCAGATTAGATTATAATAATTGTTATAAATATCATTCTGTATGCAACCTCGGTGAATATATGTAAAAGATTCTTTACACTATTCTGTGCATGACCTCTTACTTTCCTCCACTCTTTAGTGATAGTGGTACTAGTTGGGGTGACCGTGGCCTAACATTGACCATACCTTAGAATGAAAACAAGTTAATAGTCTAGATGGTCACTCAATTTATGATAATTGATTATTATAGTCACTTAATTTTGACTAGTTAGCTTCAAAAGTTACTTTAGACGAAAATATAATTTTCAATACTTATTTAATGATGTGACAGCGGTAAATTTTTAAGAAAAAATATTTTTCCATTATTAACATTTAGATTTAGGATGTAACCCACGTTAGTTCCAACCAATTTTTTTACCTGACTCACTTGATGCGTTAATTATATAAGAGACTAGTGTCATTTGACCGGTGCTAAGCCTGGGCCCAAATCGGCGTTAAAATTTTAATTTGTAGATATCTTTTAAATTTTTTCTGCTCTTGCTTCTTTGTTTTTGTAACATCAATCTGATACTTCGAAAGACTTCTAAAATATTAAAGTACTAAAACGTACCTACAAATTAAAGGAAAGTATTTTTTTTTATAGTTTTTATATTACATTTTAATTAAAAAAGATCAACATTTGAAAGCACTTCTGATTTCCATTTTACTTAAATTTTTTGATATTAAAGTCTCTAATGATCCAAATTGGGTTTTCATATGTTAAATTAATTTCATTTGTTTTTTTGAATTGAATTCATATTGGCTAACTTATTTTTTTAACAAAGATATTACAGTATTCGATTAATGTCAAAAATATTTGATGCGCAAATATTGTTGCATGATGAAATCAATAAAGTTAACTTAAAAATAAATATAAATAATTAAAAGTCGTGATGTACAAGAATTTTTTGTAGATAATCTTTCAAATTAAATCACAAAAAATACTGAAAAGTCAATAGAATTAATAGTTCTTACTTTAAGCTGTCTTTTACCTTCCAAAAGATGCATGTTGAAGAATAACATTTTTTTTTTTACCTTTTCTTAATTTACTAAACCATTTTATGAAATCTACATTGTAATAACTTTTTCATGTTAACCGGAACAATTTTATCCTAAACTATATAAAATATTGATTATCCAATACTTGTAAAATATTTTAATATTTTAAAAAGAGTAAAAAATAGAAGTTTTGCAATTGTCTAGTATTATTACGGTTTGAAAATCAAATTATATTTTCTTTAACTACATTATTTTTTCAAACATTTTCAGAATACATAAAATAATATTTTATAGTTACTCTTTTAATATAGTAAATAAATTTCATGTTAATGGTGTGCGCACGTAAAATTGGATTAATTAACTACCGTACTTCGGAATTCATTTTTTCGATTGATACGGAAGGACTGTAATTTACATTTTTGATACATTTTTGAAGTATTTAACAATGATATGAGTTATTTATATTTATTTTCTTATTTTGAAACTTAATCCAAACTTAAGTGAAGTCGTTATAAATTACTTATGTTCGCCTGCATGTACGGCATAAGATTGTAGGAGAAAATTAAAAAGAAATTACTAAATGGACGAATAAAAAATTAAAATAGCAAATGATAAATGGTAATAACATCAATAAATAATAAATAGCATTATAAGAATAATATTTTAATTCAATAATTAAGCCTATATTAAGACAGAATTGAATGACATGATAACTCTTTATGTGTCTATAATAAATTCTTAAGGAAAAACATAATTTGAAACAAGTTTAATAATATTTCTACATAAAATATTCAAATATGTATGAGCATGTTACACCCCTCGCTTCGTAGTAGTAGAACCTATGGTTTTCTAGACGGGTATGCCTTTGGAACAGAGACCCGAGCCCGAGTTTGGAGTAGAAAGTGTCCTATCCCGTGTACAAGGGTACCAGTAGATATTCCTGGCAATTTATAGAGTTAGAAGTTGAACGAATCGAATCGACGCGATCTGAACTGAATCAGAAAAATCTGCAGACACCAGTCATCATCGACGGGTCATCGACATGGTCAACGGATCGTCGATGTGCGGCGTCGACAGGGTCCCACAGCTTGCATCTACAGGCGTAGGTTGACGGAGCAAGTCGACGGGCCGTCAACCCGCTCGTCGAACCGGACCGCTGTAACTTTTTGGCTTCCAAGTATAAATATAGGAGCCATGACTATTTCTCATTTTCCTCCATTTCAAATCAGAAAAACCCTAATATTTTCTCTCCCAATATTTTCCATCATATTAGTGAAGATTTGACAAGACCCGGACCCCGTAAATCCGAGCTTGTGAAGAAGAAGATTGCTCCTAGGGTTTCTTCAAGGTTCTGAAGCTTAGGGAGTTGAAGTTGAAGCGATTCTTGGGATCTTAGACCCCTCAAGGTATGTAAATGATTTATACCCTTGTATTTGAGTTTATTATCAAGAGTTTTAGTGATTTAAGTAAAGAGGAGGTATTTGTGGGAATGGTAAGTTGATGAAGGGCAAGGTAGTGACTTGAGGCTATGTTAAGAGATAATTGGGGATAAATTTAAGTATATTTTGATATATATATATATATATATATATGTGTGTGTGTGTGTGTGTGTGTGTGTGTGTGTGTGTGTGTGTGTTGTCATCGTGTTGTGGGTATTGTGGTTGATGTTGGATCAATTGTGTAGTTGAAGAGTTGTTGAGCTTACAAGGAAAATTTTGTCTACAATTCGTTAAGCTTTATATGTATTTGAGGATGGTTAGTAAGCGAGGTAAGTAGTCTAATTAAGGCCTACGTTATCTTAATTGTAGATTTACAAGTTCAAGAGGTAGAAGTTGGGCGATTTGATATACGTCGAGATATGTAAGGTTATCCTTCCCTTCTTTTGGCATGATCTTACGATATGAACCAACAAACGAGTAAGCGAGTTTCCATATTACTCCACTCTTAGAATCTTAGGGAGTACCTCAGTCTTTGATGTTCATGTACCCCGTTTATGATTGCTCCTTCTGTTCATGGGTCTAGCTTTATGTACACAGTTATTCATGCATTACATTCATTCGTATATATGTATATTGACCCATGACCAGAAGGCGTTATACACGCAAGTATTATATGTATACGGGTATGGAAAATGGGTAGGCGTTATATATGCATTACCACCTGCTCAGCTGGTGCACCTTGATGATGATATATGGATCGGGTCGTACGTTCCTCGACATTACTATTATATGACATATGGATCGGGCGTACGTTCCTCGACATTACTATTATATGGGATATGGATCGGGCTGAACGTTCCTCAGCACTATGACTTATATTTATGTATATGAGCATGATTATCATTGAGAGCATGCATATTGTGTGCCCACAAAGGCATAGTCAATTATATAGGTTTGTGCAGATACATACAAATACTACTTCATACAAATACATACAAACAGTTATTTCAGCTTATGAGTTCAGATCTTATTCATGATTCTTATAGATACATGATTGTTCTTATGCCTTCCATACTCAGTACATTATCCGTACTGACTCCCCATTGCTCGAGGGCCTGCAGGTTCAGGTAGACCGACAGGTGGTCCAGCTTAGTAGGACTTCTATCCAGCAGTGGTTAGTGCGCTCCATTGATCAGGAGTTGTTGTTTATTTTGGTATGCTAGACCTTTTGGATGTATATGTATATGGGTATGACGGGGCCTTGTCCTGTCCTTTCTACAACTTTTATTCCAGTAGAGGTCTGTAGACAGTTGTATGTACTAGTCAAACGATGTAGCCTTGTTGGCTTCTATTCTTTTGTGTACAGTATATGTAGCGGCCTAGCTGGCCTGTACTGTTCTTCAATATGTATGTGTATATACAGATTGTACAGAGTCTTGATATTTCCCTTTTATGAGATCAGTTCATGCCATTTATGGGCCTTTGATGTTCAGTATGTTTCAGATACGTGTTTAGGGGTGTTTGGTCGCTAGAGGTCAGACACTCGTCACGACTCATCGGTTTGGGTCGTGACAGAGCATGATTCGTGGGGTCTCTATAACCTTTTCCATGACATCATTATTTTTAGTGGCATAAAAAGTCGTTAAAGTTCTCAAAATTTACCAAAATGTGTGAAGATTCACAAAGCCATTATAATTTCAATTAGGGGTAAAACGAGTCAGAAAAATTCAGGTATGGACTACAAAAAATGGGTATTCTCCTTTATATATAGTAGTAAAGTAATGAAAAACAGACAATATAAATAAAAAGTAAATTTGACCTTAAAAAATAAATCTGGGACCTAGAAGTAATTAATTGAAAAGTTTGACATTAAATTGAAAACTTTTGTGAGGACTACAAATACCCCTTGGTTGTCCCTTATATATATAGTAAAATTTCTTTAAGCTTTAAGGGGTCATTTGGTAGATATTTAGAGTTATGTAGGTATTAGTAAGCCAGAGATTATTATGAGTGAATCTATGTATTATTTTATTCAGGAAAGTTATGCAGGGTCTAGTTATTCATGTATTAAATTCCCTCATAACCTATACATATATTAGTTATGTGGATTTCAAAATTGCAAATCAAACATTGTATTATTAGCTCCTAACTAGCTACCAAACATGGTATTACTTATGCATGATTTAATACCTGCATAACTCAACTCCAAACACCTACCAAACGACCCCTAATAGCATATAACTTACAGAACCCAGTGATTTTTTTTTCTTTGTTTAAAAGTTTAAATCTTTTAATCAATGGGATCCAGGAGTTAGATATCTTTCTTTACCTCTAAAAAAGAACTGAGAAAATAGGAGAATATAAAGATATCAAAACGGATGCAAAATTAATCAACAACAACACAATTCAGAAAATCATAAAAAATAAACAAACAAACAAAAGAACTAAAAACAGGAAAACATAAAGCACAAACAATAACACTAAATCAAAATACAGAAAAGAAAAGAAAAAAAGCAAAAGAAAATGGTAAAGGAGAATGAAGCTTAGCTTTACAAGGAGGGAATAATAGAACAAAAATGATCAAGTTATTAAGTACCTATTAAAACCGTTATAAAGAATAAAAAAGCTAATACACGGTATAATTTATTGTTTTTGTCCAAAATTCGAAGACTCATAGGGTCCTTTTAGTTAAATGTTATTATATAGTTTAAATGCATCTCTTATATAATCAACTCATTAAGCAGGTCGGGTCAAGACTTGAGTCTAGTTTAGGGTGGGTTATGTTCAAAATAAATTTAAATATTAATTTTTAAATATTTTTTTTCTAAAAATTTACAGTTGCCATGTTATTAAATAGGTAGCGGAAACTACATTTTCGGCTAAAATGACCATAGAAGCTAATTAGACGAAGTTGAATGACTTTTGAAAGACAAAATAAAGTTAGGTGACTATGATGGTCAATTACCATAAATTGAGTGACCATCCAGGCCATTAACACAATGAAAACAAATGGATTTTGTAAAGAGTTAATCTCACTTTACCCCCTTAACATTTAAGGGTTGGGAAACGATACCCCCTCACATATTAAATGGGAACGATAACCCCCTTATCAAATATTTTCCTGTTAGAATCTTTTGTTTAACTAAAGATTTATTTTCTTTTTCTTTCTAAAATTAAAATACAAAAATATATAACTCTTATTATTGTCCTATTCACCTGTTCCGTCGAAAATAATATATAACAACTACTTGAAAAAATCTGTTAATAAATTTCAAGTTACTTGGCATTCATTTTTTTTTTTTGGGACAAGAGGGTCAAGATGTTAATTATTAAATAAGTAAAAAAAGGAGGGCTCTTCTATATAATAAATAAATATTCACACAACACGTTGAAACCTCAGATAATTTTCTTTTATTTTTCAAGCATGATGGAGAAACTAGAAAGCTGCAATGATACAACATCTTGAAGGGTGTTCTTGGCTACCAAGGAAATGGAAGCACCAGATTAACAATTTCCTCCAAGACAGCAACTAATAATTGCAATTATTCATTTAGATATTTATTGTGCCTTGGAGGAAATTGTTAATCTGGTGTTTTTCATTTCCTTGGTAGCCAAGAACAACCTGAAGATGCTGCATCCTTGCAACTTTCTAGTTTCTCCGTCATGCTTGAAAAATAATAAAAACAAATATTTGAGGTTTCAACGTGTAGTGTGAATATTTATTATATGGAAAAACCCTCATTCTTTCTTACTAATTAGACCGTATAATAATTAAGATTTTGACCCTCTTGTCCAAAAAAAAAAAAAAAAAAAACCCCTAACACCACATAGCTTGAAATTTATTAACATATTTTTTCAAGTTATACATTATTTTCAACGGAACAAGTGAATGGGACAATAACAAGAGTTATATATTTTTGTATTTTAATTCTAGAAAGAAAAAGAAAAAAGATCTTTATTTAAAAGCAAAAGATTCTCACCGGAAAATATTGGATAAGGAATTTATCGTTTTCATTCAATATGTGAGGGGTTATCGTTCCCAACCTTTAAATGTTAAGGGGATAAAGTGAGATTAACTCTTTAGTAAAATCATAAACTTTTTACACTATCAATGCATTTTAGATAACTAATCTACATTTATCAAATTATTTAGTTATCTATTCAATGAACTGTAGCGTAAAGTTTTTTTTTTTTTAAATTATTACTTTTAAATTTAGACACTTTAATTTCTTTTTAAAATAAATTTTCGGGAATACTCACAAAATTCCAAATAGAAGAATTATCCAAAACATATATTTTTTTTTGCATTAACTTCTTCTAAATAATAAACTATTTCGTTTCTACAAAATTTTCCAAAAAAATGTCCAACTACCCGGATATCTATTTTCTTGCGTGGTGGATTCCTTCTTTCTTTTTCCTCAGGGAAAATGGTAGGTAAGTTTTTGTTCAAAGATTAGAGTTCATGGAATGTGGAAAAGGCACATTTGGTCCAATTGTTCGAAAAGGTGTCTACTACCCTTTTTTTCATTAAGAAATCTCTAATGCATTAATTCATTAGGAAATTTCAAAAAGAAGACGAACTGCTTTCTACATTAGTCTTAACTCTTGGTGGAAAAAACGTACCCAAACAGCTAATAACCGAAGGAAAAGGGTCAACTTTTCTTTTTTCTATCTTCACATGACAACTCTCAAATAACCACCTTGTCTTCCCATTGACGTAGGAGATTTTTTTTTTTTTTTTGATTGAGTTTATTTTATTAAGATTTGAGTTCTCTATGTTGGTGTACGAAAATGAAATGAAATATTTACATTTTATACAATCATATTACATAAAAGTAATTATAAGTAATTAATCAGCATCTTAAAATAAGTAGCTAGTACTCCCGCAACATGTTATAACAAAACCAAAAACAAAATATTGAAGCTATTTGATTATACATTAAACTTAATAAATATCTAAATTCGTGTCATCTACAAGACTCGACCTCCTTTACGAGTATTAGTCCGACTCTTTTGTTGCTTTAAAGTCCAAATGCATATAGATTTTGTCAGCTGTCAAAGATAAATAAAATAGAAAATAAGAAAGAAGAGAAGACTAAAGTAAGGACAGGCAAAAATTAAAGAAAAAAAATGATTTTTTGGTCCTTTACAAACATTTTTAGTTTTATAATTTTTTTACAATAGATTTTTTTCCCCTTACATATAAGAGATTTGAAAAAGACACATAAGAGATCTGGAAAAGTCATTTTCTTCTATTCAAATTGTAAGAGCGCAAGAGATTTCATTTTCTCAAAATTAAAGGTAACAAATTAAATTCGTGAGGTTGTGACAATTTATTAAAGGTTTCTCATATGTCAGATTAATGACGCTCTTCTTCCCCGAAATTAAACTCATTTTCCACACCACATTTCTTGGTCTTACTTTGCAACTGCCACCTAATACTTTTCTGGGCCCTTTTTCTTCCTCATTTCTTTATAAAATACTACCAATTCAAATAATCCGCTATCCTGGCAACCTCAAAAGCACGCAAAGTAATCAAATTAAGAAAAAAGACCTAAGGAAGAAAGAGAAAATTTGAGATGACTTAGTAGGCTTTAGGATATGAGTTAGTTGAGATATGAAGAACGTAGCCTCTGAAGTTGAAGTTGAAAAGGGATAGTATATGAAAGTTAAAGTTGTGTTTGTACATAAAAATACAGTCAAATTGAATATAAAACTAATTTTCTTATTTTTAAGAACTTTGTTTCTCATTTTTTTTGTTTTTTTTAAAGTTTTGACAAACAAAACACCAAATAACAAAAAAACAAAAAATGTGGTCCATACCAAACTCACCCTACAATGGACTATTATATCGAGGTTGAAGACAAAAGGAGAGTTGACTAAGATTCCATTGACCAGGATTAACAATCCCCACGTGGCTTACACATTGACGTAGAAAATAGCTGCCTATGGTTAGGTTTTAATTGGACCATTCACAAGAATAAAACAAAAAAAGAAGATAAGGCAGCCATGCATGGAATTAATGAGTTCTTGCGATGAACTTTTCTTACCTTTGATGGAATATTATTATGACATTTCACACGGTTCATTCCTCGTATACTCCTAGAAAACAAAGATAAAAGGATTTTGGTATCCTTTGGGTTCTTCTTTTTAAGGCTACAAGTAAACCCGTCAACCGGTAACCGGATCGGTAAAATCGGAACCGGAACCGGTTAACCGGTTAATCGGTTAATCGGTTCCGGTTAACCGTTTATTATATACCGGTCCAGTTTCAATTTTTTTGGAACCGAAACCGGACCGGTTAAACCGGTGGATTTTTTTTTTTTTTTTTAAATAGAGCCGTTGGGGCAGCCCAATGGACCGTTGGGCAACAGTCCATTTGCAAAAATGGCCGTTATCAAACGGTCCCAAACCCATTTTTTGCCCCCCCCCCCCCCCCCCCCCCCCCAACCCCTCAAACTTTTTTTTTAACACTTTAACCCATCCCCCACCCCTATATAAACCCCTCTCCATTTCCATTTTAATCCACACCAATTCACTCTTCTCTTTCTCTAAAATCTCAATCTCTCAATTATAGTTACTTTGCAACAATTAGTCACTTTAAATTTCTCTCAAATAAATATTATAAAGTCTTATTATAGTTTCAATTATTAATTTTGCAATTATAATATTGTTGGTGGAGTTGGTGATTTTGCAACAATCCGAAGTAGCTTTGGTGGAGTTGCAATTCTAGCCGCCTTCACTTTGTTGGAAATTAGTCTGGCAATTTGGTACCTTCGTTCCAACTCTATCTTTATTTTTTGCAATTTAATTCTAGAAATTTAATTTGTTGCAATTTATTTTCTTGTGATTTATTTGAGTGTGATTTAAGTTAATTCTATTTAATAATGGCGATGAGATTTAGACGTGGTGCCGGTAGTAGTGGTATTGTTAGGCGTGGGCTTAATGAGGAAACATTTGTGGAAGAAAAACCTAATTTAGGTATTGATGTTGGTGGAAATAATCCACTTTTAGGTCATGAGGCAATGCAACAACATTATACCGACACTTTTAATGAAATTGATGATGATGATGAAACACAAGCCCCCGAAAATCCCATAGGAGATACATGTTCTGCACAATCACATACACAAGACAAACCGCCTAAAACTCGTAAGCCAACCGCTAAAATTTGGAAATTTATGACTAAGGATAGGGAAAGCCAAACAGCTAAATGTACCCTATCTGGACAAGTATTTACTTTTAAGCAAGAAACTAGTAAGGATGGTGGAACGGGTACACTAAATGCTCATATGAGAAAGAAACATATGGATGTTTGGGGAGAGCAAACGAGTTCAAATGTGGGGGGTATTCAAATGACGATAGACCCACGAACCGGTAAAATTTTTAAGTATGACAAGAAAAAAGAGCGTGTAGAAATAGCTAAAATGGTAGCTTATGATTGTTTACCATTTTCCTTTCCTTCGGGTTTGGGGTTTGTTACTTACATTCAACGTTGTTATAATCCGTTATTTGAGGCTATTCCTAGAAGTACTTGTAGAGCGGATGTTATAGATTTGTATAAAAAATATAGGTTTTATTTGCGCCATGTATTTAATTCTTTAAATTGTAATGTTTCTCTTACCGCTGATTTGGGTCTTAGTCTTAACAAGTTAGATTTTTTTGCTATTACGTGTCATTAGGTTGATGACAATTGGGTTATGCAAAAAAGAATTATATCTTTTTTATATGATGAAGGAAAAGGTCGTCACGATGGAAAATTTTTAGCGGATTCAATGTCTACTATTATGAGATTTTTTAACATTTATAGAAAAACACTTTGTATTGCTTTAGATAATGCTTCTAATAATACAAAGGCGATTGGTCTTTTAAAAAGAGAATTAAACCCTCCGCTAAAAAATATTTTTCATGTAAGATGTAGTTGTCACATTTTAAACTTAATTGTTAAAGATGGTCTTGTGCGTTTTGACGATTCTATTCAAAAAGTTAGAGATGCGGTTGCGTTTTTTTTTTTTTTTTTTTTTGTAATGCTAATAGGGGAAGAATTAGAGATTTTAAGAATGCTTGTGTGGAAAATAACCTTAGACCTAGGAAAATTCAAGTAGAAATTGAGACTAGGTGGAACTACACTTACATTATGCTACAACAAGCATATGAGTATAGGATTCCCATACAACAAGTTCACAACAAATATAATATTAATAGTGATGATTGGTTAAATTTTACGGATTGGGAAGATGTTAAGGAATGTGTTGAACTCTTAGAATTTTTTTATAATGCAACTCTTGCTTTTTCTAAACAATTCTATCCCACGGTAACCAGAATTTTAGCCTACTTAGCGAAAATAGCTAGAGTTTTACAAGAGTATAAATATAAACCCGGTTATCAAGCGGCTATTTTTGATATGACAACAAAATTTAAGAAGTATTTTTTTCCCATCCCAACTTTATTTATATTGAGTTCTCTTTTAAATCCTTGTTTAAAAGTGTCTTATACTAAAGTATTGGTTGGTCAAATTTATACATTTTTCGAAATTGAAATGGGAGTTCAACCATCTTTAGCTGAAGCCGAACTCGCTATTGATGACGAGTTTAGAAAAGTTTTTACTCATTATTCTAATTTGGAAGAACATGCTACACCCGTTGCTCCACGCCCTACTACTTCTCAAAGTAGCAAAAAGGGCTTGTCGGGTTTAAAAGTTTTACATTCACATCCAACTCCTTCTTGTAGTGCAAACTTTGATGAATATCACTTTTATTTGATGCAGCCAAATGTGGATATCAAGGAACTAGATGAGTTGAACGTCTTAGCATGGTGGAAGAAATACAAGGCAAGTCATCCGATACTCTCAAGAATGACTCGAGATATCCTTACGGTTCAAGTATCAACTGTGGCTTCGGAAAGTGCATTTAGCCAAGGAAGACAACAAATTGGAGACCATAGACACTCATTCTATTTACTTGTGTTCATATTTTTACTTATATTAAGTTAGGAATATACCTAAAATATACTTATAATATACATCTACTTAAATTAAAAACTAGAAAGTTATATACTTGAAAAATAACTAAAATATACTAAGAATATACTTATAATATATAGTATACATATAACTTAAACATATATATATATATATATATATATATATATATATATATATATATATATATATGTAAGTTATATAACCTAAGTATATTGATATATATAAGTATATTCTTACTATATTTTAGGTATATGTAGTATAACTTAAGCATATAACTTAATATATATATATATATATATATATACATATATACACGTATATGCTGTATTGCTGACTTGCTGTTAGCCTGTTAGTCAGTAAATATATAAACTTTACTTATAAACTTATATAACATATGTAAATATACCTACAATATACTAATAAATACTATAATATATATATACTATACAAAAAAAAAAAAGAGGGTTTGGACGTGTTTGAACAAGACCGGTTCCAGTTTCTGGTTTTTAACCGGTAAACCGAAACCGGTTAAACCGGAACCGGTGGCCGGTTCCGATTTTTAACCGGAAACCGGCCGGTTTCTTAACCGGTCACCGGTCCGGTCCGGTTCAAACCGGTTAACACGTTTAGCTACAAGTTAGCTAGATATCTTTCCTTCTTTCACCAAGTCGACAAATAGTATTTTTTTGATAATTGTCAAAAAAAAGCACTTGATCAATGCTGTCCAAATATTCTTTGACTCAAAATCCGACGGATGATACTTATCCACAGAAGATCTAATACATCAAACAACATTAATTTATTATGATTAAGTGAAAATTAAGATGAGAATACATATTAATTAATCAATAATAAATGATAAATTATATATATAGGACGCATCTATTATGTATTAATTTGTTTGACGTAAATACTGATCATATATTTTTTTTCAGACACACTTTCATCGAGCCATGCTCTTTGGAGCGTTTAGAAGGTAGGATGATAGTATGAAAGTAGAAACAAACACAGCTTTCATTTTCAAACTACCGGCTAAGTTCGGCAACTAATTTGTTTTCTTATAAGGTAGTTTAATTCTATAAGCAAATGCATTTCCAAAATGTCACTTGTTTGGTACTTAGGTGAATAATTTAGACGCTGATATATAATTAGTGGAAAACGACTAAAAAGCTTCGAATTTTAAAACTGAGGATCTGATGCTCGACGGCTAAGTTGTCATCAATCAACTAGTATGTTAGCCAAGTATGACTCATCTAATGTTTAATAAGACTAACTTTTTTTTTCTTTCCCTTTTTTCCTCTTGTATTATTACATGGGAGTCCAAAAGTTGGGAATAATACGCAGGAAACAAAATTATAGTATTAGTTGTTTTAGCTTCACTATCCTTTTAAGACGTCAGACTGATTTCATGCTTACGATATTAAGTTTTCTTCTGTTAGGTTAATACTTTCTCTGTTTCAATTTGTGTGAATTGATTTAATTGATCACGATGTAATTGAAGAAAAAGACTTTTGAAGCTTAAATCTCAAATCCGCTTTAATATTCGTGTGTTATAAGACTTTCAAAACTTGTTATTTTTAAGGCTTAATACATACTCCCTTGGTCCCAATTTATGTGACACTCACACTCTTTCAAGTCAGCAAAAAAAAAAAAAAAAAGATTTTTTTTTCATATTTTGTAATAATTTGGATTTAAATTTTCCATTGTATCTTTAATGAGAAGATGTATATTCTCATAAATTTATATGACTCATTTTAGACCATAAATTTTAAAAATATTCTCTTATCTTTTAAATTTTATGCCCAGTCAAATACCTTTACATAAATTGAGAGAGAGAGAGAGAGTAGTTATTTACCCTACCTTGTAGCAAAATGTAATCCTTATGGCACACCTTTTCGCGGGCAATATACCTTTTACAGACCCAGCGTTTCCCCGAGTGTATCTAACAATAACAAACACCCTCTTTATCTATGTGGACTGTGGTCAGCTCGTGTTTTACAACGAAAAGAAACGTATGAAGGTGAAAATATTGTATGTCTGATGCTTTATTTGAACAATCCAAATTTGATTAAATTAATCTAATGGTTCTAATTGGTTTTATTTTTTTTAGTTTTTCATTTTCTTTCTTCTTCTCTTTTTATAATTTACAATTTTTATCACGAAGTGCAAGAGCTCAACAGTTAAGCCAGCTCGCAACCCATTAATCATTACTTGAAAATATAGAACTATAACAAATCCTATTTGAAATAATTGAATTATAATTATCTTTACGTAATCAAAATTTTCATAATTTTGCTATTAAACTGACTCATTTTCTGTGTCGGGCTCGTACTTGCACGGATTGACATCAACTATTTATATATATATATATATATATATATATAGAGTGGCAGGTGAACTACTGATCAAAGAGCAAACATATGTTAGGTTTAACAATATGATGGATCTACAGAAGTGGTAACATGCAGTGAATTGCTTTTCTTATTGGACGAAGACTCAATATAAAAAATTAAACTTAAAGGATGGATTTGTACAAGAATATAATATCTAGTAATGACATTATGCAATTACTTGAGGATTAATGGTACATTTTTATTATCACTAATTTGAAAAACATAATTCATCGAAAGTACTGAAGAGATTATTATCGATCATCTTAAAGAGGTAAATTAACTGGATGAAAAATAATCAAATCAAGAAAATGGTGTAAAACAACATATATAGATTGTTTCTGTAAAGTTAAGCATAATGTCTTCTCCTTCGAGGAATTTAGGAAAAAGGTTGTAAAAAAGTTGACATTTGGCAGACAGCAGATAAACTTATAAGAATTACAGAACCATGAATGAGCTCTTTTCACACGCTAAATTACATGCATGTACCAAGGGAGAATATTAAAATGGCACACAATTTTCTCTCTCTTGCTTTGGTTGTTTCTTTTAATTTCTTCCGCCATTGACAAGGATTGAGATAATTTAATTTGACACTGATAGGTTTAAGTAGCATACTTTTTGAATCGGAAAACACTTAGCTTATCCACACCTAACAATTACACAAAATTACGTTACTTTCCATGGTTGAGTAATAACTCAAGGAAATATATATTAAGCATGGTTTGGTGATAAAAATAGTATATACAGAAGTTTATTTTTACTTATAGATAAGAGAGAGAATAGTTTGAACGTCGGATTTTGATTTTGGATCAAGGCGTTATCTCTTAAGATTTTTGATCAAGGCGTTATCTCTTATTAGAGGCATAAGTGTAAAATGACCCACTGCTAGATGAGTAGATGGGGACAAATCACCTTTCTTAAATGCCTATGGCCTCTTTTTGTAGCCACTCTCCTCTTTAATTAGGCGAAAGCAAGTAGTTAATTAGTCACAGCTATAGCCATTAGACTAAGTAATTATCTTCCATCTTCGTACAAACTTCTCACGAGTTGGCTTCCTTAGTATAAAACCTTCTACGCATTATCGAATGAATTACTACTAAAAAGGGCTATTTCAACTCCGCTCTATCAAGGCACAACATGATGGTGAAAGTATACCAACACTCCAATTTCTTAGCAATAAAAGGGGTTACATATGATAAGGTCGATCCTGGTTCTATAAGGGTATAAACATCAAAAGTGAAAACTATCAACATACCTGTGACAACATTTGTACGAGCCTCTGTATCCTAACAACTTGTTAGTGAATACAAGCGGTTCTGACCTCCGCCTGTGTCACCTGACTTAGCTGCACCACGCCCTGCTTGGGCTTGAGAATTACGAGAAGCTGCTAAATTTGTGGACTGAGCCATATTAGCTCCGGTACCCTGTCTCGCTGATGGGCA